>NC_061795.1:40590371-41215371 GCF_021462225.1 Girardinichthys multiradiatus | reverse complement strand
GTCCAAAATCATGGTCTTTCTAAATTGCCCTTAGGTGTGAATGAGTGTGTGCATGGTTGTTTGTCCTGTATTTCTCTGTGTTGCCCTGTGATGGATTGGTGACCTGTCCAGGATGTACTCCGCCTCTCGCCCGTAGACTGCTGGAGATAGGCACCTGCTCCCCCCGTGACCCACTACGGAATAAGCGGTATAGAAGATGAATGAATGAATAATAATTGGCCTTGGCACTAAATAGTTTTTCATAGCCAGACCAAATCTATTGCTAACATGTGCTTGAAGGCCTTTGGCAAAGTCAGTTTATTTTTAGTCTCTCTTCAATCTCTCTTTAAATTGAAGTGCAAAATACAATATAAGAAAAAAGTGAAACAAAACCAGACCAAAACTATGAAATACCACCCACACTGCGAGACATAAGATCTAAATGGTGCTTTGCAATACACCAAATCCTGAAAGAGGGCCAATTTTTTAAGCATTAAAAGGATTTCAAAGTCAGCCAATATAGTAAAAACAGTATACAAAAAAAGAGAAACTTGAACAGTTTTAGTAATGGATTGGTCTCTCTAAATGTAGCGTTAGCAAAGTAACAGGCAGTTAGGGCTGGGTGATGACCTAAATTAATCTTGCAATTTGCAGATGTTAGGACTGGAGTTAGGTGACTATAAATCAAGCCAGACTCTAGTCACAAAAACTCTACTCTACTTGAAAACTTGACTCTACTTGTAAAAAAATCACTAAATACTTGGAACTTGACTTGAACACCAGTGACCCGTGACTTTACTTGGACGGTATGGGATGTCTGTGGTGCCAAAATGTGTGGGCACTGTGTTGGCTGATGATGTAAAAATACTCTAGGATAGAGACCACCCATGCAACATTGTCCCTGAAGTCATAATTTTTTCTGAAAATGTTTTATTTTATTAATTTAAAAAAAATATAATTGGAATGACCCCATCTCTCCATGGTATCAAATAGGTGGATGACCCACAGAAAACATGATCTTTGAGATTAATATTAATTACTTTAATAATATATTAACAATACAATACTTCTGGTAATGTTAGTAAATAGGATTTGCTCTTCCTTTCAATCAGACACTTTAGGTAAGGTGAAGAGTAAGGTTTTAACCAGTTTGTAATTTGGTTCAGGGACATAAGTAATTCAGACTGTTTGAGGAATTCAGAATTCTTGCAGGAGCAGTACATCTTAATGTCAACTTAATGAGCAGCCAATTAACATCTCAAATGCTCAAATAATAATTCAACTACAGACCCAAATCCCAGATGAGTTGAAAAGGAGGCACTGTGGATGCAGAGCAGGAGCCAAGAGGAAAGAGAAGGAGGAAATTCAAAACATCTCTTCCATCAATTATGAAGGGCAATGTGAGGTTGTTAGAAAACAAGTTGGATGAACTCCAAGCCATAACAAGGACTCAGCCAGAGTATCAGGAATGCAGTATTATGTGTTTTACTGAGACCTGATTGCAGGGTCACACCCGACTCCAGCGTCTCTCTCTGCCATGCTTTCTGATCATATGAGCAGACATTTAAAGAGGAGCAGTGAAAGCAAAAGAGGTGGATTAGCAGAACTTGTGATCAACAGATGCTTGACATGTTACTGAGAACTGTCATCTCTGCAGGCTGGATGTTGAACTGTTAGTAGTACGTTTTCCTCCATGTTATTTATCAAGAGAGCTCATCAATGTTACTTTGGCAACCCCTTACAATCTATCAACTGCTCTTGGCAACACTGCATGTGATCTCATCAGCTCAGTTGCTAAGATACAGAAACACTACCCCAATGTGTTTGTGGCAATAACTGGAGATTATAATCATGCTTCACTCACTGCTACACTTGCAACGTTTCAACAGTTTGTCATCTGCCTTATAGAGAAAACAAAATGCTGGATTTGTTTTATACAATGCCAAGGATTCATACATTTCTAAAGCAAGACCTCCCTCTAGACAAATCAGTTTTTAATCTCATCTTTCTCTTCTCATAAACACAAACCCCTTGTTCAGTGGCAGCCAGGAATGTAAAGAACTGTGAGAATATGGTCACAGGAAGCTAAAAGGCTCTGTGCCAGGCACATATCAGTGCCATGACTCAGTGTGTGACCAACTATATAAACTTCTGTGTGGATAACACCATCCCCATCAACACAGTGGGATGCTTCCCCAATCACAAACCTTGGTTCACCAGTGACATGAAAAAAAAAACTGCTAAACAAGAAAAAAAAAAGACACTTTAGGGAGGGAGACAGGAAATTATTGAGGAGTACACAGAAGCAATCTAAAGTCAAGATCTTAGGCAGCAAGGAGCTGTACAGGAAGAAGCTTGAGAGATTTTTTATCAAATTAAGGACATTACAGACAACCCTGATCATCCTTTTCATCAGACGGTCATTCAACAACAGAGTGTCTTCAGTCAGAGGCTTCTGCAGATCCGCTGTAAGACAGACCGCTACAGGAGATCCTTTCTGCCCACAGCCATCAGTATCTACAACAACTCTTTGAAGAAATCTGCATAATATGAGCTACAACAACATTTAATTTACCTTTGGGATAAATAAGGCATTTGCGAATTGAATTAGAAACAGAGGTTGGAAGAAAATTGACAGGGCTAGAGAAGGGTTTCATCCATTAAAGATGACATTGAGGTCCAGAAAATTTACAAGTTGACAGGACAACATTGTACAGTCAAACTTTGCCCATTTACTGTTCACATTGTTGTTCCACATAAATGTTTCTCCCTGCCAATGCTCACCTTTAATATCTCCACATATTTTATATAGAAAATGCTGTAAGAGTGAAGTCTTACATTATTTAGCAAGTAAAATCTGACCCACATTTGCATTTAAGCAAATCATCAAATGCTCTCTGAAATATGAAGCTCTAGATTTTATTAACGTAGATACAATTTAGATAATTCATTAATCTTTAAGATAGCACATTCCCCTCTTTTTTCACATTACAAGTATATACCTTTGTTGTTTTTCATCCACTCACACACACAGCCTCGCTTTGCATCAGTTACAAGGCAAAACTCCAGGACAGCTACAGGGTGTAACAGCAGGAGAGGAAAAATGGCAAAGAGAAATGTATTGGTGCTCACAAGGAAAGCTGGCGATGTCAACATCTATTCAAAAATGACACCAGACTGGCAGGATATCTTTCAGGATCTAACCCAGATGACTTTTTCCTTTTTTATTCTTGTATCTCCTACCCCAACTGTGGGTTCTAATGTCATCAACAAACACATTTATCCACAAAACAAAGAACTAACCCTACTCGTAACCCACTGAGTGAAAGGAGAGAGGAACAGAATATAAGCTTCCTGTTTCATTTATACACACTTATTTTCTGACAAAGGCATTTTCTAAAAAAAAAAAAAAAGATTTCACATTAAGACAATGTTTCACCAATCAGACCTAATAACTGAGAAACATCCACTGCAGGTAAAATCCCACAGACTAGACTCGACTAGACCCAAAGACTAATTTGTAAACTCGTAAGAGGCATAATTATTCATGATTTGTCAAGTAAAATGGGGGAATGCTTATTTGCAGAGACGTTTATCACATACAAGATAAACTTCTAAACTCAGTTCAGCACAGATTTTATGATGGTATACATATGTACAAGATGTTCTCATGAAAAGTTTATTAAAATTCTTCTGTTTTAATATAAGATGGAGCAAAATCCAGGTGTTGACAAGTAATCAGTCAGTATGACAAAACAGCAAGAAAACAATTTTCCTACACAGTTTATATGAAGTCTGGGTTATTGTGAAATCTTGGAGAAAAACATTACCATTGTAATGCAGTTACTGATTTGTTGGCATGAAATTCTGTATAGAGCAATGGTTACTTTTACAGGATACCAACACATTTCCATTTCAAAATCCTTTTCCAGACTAAATTTTTGTAACATTCCAGACATTAAAGTTCAATGCGTTCAATATGTTTGTACAGAAATTAGGTTTTTACTATCACTACATTCTACAGTATTGTAAGGTGCTATTTTGCAGCTTTTTATCAAGATTGACTGTATTTATTTATTGTCAGTGATAGACCAACGAAGTAGCATATAATTGTAAATCAGTCAGGAAAATATAAATGGTTTTATTTACTTTATTAGGAAAACAAATCTAAATATGTTAAGTGCATTTGTATTAACCTTCCTGTACTCATCTGGCAGAGCACTGTTAAATCATTTGAAAATGAATAAATTATGGGAGAACTACAGCTCTATTAAGACAAGACAGTCCTACTAAACTGACGAGCCAGGCAAGGAGAACAATAAGAGAAGCAGCCAAGAGGCCCATGTATGCTCTGAAAGAGCTGCGGGGATCTACAGCTCAGGTGGTTTGTAGGACATCTGAGTGGCAAACAAAAGGCAAGTGTTGAAAGAAAGCTATAAGAAGTCCTGTTTAAAGATAGCCACAAATGATTTAGGGGACATGCCAAACATATGGAAAAATAAGTAGCTTTCCGGCCAACATGCAAAATGCTGCGTGGAGGAAAACTCTCCTCGCAAATCACCATGTACACATATGGTGGTGGCAGTATCAAGCAGTAGGGATGATGTTCCTAACTAAAGAGTAGAAGGCTGGTCAGAGTTAATTGGGGAATAGATGAAGCTGATTTAGAGCAATCTTGAAAGAAAACCTGTTAGAGGCTCCAAAAGACTTGAGGCTGGGGTGAAGGTTTATTTTTTTAACAGCATGACTGAATGTACAGTCATATATTTATGTACTTAAAATAGGCCAATCAAAGTCCACACCTAAATGAAATTCGCAATTTGTGTGAAGACTTTAAGATTAATATTCATAGACACTTGATTCAGATGTTTGCAAAGAATAATGGGCAAAGTTTCAGTCTCTCAATGTGCAAAGCTGGTAGAAATATCCAACAATAGACCTGGAGTTGTAATCATAAAGAAATGTCAGTCTACAAAGCATTTACCCAGACAGCTGAATCAAAATGCATATTACACTTTTCAGATTTGTATTAGTAAATACTTTAAAAATAAACTTTCCATTTTCTTAGTTATTTTGTTTTTTGATAGACTAACTATAAACTTCAAATTAAATACAGTAACGTTTGTGCTTGTAACAAACAAATGTGGAGAATTTCAAAGGGAATCAATACTTCTCCAAAGAACTGCAGCTCATGCATTGCTTAAGAACCACAGGTCCAGTTTAAAACCCCGTTTTAATGTACAGCCTTGTTTTATCAAAGGTTGGACATTCTTAAACAGAAATTCAAAATACTAAAGGCTAAAATGGTAGACTTAAGTTTTGAGGTGGAACATTGAAGATAAAGAGGGCCATTTGGATGTACATCAATGAAAAAAGTGAACAGAACAAAGAAGCATTTTTTTAATTCTTATTTAATTTTATCCAGTGTAAAATTAAATAAGTAATGATGTCTAAAAGAAAAGTCCAAAGACATGCCTGTTAGGTTAATTGGTCACTCTAAATTGCCCTTAGGTGTATGAATGAGTGTGTGCATGGTTGTTTGTGTGTTGCCCTGCAATGGATTGGTGACCTGTCCAGGGTGTACCCAGCCTCTTGCCCATAGACTGCTGGAGATAGGTACCAGCTTCTCCGCGACCCACTATGGAATAAGCGGTAGAAAATGACTGACTGACTGATGTCTAAAACCTGAACAATTTTGTCCTATTTGCTTTTATTTTTTCCCTATTAACCCAGACTTGTAAGAGGATAAAAGCAAATTTAATATATTTCCACAGATTTCAAATATGCGTAGCATGAATTACTCAGTCAGAGTTCAGGTGGCTTTAGTCAAGGGAAACATTAAGGGCACACAGTCCTGAATATTTTCTGTTTTCCTGCTTCAACACATCTAATTCAAATGGATGCTGATTAACAGGATTCTGCAAAAATAGTGTTGTAGGGTGTGCTTAAACATGGACCCATCTATAACATGCAGTGTCTTGAGTATCCTAACCCATTCCAAAAAATAAGTGATCAAATATATACTGTCGTGTGTACATGTCATTGACTAAATATGCGCTACAATACGCTCAACTGTTGTTCAGAATCAGCTTCTTATCACTGGTAACGACGCGGCTTTCCTCTCACTCATTCCCGCAGCTTCACAGTGCTTTAAACAATGAGTTCAGTAGCGAAGCAAAAATGCTGGGCTTTGTCCCGCCCATTGGACGCTCAGAATCTCTGGGGGTCTATGGGGCAGTGGACTGGCCCAGACACTCCTTTTCTTTCTGCGAAAAAAGCTTTAGAGAGTTTCTGTTTCAGTAGTTTAAAGTCTGGAAGACTCCTCGTTGTGTTATATGTAACAAAAGCTAAATAAGCTAAAGGAAGCTGGTGCATGCACGTCACAATAAATGAAATTAAAGGGCAAAGGTCCTGCTTACATGATTTTGTCTAATAATAGGAGTGGGTGAGCCCTAAAGGCTGATTAAGCAAGTGGCATTCCACCTTAACTAGCAGAAACAAATGCTACTGGAAAGAGGGGGATTACAGCTAGGCTTTCTAGAAAGCAGGGCCAGTCTGAGGGTCATCTATAGGCCCACAGAAGTTCAAAAGGTCACATTTCTGCAGAACTAACGAATGCAATCCAGTTTCAACACTGGTGTAAGTTAGTCAAGATGACCCAGATATTAATTTAAAACTCGAGAAATATAACTTTATTTTACTTCTGAAAACTGTTCTCTCCACAAAAACACGGTGTGGTGAGCTTATTATTCTAAGCCTGAATCATTTATCATAACCCAGAGAGGAAAGGGACCATAAAGACTGTTCACTAAGTGATTCTAGATGGATACTGATGCAGTCCGGGGACCCACACTAACACACACACAAAAATGCACCAAGTTTTTAATATACATAAAGTAGTGCAGTGAGTCCGAGGGAGGCAAACAGATGGCCAGAGGTCAATGAACTGCCAACAGCGAGATGGGAAAAAAAGTCCTAAAAGGTACAGTTTACTGATTGTAAATGCATCTTCCTCTACCAAAGTACCAAAGTGCTTAAAAAGGCTCTAATTGGGTTTATTGAACATAAATGACAATTTTCTTTCAAACAAGGTTTAATTATATTCGCAGTAGAGCCGAAAATTGAATCAGACCTATTTAATCTATGGGTTTAAACATAAAGAACAAAATGTCAACACTATAACTTTAAGAAAGAAATCTTCTATCAGAAAACAAATTAGGGGTTAAATGATTAAAAAAGACAGAGCGCTGGAAAATGTGAGCTAACAGTGTTTTTGGAGCCGCATATTGCTGTCCTGCTGCAAATTTGCATCCAGGAACACTAGAAATACTTCAACCATTCGGAAACAGATCTCAAGCTTCAAAGAAAGGCAAATTATTAATAATTTGACTAAAATCATGAACAAACTGCATGAGAGTGAGAGTTGAGCCAATTTCCATTAAAACTAAGTAAGGGTATCACATATAGACAAAAGAAATTCTGTCAAAATATTTTTAGATTCTGTTGTGATAACCCATATTGCTAAATAAAAGTTTTTTGTTTTTTTTCATATTGTCATGAAGGGTTCAGCAAACAATCTTTGATGAATCACCGACATTTTTCAGCAGTGAGAATAAATGCCAGTTAACTGGCTTAATTTTATTTGGTTAAAAAATTAACATGTTCGTTTATGTAGAATAGTGCATTTTCACTATTAACAAAGGCAAAAGAGAATATAGTTTTAAATCAGATGCATTCTACTTAAATTACTATTCAAAGTAAATTTATTTCCAGTATTTGATGGAAACTAGACCAAAGTCAGTTGATTTTTGCTATACAGGCAGTCTAAAACAACAGAATTTCACCAATAAGTTCCAGCTCTGGCTCTCATGGCAACGGAAAATTAAAAGGTAATTAGTAATTTTGTTCTGTTTTTGAAACTTAAAGACTGTAAGATTGTCCTGAAAGTAGGATATTACACATACTGCCAACAGTAACAGAGTAGTTGCTCAGTTCAGAGAAGGTGAAATTGGTTCCTTGTGGGGCCGTCCTTTACGGAAAACACTTTTGCACACAGTCGGCAGAATGGACTGGTTTGTCAGACATTTGCCCTCTTGAAGCCAAACCAGTTTGATCTGTGAGACAAAGAACTGCATCTTCTCTAAATTTCAAAGAAACTTAATTTTGAGTTTTCATTAACTGCAAGCCATAATCAAAATGAACAGAAATAAACTGAAATATATCACTCTGTGTGTAATGAATCTAAATAAAATGTTTCACTTTTTGAACTACATTACTGAAATAAATATTCTAATTTAATGAGATGCACTTGTTTCACTTTTGTGTTGGCTTCAATTTGATTGACTGGATCCTAAGATGTATGTACCACAACATTATCTTATGTATTTTGATTTCGTGATATATTGGAAATCGATCATGGCTGTAACTGGGTGTATTTACATTTGTATTATTCAAAATGTTTATCAACACACAATGTTCCTCTTCAGCAAACAAAACCAATGAAATAAATTCCCACTGACTATAAAAAAATAAATGATTCCAGCTACCTTTTTAAAGAAAGAACACTTTATCCCCCTTAACTCCCAGAAAACTGTAAATGTGCCGAAACCGAGTTGCTTTAAATCAAGATTAAAAACTTATTTGTTTAGAGTGGCCTTTGAATGTGTTATCTAAACATTATTAGTTAAGTTTTCAGTCCAGTTTCCTTTTGTTTTTTTATCTATCATTCTATTCTCTTTATTTTTTTAATTACCTCTGTTGTTTGATTTTCCGTATCATTGTAATGTTTTTCCTTATGTACAGCGCCTTGAGTACCTTGTTGCTGAAAAGCACTATATAAATAAACTTGACTTGACTTAAGAAAATTACACAAACAGATGAAGTGCTTTTCAATTTTAAACTGAAACTTAAGTTGGATTAGTGAGTTTCCTGTCTATCGTCTGCCTTTTCTTTCAGTGTTTCTGGTTCGGTGATGTAACTCTACTCATAAGGAAACAAAGCACCGAACAGGTTTTAGATTTTAATGACTTCATAATTAGCCTTGCAAAACAGATGTCTTTTGCTCACACCAATCTGAGCATTAATGACTACTAGCTTACAGAAAAGAGTGTGAAGAGACAAGAAAAGAGCCTAATTACGATAAAAGAAAAAGTCTTTCATGTATATTTTCCTGGCTTTTCTAATCAAGACTAGTTAGCTTACTTGTTAGTGATGTTTCATTAGCATTTCAGCAATAGCCCTGCTGTCAGGTCATCAAGTCGCTACAATTAACCCATCAATCACACTGCACATCTATAATAAAAGCAAATAAATAATGCACAATCTGTAAACAGAAAAAAGTATCTTAATTATGCAGCAGTTGCTGTGGAAGGTTGTTTGGGGTTACTGATTGAAATTAAAGCTGAGTCACTGCACTGAGGCTCAAGCAGAAGGCAGACCGGAAGACAACAGAGTAGGTATCATGGGAGCCCGCAGAGGAGAACGGGACTCTGGCATCTGCTACAGTACAGTTAGAGAAATGTAAAAAGGAGGAAGGAGAGCTCTGGGCTGGGAATGGAAGACAGAATGGGAATGAAAACGTTGCAGCAGACGCAAAGAGGAAGGAGATTTAAAAAAAATTAAAGAAAGATAAAGAAGGAAGCTGGAGTGGATAGATAGAGGTACAGATTATAATAGAAAGAGAAAGCAAACAGAACAGTTCTTATTGGCGACAGTTCTATTTATTTTTTGCCAATTTGCTCTTTAAGGAGTAAGGCTAAGAAGATGGCAAGCTGATTCCAGCCGGTTAATTAGTCAGGCTATCTGCTCAGGTAGTCAGCTGTTTAACATGTCCCTTGTAGCCTGCAGACTATCTTTATAACATGCTAACTTAAAGGACAAATTCAGATTTTTTAAGTGGTTGCATCAGTTCACCTAATCATTTCATTTGCCAGATAAGCCGTCTGCCAAACTGTTTTTTAAACAACTATGAGACCTGCAAAGCACAGAAATATACCATCAAAATCCAGAGGTTTACTGCATTCTTGGTGGAGTTAGAGAGGACTGATGGGTTGCCACGGATCTGGCAGATTAAGTCAAAGTTCACCTTCAACCAGCATAACTCCACGAAGAAACAAGGATGTTGTTCTAACTCAGCATTTTATCCCACTGATCTAACCATTATCATTTTGAGTTATTTTACACTGCTAAAGGCAGCTAAAATAGCTAATGAGCATACCTCCAACTAGCTGTTGGCTTCCACCACTCCAAAGATTTTTTAATTTTCAATAAGCCCCAAATAAAATGGCATTTTTGTACTAGAGGTAAGGGAAGTGGTACCATGAATTTCAGAAAACCATACTGGGGGGTGCACAGGATCAGAACTAACCATTTAATAAGAGTGATGGGTGGCACTGATTTTACTTCGACAATAGTGTGTTTTTTGCAACTGAAAAGAGCTGAAATTATATTTCTTGCAAGGGAGGAAAGAGAGTATAAGAGCCTTCTTTCCACCAGCTGACTGGCAGTGTCACCTTCTCTGTCATTCTTTTAAAATTACTTTAAACTATAAGAACATTATAATGGAAAATGTTAGTGGGTTTGAAACAAATATTAAAACCTTTGTATTATGGTAACTACCCAAAAATTGCTGTAAAGTCAACAATGGATGCCACTTAAAGAAAACAATCATTTGGGGAAAAAAGTGGTCTTTTAAGTACAATAAGAAAACAGTGCCTAATCATGTCAAAAAAACCTGATTATGTTTCCATCCAATGATTGAGCAGCACTATATTTATGAAAAGTATCTGAAATTTAAAAAAAGTTCAGTAGACGAAACTACTCATTTTCAAAGCAAGTAGAGGGAATTCTTTCTCATGATTTGATGGCGTTTCAGACCCAGCATAGCATGACAAGATTAAACAATGTACAGTAATGCGAGAACTACACAAACAGGTCATTAAAGTAAAGATTTTTTTGTCTCTGATTATTTCAACGACTTTACAGTAATCTTGTAGAAAAACAAATCTATAAAATCTCAGTTGCTCTCCCATCTTCTCATCATCATCAGTAATGTCGTTTTTTTTGTAGCTAAAAAGAGGATTCAGAACTGAGTTGGTGTTTCTGACCCTGCAGAGCAGACACTTCTGTTAGGAAAATTTCCATATTTTTGGGCAATCACATTGAAAGCAGCTCCAATGTGGATCTGAAAGAAGAAAGCATGTCAAGAGTTGATAACCTGAACTGCTAAGAGGTAATAAAGAGCACTCATATATATGAAAATGAGAAAATGGAGGGAGGCAGCGGAAGTCTAATGGAGAGAGAGAAAGTAGTAAAACTGCATCAGAAGACAGCAAAGGAATCAGCTCAGTTTTCCTGACTGTCTTGAGGGCTAGACAGTCAGACACGCCAGCAAATAAGGATGACTCATCCTGAATCACTCACTCACGCACGCAGTTATTCAGGGTGATGGATTATCTCCAGTATAACACTCACACACACGAACTGTAGTGGCTTCCAGTAACAGTGGAAGGTTCCTATTCACATTCATTATTTCTTACACACAAACTCAAATCCCCTTATTCTAACCCTGACCACAGAAAACCAAACCCCAAAGCCCAAACTTTAATGTGAGGAAATTTGCAATCCATGACCATAATGTATCACAATTTGTGAGTTGCAGCATTTTGGTCTATATAAACATGCCAGACCCTAAATGTTTAGTGGGTTCTCAGCAACATAAACACAGAGCATAATACCATATAGTCACCAACATGTGACTCATCTATTAGCCTTTTCTCAGCCTGTCAGGATGCTCCAGTACACACACAGAAGCATATGTGCACAGCTTGCTCTCTCACGCACATTCATGAGACACTTGCATTCCAACGTGTCTTTAGTGAGGATCAGAGTCCAGTGGTGAGGGGTTTCCAGATCCTGTAGGGGTGATATCTGAACAAGCTTCAAAAGACATCAATTCCTTTGATCTTTTCAGGTACACTCTCAGAGTCATGTACAGACACACGTGCAAATACATGAGCACACTTTTTTTTTTTTTACAGGAATTTGATGACCGTTATTCTAAAGAAATGACTTTTACAAAAAGTCAGCTTCTTTCTTTTATAATCAGAACTGCAAAAAATATTTTCTAAATGTAGTTTCTAAATAATTCATTACTTTCCAGTTACTTACTCTTATATACTTTCTAATCTTTCCATATTTAACCATAAAGTTGTTTAAAATATTACGTTTGGGCGCGGCAGTGGAACAAGGGTAAAACGCGTGACCCATTTTCATAAGTTTCAGTCCTCGACCCTTGACGCATCCTGTCGCAGGTTCAAATCCTGGCCCAGGCAACTTTTGCTGCATGTCTTCCCCTTCTATCAGCATACTGTCGAAACAATTGCAAAAGAAAAGAGTCCTACTGCAATTAAGGAACCTTTGTTTCCAAACAAGAACATGAAGCTGAATAAAGCAAATTTTACTAACTGCCCTTTAGACAGATGAGAACAACATGAACCTAACAAACAGAGTCGTGATTAATTAAAAACAGAGTTTAATATGAAGATATCTTTCTGACTGTAAATACAGAAAGGCAGAAACAGAATGAGTAAATCTATGTCCGTATGGCTAAAAAGGAGAATAAAATAAAGCGTGACACTGCCCAAAAGTTCAGACAATGAAACCAACTCAACCACTTTGGCAAATTCTTAGCAGAACTATGCAGGTTATAGAAATAGGAGTGGGTTAAAAATCCTCCACTACAACCTGAAAGACATAAAATGATAGTTTGGCATGTTAGAAATGAGGTTCTGTAGAAAGGTTTTGGGCAATTGTCAACTTGTAGCAGACAACTCTATGTACCAGCATTTAAGGTAAATTCAAATGAGCATTTCCTAGAGGTTAAAGGTAACAACTACTGTGAGAACACCAGCACCAAGAGGAGTACCGTCATCTTAAAACATCTCCTGTCTCAAACATGTCATAGAGCTTCACTGAAACATTGTGAATCTTTAAACTACAGCCAAATTTATACAAAATGCTTATTTACACCTGAGACGTAAGCCAGTGGCTGTGCACTAAAAATGATCATGGGGTTCTGCAGTGTAAAACCAAAAATATGATAGAGTGTGAAGTGAAAGTTTAGTTTTACAATTCCTTCCTTTTAAATTAGTTACTCTGACTGAAAACTGGGGGACTGTTTTGTAGTCCATGTTTCATAGGGAAGATTCATGGTAGCACACAGCCATCTGCCTTCTCCAAACTGATATTAAAATAACGATCTAATACAAGCATCTGCAACCTTTACAATCAATCATCTTTGCCCTCAGCTGAGCTAAATAAGACTTTAGAGCCACAAATGATAAACGACCTTTTGAAAAAGGACAAATTATAATTTGTGATAAATATCTATGATAAGAAACTTGTCATGTTTAAAGAACCACCATTTTATTTCTATGTTCAGGTTTTAAAATAAAGAAAAACATAAAACCTTTGCAAAATGAGGATGGATACATTTTCTTCTATGGGTTGTTGATACAGGTGAAAAGAAATATAATAAAAAAAATAATAATTCAATGAAAAAACTGAAAAACTGCTAAAAAACTGCATTTGTTAATATATCTATATTAAAAAGATTTTTTCTTGGTTCTGTATCAGTTTTAGCCAAAGGTATAGGGAGCCATTGTGGAAGGTCAAACAGTTACTTTCAGCTTCGGAATCACACGTTGTAGAGCCCCGGTTTATTCAAACTCATTTCACTCCTTCAGCATGTTGTACTTTGCAGTTTTGGTCATTTCATATCCTCCTCAAGTTATTACAACCACCAGTGATTTCTACGTGGTATTGAATAATGTTTTAATAGACAGTTCCTGTATCTTGGGTTTTTGTTGGGCTCCAGCTACACTAAAGTGGATTTGTTATTTTACACTGACAGTTGTTTATCTGATTTCGCAAAGAAACAAAACAATCTGTCTACATAGTTTGTTGCATTCTGATGAAAAACACTACAGTACTCGTGTTCTACCTGTAGGTGACAGTGACATTGCCGTTAACTACTTAAGAAATGCTCTGAATATTCTTTTTTTGAATTTGAAAGCAGGGCTAGGCTAAAGATCATCCCAGAACCATTGTATCTTAGGTTCTCCTTGACCATGTTTACTTTTTCCTCTCAGTAAACTTTCTCAGCTTACATTTGAATTTTAACAGAAACAGTGACAGGACCATAAAAGAGATGTAGAAAAAACACAAAATTGCTAAACAGTTGTTACCTCTGGCTATGTGGTCCACAGCTTTTTGGAAAAACATTTTACTTATCCATTTTGTGGGGTGCAAAGGGAGCAGTTTTGTAAAATATGTGTAGGACCTTAGGAAAATAATGGCTGAAGATGTATTGGTTTTCCTCACAATTTATTTAGCTTCAAAGCCTTTCTTAATTCTGTTTAAATAGAACTGTAGGAATTTTTAGGCTTCTTTCTTTCTTTCTTTCTCTTTCTTTCTTTCATGTTTGTATATGTACAAATAGATTTCTCTAAGAAATTTGTCTTTTTTTTAAGCTGGATCTATTAAAACTCTGACATCTAATTTGTAAAGTTTTCTAACCAATTCTTTCTATCAAGTTGCACAAGATAAAACTACAAAGTGGAAAAACAGGGATGAGTTTGATTTACATATAGAAAATACATAACAACCAACCAAGCAACACAGAACAGTAAGTAATCCTCAGTTTAACTTTAGTCATTTAAATGAGGAGAGACAAAATCGGACCTTTAAATAAAGCCAGATTTCCCACTGAGAAGTAAAGAAATGATGTGTTAAACCCTTTAACTGAATGAAGGCATCAGTGCAACAATAAGGATGAATTAATGAATTAATGAAAGCAGCAGGCAATGGGGCACAGAAAAAATAGAGACTGTGGGAGGATGGATTGCCCAAGAAGGTTAATGGAAAATATAAAGGGAGAAGTTTAAAAAAAGGGGAAAAAAAACAGAGAAGCTTAAAAGAACTGTGTGTATAGGGAGTGTGTGGGACGGAGACCGATAGAGACAGGACTGTGAGCAGAAGACATCAGCACATTAAAAAGCAAAGATAAAAGCAACAGTGTTTCAGAGACGTAGTGAAGGTTAATGTGCTCACTGTTCATCACACAGCATTAATTAAAGTCCACATCACATATTCATTTTAATGCAGTGTTAAAGTTATAATGAGGTCAAAAATAAGCCAGCGAACACATGTTAAGGGTTTATAGTATGCTTAAAATCAGATTTAATCCCAAGACAAAATTACATTCACTAAATTACATGATTCATTAGATGCTTATACTGCACTGCAATCAATGCCATAATTATAGAGCCACAAATCAACAAACAAATTATTAAATAACATACATGTGTCAAGAATTTATTTAAATTGAAATAAAGTAATAGTTTGTTAAACATCATAAAATCATAAAATGTCATTAATAAAGAATTGTTTTTAGAAAAAAAAAAAATTTTAGTCTTTGCCTATTTCATGATTGCATGCTGTAGTGCATCATGAATTAATTTCACCTGTGAAAAATTATCCATCAGTCAGTGAGCGAGGCTCATACTGCTCTAGTCAATATAATTACCAAGATGTGCTGAATACTCAAATAATTGTATATGACATCTTATTACATTAGATGTCATATAAACATTAATCTATGAAATTCCCAATTATTTAAATACTCAATACATCACTGATTTTCATAATTATGTATATATTTAAATATTTAATATGATATTTTCAAATATTTTTATATACATGACAAATAAATTACACAAATATTAATGTATTTATTACTTTTTGGTACCTTTGCACTTGATATATAATAGAATATCAAATGTTTTTAAGTTTATTAGGTTTTGAAGATATATAGAAGGTAATGTTATTAGTTTTTTTTCTGTATTTAAGTTTTGATTAAAATGTGCAACTCTGTAATTGAACATAAAATTGTAGGCCATTTTTGTCAGAACAGAACACAATTACCTGAACTCATTTGCATAAAGTAGCAAGAAGTTCACCTTCTTCACTTAATCAGTAGATACTCTATGCTACATTCATGTTACATCCATTTTATTAGTATGTTACAAATAGTGACATCAATGCTATCTAACTGACGCTTCACACGAGTCTTCAAAAACATACATTTCTTAAACGGGAAACATTTTCTGCCCTCAGAAGCTGAAAAATTAGCACAATTAGCAAATTAGCAACATTAGCAAATTATATACTACTGGTTCACTTTAGGGTAAAAATGTAAGTGATTTGATTTTATTTGGTAATATAAAAAAAAACAAAAAAACTTAAAGAGCAAATGAAAATCAGTAATAAAACATTATTTATTTTCATAAATTGTCATAAACACAGAATTCCTTTAGGAATTGCAGGACTTTATGGAATAAAAGTGACACTTTCTCTAATAGCAATATATGGATGTACAAATCCTATTTGCAGTATTGTTTAAAACTGCAAATATGTTTAAGAAAAATCAGAAAATATCCCTAATCAAGGTTATACAACAGTTTGCAACGTCCTCTCTATCTTGTACAAATGGATATATTGTCTGTCTTCTGAAAGCATGTCTTTATTATTGTTATTGACATTCTCTGTTTCTCAATGAATTTTTTGAAATTGTTCTTACTGCACCACATGTTTAATGCGACACAAAAAACAAGACACAGCCTGAGATAGGAAAACAATAAAACTGAGGCTGAAGATAGTCTATCTCCCAATTTCTTTTCTCTTTGCTGCTTTTTGACCCAACAGCACTTAACCTTTTTTCCCCTCATCATTCTTTACCATTCCCAGGATCTGCCCTGTAAGGAGATCCTGCCCAGAGAGGCAGTCATACCACTTAGTGTTGACTTCTGACTAACCTTTTGCAACAATGCCAAGCAGGCAACAATGACTTCTCAATGTGATGTGGTGGCAGTCTGCCCACCGAAAACCAGTACTAGAACAAAACAGGTTTTTCTAGGGTTGCCTTAATTTATGCATGAACAAACAGCAGAAGAGGTTTGTGCATGGATTAAAATGTGACCTTTGTAAGAAAATATCTGCATAATTTAGCTATGAAGTGGTTTGAGTAAAACATTAGTACAATTTTAGACTCAACAGCTGTGAAGGTATTTCCCACAATTATTTTACAAAATGTGTCCTTTTATGCTCCTAGAAGTCACCAGTTATTCCCAAACACCACTTTAACACTGATTCATCAATAAGAGTTTAAACACTAAATGTGGTACAAACTGTAAGAAGTTTGTAGTAAAAATATCTTACATGTGTTAAACTGAAGCATCTGAAGGGAGCATATTTATTAAAGTACAGATAATAAACTAGATCTTAATAATTAACCTGCATCAGTTCTTCATGCCCTGACACATGCTACATGAACCAAAACCACTGACCCTACCAAGTTGCCATAACTACAGCTTCATGTCAGCAAAACACGTCTGCGGCATGTCACATTTGTATTCAGCATATCAAGACATAGAAGACTGAGACAGAAAGCAGAACTGGCTCCCATTGGAGGAACTAATTCAGTAAAAAGGATGTTTTATCCAAGCATTTAAAAAAAACATCCTTGGAAAAACATGGACAACCTAGTTTTTCCGGAACATTCAGCGTCTAAACATCTCTATTTCTGACACGCCAATTGATATTCATGAGATGCCTATGGATTTATTTAGAATTGAGCCTAAAAACTGAGCTGCACATTTGGATAATTCATGAGGATGATCTGGGACAACATTCCAGAATGGGTTTCCCAGGCCACATATTTTGGAGAACAAAATGTGAATTATGTCTCCATTATCTGTGCTTCTGTGTGTCTGCATTTTTTATTCAATAACATGATAAATGTTACTTACACATCCACAGGTACTCTTAACAGCAGGGGGAGCATCGTTCCTTCATCATTCAGCTCCATCAGTCGGGGCTCCAGAAGCTCAATGATGGTCAGAGCGGTACGGAACACAGCAGACAGGCCTATTCAGAGAAAAACATTTTAAAAGAAAATGTCTAGAACAAAGTAAGGGACACATTTGAAAATATTTTGCATTGTTACAAAATTATGTCAGTTCTTCCTTTGAGTTACAATATACAGTACAGTGCAGGTAACTCATACATACATTCACTGGCATAAATATATTCATTTTGGACTTTTAAAGATGCATTTAAGATGTTCTGATTGTGGAATCAAAACTATTTCAATATTGAGAACTGTTTTCATGTCTCCAAATTTTACGTCTTTGTCCCCCAATGCATATGTAAACTGTAATCTCTATTTTTTAATGTTAATTTTGAAGTAATGGCTTCTTCCTCTCAGAGTGGTCTTTCAGCGAGCATCCTCACAAGGCCCTTTGCTTTTGTTTTGGGGTTGGTATGCACGTTTATGTCTGAGACACAGAACCTCTGGTTCATCTCCCTCCTGACCAATATGATGGCTAGACATTCACATGGTGTTTATCTTTGCGCATAATTAATTGAACAAATTAACACAGCACATTCAGACATCTGGAGAGGGTCCCCAAGGATGAACCAGGCTTATGGAGGTCCACAATTTTCTTTCTGATCTCTTAGCTGATTTCTTTCAATTTGTCCATGATGTCACAAGGAAGCAATCCGTTTGAAATGTTGCCATATAATACACATGTGTGCCTCCATTTAACTTACATGTTGTACATTAACCTATGAGGAGTTTACAAAGCTATGACATAATCATGAGGGCTTTACACAATCTTTAACAGATAAAACTCGTATTATATTTGAGGAACTATAAAATTAAATTTAAATGTTCTGTTATTGAGCAAATATTCAGCAAATACAGATTTGGTAATCCTTACTAACATATGATGTATTAACACATCTCAAGTTAACCTACAGGTTAAATTAACTTTTTATATACAGTGTATATAAAAACCCAGTATCAACTTTAAAATCTAAATCATTCAGTGCTAAAAAAGCACCCATTACCCAGCATACAGGCACTGGATATTCTGTGTGCCCATTTCCTTTTTCTTGTAATTGTTTGAGTGTGTTTGTGTGTGTATGTGTGTGTGTGTATCTTAGAAAGAGAGACATTGAGAGTGAGAGCAGAAAGAAAGAGAGAATCAAAGATAGCGTTGTCTAGATGTTGGAACAGCAGTACAAGGTTTTTCTAACCTAAAATGGCCGCAATCATGTTTCCTCCTATGAAGGTTAAGGCCATAGAAATGAATGAAAATGAATGGAAGTCAATGTAAAGTTCCCAAAAAGATAGTACTTTATGGATGTGTGTGTGGTGGGGTGTATGTATGTGTGCACCAGCCTTGTGAGGTCCCAGACAGCAAGAACAGAATCCCAGCAGGGCAGGGAAGTAAACAGAGTGAGAAACCATGGCATCACAAAATGGACTGATAAGACTCCCGTCGAGTCCTGCAGGGAGGTTGACAGAACAGGAAGGCTTAAATTGGTATGTCCAACAATGCATTTAAGATGTTTTTCACAGACACTTGCATCAAAAATCTGCTCTTTAAATTAATCCTAAGTGAAGCATCCAATGAAACATAATATTAACCTTTGTAAAAATTCTGGATGACAAAGTGAAATACTATTTTGGTCACTTCCCATTTTAGGTGTGCTTGTATAAGTTGCTTCAATAAAATGTTGGATGCTGTCCATTAAAATTGTATTCCAGCCTAGTTTTGTGATGTTGTATAACCTGATATTTTACTCTATATTGCACAGTTGATGACCTAATTCATGGTTGGCTCCCTTTAGTCTCAGAGGAGTCGCTCTTAAAGGCCACCTCCCGTAAACAAGATTGTTAATAAGGGTGTTTTTCTCTGTCTGCCAGAGCAGACAAGTGTTCTTAACAAGGCTTATTCTTTAACCTGTTCTCATTCTTGCAAGACAAATGCTGACTAACAACACACTAACAGGCAAATATCAGCTTGACATAGTCTAAAACATCACAAAAGTATGTTCTGACTGCAAGATTTAGTTTTTGATAGTGTACCACCATCTCTTGTTATAAATATGTTCTAGTTCAGACATCACCAGGTCTCAAAGGGACTCTCCATAAAAATGTACTAAGCTTCTGTAGTTCAGCTCATTTGGACAAAGTAAAACACACACCAAGTCCCCTCAACTCGCTTGCTTGCTTTAACTCTGCAGAACAGCTCCATTACAAAAAAATCCACTGACCTCTGATCTGAAATAAGCTCTCTATGAATGGGAAAAAAATCAATTATGTTAATAATAAACCCTGATTAGTAGTGGGCATATACACAGCTTTTCTGCAAGAGGTGGTGAGTCGACAAAGGAATTCCTTGCATTTTGCTGGGCCACTTCAATATGCTAATATTACTTCCATTCAGAAATAATATGCAGCTAAAATGAAAAAACTGCAAATCATATTGGATGTGAAAGTTTTCACCTGCACTCTCTTCAGAAAAAACATTGGTTAAAAGCTGTCATTTGAGGACAAGACTGGATCAGTTGGCTTAGCTTACACCGGCTTCCCACACATCTAATTTCTAATGCAATAACAAACAAATTTTAACTGATAACAGTACAGAAAAAACAACATTTAGACAAGCTGCAACATGCAATTCTATTCATGTTTGCACATGCTTTAAATGGCGCTTCTTTGACTATAAAAAAGAAGACTCAAAGAGGATTATGTGATGGCCATGACTGAGAAATGTACACTAGTGGGATCAAGTGAGATTGGTTCATCTCATGTGGGCCTGAAAGCATGCCAGTCTGGTGAAACTGGTGAACAAACTGCCACAAAGTAAGACTGAAATAACAAACTAAATTATTTTTTTTCACAGGCTTTAAAGGTTCAGTTTTATTGACATGTTGCGAATTTTTGGTGCCATTAGTCAGGCAAAATCCCTTTTTAGAAACAAAATCAAGACATGTTAAGACAGTTCAGATTTAAAGATATTTTTTTGGCACTAGTGGCCTTTATTTTTTTTTTTTTGACAGTAGGCAGACAGGAAAGAGGGGTAGAGAGAGGGGGAGACATTCGGCAAATGTCGCCGGGTCCGGGACTCAAACCCGGGACGGCCGCTTTGAGGACTGTAGTCTCCGTATATGGTCGCGCACTTAACCCCTACACCATCAACGCCGCGCCCAAGAAAGTTCAGATTTGACCCTAAATTTGATGTCTAATGAACAGTGTGTAAACGTTGCTTTAAGTCAATGTGGAAAAATAAGTGGAGTGTTGGAACAATCTGTGGTGGAAATCTTTTCATGTTTCAGACTGTTAGATGAAACTGTGAATTCTTTGCACACATGCATCAAACCAAAACACTAAATGCACCAAAAGAATGGTTCAGTCCCATCTTCTATGGTGGGAAATGACAACCCTGCAGGAAGGTGCCCCGTGTAAAACTGCATCAACAACAGTGACAAGCCTAAAGCCAATAGAGTGAATGGCAGAGGAGGCCTAGCTGATGATGGATTCATTACACAGGCCTCTAGCAAATTACTTACTCATCTCTTGGCAATGTGCACTCAAACAATTGTGTGCCTACCTTTTCTCTCTTTTCAGATACTCTGAACTCCACTGTAAACAGAGGAACCCGAAAAGTGTGACCAGGCATGGGGCAGTATCAGATCCTCAAGGTATGGTACTTTGAGCAAAAGTAACAAAATTTACACAAATATTTGAAACAGAAAAAAAGAATTATACCAGTATCCAATTGCTTGTCTTTAAAACAGAAAAGCAAACATCCATACTGTTGCTAAAAATAATACAGAATTAATAACAAAACCTATTATAACGCTATCTTTAATATTTATTCATTGGGATTTTGATACATGGACCTTCACAAAAATATAGAACAAAACACATCGGTAAAATAGAGGTTTAGGTGTTTCCTCTTTATAGATACAGTACAGACTAAAAGTTTGGACACACCTTCTCATTCAAAGAGCTGTCTTTATTTTCATGACTATGAATATTGTAGCTTCACACTGAAGGCATCAGAACTATGAATTAACACATGTGGAATTATATACTGAACAAAAAAGTGTGAAACAACTGAAAATATGTCTTATATTCTAGGTTCTTCAAAGTAGCCACCTTTTGCTTTGATTACTGCTCCACACACTCTTGGTATTCTGTTGATGAGCTTCAAGAGGTAGTCACCTGAAATGGTTTTCCAACAGTCTTGAAGGAGTTCCCAGAGATTCCTAGCACTTGTTGGCCCTTTTGCCTTCACTCTGCGGTCCAGCTCACCCCAAACCATCTTGATTGGGTTCAGGTCCGGTGACTGTGGAGGCCAGGTCATCTGGCGCAGCACCCCATCACTCTCCTTCTTGGTCAAATAGCCCTTACACAGCCTGGAGGTGTGTTTGGGGTCATTGTCCTGTTGAAAAATAAATGATGGTCCAACTAAACACAAACCGGATGGAATAGCATGCCGCTGCAAGATGCTGTGGTAGCCATGCTGGTTCAGTATGCCTTCAATTTTGAATAAATCCCCAACATTGTCACCAGCAAAGCACCTCCACACCATCACACCTCCTCCTCCATGCTTCAGGGTGGGAACCAGGCATGTAGAGTCCATCCGTTCACCTCTTCTGCGCCGCACAAAGACACGGTGGTTGGAACCAAAGATCTCAAACTTGGACTCATCAGACCAAAGCACAGATTTCCACTGGTCTAATGTCCATTCCTTGTGTTCGTTAGCCCAAACAAGTCTCTTCCGTTTGTTGCCTGTCCTCAGCAGTGGTTTCCTAGCAGCTATTTTACCATGAAGGCCTGATTCACACAGTCTCCTCTTAACAGTTGTTCTAGAGATGTGTCTGCTGCTAGAACTCTGTGTGGCATTGACCTGTTCTCTAATCTGAGCTGCTGTTAACCTGCGATTTCTGAGGCTGGTGACTCGGATGAACTTATCGTCTGCAGCAGAGGTGACTCTTGGTCTTCCTTTCCTGGGGCGGTCCTCATGTGAGCCAGTTTCTTTGTAGCGCTTGATGGTTTTTGCGACTGCACTTGGGGACACTTTCAAAGTTTTCCCAATTGTTCGGACTGACTGACCTTCATTTCTTAAAGTAATGATGGCCTCTCGTTTTTCTTTACTTAGCTGCTTTTTTCTTGCCATAATATAAATTCTAACAGTCTATTCAGTAAGACTATCAGCTATGTACTGTATCCACCTCCTGCACAACACAATTGATGGTCCCAACCCCATTTATAAGGCTTGAAATCCCACTTATTAAACCTGACAGGGCACACCTGTGAAGTGAAAACCATTACAGGTGACTACCTCTTGAAGCTCATCAACAGAATACTGCTACGCACACTCTTGGCAATCAAAGCAAAAGGTGGCTACTTTGAAGAACCTAGAATATAAGACATATTTTCAGTTGTTTCACACTTTTTTGTCCAGTATATAATTCCACATGTGTTAATTCATAGTTTTGATGCCTTCAGTGTGAAGCTATAATATTCATAGTCATGAAAATAAAGAAAACTCTTTGAATGAGAAGGTGAGTCCAAACTTTTGGTTTGTACTGTATATAGACACACACACAAACACGAATACACACACACACACATGCACACAAGTACATCATCTACATACTAGCTGTTAAATGTACTATTTGCTCCAGTAGTCAACCTAGGGTCAGGCATGTTACTTATAGCTTGGCAATAGTAGCTTTAAAACAGTGTCACCATAACACCTTTCTTATGCTCACTCCATAGTTTAACAAATGCATGACATTTTCATTGACAGTATGTTTATTGTGTGTTACCTCATCCATTACAATTTTTAAGGAATGTCGAGATTAAGTAACCGTAAGACTTTTCATTGACAAGTCGGGTAATTATCTGAACATTTTTGGTATAATTTAAAGCATTAGTGTGCCAACATTGAGCTGGATAATAAAATCCTCAAGGACACACACACAGTGGACAAAAACATTAAATAGTTAAACATAAGCATAAACACATTACAGAGAAATGTCTTTATCTTAAAGGAAAACTAAGAACAGAGTTTGTGAGTATCAGATGAGCAAGATAAACTTCTTATATGTCTATGTAGATCAACCCTTTGGATTTTCTTCAGTACAGAGAACACCTAAGCCTAGAAACACCAAGATATTGGTAAGAAAAGCCAACTGGCCTTTGTTTCTCACCAGGTACTTGGAGAGCTGAGCCTTCCGGTTTTTGAGGAACTGATCAAAGACCTTCACTTGATGTTGGACTCTGATTAGAAGAAAAATAAAAATGGCAGTTTAGTTTTGTAGTAGAGGAACAGAAACAAACAGAAGCTGACTACAACAAGGGATGCAGTTTCAGGGTATGAACTTAACATATACTGATAAAAGCAGGCAGAACTGAAACTGTGGTTGCTTCAACAGGTTAGGTTTTAACTACCCCAACATTTTTTGGTACTTCTTTTTAGTCTAATTTAAAAACAAAGACGTGGACAATTTCAATATGTTTAAACTCACATTGTGAACAATGCTTTTTGTTTTTTTTATCTTAAGATTGAATGGCTTAAGAAATAAATGCTAAATACCTGAATAGTAATATCTTCCTGGGTAATCATTTTCAACATTTTCTCTGATTTCTTTCATGAATATCTTAAGTCCCTGAAAACTGTAATAGAAATCACTCCAAAGCCATGTTGTGCACATTTAAAGATGGTTCTTACTTTGTGAGACTGAGGTCAAACAGTTCAGCCAGGTATCTGGGTTTATCCAACAAGGCTGTCAGAGCCCAGAAAGCCTCCTCCTCTCCCAACTGCATGAGCAGCACAGCAGCAATGTAGGACATCCCTATAAAACACAAAGACACATGTATACTTTCTTTCTGAATGGCAAAGTACAAAGTAGATTTAAATATTTTAAATCCAGGAAAATGTGGTCCGTAGGTTGTATACTACTTGATTGACGATTGGCTGAAATGTTATTTTATTGTCTGTGTATTAACTTGTTAAACGACCTACAGAGACAGCAGAAAATTTTTAATTCTCTCCATCTAATCCATTTATTAAGGGAACCTGAAATTGAAATAACATACGAGATTTATTTGACTGGATATAACATAGTCTTAAAACACTGGCGGGCACTGCGCTGATTGTGTAGGGGTTAAGCGCGCGACCGTGTGCAGAGGCTACAGTCCTCGAAGTGGCTGTCCCGGGTTCGAGTCCTGGACCCCTCTTTCCTGTTTGCCTACTGTCAAAAAATAAATAAAGGCCACAATGCCGAAAAAATATCTTTAAAACACGATATAATGGCAAACACTAAAAAAAAAAAAAATTCAAAAGACTTTTACATTTATTTTAGCTTACTTTTACTTCTTCGGTTTAAATTTGGATGAATTGAAAGACCACATTTTCTATAGAAAAAAATGGTTATTGTAGTTTTTTTCCTTTCCAATAACCAAAACTTTGAGCACCATTCTTATCAAAATTAAACCAGAGAAGACTTGCTCTATTTCTAATGCACAGCTGTATTACAGCATTGATGAATGAAATTAATACAGGCCTAACTGTGCTCCCTCAGGAAAATGCTAATATTTATTTGTTTATTTATTTATATAGTATTTATTTGAAAATATGTGAATGCATATTAAATGAACTCTCATTAAAAGTCAATGATGGCGGTGACTGCATAGGACAGAGTGGGCGAAGTAAACTAGTTAAGGTGAGAAAAACAAGGATAAGGAAGTTTCTCAGGAACAGAGAGAAAGGCAGGGGTGTGCAATGAATAATGATATACCATTACCTTGGCTGTAGCCAATTTGTGGATTGTATTTTGCATAAGCAATGAGGACCCTGAAGAGTTTAGCCTGACCCTCAATGGCCTCTGGACTCTGTCCCATCAGGGACCAGTGGTTTGGGAAAGATCGCTCTGTGGTCAGATAAGATCAAGCACAGAAAACTCAACATTCATTTCTTCTACTCTGCCTAAATGATTATAAATGTTAATGTCTTACCATAACAGACATCGTTATCATTAATGTACTAACGATAAAGATGACATGGAAGTAGTATGACATGTATAATGGCAATATTATGTATGAAAAGACATGACTGAAATGATTTAAAATTCAAGGTAATATTTGCTTATTTTACCCCTGCAAATTATCAAAAAAAATAAAATAAAATTAACAAAATAAAATTTCAAACATTCAAGTCACACTTAAGGCAAATTTAAGTCTCAGACAAATTAAATCAGTAAATTAAAGTGGTTTCCAAATAATTTTACTGAGGGAAAAAAGCTGTCTAAACCAACCTGGCCCTATGTGGAAAAGTATTAGTCCCTTTTTTTAACCATGAAGTAACTGAAAAAATAAACTTTTTGGGGAAAGCAAGGTTCAGTTTCACCAGCCAGATCCAGGAATGATTACTGCTAGACCCGTAGACATATGAAATCCAAAAGCCCTAAAGATATCAAAGCTACAAATCATCCCTCTTAAATCCAGTTGAGATGGAGTGGTCTGATGTTATACAGGTCCTTCTCAAAATATTATCATATTGTGATAAAGTTCATTATTTTCCATAATGTAATGATGAAAATTTAACATTCATATATTTTAGATTCATTGCACACTAACTGAAATATTTCAGGTCTTTTATTGTCTTAATACGGATGATTGTGGCTCATGAAAACCCAAAATTCCTATCTCACAAAATTAGCATATCATTAAAAGTGTCTCTAAACGAGCTATGAACCTAATCATCTGAATCAACGAGTTAACTCTAAACACCTGCAAAAGATTCCTGAGGCCTTTAAAACTCCCAGCCTGGTTCATCACTCAAAACCCCAATCATGGGTAAGACTGCCAACCTGACTGCTGTCCAGAAGGCCACTATTGACACCCTCAAGCAAGAGGGTAAGACACAGAAAGACATTTCTGAATGAATAGGTTGTTCCCAGAGTGCTGTATCAAGGCACCTCAGTGGGAAGTCTGTGGGAAGGAAAAAGTGTGGCAGAAAACGCTGCACAACGAGAAGAGGTGACCGGACCCTGAGGAAGATTGTGGAGAAGGGCCAATTCCAGACCTTGGGGGACCTGCGGAAGCAGTGGACTGAGTCTGGAGTAGAAACATCCAGAGCCACCGTGCACAGGCATGTGCAGGAAATGGGCTACAGGTGCCGCATTCCCCAGGTCAAGCCACTTTTGAACCAGAAACAGCAGCAGAAGCGCCTGACCTGGGCTACAGAGAAGCAGCACTGGACTGTTGCTCAGTGGTCCAAAGTACTTTTTTTGGATGACAGCAAATTCTGCATGTCATTTGGAAATCAAGGTGCCAGAGTCTGGAGGAAGACTGGGGAGAAGGAAATGCCAAAATGCCAGAAGTCCAGTGTCAAGTACCGACAGTCAGTGATGGTCTGGGGTGCCGTGTCAGCTGCTGGTGTTGGTCCACTGTGTTTTATCAAGGGCAGGGTCAATGCAGCTAGCTATCAGGAGATTTTGGAGCACTTCATGCTTCCATCTGCTGAAAAGCTTTATGGAGATGAAGATTTCATTTTTCAGCACAACCTGGCACCTGCTCACAGTGCCAAAACCACTGGTAAATGGTTTACTGACCATGGTATCACTGTGCTCAATTGGCCTGCCAACTCTCCTGACCTGAACCCCATAGAGAATCTGTGGGATATTGTGAAGAGAACGTTGAGAGACTCAAGACCCAACACTCTGGATGAGCTAAAGGCCGCTATCGAAGCATCCTGGGCCTCCATAAGACCTCAGCAGTGCCACAGGCTGATTGCCTCCATGCCACGCCGCATTGAAGCAGTCATTTCTGCAAAAGGATTCCCGACCAAGTATTGAGTGCATAACTGTACATGATTATTTGAAGGTTGACGTTTTTTGTATTAAAAACACTTTTCTTTTATTGGTCGGATGAAATATGCTAATTTTGTGAGATAGGAATTTTGGGTTTTCATGAGCTGTATGCCAAAATCATCCGTATTAAGACAATAAAAGACCTGAAATATTTCAGTTATTGTGCAATGAATCTAAAATATATGAATGCTAAATTTTCATCATTACATTATGGAAAATAATGAACTTTATCACAATATGCTAATATTTTGAGAAGGACCTGTACAAGCAATTCCTTCTTGAAAACACACCCCAGTGTGGCAAAAACAACTCTGCAAAGAACGGTGGGCCACAATTCCTCAAGCACCTGATGGCAGCTGCTGCTGGACGGAGTAGCACAGAAGGTTTTTGAGGCATTTATTTTCTCTCATTGAGAAATTTTAGTTTTGATAGCTTTTTTCAATTAATAAATGAAACCATCACAAAAACAGTTTTTAAAAATCTACTCAGCCTATCTTTGTATTATAATAAAATAGATTTTATGACACGGTGGCGCAGTTGGTAGCACTGTTGCCTTGCAGCAAGAAGATCCTGGGTTCGATTCTGGGCCTGGGGTCTTTCTGCATGGAGTTTGCGTGTTCTCCCCGTGCATGCGTGGGTTCTCACCGGGTACTCCGGCTTCCTCCCACAGTCCAAAGACATGCCTGTTAGGTTAATTGGTCACTCTAACTTGACCTTAGGTGTATGAATGAGTGTGTGCATGGTTGTTTGTGTGTTGCCCTGTGATGGACTGGCGATCTGTCCAGGGTGTACCCTGCCTCTTGCCCATAGACTGCTGGAGATAGGCACCAGCTCCCCCGCGACCCACTATGGAATAAGCGGTAGAAAATGACTGACTGACTGAGATTTTATGATCTAAAACAACTGTGTCACAAAAACAGAATAAGTCTGGAATGGGTCAAATGCTTTTTCACAGCACTGTAGTAGTCGGTCAGGATGCAGTTAGGCTTTACATTTATTTTTCTACATGAACTCACGTAGGTCCAGGGCGATCTGTCTGAACAGAGTTATTTCATCGATAGAGTAGAATGGCTCAGAGGAGCTTGAGGGCTGCTGTTGGTTCAAACCTAGATCATTCTGAGTGTCACTCAGTGTGGAGATCGCAGACAAAATGCCATATTCACTGATGCCCAGGTCCACAAGGGGCTCTCGGACTTCCGACAAACACATCTGTGCAGGAAGAAAAAGACAGACAGCAAAATAAATATACATTTCTGCAAAAAAAAGAAAACCCAAACACCACTCAAGTTATCATGGCAAACAGTGACATCTGCTGGACAGTCTCTGTATTTGCATTTTTCCAAAGGAGCAATTTCCAACGCTACATTTGTGGCAAAAATATGTGACCAAGAGAAATTATGTTGTTGTTTTTTATATTTTAAGTGCTTCAGTTTTTTATGGTTGGAATTTCCATTGACTCTAGGTTGCTAAGAAAAGTTGTTAGATTAAGCTAAATGCATTAAAAGTTAACAAAACCACCCTCATACCCACACCCATCGTGCTAGATCAGGGGTTTAGTTGGTGTGAAGAAAACTTCAGGAACAAGGGCATCAGATGCTAGCACCGCCTGCTAAAGGTGTTTCAACTAAGGAATAAGTGTGCCACCATGGCAGGACTTGTTCAGCAATGGCAAAAGGAAGATGCAAGTTTCTGCATGCATAGTGATGCAAAGATGTCTGGACTTTGGTAAAGTGTCAAAATGCGCAACAAAGAAGTTGCTTCTGTCCAGGAAAAAAAAGAAACCGACATACTGACATTCCACAGGAAGTACCAGGTCTGGACTTCAGACATCTAGGGTCTGAAAAAAGGACAGTCAGGAAAAGAAAAGGTAAGTCCTGTATCATGCTGATGAAACATTCAGAGACCATTCAGGTGTAGGGTTGCTTCGAAGGATTGGCCCTGCTCACAAATAAGCCTGAAAAGACTGTTACAAATGAAGAATGGTACACAAACATCCTTAGGCAGCAACTTCGCCAATTGACCCAAAAGCAAAGTGGATTTGATTAGAGCTTTTTCCACACAATGGAGCACCAATTCAAAAGGTTCAAGTTATAACTATGAGGCTCAGTGGATTAAAACATTGACATTTTGGATGCATGGCCATGAAACTCTCTAGATCTTCATCCCATTGAGAATGCATGGCCAATCCTCCTAAGTATCTTTGCAAAATGGAAAAATATATATATATATTGTGATATACAGGGGTTGGACAATGAAACTGAAACACCTGGTTTTAGACCACAATAATTTATTAGTATGGTGTAGGGCCTCCTTTTGCGGCCAATAAAGCGTCAATTCATCTTGGGAATGACATATACAAGTCCAGCACAGTGGTCAGAGGGATTTTAATTTAAGCCATTCTTCTTGCAGGATAGTGGCCAGGTCACTACGTGATACTGGTGGAGGAAAATGTTTCCTGACTCGCTCCTCCAAAACACCCCAAAGTGGCTCAATAATATTTAGATCTGGTGACTGTGCAGGCCATGGGAGATGTTCAACTTCACTTTCATGTTCATCAAACCAATCTTTCACCAGTCTTGCTGTGTGTATTGGTGCATTGTCATCCTGATACACGGCACCGCCTTCAGGATACACTGTTTGAACCATTGGATGCACATGGTCCTCAAGAATGGTTCGGTAGTCCTTGGCAGTGACGCGCCCATCTAGCACACGTATTGGACCAAGGGAATGTCATGATATAGCAGCCCAAACCATCACTGATCCACCCCCATGCTTCACTCTGGGCAGGCAACAGTGTGGGTGGTATGCTTCTTTGGGGCTTCTCCACACCGTAACTCTCCCGGATGTGGGGAAAACAGTAAAGGTGGACTCATCAGAGAGCAATACATGTTTTACATTGTCCACAGCCCAAGATTTGCGCTCCTTGCACCATTGAAACCGACATTTGGCATTGGCATGAGTGACCAAAGGTTTGGCTATAGCAGCCCGGCCGTGTATATTGACCCTGTGGAGCTCCCGACGGACAGTTCTGGTGGAAACAGGAGAGTTGAGGTGCACATTTAATTCTGCCGTGATTTGGGCAGCCGTGGTTTTATGTTTTTTGGATACAATCCGGGTTAGCACCCGAACATCCCTTTCAGACAGCTTCCTCTTGCGTCCACAGTTAATCCTGTTAGATGTGGTTCGTCCTTTTTGGTGGCATGCTGACATTACCCTGGATACCGTGGCTCTTGATACATCACAAAGACTTGCTGTCTTGGTCACAAATGCACCAGCAAGACGTGCACCAACAATTTATCCTCTTTTGAACTCTGGTATGTCACCCATAATGTTGTGTGCATTTCAATATTTTGAGCAAAACTGTGCTCTTACCCTGCTAATTGAACCTTCACACTCTGCTCTTACTGGTGCAATGTGCAATCAATGAAGACTGGCTACCAGGCTGGTCCAATTTAGCCATGAAACCTCCCACACTAAAATGACAGGTTTTTCAGTTTCATTGTCCAACCCCTGTATATTGCAGTAATAAGACAAGAATGGAAGCCCATCAGCCTAATTTAGCAGTAAATATTGATGCTTTGCATAAACATTATGTAATTCCCCCAAAAAAGCCTTTGAAACTTGAAATGTTTATTATTGTGCTTCAGTAAAGAAACGCTTGACAATAACATCTAACAGCATAAAAGCAGCAAAGTTTGTAAAAACAAAGTTGTTAGTTTTTAACACAATTGCCCTATAAAGTTTTTTCCCTAAATAGAGTGAAAACCTTTGGTTTTCCCTGCATTTGTGAGGTTTTAATCATAATTTATCTGATAGTTGAAGTCACTAGATTCTCTCAGTGTCAATGTTAAGAAGGCACTTCCACACTCTCCCTCGCAGACTCGGAGGAATGCCCAGCCTGATAAATCGTTCAATCTGAAAACGATAGCCAGTTTAATTCCGGCCTGGCTTAGATAATTACAAGTATGTTTTCACTATTTGTTTGCTAAATAAGACTAACCTGAGTCCTGCAGATGAAGCTGGCTCCATTCCAGTAGCTGAGCAGTTCACACAGTTCCTTCACCCTCACCGGGCTCAGCTGGGGATAACTGATGGAGAAAACATTTGTTGATTAACCCTAAATGTTGTTTACAGATGAATCCATATGCATTCATGTATTCACCGCTTCCTTTTATTGGAGATCAGGTCATGGAAATAAAAGGTCCATGAGGAAAACCCAAACATTCCTCTTACAACTGCAATTCCAATGAAGTAGGGATGTTGTGTAAAATGTAAAACAAATAATACAATGATTAGCAAGTCCTGTTCAAGCTATATGCAACTGAATACACTACAAACACAAGATTTGTAATGTTCAAACTGAAACTTTTTCCAAATATTCACTCATTTTGAATTTAATACTTGCAACACTTTCCATAAAAGCTGGAACAGGGACATGTTTGCCACTGTCCTACATCACCTTTCCTTTTAACAACACTCAATAAGCATTTGTTGACACTTTTTAGATGGAATTCTTTCCCATTCTTGCTTGATGTAAAACTTCAGTTGCTCAACAGTCCATGGTGTCCATTGTCATGTTTTGCTCTTCATAATGCCCCATACATTTTCAATGGGACACTGGTCTCGATTGCAGGCAGGCCGGTCTAGTACCCTCACACTTTTACTACGAAGCCACGCTGTTGTAACGTGCAAAATGTGGCTCGGCATTGTCTTGCTGTAATAAGCAGGGAGGTCCCTGAAAAAGATGTTGCTTAAACAACATATGTTGCTCCAAAACCTGTATGTACCTTTCAGAATTAATGGTGCCTTCACAGAGGTGCAAGTTACCCACGATGCCATGGGCACCAACACACCCCCATACCATCATAGATGCTGGCTTTTGAATTTTACACTGATAACAATCCGGATAGTCCTTTTCCTCTTTGGCCCGGAGGACACTACCTCCATGATTTCTAAAAAAAAATTTGAAATGTTGACTCGTCAGACCTCAGCACACTTTTCCACTTTGCGTCAGTCCATCTTAGATGAGCTCAGGGCCAGAGAAGCCAGCGATGTTTCTGGGTGTTGTTGATATGATATCTCTGGAGATCATTGTGGAAAGAAGGATGCTTCATAAAATGAGGAACATTATGGAAAACCCTGAGCATCCTCTTCATGAGACTGTTGTACAACAACAGAGTGTCTTCAGTCAGAGGCTGCTTCAGATCTGCTGTAAGACAGACCTCTACAGGATATCCTTCCTGCCCACAGCCATCAGCATCTAGAACAGCTCTTTGAAGAAACCTGCCTAATATGAGCTACAACAACATTTAATTTCCCTTTGCGATTATAAAGTAGTTTTGAATTGAACTGAATATATGGCTTTTGCTTTACATGGCAGAGTTTTAACTTGCACTTGTAGATGTAACAACGAACTGTGTTAATGGACTATGGATTTCTAAAGTGTTCCTGAGCCCATGTGGTAAAGTCCGTTACAGAATTTTTAATGTAGTGCCCCCTGAGGAATCGAAAGTCACGGGCATTCAATGTTTGTTTTCGGCCTTGTCGCTTATGTGCAGAGATTTCTCCAGATTCTCTGAAACTTTGGATTGCATTATGGACTGTAGATGATGAAATGCCTAAATTCCTTACAATGGTTTGTTGAGAAACCTTGTTCTTAAACTGTTCCACTATTTGCCACACACATTTGCATCACAAAGTGGTGAACTTCAACCCATCCTTGCTTGTGAGCGACTGATCCTTTTGGGGATTCTGGTTTTATCCCAAATAATGACACTCACCTGTTTCCAATTAACCTGTTCACCTGTGGAATGATCCAAACAGGTATTTTTAAAAATGCCTCAACTTTCCCAGTCTTTTGTTTCTTGTGATTGTAAGAATCACATTCAAAATGAGTGAATATTTGCAAAATATTATTAGGGAAACTCTCCAGCTCATCCAAAGTGTTCGCTATGCCAGGGGGGGCATAAAGTCGTTTTATCAAGTTCAGGACCCACCTCAACTGACAACTTTCAGTGTGAAGCCCAAAAGCAGCTCCATTGGAAGAATTTCAATTTACCAACTTGAATCCGGGATCTTATTCTTTCTGACATGATCCAATTCTCATGACCATATGTGAGAATCGGAACGTAGATGGACTGGTAAAAGAAGAGCCTCACTCAACAATCATATAGCCAAAAAACAAATCATCTACCCTCATTACATTTGCAGATAACATCATCACCTTCTGGGCCATCTCATCACAATGCCGGGATTAGTGGAGGGAAATACCAGGACTGAACTGTCCACCTTGCAAGACCTCTACAGACAGGGCTTTGGAAAAACTCCACTGGGATGCCGCATTACTGTATGCAGTAATTTTACATTAGGGTGTAACTATTAGTGAGTCATCATAGGTTCCTCTAAAACCTTCTTTTTGGGTTTATTCAGCTATTCAAAGGTGGACTTATTGGTGCCTTCAAATTTTGACGAGTAGAATTCATGGTTCTATCAATTACTGCAAGTCGTCCATGTTATGAAGGTGCTCGGACCATCACACTACCACCACCATTTTTGACTGTGGGTGTGTAGTTTTTTTTTTCTGAAGCATTAGTTGTACATCAGATGTAACAGGACAACATATATCTTCAAAATGCTCAAATGTTTCTTGTTAGTCCACACAATATTTTCCATCAGAACTCTGTGATCATCGAGACGTTTTTGGCAAATGTAAGACATTTACTCAGCAGTGGTTTGGGCCTCGGAAATCTCCTATAGATGACATTTGTGCCCAGTCTCTTTCTTTTGTGTAATCATGAGCTTTGGATGTTGTTCTGGGTTTGTGATCTCCTGGGCAAGTGTCAATGCGCTCTTGGAGTAACTTTGGTAGGCCAGTCCCCCCCTGGAAAGGTTCACCACCATTCCAAGTTTTCTCTATTTTTGTAAAATGGCTTTCATCGTACTTTGCTGGAGTCCCAAAGTCTTAGAAAGGGTTGGTTTGGAAAGTTTTTTTGATTAATAAACAAAATTATTGTTTAAAAACTTGTTTTGGTATTTAATCAGGTTATATAAATATATTTGATAATCTCAAACAGTTTGAGAAAAAAGGCAGAAGAAATCTTTGATGAGGCAAACTATTTCTTACAGCTCTAATTTAAAAACATTAAATGATCCCTCATTATTAGCTTACAAAAAAAATTAAAATAAAAATAAAAATCTTTAACCTTTTAACATAAATGGCATGACAACTATTAGTTTAAAGGACCAAAACCAGCGTTAATTAAGCCGAACCTGTGCCGCACCTGTATTCGTGACATCTGTGGTGAAGTTTTTTCTCCTTTCTGTTGTTGAAAGCAAAGCCGAATTCATCAAAACGCAAACTCTCACTGCGCCTTTTATTTGCTGAGCTTCTCTTGCTGTCGCTGCTGCTTCTTCTTCTTCTCTTTTTGCTTTTTTTTTTTTTTAAAAAAAGCTGCTTAGTTTTAATACAATAGGGTGATTCAGGAACTCGCTGCTAGAAACGACCCCAGCTTTGTTCAACTACTGTCAAGCACAACAGTCGCCTTGGGAACGCCCCCAACCTTACGTCATCGAAGCGCCAAGTATTTAGATCAATAGGATAACATTGGCAAAATAATATGGTTGGATAGTGATTTCTTTGAAAATAATAAATAAAATATAAACAACTGTTTTTTGTCAATTGAAAATATCCGGGGTCGACCAAGGATATTTTCTTGTTCTTCTGTTTTGGCGGATTAATTCTTTAAAGGCAAAATAACTGGACTGTAAGCAAACGGCGAGGGAGGAGTTGCCATCTTAAACAGACTCAAAGCACAAAGTAAGGAGTGATGGTTCTCCACGAAACGCGCTCTGTATTAGCCCCTCCTTCTGCGCCGCTCTCCAAGCCGGCTGGAAAATGGTGCAGATCCGGTGCAAGTCACAATATACCAAAAAAGCTGACCTTTGTTATGTAAATTATATAATAAATTATTTTAGCAGTATCGTGTTTTTTATGTTTTTGATAAGTTGGAAATTTAAATTAGGTTTTCCATTTTTAAAAATAGAAGAGGTATTAAAAGTCAAAATGAATTAATTTCAGCAGAAAACAAAATAAGCCCCAACGTTCTATGTGTGATCTTTATTTATGTCGATATTTGGAAATGTGAAAAAATCATAACAGTATTCCTTTTTAACTAACAAGATATCTTTCAGAAACATAAAATAGAAACAAAATTGGGCTACAGACATCTTGCTGAAGAAGTTTTTTGGGGGGTGTTGGGGGGATCTATCTATCAATCATAGCATACAGGTCTTAAACAAGAGGGTGACCAATAGTGACTTATCTAATGTTATGAATTAAACATTATTATATCAGTTTCATGAATTAAACATTATTATATCAACGTCATCTAAGATTTCTTCTACCATCCAAGACATGAAGGTTGATCAAAATGCACACAATTTAAATTATCTTTATTGCTGCTCTGACACAAACACTAAAACCTTGTATAAATCACTTGTCTGTCTAGCCAGTGATAACCATGACCAACAAAGGTCACATCCATTGCCAGCAAAGGATGAATGAAATAAGACTTGAGGAGACCCGTCATATTCATTGATGCTTTAAACATAATTTTGTTGGGTTGGTACTATTTTGGGATGTTTGATGTGATAATGCAGGCTTTGATGCTGAGTAAAGGAAGTAACATAAAGATGTTTCATTTCGATATCATTCGGGCATTGCTGCGGGTCTCCACTTTGTATATTGTCTGGTAGCCATCATCCCAGGCATACAGCTGTTTGTCTCCAGGGTGATAGTGGATGCTGCTGTGGCTGGTGTAGCGTTTTGGGAAGAACATCACAGGACTCTCATTGCTGCATGCAGACAACACAGAGAAGACAAAATGTCAAACCAAAATTCCTCAAGATGAGTCAAATCGCAGTATTTTAGTGTCCATTCTTTGTCAATCTGAAGTTTATGGAGAGCTTCGACATGACTGTACTCTCAGACTTAGTTATATACTAACCTGTGGATGGTGTCATGGATGTCATACAGACACTGGATGGTAGAGCGTCCTCCATAGTGTGTGTTGTAGACCACGTAAAGCGTCCCACAAATCAGGAAGGCCCCCTCAGCATCATGGCTTCTACACTGTGTGTCCCAGGTGTACTCCACTGCTAAACTTTCTGGTAAAAACAACAGCAAAAATTGTCAAAATGATATCAACCAGGCATTGGTGGTTCTCTCATAAATGCCACGCTGGACAAGCCTGTGCTTGTGCCACCCCCCACCAATTAAAATGATTAAAAGGTCAGCATAAAACATAAAGCTGTCCTGCACAAAGCAATATAGTCTCCCTATGCTTTGCAGCAAGCCCATGTATAAAAACAATAGAAACGTTGATCAGGACACAACTGACAGATTTATGGAGTTTTTTTTTACCTGGTGTTTGTGCACACCTTTTTTACTGTCACCATACAATTCATTCAAAGGTTTATGCACTAAAGGAGAAGGGGTGGGGATCTAGAAAAACACTGAAACCTCTTGGAGACATTAAATTATCATTAGATATAAACGGGATCTGATTGTATTGTTAAGTTGTATAAGATAAGATTTTCTGTCAACTGGTGCCATAAAAGTGAGCTGAATATAATTGCAACTTAATTTTAAGTTTAACTGAGGTTCTTAGGAAAGTGTTTGCAGTTCTTATTTGGATTTGGATTTACATTAAGTATAAAAATACATCCAAAGTAGAAGGCTGTCATTTCTACCTTTGTCTAGTTTGGTGACAACAAGGTTTCCTCCATACTCAAGATCCGCATGGATAACCCAGAGGCCAAGCTCATCTACAGCCATATCTAGATAAGTGTTGGGATTGAGGCTGTAGACGGGAAGACGACCGGCTCCAGGAAGAAGCGTACTATCCAACACAGTGCCATTCAGCAGATCGACCTTTAAATGTGACAAGAAAAACATTAAATAATACCAGTTGTGCTCATTAACAAAGAAAATGTAAAAATTAAAAATTTTAATGTTTTTCTTGTTTGTGACAGATTATCCATCCATCCATCCATCCATCCATCCATCCATCCACTATCCTATATGAGATGGTCATGGAGTTCACAGGTCTGAAAATAGAACCTAAACAAGGCCCCCTATCCATCTGTCCATCTCATGCTCCATCGTCCACTAACTTCTAAACAAGAAATAAAGATGATTGAAAATTGAACATCAAGGCAGAGACTGGCCCTTGACATGAAAAGATATATTATAGTGGATTCTCCCAAAAGATATGTATTTTATAATTTATTTGTGTGAACTGGCTGTAGCTAGCACAATTTCCTCAAAAACACCCAGCGTTTCCTGACAAAAATTAGCTTCAGTGGAACAAAATTGTTTCTTTTGGCACAGTGTTCTCCCTGACCTCAGCTAACACATTTAGACATCTGCTATGCAGTTCAACAGATCGTTGGTGTGAAATCACTTTCATGCTAGTAAACTATGCAGTTAGACACTGTTTCCTATAACTATAACAACAGAATATAAACTAGCAGTTCCTCTCCATGCTGTTTCCTTTATCTTTGCTTGTTGCAGTTACACAGAAACATGCATGAATGACCTATCAGGTTATGATTAGACAAACATATAATCACAAACCTTTAGTATTTCATTGGGTGTATCTGCTTTGTGGCAGTACAGGAATCCATTGTAAACCACATGACCCGTGCCCTGCCAGTAAAAAGGCAGCTGCACCTCATTGGCAGGCAGTGTGGAAGTCTTTGTGAAGCTCTTCAGAGATTTGTACTCCAGTATAGTGTTGTTGCGAAATCCACTGAACAGGTACACCTAAAAGAGAGAGGGTAAGAAGAAACACGTAATGATAGATTTGACGGAAATATTTTTGCAATGATACTGTACTTCATGGGCAAATAAAAACGGAATGCTCTCATTGGTGAATAAAGGCCATCCTACTTCAAATCTAATTAGTTGGGCCTTAAAATAAAGTGTAAACAGATAACCTAATACCGCTAACTTGTAACATACATACAGAAATATACAGCACAAATAACAAATATAGATCAGCAGGGTTCCTACACATATCAGGGCAATATTATGTTCTCATGATGATAACTTCTACAAGGAAGTCACTGATAACTGAGCTGGGTGGGGATGATAACAATACTAAACCCAATAACATAATTGTTTTGAACTGTCCATCAGCAGCCCAACAGTGAGCATGCAATAGTAAGGACAAACAGTCACTGTAGGTTTCAGACAATACAAGCCTTATTTGATCCTTCAGAGGGGTCTTTGAACCAGCATCCATTTGGATCTCCAGCCTTCTTCACAATCTTTAGAGACTTGACTTGACTCAGAGCCATGCTGCAGTCTGGAGATGTTGCAGACCAATAAAATAATTTAAGGTTTTTATCTATGTTCTCTCTCCATTCATTTCTGGCATTTCGCTATGCAAATGCTGCCTACCATTCTCCACATTTATCTCAGCCTTCTTTTTCAGCTGCTCCAGTTCTGCTGCTTTTATCTGCTGTTGTAGCAGCGCTCCCTCCATCTCAATGTCAGACTGAGTGGGAATTTTATCCTCCAAATATTCCAGCTCTCTCTCCATCCGGTCAACACGCACAGAGACACTGTCCACCTGGGTCTTTACTTCTGATCTAAGGACCAAAACACACCCACACATATTAAATGTTTTTATGAGTCAATAGCATAAGTTTAATCATATGAATCATTCAATGCTGTGGGATTATTCAGGCAGGCCTACCTCAAAATGCTGAGTGTGGACAGATAGCCTCTGATTTCAGAGGAGAGATCATAGGTTTTCTGGGTGGCACTCATTGTGTTTTGCTCACACAGACTCAAACGCTCCTGATTTTATTCAAACAGAGGGAAAAGCAAGAATATAAGTAAAATTGTTATTTTAAAACCATGAAACACAATTTAGTTTAATTTGGCCCATTTTCAATTGAAGGTTTATCTCTAATTATATCAGCTAAAATGACATATAGTTACTACAGTGTCATTAATTTATCGGATGATCACTTTTATTTAACCAGAAAACACCATTGAGATTAAATATATCTTTTAAACTGTTTAAAAGTATTCAGGGACACTGGCCCCTAGGGATATAGACAATTCATCAGTGTAGTGACATAACATACATTAAAGTTGCAAAAGGGCATTGAGTTATTTAACCTTTTTGTTTTGGAAAAAATCATCACTCAAGTTGTTAGAGATAGAAATTAGAGATAATTACACAAAATACGGTATTTTGATCCAACAGAGAGAACATTTTTTCTTGTTTTTACTTAACCTTGCTTAACCAGTAGCTCATTCTGACAAAAATTTACCTAAACATAGTTTCCCAATGATTTAGTAGCTTTATTCTAACATCACTCTTTTTTATTCTCAGGAGATACAAATTTATTGGTAAAATTGGCACTTCACATAGCTGGGACAAAAAGTACCTTTCAGGTTTTAATAATTATGCACAGGTAAAAAACAAACTACAGATCCCAAGTCCAGATGTCAGTGGTGTTTCTCAGGGTCCTGTCTTAGAGCCTCTTTTAAATATTATCTATCTCCTACCTCTAGATCACACTTTTCAAGAAATATTACATACAGTTTCACATGTACAGTGGGGGCGCCAAGATCTATTTGTCCACATAGTCTACTCATCTCTCCAACCTTCTTCCCCTGCTTTTTATGTGAAATTAAGTCCAGAGTGTCTGCTAATTCACACAAAAAACACAAATCTGTTATCTCCCTATGTCTTTGACCTCTCAACTTAAGAGGATAGGGGTTTGACGGCAGTTGAAAAATTGTGCAACATCGCTCAACCTTTCCAATCCCTCATGATTAACAATGTTGCTTTTTTGCACATGCTAGTGGTACATGTTAAATTGACTTCTGTAATAATATCCTCTCATGTTTACCACACAAACTTCTCCATAGACCTTAACTGTTATGAAACACTGCTGCTCATGTCATTATCAGAACTCCTTCCATTAAGCATACTACTCCTTTAGTGCCATTCAGTAAAATACTATATTGAGTTCAAAATGCTGCTTCTTCCTCTCAAGTCCCTTCACAAGTTTGTACCTGCATGTCACTCGGTCCCATACTCTGAGATCCACCTCTACATATTTATCTTATTTTACTACTTGCTGGTCTGACTACACCCATCTCCGTCCCACAGTCTAAAAATATGACTGGTCAAGGGTGTACCCCGCCTCGTGAACAATGACTGCTGGAAGCAGGCACCAAGGACAAGCAGATATACACAATGGATGGATGGATGGATGGATGGATGGATGGAGGGATGGGTGGATGGATGGATGGATGGATGGATGGATGGATGGATGGATGGAGGGATGGGTGGATGGATGGATGGATGGATGGATGGATGGATGGATGGATGGATGGATGGATGGATGGATGGATGGATGGATGGAGGGATGGGTGGATGGATGGATGGATGGATGGATGGATGGATGGATGGATGGATGGATGGATGGATGGAGGGATGGGTGGATGGATGGATGGATGGATGGATGGATGGATGGATGGATGGAGTCAGTCAGTGGTGCCTCATCTTTGGAGCTCCCTCCAGCATCAAATTTTTAAAAATGATTCTCTCTTGACTTTTAAATTAATTCTTAAATCACATATTTTTAAGCTTGCCTATAATTGTTAGTTTTGAAATATTGATCACTGGTCAACCTATAATTGATTGGTTGGTGCCTTCCCCCACTGGTCAACCGGAGAGAGACAGTTCCCTTTAAATCTGAAATTGTTTTAATTTTTCTTTCATGGATACTGTGTTTTTTTTATATTTATTGTAATATGGTGTCCTCCAGTGTCTTGAAAAACATCTTTAAATACATTTTATTATTCATATTATTAGAGTGACCCCACTTTTACTCCATCCTCTCAGAAACACAAAAATTGTTGGTGTAAAATCCCAAAGGAATTAATCAGGCCAATATTTTAGCACTTCACATACAGAATGCCGTATTTTTCCATGCCTAAAAATCAGATTGCAAGATATTCTGTGCTGGTTCACCCAAATTCCTATAACTGGAGGATTTAATAAAAAGCAGACTGTTGAAGAGATGCCAAAACATTGCAACCAGATGATCTGACATTGGTCAAATTATAAGAAAACAAAATGTTCTAAACCAATAAAAACTTGAAGGAAAATATCCAGTGTGGAATAAAAATTGAAGGAAGTAGCTTGTTGATGGAAAACAAATGTAGAAAAATTAACTCACCTCCATCTGAACAAGCCTTCTCTCCAGGTACTGGATTATGAAGGCATCTTGGGAGGAACCCTGACTCTGGACTGATTCCAATGTCAGACACAGAGATAAGAGAAACAGCCAAACCATCCTTCTTGATGTTACTTCAATACGTGTCTAAACTCCCAAATCGTTCTTAAAAAACCTAAAGATCCTTCCTAAAACTTCTATAATGCTCCAACAAAAAAGAGCTGGCTGAATTTGAAAAGCAATGCTGCTTCAGTCAAACTTTATAATCTTCTTTCTGTACAAAGAGAAGTTCTAGATTTCTTGCCTGGCTGATTTCCCTTCCTGCTGCTGTTGTCAGACTTTCAGCTCATGAACCTTCTGTCTCTGTTTAGTTGTTGGGTCCAAGTCTCCCTCTCCCACAGTCCCTCCCAATTTCCCTGTCATCCAGTCTTTCTGCATGCCTCATTTTCATTCTCCTCCTCTCTGAATTTTGTGCATATGTGGTGTGAAAGAGGCTGCCAACAGAGGAGGGGAGAAAAGACAGAGTGAGTAAGAAATAGCCAAAACTGTCTGATCCATTTAGAGGCTTTGAAACTGGAATGCTCCCCAGATGGTTTATAAACAAATCCTCAGTTCAACGCAGATGCTGGACCACAAAAGGTTTTAGCAATTGTAGAAAATTATATTTGCATATAAAAATAATGAAAAGTCAGCCAGTCATTTTCTACCGCTTATACCATAGTGGGTCGCGGGGGAGCTGGTGTCTATCTCCAGCAGTCTATGGGCGAGAGGCAGGGTACACCCTGGACAGGTCATAATGAAAAGGGGATTTCCGAAAAACTTCAAATGTGTGCCACTACCATTAAACAAAATGTTAGCAAGACCACCTTGTAAATCTTGTGATGGTTGTTGTTCCAGACCTTTTAAAGTAAATAGATACTTACAATGCATAGTAGTTAAGTACAAACTTGAAACTCAAATTGTACTGTGAACATTTAAAGGGTACTGTTAACATTGCTCTGTTTAGCCTGGCTGGTTCTCCTTCTGTTCCTGATGATGTTCCCTCTGATTTGGATCCCAACGTTGTCACTGCCTTTGTAGATAATTGTTTGCTGGCTGCTGCTTTAAAAAAAAACAAAAAAAACTTTCATCTCCATCTGGTGTGTTTCAGAGCTGGCTGAGATGTTACTGTGTTGTCTTGATTGAAGGCAACATCTGGTTGCCTTCTGTTGTGATTAACTGTATTTAAACTTAGATTAATCATTTACTGGTAAGTAAGTCATTTAACTGTAATTAACTGTGTTATATTAGTCATTTACTGGTTATTAGCTATTTTTAAGCTTATATCAGTCATTTACTGGTTATTAACAGTGTTTTATTAGTTATTTACCGGTTATTAATTATGTTTAAATTTATATTAGTCATATGCTGGTTATTAACTGTATTTAAACTTATATTAGTCATCTACTGGTTATTAACTATTTATAAATGTACATTAGTCATTTACTGGTTATTAACAGTGTTATATTAGTTATTTACCGGTTATTAATTATGTTTAAATTTATATTAGTCATATACTGGTTATTAACTGTATTTAAAATTATATTAGTCACTTACTGGTTGTTTACTGTGTATGAATCAATACTAGATATATATTGGTTAGTTTGTGCATCAATACTTTCTAAGTTTTACATGGTAAATGGTAACTGGTCTGCACTTGTATAACACTTAATCAAGTCCGAGGATTCCAAAGCGTTTTACACTTAAACAGTCATCCACCAATTCATACAACCATTTACACACTGACAGTGGTAAACTGCATTGTAGCCATAGCTGCCCTGGGGAAGACTAACACAAGTGGGCCTGCTTTACAATTGGTGCCTCTGACCACCATCAGCAGGCAAGGCAGGTGAAGTGTCTCGCTCAAGGATATAACAACTGATACGGACGGAGCAGCAACTCATCGGTTACAAGACAAACCACTACCTACCACATGAGCTACAGTCGCCGTGACAGTACTTCATGTAACTTCTCTTTGTATTCATGCAGTCTTCTCAGGGCTGAGAAACAGTGCACAAATATATTCTCAAGGCCTTCTCTCTATCAGTAGGTCTGTTGGAATTGGATACCTGCCTGAGAACAGCTCACACACTTTGTAGTACATTCCAGTAAGCTCAAGTGCAGAGGCTGGCCTGCCCACAGTATTGGCAATTGGATTGTGGTGCCTGCCTAAGTCCAGCATATTGTACTAAAGTGCATGCCAAAGAAGATAAATATGTATAGTACTCTTTCTGCTCTTTTCCTGCAGATAGAGTCCAGCACTCTACACCTTTATATGAGGTCAAAATAAATTAGTCTTTGGCTTCAGAGAACTTAAGACTGACTCCAGCTTCTTGACGTGGGCTGAGAAAAGAACTGGGTAATAGAAAAAGTGAACACTTCTCTGATGCTCAGAAGTGGGTGAAAATGTAGCAGGGGGCTCAAATTACAGTGAATGCAAACAAAGCTTAGTAGGTCAAGTATAAAAGAAGATAGAAGAATTGTCAGCAAACTCACAAAGCAAAATGTATTTTCTTCTGCTCATCATCATTTCAAATCTGAAATATTTTGTCATTAACTCTGTCTCTGATACATATCACATTGCTACCACTAGATGACGCTACATCACAAAAGAACTGCCACACGGGTCAACAAGGACCAGCCTGACCATGTAACTGCTTTCCCCGCCCATGACAACCATCACATTGCCCAGCCTTTTACCTGTGGTCTGTAATAATAAATAACTGATAAATACAAATACCAGAGATTTGTTAAAATGCATTGTCAAATCAAAAGCTGATTGTTTAATAACTTTAATGTGTTAAAATGATTGGAAATAATAAAACAATAAAAACACATTAAATCTTAATAGCCTTTTTTTTATTATTATTAATATGGGCTAAAAATTGTTGATGCAAATTCAACTATTTTTTGCCATCTAAAAGTTTTTGCCATCTAAAAGACAATCAGAGATTGTTTATTTAAACAGACCACACAAAAGAAAATCAAAATTGGCAAATAAATAAATAAATAAAAGCTCTCAAACTGTTCTCATTATTCTGGTCAATGGAAATAGTTTTTCTACTTGACCTTAAACAGGAAAGGTTTAGTCTGATTTAAAGTCAGACAGTGAGAGAAAAAAGGTGATGTGTCTTTTCATGCATGATATTTTAATATCTAGTTTCATCTCCAATATTACAACTGTATTGATTTCAATTTAGCTATACTTAAAAAGACATGTACACAATGATTGCAGTCACAAATTCATAATTCTGTCATAGTTTCCTGTTAAAAAAACATAAACAGAGACAGGTCTTCTGAAAGTATTTCTGAATAACAAAATAAGTTGCTAAAAATGTTTTAATTAAGGGAAAATTTAATACTAATTCAAGTCTGGAGCATTGATCTGAGTTATTACATATGTGCCACCAAATGGCAATTAACAGATTTTCTCAGATTCAGGCTTTCATTATATTTGTTGCTTCATATCTGCAGACAGAACATTGATATTGATGTAGACATAAACACATAAAAGCCCTTACATCTAACATGGTGAGCACTTGCCATAAGTTTATCTTATTTAGAATCACTGAAAATAAATCTAATTTGATCCTTCACATCCCTTTAAATATCAAAGCTAAAATTTTGACCTTGTTTTAGATGATCAGATTACCCTCACCACTACACATTTACATGTATGTAGACTGACACTACATACATAAACACAGAAATAAGATGTAACTTCTGGAAATATTCGGGACGGTATACAGAGGAGTGCTATAAAATATCCATGGAGTCACAGCAGGAGATGAGGATGAGCTCACATCCATGAGTAACAGCAGGAATCCCAGGAGAAGCAAATGTGCATGGGGTTGTATAAATGGTAGTATGTTTGACAGACATTGTTGAATTTGTTTTGATCTATTTAATGTTTGTATTTATTTTACTGGCACATGTGCAAGAGCCTGTGTGATTTTGTGTACTTTTTTCCCTCTGTGTAACATTTTGATGTGACAATGTATGCATGTGTGTCCGAGGAATGTAAATGATTTTGTGCATGTCTGTTACCAAGCATGTGTGAGAGTATGTGACTGAATCAGTAATTCCTGATTACTGAGTGAGTGATGTCAGCCTTCCGCCACCCTCCGTCTCTTGACCTTTCCCACCAGTCTTTGTGTTTGGCAGATGATGAGTTTTTAATGCCAGCCCAAGCAAACAGGAACAATGTCAATACGGCTAAGTCTGAAAAGCATGAACGTCAAACACCGGAGAACATTTTTTTAAATTAAAAATTAAAGTAAATATTTTTCTAATTCATGAGAAAATAGTAATAGTATAGCGACAACCCAAAGACACTAGAGAGGGCTGTTTTTAGAATGACAGTGTCCACACTTGCATAATAGTTGTATTAAATATGAGACGCAAAATAATTCAGTGTTTTGTAACCCAAACTATGTATTTTTACCTCATAAGTCTAACCCTTCAAATGTGAAAAAGAAGTAAAAAGGTGAAAATTCATGGGGGAAAACTGGAAGGACTGGGTGAAAGATAGTGAATAACAAGTTCTAAACCCACTGGGCTAAGTCTCACTAGTCAAACCCAAGACTAAATACCACTAGATCTGTAGAATCAAAAAAATACTTAAACAGAACTTGTCTGGCAGCATGAAGTAGGCTAAAAGAACTTGAAAATCAGCTGATCATATTGCAATCTAAATGAAGTTAAGAACAGATAAGAAACAAAGTCAATGACAGCTATCAGTCAGGAAAGCTTTCCAAAGCCACTTCAAAGGCACTGGAACTCCAGGGAGCCAAAGTGAGATTCACTGTCCCCAAATGGTGAAAACATGGAACACAAACCCTACTAGGAGTGCCCAGCCTACCGAAATTACACTCAAAGTGTTTCAGTGATGCATCTATGAGGTCACAAAAAAACCCAGAGTATGACATAGATCACTGCAAACCCATCTCCCATTTTCCGAAAAAAAAACTAAAAAAAAAACCAACATGATGATCCTCAAGACAGTTAGGAAAATATTCTGGGGAAAAACAAAACAAACATTCAGGTGAAGTACACATGACTTTATTTATTTAAGTATTGTGCAACTGAATATTTACCCCATTTTTAAAAATTACATTATTATAAGGTAATTTTGTTTTTTAATTTTTAATTTTTACTCCTGTTCCAATGTCTTGGTGAATGACCCATCTGCTTACCACTGGCACAGCAGCACTTGAGTTTATTCTTTATTGTAGCCTCTGAATTTGCCTCAAATATTCAAGATCTCTGTTTGCCACCTCACCTTTCCCATTACATGCAGAAACAACTTCCACACACCAAAGCTCCTCTGGTTTAGAACAGTATTTCATAATCACTACTTGACATTTCCTCTCTGTTCTCCTTCACTCTGTCACACAGTCTGTTTCTCGTAGACTCGGTGGGTCGCCAGGCTTCCTGTGGCTCCACTCTTAAAAATTTCATTAGCAGAATGCTCCCTGGTGCAACAGGTCATGATGAATGCCATGTCAACCCCAGGTATTTAAATTAATTAGGGCTTAACACAAGTGCAAGTCATTGTTCGCTCCCAGGTGGATTTCTATTGTCAGAAACACAAGTCTTGCTCTTCCATTCCTGATAATTCAACAAGTAAAATCAACACTTAAAGTGGATCTGAATGTTGAGATTAATTATAGGAAATAAAATGGCAAACCTTGAAAGGATATACATAATGCAAACATCACAAGAACACAATACGGCTGCAGATTTTTATCTTAAGAAACTGGGTGCTAATTTGCATTTTAACAAGCAACACATTTTATCTACAGTTTTTTTTACCTCCTTTAATTTGAGTTAAAGTTCAACTTTCAAAGGTACTGCATTTATTTCATTAACAGTGAAAGTGTAACAAAAACACAGCTGGATAGGTATCATAGGACACATTTTCATTTTAGAATTTCAAAGAAATACAGTTTCTGAAAGGCTAAATGGAAAAAAAAGTCTATTCCCACACAGTGCATGCCTGGGTCACTGACATCACATTTGACAGAACTGGCACTAAATAGCGAGAAAAGAAGTAAACACTGAGGTTCAAGGTGATCAACTGGCTTTAACAAATCTTTTAGTGGACAAGTGACTTCACAGATTACCAAACATCTCTATCAAGTTTGTCTGTCTTTTACCCTGAAGAATGCAACTCAGATGAGTAATGCACTAAAGATCAGACAGAACTGTGATTCATTTGATTATAAATTTTTGAGCCAGGTATTGATTGACTGCAACCATCATCAAGCCATGATGGCTATGTTATGATTGTGAGGTGTTCCTTGCTTTCCGTGTATCTCTGATTTCTTCATTCCCTTTTGTTTATGTTCTCTTAGGTTTCGCATTCTTCATTTCCCTTGGCTGATTATTGTTAGGAGTTTTCCTTATTAGTTTATCCTTTTGTGTTTAGCTTTCTTGTCTATTCTAATTATTCCCTGTGTGAATTCTGTTTAATATTTCCCTGGGTTTATTTGTTCTTCTCTTAAGCTCGGTTCTCGTTAATTCTAAAAGCCTTTTTATATCCACCAATCCTTATAATCCATATAATATGCTTTCCACGCTTCTCCTATTCTAAGGTGGTCATAATGGCAAGATCATTTTGAGAATTTCGATAGAATAAATGTGTTAAAAATCTCTAATTGTGTTTTAAAGAAATTTGCTCGATGTAGAATAATGCAGTTGAAGTCAGACCTATCTAAGTTTGTATAATTTTGAGCCAGAGATGGTCAAATGCAGTCCAGTCCAATTCCAGTCCATCTGATATTAACTCCAGATATAAAATTGATATTGGATTTGCATTAGTAAACAGGATGGGCATTTGGGTCTCAGGTACATAACTTGTTTTTCTTTGTTCTGTTTCGGTTCTTCCGGACTGTTTTGTGTGGTGGTTCCCCTAGGCTGTTTTGCCCTGGGCAGATTCCACATTCGCTATAGCCAAACCACCATTTTCCAATGCCATTAAGCTAATTCTATAATATTAACTATGTTTACTTTTGCAAAAGTATGAATAGACACTGACTGATTGTTGTGTCTGAATGACATGAATAAACTCAGTGATTATGTGTATGATGGTGTTGCTTTTGAGGGTGTCAAAATTAGGTGAGATCCTTCCATGTATCCATGCAGAAATGAATTAAACCCTCATAATTAGATCAATGAAATATAGAGCAATAAATGTTCACATTTTAAAGCTATGAAGTCTGGGGGGCCCATTTGGTATATGTTTTAATTTTTCTTTCTTTTGCAGAAGTGTATCACTATGATTGAGTTTAACAAAAATCACATATGATGAAATGAGAGCCTAATTTTTAGAGTATCAAATAAATAATGATCATATTACATGGATAAGATATCATGAAACAGTAAACAGTAAAATGTGTATATCTTCGCACTCTGGAACTGAGGACTGAAGAGGCGTTTATGGAGTCATACATTAACTGTGACTGTCTTATCTTTTTCAGAAGTAGAAAACTACAAATATAATCAAATAAATATGCATGATGATTTTCTATTTTTCTACAGTTATTAAATGTAATGAAGAGGGGTAATGTTAATCAATTGTGATGTATGAATAAAAGTGATGTTTTTTTAGCTGTAACTGGTGTGAGAGCAAGAAGCAGAGAAATACTGTGTTAAAAAGCTTGTGGCTATGCAGATAAGGAGGGCACCATGGTCTGGGAGCCAGAGGCAGAGTCATAACATCAGGACGGGAGGGGCAGAGGAGAGCCAACTTCATGGAAACTGGGCATGGATGGAAGGTCAAAGAGCAAGCTCAAGTCATAACAAGCATGGGAGCGAGAAACGTGAAGCCAGGTGCATGCTGTTTTTCATCAGTCTGAAGTTCGAAAAACAGACAAAAGTCATAGCACCAGGACGGGAGCGGGAGTCGTGAAGGCCGAAAAACAGACAGAAGTCATAACACAGGGAGCCAACTGCGGGCTGTTTACGACTCTGTCTACGAAACAGCACCGAAAGGTCACGGTGACCGTGTAACTCAATGATGGGAAAGCTTGCCCGGCAACAGGGATGAGCAGTGAGGCTATCTGCACTATAAAAACTGTGCCAAAGAAAGAAACGGGGTTGTTTCCTCGCAGAAGACCAGCGAACAAGATCGGATGGAAAAAGAAGCTACAGATGAATCAGAAGACCGGAGACGCAGTCCCACTGACAATTCTGCATTATAGAGAGGATCAACCCGTGTGCCCTGAGAAGAGCTGCAACTCAAAATTGAGAATCTGAATTTAATCTGTTGCATTTTTACCAAGACAACTGAAGTGAACTTGCATTATTTGCTGTTATTTCAGCTTTTAACCTTGTTCTCTCTTTTCTCTTCCTAGAAGCTACACCTGGCCTGACTCTGTGTCTACCTGTGACACCTTTCTGGAGAGGGGAATCGTCCGAGCTTCTGCTGCCAACAACTTAATGCTCACCCTCTACCGATGATCCACATGGCCCTGTCTTTTAGTGTTAAACCCTTTCTCTCTCCTAGACATGGCAATTCACTGAGCTTAACTGTAACTAACTCTATGTGCTTTCTTTCAGACTCTAACCTCGAAAACTGGCTCAGAGTTTATCTGTTCTTTTTTTCTAGGTGAAACGACTAAAGGAGCTACATCCATTAACATTTACTTTCCCTTCCCATAGAAAGGACTCCTGGATCAATGCTTCTGTGTTCTTTTTGTGTCTCTGCTCTGTTCTCTCAAACCCCCGGTCGGTCGTGGCAGATGGCCGCTCACACTGAGCCTGGTTCTGCTGGAGGTTTCTTCCTGTTAAAAGGGAGTTTTTCCTCTCCACTGTCGCTACCTGCATGCTCAGTATGAGGGATTGCTGCAAAGTCAACGCCAGTGACTGTCCACTGTCTCTACATGCTCATCCAGGAGGAGGGAATGCTGCAAGTCACTGACTGGATGCAATTAATTGGAATGTATGTACCTGACTTTTGTGAAGAGCTTTGAGACAACATGTGTTGTGAATTGACGCTATATAAATAAAACTGAATTGAATTGGTCAGTGAATAACTGATTGCTCTACGTTTCAGGCTACTGGAAGTCCTGAACCAACCTCAATTACAACTCAAAGGTTTCCTTCAACTATTCAGCCTCTGGAAACTATCGACTTTTGAAACATATGCCAACAAAGTTTCTGTTTTTTAAAATGTTTAAATTTATTTTTTTTTTTCCAACTTGACCATCGAAACCCCAAGCATCAGCACCTGTCCACTTAGAGGAAGAAAACTGAAGATTTGCCTTTCACCCAAGAAGAAAATCACTCGTTGCCTACTAAAGAAATCATTCCATTCGGATCCATGGTGAGCCTCCGTCTCCAAAGCCTCTTCAGCCTTACCAGTTTCAGCATTAGGGAGAGATAGGTTAAGTTGATTGATTTATTTATATTAATCAAATTATTAAGTTTTGCTGATTTTTAAGCTGTTACTGACCCCTTCAAAAGCATTACTAATTAAAGAAAGCATATAAAATTCTAGATTTATTTTGGACAGTCAATTATTTGAGTCACATTATTTTGGGGTTTTTTGTTGGTGGTAAAAACTCTTGCTGTCTGGTTCCAAATGATTTTAGGAGGTTTTTATAGGTTGCCTTAAGCCAAATTGTTAAAACAATGCCCTTGGGCTCATGCCTAGCCACTAAAATCAACCTAACCCATATACCAATTGCAAGTTGTAAAATAGGGAATGAGCAGCCGTTAACAGAAGTGACTGTCGAGGAGTGGATGACTGCTGTGGGCTACTCGGTCGTCCAGACCACCAGTTGAAGAAGGGCGAGACTTCTGGAAAAGATAGGCTGTAAGAGGTTAGGCGAGTCATTTCCCAACACCAGCTTAAACAGATTTTCCAGTAAACCTGCTTAGTAAGACCTTCCAGGTTTAGGGAAGTCCGGACCCGTTGGATGGAGAGCTGGATTGAACAATCCCCTTAGAAATAGGGAAGGAGGAGGGAGGGGTTAGCTCATCGTGCAACGAAAAGGGTACAACATTGGAAATAGTTTTCTGTGTGAGGTTTGCAAATTCTTCTCTTTGACTGCATGTTTTTTTTTAGCCACCCTTGGTTTCCTTTTCTCAATTCAAGAACCTGCACACTAGGTTATTTAGGTGATTCTAAGAAGTCTATAATTGCTCACATGCATTTTTTATCCTATTTGTGTTTGACAGGAAAGGATTTGTTTGGGCCTTACCTCCTGCCTTATCCTGGGTAAAGTGCCCTGGGTAAAGTTTAATCTTGGATAGAAAACTCATGCTTTAGTTCAGCTTCTTCATGCTCTTTATACTCACTCTCATTTACAGTTTTACCTTTAAATTTTAATAGATTTAGTGGGTTTTAACCATTACAATCTAGATATTTTTACACATTATTTAAAAAATCCCAAATTTCCCTATCAAGTAATGTCAGGATTTTTATTTATGTTAGTTTTTCTTTTTTTAATTTAGCGCTCCAAAATAAGCCTTCAGATATGGTTAAATGTAACTGTTCTGTTAAGGTTCAGACTCTAAGCTCTTGTTTACCCTTTTTCTATCTGCAACAAGCAGCTGTTTTCAATGAAAAAACTAATTAATTATCTGTACACCAGTTGCCCAGCACCACATGGCAACGAAGGTTATAAACTGGTAAACATAAAGTTGCAAAAACTAAATATAATTCTGACTTGTATTCACTGGGTTGAAAGGCAAATTATCAGTTTCCTTGTGTCTGTTGGATGTGCTAATTAGTGAACTTTTGCTGTCAATTTCTTTTAGAGGAGTATATAACAGGCTCCTCTGTAGTGCAGCACTGTCTAAAAGAGGTAAATAAAATCAATTAGTTCAAATATATATTCAGAGAAGAGGCTCACAATAAAGTGAGACGAAGAAGTCGCATGGTGGTGATTAGTGGCAAAGGCATACAGGTCCTTCTCAAAATATTAGCATATTGTGATAAAGTTCATTATTTTCCATAATGTAATGATGAAAATTTAACATTCATATATTTTAGATTCATTGCACACTAACTGAAATATTTCAGGTCTTTTATTGTCTTAATACGGATGATTTTGGCATACAGCTCATGAAAACCCAGAATTCCTATCTCACAAAATTAGCATATCATTAAAAGGGTCTCTAAACGAGCTATGAACCTAATCATCTGAATCAACGAGTTAACTCTAAACACCTGCAAAAGATTCCTGAGGCATTTAAAACTTCCAGCCTGGTTCATCACTCAAAACCCCAATCATGGGTAAGACTGCCGACCTGACTGCTGTCCAGAAGGCCACTATTGACACCCTCAAGCAAGAGGGTAAGACACAGAAAGACATTTCTGTACGAATAGGCTGTTCCCAGAGTGCTGTATCAAGGCACCTCAGTGGGAAGTCTGTGGGAAGGAAAAAGTGTGACAGAAAACGCTACACAATGAGAAGAGGTGACCGGACCCTGAGGAAGATTGTGGAGAAGGGCCGATTCCAGACCTTGGGGGACCTGCGGAAGCAGTGGACTGAGTCTGGAGTAGAAACATCCAGAGCCACCGTGCACAGGCGTGTGCAGGAAATGGGCTACAGGTGCCGCATACCCCAGGTCAAGCCACTTTTGAACCAGAAACGGCGGCAGAAGCGCCTGACCTGGGCTACAGAGAAGCAGCACTGGACTGTTGCTCAGTGGTCCAAAGTACTTTTTTCGGATGAAAGCAAATTCTGCATGTCATTCGGAAATCAAGGTGCCAGAGTCTGGAGGAAGACTGGGGAGAAGGAAATGCCAAAATGCCAGAAGTCCAATGTCAAGTACCCACAGTCAGTGATGGTCTGGGGTGCCGTGTCAGCTGCTGGTGTTGGTCCACTGTGTTTTATCAAGGGCAGGGTCAATGCAGCTAGCTATCAAGAGATTTTGGAGCACTTCATGCTTCCATCTGCTGAAAAGCTTTATGGAGATGAAGATTTCATTTTTCAGCACGACCTGGCACCTGCTCACAGTGCCAAAACCACTGGTAAATGGTTTACTGACCATGGTATCACTGTGCTCAATTGGCCTGCCAACTCTCCTGACCTGAACCCCATAGAGAATCTGTGGGATATTGTGAAGAGAACGTTGAGAGAGTCAAGACCCAACACTCTGGATGAGCTAAAGGCCGCTATCGAAGCATCCTGGGCCTCCATAAGACCTCAGCAGTGCCACAGGCTGATTGCCTCCATGCCACGCCGCATTGAAGCAGTCATTTCTGCAAAAGGATTCCCGACCAAGTATTGAGTGCATAACTGTACATGATTATTTGAAGGTTGATGTTTTTTGTATTAAAAACACTTTTCTTTTATTGGTCGGATGAAATATGCTAATTTTGAGATAGGAATTTTGGGTTTTCATGAGCTGTATGCCACAATCATCCGTATTAAGACAATAAAAGACCTGAAATATTTCAGTTAGTGTGCAATGAATCTAAAATATATGAATGTTAAATTTTCATCATGACATTATGGAAAATAATTAACTTTATCACAATATGCTAATATTTTGAGAAGGACCTGTATATGGAGCTGGTAAAATATAGAACTTAAAAAAAAAACTCTATTCAGCAGGAAATTAAACATAGTGATGATTAATGTGATGGTTGTTTAAAGTAAGCCACTAATGAGATCTTATTTTGTATGTGCAATAGGACAGAAAGCGAGCACAACGCACCCGTGCATGTCCTCAAACGTTACAGAAGAGTGATGAGGTTATTTACTGAAAACCAAACTCAGGTATCAGTACTTAAAACAATGTCCAACCAAGACGATCGACAGGAAAATCTCCCATCAGAATTTGGATTCTTAATCTGAATATCCAGCAGTGAGGAAGAGGGACTGGTGTCTTAGAGCAATAGCTTGGAGATGTAACAGACTGGCACCCTACTAATTTGTCCATCCATCCCTTGTCTATTCTTGTTTACCCATGCAGGTTCACAGAGGGCTGGGACCTATCTAAAGTGGGAATTGGGTAAGAGCTGGGGTACACACTGGACAGGACATCAATCTATCACAGGGCAACACAGAGACATGCAGGACAAAAAAACCATCCACTCACAACCAATGGCAGTTTAGTACAAATTAACCTAACCTAAATGTTTTTGGATTGTGGGAAGAAGCTGGACAGGTGATCACAAGCACTCCCCCCCCCAAAAAAAACCTCTGTGTCAATGGTATACTTTTTAGCAAGTAATACAGAGAGTGTGTGAAACATATTTTAAAAGTGGATGGAAGCAGCATAAAGTCTCACTTCTCTCTACCTAATTAGTCTGTTTTTTATTTGTGACAATTTAACTGAACTGAAGTAACCCAGCTCTCAAAATGTTATTTCAAGGGTGCCATATGTCATGCTATCAAAAATCTTTATGCCAGTATACAGTTTTCTCATAACATGCTGTTTGGCCTTTGATGGAAGTGCAACCTGTGTAGGATATACCCTGCCCGTCCACTAGAGAGCGGCACCAGCCTCTTGTTTGCGGTACTAGTGTTCTTTTTTTTTTCATGTTCCGAAAGTTATCAGACAGAAAGTGGGGTGGAGGGAGGGAGAAGACATGCAGCACAGGTCTCTGGGGTCATAAATTAATCCGGGACAGCTGTGCCGAGGACACCACGCGCTGCGTCCTGCAACTCTAATGATTAAGCCAAAATAGAAAACGGATGGATGGATGGATGGATTGACATTTTGCCCCTAAAGGTCCCTTTGTGCAATCCTACACATGATGTGGATGGAAGAAGTTAAAGTACTGGTGTACAATCAAGTCGTGGCTGCAGTCAAATGCTCCCTTCTTTATTTGGCTCAGAGACTAAGAGGAAAATGAGTTGTGGGTAAACAAGCTGGAAGAACATTTGGTAAGTGGTTATTGATTTAATATAATAATAACATGAGTGTCTGCAGATGTTTAGAACTGGCAGTAGACACATAAAAAGTACAAATCCAATGCATTTCCTTATCTGACAAACTTAGCGCTTATTCATAACCAGCATTCGAGGTTGCCTTGACCGTCTGGGTTCTAGAGTTATCAGTGTTGTTTTCCCGTCCCTCACGTTTGGGTCATTCCTTCCCTGTAAAACTTTAGTCTGACAAAGAATTTGTCTTAAGGAAAAAATGGTGTGCAAAAAAAAATCTGCCTTTCTTACCTATTGACTTTTATGAATCTCACCAATGTTTTTATTAAGAAAACCATGTTGTCTTAAAAAAATTAACAGTTCCCCATTGCTCTAAATATGGTAGAGCCTCTCTCATTCATGGTGGCCTGCTTTCAAAAGCTTTAACATTACTTATCTGCTTTGAAAAATAGCCAAAAGGTCACATGTGAATTATTTATGTTAGTCCTGTAGAGATTTGTAGGTTTTGTGGCACTAAACTATGATTAAGCATGCTTTTTGATACTCATGGGAAAACCGTCCTGTGATTACACCATCATCAGACAGCAGTCAGAAATAAGAAAAATCCTGTTTCATAGCTCTGTGATTCTCTGAGCCGTTCGCAGTGCTGAAAGAAAATGACCAATACTGAACATTTAAAAGTCATTCATCATGTCACTTTTGTCCTGCATACACACATCCTGCCCAGCATGAACTTTTGCATTTTCTACCTTAGTGAGCCCCCTGAAACCCAACACTGTCTGGGAGAGTTTTTTGCTTGCTCCATCATTTTTATAAATTTGTGACACCGTGGTGCTAACATTCACAGATAACTTCCTGACATTACTAACAGAACACATGGCAGCAGTGCTCAAAACTTAAGCAGTGATCTTCATTCGAATAACTACTACCTTTAAAAACTGTCTACTGAGATATTAAGAATTTGGAATAAGCATAAAACTGTTTCCATCGTGCCTGCCCTTATCCCACCCCTTTTTAGTTCTTTATCCACTTTAAGTTCAAATGCACCTTGAAAGGTTTTATTTTGCTCACATTTCTAAAATGTGAGAAAACATGAAACACCTCCAGCAATCACCTCTCTGCACCAGAGGTTCTAGAAGCACAGAGATTTCAGATATGCGTTGGAATGAACAGGACTGTGTCATACAGATGTTAAAGCTGCAAACGTTTAGCACAGTGATGTGAACACATTCCTAGTGTCAAACAAAAGGGATGTGTCTTCGGAAACTGAAACACTGATACACTTTATTATCAAATGATAAATGAGGAGAATTTAACAGGGCACAAAGGAGCAATGTTTTGCATATTGAGCGGTGTTGGAATAAAAGCTTTTGTAAAAAATATGGATTTCATCATCTAGGACGAACCTTATAAGTTGCCATAGAGACTAGGGTAGGAGATTTACATTAAATATGTGCCTGTGGAAACAACGCACAACTATAAGTTAAATATGGTGACCTTTTCAGCTTTTTGCTGAGTTGCAAATAACAGTGTCAATCACAGGAAGAGGAAGTTTGTCTTTTTCATCCTACAATGCGAGATAAACCTAAACCTTGCATTTAGGTCTGAGGGAAAATTAACACATTCAATCTGAGTTTTTATTAACTTCTACTTAACATAATTTAGCCATTAGACAACAAAAATAGTAATGAAAATAAAAACCCAGCCAAGCAGACAGAATTTAAAAACTGCTTCAGCTTGCATGACAGAGTCTTCAATCACGTAATCACCAAACCTGCAAATACTCATTTCTGGTCCACAGAAAACACCAAAGCAACACCAATCTGACCTTTAAAATACGCATCTGAAGTTTATAGCATTACTAAATGGACAACAAAAGAAATGGCACCTGTCAATAACTGTCTTACTTTTTGGGTGGATGTGTAGTATTTCTTGAGCCTTCACTGATGCAGAACTGGACTCAAAGCTGGAATTAAACACACAGTTCACCATTAGCAACAGGTCTGTCAGTCAGGCCATGCTGTTCCTTGTTAGTGCTGTATTTTGTCATCTCTACGGGTGCTTGATACAAAACTCCACAGAAATTCCCCCAGTTTGCAAAGAATTTGTTCAAATTTCAAGTTTATACCTCACTTCACAAAGACTCTCTAGCTAAAGGTAGAGAGGACATTATAGTTTCATGTGCACTCCATTTGATGTGAGCTCTGCATGACAACAACGCCATGCCTCCTGAAAACCTATTGAAATCCAGGAAATCCCCTCAGAGCTGCCTCTGTCAGCTCATCACTAACTGCACAAAATCTTATTCAGGGGACAACTGAGAGGTAAAAAGACACTCTTTCATGTATACTCTTTTAATTGCGCCTTGGGCAGTTGCCCTTGTTGCCTAATGGTCTCGTGGTCTAGTCATATAGTGCTAATGCTAATAGCTTTGTCAGTCAGTCAGTCAGTCATTTTCTACCGCTTATTCCATAGTGGGTCGCGGGGGAGCTGGTGCCTATCTCCAGCAGTCTATGGGCGAGAGGCAGGGTACACCCTGGACAGATCGCCAGTCCATCGCAGGGCAACACACAAACAACCATGCACACACTCATTCATACACCTAAGGTCAATTTAGAGTGACCAATTAACCTAACAGGCATGTCTTTGGACTGTGGGAGGAAGCTTTGTTGTTTCACAAATATGAAAGAACAAGAGAGAAAGCTATCTGTTCAGAAAAGTAGGAAAATATACAGTGAAATGTGATAAGGATATTGACTGCAGCTAACCTATATTCCCCCCTTTTTTCCATGATCATGACGTTTCCCACCACTCTGCGTGAGTGTAAGCATCACAGTCACCAAAATCTGTCTTGCATGTAGTTGTCAGGAGAGTCCATGCCATTGGCCAAATATATTATTGGCTTGCTACATAGGGATCCTAAAATATGATCTAATGGTAAATGATGCCAATTTCTGTGGTGAATGTTTTGGATCACACGTTTTCACAGGTATTAATGTAAATGAGAAATATGAAGCTAAAAATAATGTTAAATGTGTTTTATGCCAAATAAAGATCAAAGTGTTCACCTTTTTAAACCATGTGTGTATATTGAATTCCAAAATGTAACCTACAGAGGGTCATTTTAATGTAAATATTTTTTTATTGCTGTATATTTGGAGTGTTAATACAGTCTGCTTTTTATTTGTACCTTATTTATCCAGGAAGAACCCAATACAATTTAAGATCTCATTAACAAGGGTAGTGGATGCAGTATATTTATACAAATAATACAGAGTATGTATAAAGCCGAATAAATGTTTCTTCTTCCTTCTTTTCGTTATTTCTCAAGGAATTTCTTTTTTTTTTATCAGATTGCCATATTATCTAATTGCATTGTGTACTTTAACAGGCATGGGGCATACTCTGAAACGCATTTGTAGTTGCTTCCACTTGATTCAAGATTAAGTATATTATATTTATATATCTATAAGAAGATAACCAAATTATGCAACAACCTTTAGCTGATGTAATGTGTAGTCATTTATACCAAGGATGCTTGTCTGCTGATTTATGTTTATCATTAGATTGATGTATAAATAGCAGCAGAAAGCAAACAGAAGCATACAGTAACATTTGTCGAATACAAAGAGCTGCACAAGTCATATCATGCTGCTGTATCTTGCTCATCACAGCACTCTCCGTGATGAGTTTCAAGTACAAGTTACTTCCACTGTGGATATACAGGAAACCACACCCTGCTAATGAGCAAATGCTCTTATTCTTTTGAGCATAAAGTGAACTCAACCAGCAGGCAATGGAACTCAAGGAACTGTGCTGTGTCCAAGTCTTTAAGGGGCTAGTCCAATTCAAGTCTCTAAAGACTGAAATAATAATTTTTTTAATTTACAGCACCGCTAATTCTGCATCAGTGTAGGTTAGTATTCAAAACCTGTACTGTTTGTCCTTAGGTCTGTATTATCAAAGAACATTTAATAATTATTTTTCAGTATTTTAATATTTATTAATGTCAGGATGTGAGATTTTGGACTTTGTGGTTTGGTGTTTTTGTTTTACTAGATGCTCTTGTTTGAAGTTTTGTATTCTTGTTCATCACTTTGTGTTCTGACAATTCTGGTTTCCTTTTGCCTCCCTGTCTGTTCTCCTCTCATCATTAGTTTTCCTCTTTTAGTTGTTAATTACTCAGTTTCTGTTCCCTTTACATTCATTGTCCCTCTTAGCTCTGTTTCTTCTGTTTATCTTATTCTCCAATTCCTCCTTTAACAGGTTAGCTTTAGTTACTGTTTACTTTTATTCTAGTCATCTTTTCTCCTGTTCTGCTTGGGTCTGTGTTTCTCATTGGTTAATCTGTTTCACCTACTCCCTCTGCCTCCCAGCCTCCTTGTGTCACCTGTTCCTCTGATTACCTGCCCTATTGTTTCTTGTCCACCTTTGTCTGTATTTAAGTTTGCCTTCGTCCTTTGTTCCACACGGTGTTGTTATGTCTTTTCAATGTCCTCATGAGATGTCTTTTGGATTTTGTCCTTGAACTGGATAATCTTGTCACCCTGCACCTCGCCTGCATGTAAGTGGACTCGCTTTAAATTAAAGGAGTTTTTGACCACCTCTCTGCTTTTCTCCGTGCTTGTCTGCCTTTTGGTCCACCACAAAAATAGAACTATGACAGTACGACACCGACACAAGGACCAGGCAGATGGAGAAGAGCACATCACTCTGTGGGAATATTTCCGGCGAGGTCCGCTTGCCAGGAGAGACAAGCTTCGGAGCAGCTGTCGCCATTCTGGGGTACTAGACTGGCGGTGCCGCTCCCCGGGACCGGTTCGTTACGCTGTGGGTCAGCGTAGAACCCCAGTCCCAGACGTGGTGGGTCGAGGGGACGCCTCAGCTCCTTGCTCTACTGGGGGTCCTCATGATGCCGCAACACCAGGTTCTGGAGCACGTTCGCCCCCGCTGTCTGGCTTCGCTGCGGAGGAGCTTCAGCGGAGCCACCAACATCCGCAACGCTTCCAACAGAGCCATCCTCACCTCCGCCAGCTGCAGCAGAGTTTCCGGCTGGTTTCTCCTCCCGTCCTGGACGACACCGTCGCCGGAGGCCAGTCGCCGCTGGGGAGGTTCGGTCGGGCGCCTCCTACTTTTCCACGGAGGGTCCTTCCAACATGGCTTCCTCACGGCTGTGTTCCCCAGAGTTGGGGGGGTGGTTGCCCAGCACCCTTTGGAGGTCACCGGTCTCCGGTGCGACCTCCAACCCCGGTGTGGGTCCTGGCTGGACTGCTGTTCGCCAACGGGGAGTGCATGAGGGAACGTTGTATGGAGTGCGTTCCCCATCTGATGGCTTACCCTCAGGACCTGCTTCACGTGCACTCCATACTGCAGGCGGAGTTTCTTGAGGAGGGGTGGCTCGACGCTCCAGCACCACTCTCCCCTGGAGGTCCCTTCACTCCCCTTCTCGAGGCTGTGGCCGCCGCCGGGTCTACAGAGCCTAAAGCCGGCCGCCGCCGCCGGATCTTCAGAACCTCGCCTGATCCGGGAATAGCCCGTGAGCGGGCTGCCTCCAAAACCAGGTCCGGAACACCTTATAGTTTTTCTTTGGGGGGTGCTCCTGGCTTTACAGCCCGACACACAGCCCGACACTCTCTATGGACTATGATGTTTGCAGATGACATTGTGACCTGTGGAGAGAGCAGGGAACAGGGGGAGGAAAATCTAGAGTCATGGAGGTTTCCCATGGAAAGTAGAGGAATGAAGGTTAACCAGAGCAAGACAGAACATGTGTGTGAACGAGAGGAACACAGATAAAGATGGTGGATGATTTAAGTACATAGGGTCAACAGTCCAGAGCCATGGTGAATTTGGAAAAGAGGTGAAAAAATATGAATATTATATATATAATATGAATAAGCAGGTTCGAACAGATAGACAAAAGTGTCAGATGTGTTGTGTGATAAAATAGTATCAGCTAGAATGAAAAGAAAGGTTGTACAAGATGGTGGTGAGAAAAGCAATGTTGTATGGTTTAGAGGCAGTGACACTGAGAAAGGGACATGAAGCAGAGCTGGAGGAGGCAGAGATAAAGATGTTGAGGTTCACTTTGGGAGTGACGAGAATGGATAGGATCAGGAATGAGTACATCAGAGAGACAGCTGATGTTAGATGTGTTGGAGATGAAGCGAGACTGAGATGGTTTGGACTTGTAAAGAAGAGGGATTGTGAGTACATCGGTAGAAGAATGCTGAGGCTGGAACTGTCAGGCAGGAGGCCTAGAGGAAGACCGAAGAAGAGATTTATGGATGGAGTGAAGGAGGAATGAAGGTAGCAGGTGTGAGAGTAGAAGATGCAGAAGCTAGAGTTAGATGGAGGCAGATGAAAAAGAAGAGGTGCAACTCGAGTCGGAGTCTCAAACATTGTAGGTTTCTGTACTGATTAAAACTGAGCAGATTTCCTGCAAAGCAATGTCCTCACACTCTAAAGTATTAAAGTAGCCAAATGATTTCACTCTGACTTGCAGTATTTAAAATGTAATGCAATCCATTGAGAACAGCGTCATTGGTGGGAGAAAATAAACCAAATCCTTGACCATTTTCTTCTAAAGTAAACAGGAGACGGTCCAGACTCTTTGATTATTGAAAGATAATGATGTCTTGATAGGACTGTTGATATTTCTTCAAATTATGAGCAGACAGGCAGAAATGCTTATTTTTTGTCACACAAATCAAAGTTCTTTGCTATGCAGGAAATATGTGGCGCTCAATTTATGATCAATAAGTAGCTAAATCATATAGTAAATATTACCCTTAATAATATGCAAAAACTTGCAGATGAAGTCAACACAGTGCAGGAGTAAAAAGTTGAACAATATATGCAGGAGAAAAAGAATATTCCAAAGGAGAGCCACGCTAAAAGGAAGATGGGAAAGGAAGACAACTGCCTGCAAAGATTCAAAGATAATTTTATTGTATTAAGGGCGATTCAAAGCAGATGTCTTGGTTGAGTCAGGGAATGGTTAATAGGAAAATCTAATTTAATTCATTTCTAGATCACATTAGAAATTTTCTCTCAGGCATAAAAAAGAACCTTTCAATTCTCAGTGTGCACCAGATGCTGGAGAAAATATCCCGGCATGCTAGAGCTTTCCTGAAAAAATCAGAACTTGGTAGTGTTATAGCACATACAAGTAGACATCATTTTATTGTTTTATTAAAAACACAAGGGAGTAAAAATGTAACAATACATAGCTAGGATGTCAAAAACCAAAGGCTTGACAGACAGCTTAAGTAGCTGTGGAGTGGATATGGATGCTGCCCAAATTAGCAGATGGCAGAATTGAAACAAAGAGGGTTTAATGGCTTCTGAAGGCACTCATGGATTCATATGCAGAAAAACAAAGATATCTTGGTAGAAGGACAATATTAGATTACACAGAATAATCCCAGGGACAGTGTGGACATTGTCATGTACCAGCCGGTATACCTCAACCAGCTCAATTGGCTTCTATTTGTATTTTTTAGTAAAGCTCATGTGATTATGAATCTGAAAATATTATTTAATATTTAATATTAATATTTTATCAAATAATATTTCGGTCTGTTAAGGGTTGTCCTGTGAATACCAGCCCAGTAAGGCGATGACATTAGGACAAAATAGAAAGGCGTGAGCCAAGCTCTGACATTATTGAACAACAAAACTCTGCACACACATGGAATGAATTCATACAATTTCTTAACATACAAGAATTTATTAACAAAAATAAGTCAACTCAAAGTTAAACATATTTCAATCAACAAACTCTTTACTATGCTAAAACAATCCAACTAAACTACCAAGCAGAATTAAAGAATAGGGAAGACTAATGAGTTATGTACAATATAAACAAATTATGATTAAAGATGATTGAAAATCATGACCGAAGGAGTGATGCAACATTACCATGTAATGTTATTTATGTTTGAGAACCAAGGATTATCTTGAAGAATCTGGAAGTCAAGTTAAGTTAGTCTTGGAACTAACTTAGGCAATAATCAGCATACCTTTAGACAACCATTCACAATGCAAGATCAGATAAAATATTATTTGAATAAAACAATGTTTTAAAGAATGATTTGTTGAATAAAACCAACCTTCTGGATCATTAATTCTCAACGGGGTTTCATTAGCTGCCTTTATTTATTAAAATAATATTTAAAGCAATATTATTAAGGGAATATTTTGGAAAAGAGCCAAATCTTTCTGGAGAAATTGGGCTTAATGGTGTTTACTTAGTTGTCAGATTTAGTAAAATAATGTTTAGGGAATATTATTTACTAGCTTGAAAACTAACAACCTTTCTTGGAAGATGATCTTTAGTAGCAAGCACATATTCTTAGCTGTTAGCAGATAAAGCTAACAAAAGAAGTTGATAGCTTAGCACCAGAGTCAAACACACACCTTTAAAAAACCGTCAATAAAAGGGTTAAAATGCATGAGCGTGGACGACACGTTATGATCAATCTTCTGTGTTTAAAATCACCCTTTAAATAAAGTTTGTCTTAACTTTAAAAACACACAAACACAGAACACAAAGCTGAGCACGTGTGCTGCAGATTGTCTGCTAGCACCAAGTTAGCTGAGTTCAACACAAACAAAACCAAACTTCATAAAATGAAAAACGTTTAGATCATTTCATCCTAAATATCTCTCTATTACTCTGCCCAAACACCTAACCTCATATGAACCATGCTGAGGAGTTGTCAGGGCGACGACGAAGTTTGAAGAAAGCTCTGTGAACAAAGGGTTAGCTTCCAGCTAGCCTCCGTAGCTGTGGATGAAAGACGGCTCGTTCTGTCCCCCAACCAACTGCACATTACTGTAACCACAGTGATGCGGGGCTGTTGTCCTTCCTTCACACTCGGCTTGTAGAGACAGCGTCTCTACTGGGGACTTCTCTGGAACACAGTTTGCTTCTGCAGGCCTCAGAGAGAGAAAGTCAAGCCAGGCTTGTACCTTAATTATTACCCCCTTTTCATGAATGAATACCGGATACACAGACAGTAATTCATTCTTTCTGTACTTAACTTAGTGCATATGATCGATGATCTTATGACACCCTTGGATTCAGTTTGAAGAGTTTATGTCTGTTTGCCAGCAAAGAGACATTAGCGCGCTGCCTCCCCTATCCTGGTCCTGCAGAGGAGCAGTGGAAGAGAAAGGACCATTGGAAAGGTGTGGGTTTTATACGGGCAGTGACATCATGGGAAGTCCGCTGCTATACATCAAGAAAGACAATTCAACCATCAGCCTTAGTTTTCCTAGTAAATTTCATCATAACGAGAAGCTGTTAATATTCTTCAGTATTTTAGCTCTGTTTTAAAAAGATCGATATGTAGCTTTTTGTTGATTTTTACCACAAATATTAATTATCTGGCAAACGATTTTTACTGTATTAGCAGTGTTTTCAAAGCGTATGTCTAGCATTTCAAGAACATCTGGTTTTAGGTTTATTGGATCTGTAGCGGTAGGGGATTGTAGTTTCTGGGAAGGTTGGCTTTTTCATAGCGGGAGTCTTTCTTGGCCATGAGGGATGGGGTGGAGGAGGGTGCTTTATTCCAGCATCTTCCTATTTAGGAGGTTTTAGCCTTGTATCAATAATATTACATATAAAACATAGAAAAACTTAGAACACCACATTAAATATTCAATTATTTTAATGGAAATGTTAATATAATTTGACTTATAATTACTCTGTCATAATAGAGTGATTTACAGGCGGACATAAAAAACTGTACACACCTTTTTATTAAACAAAAGATGTCAACAAAATGAGTCTTATAACCATTGAAAAAGCTTGGCTACCTTAACCTTTGCAGCTAGTGTTATGCCGTTTGGTTGAAATAACTTTGGGGAGACGCTTCTTGTAATCATTAAACAGTCTTAGACATTGGTCTGAGGAAAGTTTGCCACACTTTCCCACTTTAGGCTGTGAGATGTATGAGAGCCTTGTCATGTAAAGCCTGTTTTGGTCACCACAGAGAATCTCAGTTTGATACAGATGTAGGCTTTGACTCTGCCGAGGACATTTCATTATTTTATTCTCAGGCAGTCCTTGGTGAATTTACTGGTATGTTTAAGGTCACTGTCATGTCGCAGGATCTAGTTCTGCACAAGCTTTTATTTTTATTTTGGTGGTCTCACATTTTCCTCAAGCACTCTCTGATACAAGGTATAATTCATGGTGGATTTTATTATGGTGGGCTGGCCAGGTCCTACTAGAACTAATAATCCTCTGTTCTGGTGTCTAGATTATTACATTTTCATCCGTCTGAAATTCTTTATTATTAGAAGTCTTCATCTTTGTCTTTGTTCTGTCTGGAAAACATTAAGCTAGGCTTTATGTTTGTCCTAAATTGCAAAGGTATTCTCCTTGCACAACTCCCATGAAAGTAATATATTTTTTGTGATTGCATAGGTATGCACCTTTATAGCAATTACAGGAGAACATAAAAACCCTACAGCAGGCAAGAACCTGTAGGTCCAGTGACGATACCCTAGGGCTTTTGGAGACTTATTTTAGAGTTTTGTGTTTTGCTTCCAGTATATCCTTAATTAGACCTGGGCTTGCTGGCAGTTGTTTTAAATGTTCTCCACTAGAGGACTAGTTAAATGGGTGATATTATATTCTTTTGAGACCATGTTAAACCTCTTACCAGACTCAAATGCTGCTGCATTTTTTTTTATTTCTGAAGGCTTCTGGCACTTCTTTCGATCTTACCATGGTGTTTACTTACACGTCTACAGTGAGGAGCACATCAAATCAAATGTCTGAGGTTTAAACAGAGCAAACCTTCTACAAAATGTTGAGCATTAATCCGCTAATCAAGTGCACCTAATGTGATTAAACTGTCTGTAATTTTAAGCATTTTAGGTAGGAATAAATGTGGGGGATGTCCTAATTTCTTCCTGACAAAAATGACATTTTTCAGAAAGTTTTTGAAGATATTTTTTTGCAGTTTTTGTTGTTTATTTACATTTCTTGCCTTTTTCAGTATTGTTAAAATAGATTATTATTTACATAACCGTATATATAGCTTAATGATATGTCATGCACCCAGGTTCTTTGGGTGAAAAAAACCCCAAAACAAATAATGACCTCCACACCACTGTTCTTGACAATTTGTACGAGGATTTTGTGCTGATCTCTGCTGTTTGGTTTACTCCAAACATGGTGCTATCGATTAGTTCAGTTACACATTATGGAAACCAAATTCGTTGTGCTGCCACATGTTCATATAGAGGATGCTTTCCCTTTCAACCCCTCTAAACAAGACATACTTATTAAGTCTTATAGTATTATTAAGTAATTGTACAGTACTTGTACTGCCATGAACTGTGACAATTAACAGCCTAACTAAGATCTGTAGAGTCTAACACTACATTTGTTTTTACGGTTTCTTTGAGCAGTACACAGTCTGATTACACAGTAAGACCACAGGGTGAATCTGTTGAGACATCCACTTGTGTATAAAATTTCTCATCAATGAAGGTTTCTTACCAATGAAGTCTTCTAATTATTTTTAAATGGCCCGATAATTCTTCCCAGACTGAGAGGAAGCAAAAAATGCTTCATTGACGTCATTGTTGATGTCTTTCCATGTTGGCTTCATGTTAAAACACAAATATTTATTTAACAAAAACTGTCAAAACTCCTGCTTTATATACGTGGTTATACTTGTTGATTATTGTGCACCTGGTTGCTTATTACCCTCTTAAATCCAATGGAAGCTGCAAGGGCACACTTAGTTTTATTGTGAAAAACCCTCCTAAGTTCCATAATTGAATTCACATACCAGTTTAAGTACATATTAACACTGACTCAGACCCCACACAATCTTTGTTGCTTCTAACAGACAACATGTCCTAGTGGGTAAAAGCAACACTGTTTGAAGGTCTGTACTGAGTTCAACAGTCTCAGCTTGTTTTTATTTGGTGTTGTTTTACTTGTTAATAATTTAATGCTGCATGGCAGACAAACAGCAATGATGTGGTACACAGCACTCTGTTCTATTACACACCGAGAAACTAAAAGAGTAAGATGGCACATAACATCAGTCAGTACGTAGCACACAGTCAATGCTCTGATTGTGTTTCTGCAAGAGGGATCATATTCCTAATGATTTCTGATCTGGCAAGTGTGTTTGGCAGCTGCATTGAGGAGGAGGATTATTCTGCTTTTTTATAATCTGGAGGAAATACTCTCAGCTGTCAAAATGGGGCCGATGATTGAACAGATGAGACAAACAGAATGTAGATTTTTCAAATGTGTTCGTAATTCAAAATGTCATCAAAAGGTGTTTGATTTCTTAGTTCTGGGAAAATTAATTAAGCCATCCTCATATCCCTAAAGTTTGTCTGTTCAATATTGAAATGCAAAATGCATCCACAACTCCACACATCTGGTTAACATGTTTCACCACAGGTATGGTGGCATATCACTGCCAAAAATCCACGAGCAAATAAAGAGATCTGCGGGGGCAGGAGTCTGATCCGTGCATGCGCGCAAGCAAGCAAGCAAGCAGGATGTCACATCAACTTATCATAATTATCAAACAGTGCAGTCAAATTTAGTTTATTATTCAAATCAGTTAAAAAAATTATATCTAAGGAAACCCAGCAGATCGCATTGAGTCACTGACTTGCAGCATTTATTCCTTCTTGATGAGCATCTTGCCACAGTGGGCAGTCGCTGGCATTGACTTTGCAGCAATCCCTCATACTGAGCATGTATGTAGCGACAGTAGGGAGGAAAACTCCCTTTTAACAGGAAGAAACCTCCAGCAGAACCAGGCTCAGTGTGAGCGACACTCCCTCTGAAACAAGACAACCACCCACCTGGCAGCGTTTGTAACTGTGCCTGTTCTGTAGACATAAAAAAGAAAAAAAGACATCCTAGTCAGCTAGCGCTAGCTTAGGTCATGTTTACAACTACATGCTGCCAGCAGACAGCGGTGGAAATGTAAGGTAAGTTACTAGAATATTTTTAACTGAATGTCGAGCTAAGGAAATGAAAAGCAGTGTTACACCAGGGGCGAAAGTAGTTTCAAATTCTTGCCGGTACTTAGGGGCTGAGTTAGAGGGGGAGCTAGGGAGGCACTGGGGGCATATATATATATATATATATATATATATATATATATATATATATATATATTTCAATTGTTAAAGAACTGCCATGTATGAAACAATGATATACTATTTTCTATTTTCTGATGCATAACTTTTCATCTTCAGTTTCCGTCTATTCTTTTGAACAAATAAGTTATTGTTCTCTGCATTGTGGTCAAGTTTTGATTTCATTTAAATAAAATTTTGACAGTTTGGTTGTTTTTGCGGTTTTTATTTAAAAGTCTGTAGATGGTAATTGATTTATTGTCCGTCCTCTCCTAATGCAAGGCTTTTTATGTCTGTGCACCACTTGTGTAAAATCTCCCAGTCCATTAAATCAAACGCACCGATCTCCTTGGCAACCGCTCTGTTTCGGGGGTATGCGCGCATGCGCTCTTGTGTAGAGTATGTGAAATCTCCGGTCCTAAGCTGTATTTTTGAGCTGTACTGTGTTGTTGTAATTCAGCAAAATAACATGAAACACAACTACAGGGGTTGGACAATGAAACTGAAACACCTGTCATTTTAGTGTGGGAGGTTTCATGGCTAAATTGGACAAGCCTGGTAGCCAGTCTTGATTGATTGCACATTGCACCAGTAAGAGCACAGTGTGAAGGTTCAATTAGCAGGGTAAGAGCACAGTTTTGCTGAAAATATTGAAATGCACACAACATTATCAGAATCAGCTTTATTGCCAAGTTCGTGCATACAAACAAGGAATTTGACTCCGGTACACTTTGTTCTGTTGTTCTGTTTTTGCATTACAGAATATACAAATTTACAATTTACAATGTACAATATACAATGTACAATGCAATATTCTGCATTACAGAATATACAAATTTACAATTTGGTGTGACATACCAGAGTTCAAAAGAGGACAAATTGTTGGTGCACGTCTTGCTGGCGCATCTGTGACCAAGACAGCAAGTCTTTGTGATGTATCAAGAGCCACGGTATCCAGGGTAATGTCAGCATACCACCAAGAAGGACGAACCACATCCAACAGGATTAACTGTGGACGCAAGAGGATGCTGTCTGAAAGGGATGTTCGGGTGCTAACCCGGATTGTATCCAAAAAACATAAAACCACGGCTGCCCAAATCACGGCAGAATTAAATGTGCACCTCAACTCTCCTGTTTCCACCAGAACTGTCCGTCGGGAGCTCCACAGGATCAATATACACGGCCAGGCTGCTATAACCAAATCTTTGGTCACTCATGCCAATGCCAAACGTCTGTTTCAATGGTGCAAGGAGCGCAAATCTTGGGTTGTGGACAATGTGAAACATGTATTGTTCTCTGATGAGTCCACCTTTACTGTTTTCCCCACATCCAGGAGAGTTACGTTTTTTGGATACAATCCGGGTTAGCACCCGAACATCCCTTTCAGACAGCATCCTCTTGCGTCCACAGTTAATCCTGTTGGATGTGGTTCGTCCTTCTTGGTGGTATGCTGACATTACCCTGGATACCGTGGCTCTTGATACATCACAAAGACTTGCTGTCTTGGTCACAGATGCGCCAGCAAGACGTGCACCAACAATTTGTCCTCTTTTGAACTCTGGTATGTCACACCAAATTGTAAATTTGTATATTCTGTAATGCAGAATATTGCATTGTACATTGTATATTGTACATTGTAAATTGTAAATTTGTATATTCTGTAATGCAAAAACAGAACAACAGAACAAAGTGTACCGGAGTCAAATTCCTTGTTTGTATGCACGAACTTGGCAATAAAGCTGATTCTGAAAACTGGTGAAAGATTGGTTTGATGAACATGAAAGTGAAGTTGAACATCTCCCATGGCCTGCACAGTCACCAGATCTAAATATTATTGAGCCACTTTGGGGTGTTTTGGAGGAGCGAGTCAGGAAATGTTTTCCTCCACCAGTATCACGTAGTGACCTGGCCACTATCCTGCAAGAAGAATGGCATAAAATCCCTCTGACCACTGTGCAGGACTTGTGTATGTCATTCCCAAAACTAATTGATGCTGTATTGGCTGCAAAAGGAGGCCCTACACCATACTAATAAATTATTGTGGTCTAAAACCAGGTGTTTCAGTTTCATTGTCCAACCCCTGTAGTTACTCTCCCTTTGCTTTTAACTGGGGTATTTAGTAGCGAGCAGACAGATATTAAACATAGCGGTGCTTGTTTTAAAGGCTGGCCGTTCACAAAAGCCTCGAGCTTCGAGGGGAGAGAAGCAAAGCAAAAGCGTTGAGGCTCCAGCATAGCACAACAGTTCTGAAACAATTTGGAATGAGGGGAAAATAGTTATATTTATAAACAGATTAAGTCGTGTTTTAGACTTCTCATTGGTAGCAGATCTGATCTTCTTTGTGTGCTCGTGAATTTTTGCAGCCGTAACTGGTTCTGGATGACGGCTTCATAGCAGACAGCCTTTCTTCCCTCTTCCCGGTATTGTGTACATGCAGTACTGGACCGTACCGGCTCACTTTCACCCCTGGTTACACCCAATATGTACAGATAATTATGCATTGTAAGACATATGTAACCAGGTTTGCCAACTGTCCCGTATTAGCTGGAATGTCTGGTATTTTTGGCCAAATGAAAGTGTCCTGTACAGGAACGCTTTTTCTCCCATATTTTCCTCCTATGTGTATCACACTGTTAAACATGGTCTTCGCAACAGTAGCACCGACTATCTTGTTAAGCTTAATGATGTTTGTTTCAAAACTCAAGTGTTGTAAAAAAGATGCACAGGGGAAGACTAAGGCTGGAATGATTGCAATGAATGTTTTAGGACCAAAAACTGTGATATTTTGAATGACCTATGCCCACCTGGCTGTGAGCCAGCATACTTCTCAGTTGCAATTGATGCCTCAAACAAGGGAACCAGAAACATTTTTCCAGCGTCTGTGAGATATTTCTCTGCAAATAATGGAGTCCAGTGCAAGTTAATTGACTTTTATGAAGACTATGATGAAACAGCAAATGGCATCCATGAAGCTTTAAAAAGGTGTCTCCAAGCATGGTTTGGAGATTGGACATGTCACAGCATATGCAGCAGATAAATCTAATGTCAACCTTGGACAGCACCACTGTTTACCAACTATTGCCAACGATCACATTTTGAAAGCAAACTGCCCAGCACACATTGCTCATAACGCCTGTAAGCATCCCTGTGATCAGCTGTCAGTAGATATTGAGTCAATTACTTTGAAGATCTACTTTGAAGATCTATAACCACTTCTGCTTCCAGAAGAAAGGAACTGCATAGCTTTTTTAGTTTTGTTGACATTGAGTGGCGTGACATTCTATGGCATGCTTGCACAAAAAAAAATAAAAAAAAATAAAATGCTTGAGTTTGTTCGTATTGCTCGCAATTGTATGGAGGACCGATCCTGACAAAATTAAAAATAAAAGCAGAAATATATATATTTTGTTTTTCCTTTTCCTTAGACATGCGTTTTCATCAAGAAATGTAAATATTTTCTTCCTCCTTTTCCTTACACATGCCTTTGTTCTTTTTACATTTCCTAGTCTCTCTTTTTCCTTTACCGTATGCATTTAAGTTGAAATGTATGTACCTGACTCGAAATCTGTATGATTCAACTGAATTGACTTTGTAAAGTGCCTTGAGATGACGTGTTGTGAATTAGAGATATATAAATAAAACTAAATTGAATACTAGAAAATACATTCCAATTAATCCTAATCATTGAACAGTGCAGTCAGATTCAGTTCTTTATTCAAATTGAATAAAAGGTTTTTCTGTCTAAAGAAAGGAAACCCAGCAGATTGCATCCAGTCAGTGACTTGCAGCATTCCCTCCTCCCGCATGAGCATGTAGAGACAGTGGACAGTCACTGGCGTTGACTTTGCAGCAATCCCTCATACTGAGCATCAGGGGCGTTTTTAGGGTCTCAAACATTGGGGGCTTTAGCCCAAATCCAAAATATTTAGATTTCAAGAAGACAATTTAAAGGTAATTTAAAATTAAAATAATATAGGACATATTGTACCAGTTCTCTGTCTCGACTGGTTTTAGACTGAATGTAAATTATTGTGAATCAAACAAAAAAGGTTTGCAATAATTGTACTTTTTATTTTTGTTAGAAGCTGGATGAAGGACAAGGAGAACGAAAGTTACGTATGTAACTACGGTTCTATGAATCCCGGATGACCGCCAGAGGCGGTGCTTCAAGCACTGAATGATCATTCTTGAGCATGCGCAGGTCGAGAAATTAATAACAACATGGTCACATGTGACCTACCGGTGGCTCACGTGAGTCTATATAGTCACATGACACCGTGAGCCCAGTCCCAATCTTCTCGCGATCACGCGGAGACCGAGGGACCGAGCGCTCTGGCGGTCATCTGGGATTCATAGAACCGCAGTTACATACGTAACTTTTGTTCTATTTCATCCCTACTGACCGCCAGAGGCGGGGCTTCAAGCACTGGATGATGCATACCAACAGGGTCCTGAGGGATCTACGGAGGCCCCAAGGAACACAACAAGACCACTAACCTCAGCGGGACGCAGAAGGCGGTTGCTCCAGTATTCCCTGCAGGGGATGCGGCGTGGCGACGTTCACCCTGTAAAACCTGGCAAAGGCGCTTGGCGCCGTCCAGGAAGCATCTTCACAAATGGCCCCCAGAGGTACCCCACTCATGGCAGCCCATGAGGTGGAGAGGCTCCTAGTGGAGTGACATTGCACGCCGGGCAGGGGCTGATCCTGCAAGGAGTAAGCCACAGAAATCATCTCCACAATCCAACGTGCCAACCGCTGTCTAGAAAGGGCCTGTCCTTTCCGAGAGCCAGCATAACAAACGAAAAGACAGTCAGTCCGATGAATGGGTGCTGTGGAGCGGACATACGCCTCAAGCGCTCGGACAGGGCAAAGAGGCTCGGAACGATGAGGGAGGCAATGGCAGACTCGACAGGGGGCATGCTGCCCAACCCGAACTTGGGTGCCTCGTGCAAGGCAGCCAGGGCCCTGCCATCCGCTGTTGGGCGGGAAAAGGCCCTTGTGTCCGGCCAGCAAGCATGACGCTCCTGGACGTATTCTGCTGAGGGAGGAACAACAAAGGCAGCCTCGGCATCACGGCGCCTAAAGAAGGCGCTTTTCACTGCATTTTGTGGACATCCTGATAGTAACGAATTACAATAGTCCAGCCTTGAAGTAACAAATGCATGGACTAGTTTTTCAGCGTCACTCCTGGACAGGATATTTCTAATTTTGGCAATGTTCCGGAGATGAAAGAAGGAAATCCTAGAAACCTGTTTAATATGGGATTTAAATGACATGTCCTGGTCAAAAATAACACCAAGGTTTTTTACTTTATTATCGGAGGTCAATTTAATGCCATCCAGGTTAAGTGATTGACTAAGCAGTTTCTTTTTTAAACACTCTGGTCCAAAGACGACAACTTCTGTCTTGTCTGAATTTAGAAGCAGAAAATTTAAAGTCATCCAAGTTTTTATGTCTTCAAGACATGCTTGTAGTCTATCTAACTAGTTGGGCTCGTCATGATTCATGGATAAGTAAAGCTGAGTGTCATCAGCGTAACAGTGAAAATTTATTCTATGCTGCCTGATAATTTTACCTATTGGAAGCATATATATAGTAAAAAAAATTGGCCCAAGTACTGAACCCTGTGGTACTTCACAATTAACCCTGGAGTTTAAAGATGATTTATCATTTAAATGAACAAACTGGAATTTGTCAGACAAATAAGATTTAAACATGCCTAGCGCTGTTCCCCTGATCCCTACAGCATATTCCAGCCTTTCTAAGAGAATATTGTGATCGACTGTATCAAATACGGCACTGAGATCTAACAGAACCAGAAAAGACACAAGTCCATTATCTGAGGCCATAATAATATCATTAGTGACTTTCAGCAGAGCTGTTTCAGTGCTATGATGAGCTCGGAAGCCTTACTGAAACTCTTCAGACAGGTCATTGCTGTGTAAATGCTCACACATTTGATTAGCAACTATTTTCTCAAGAATTTTAGATAAGAATGGAAGATTGAGCCATCTCGATCAAGCGAAGGTTTCTTAAGCAAAGGTTTAATTACAGCTACCTTAAAAGCTTGTGGTACATATCCATTTACTAAGGATAAATTAATCATATCTAAAATGGGGCTGGTGATCAGAGGGAACACTTCCTTAAATAATTTGGTTGGGATTGGGTCTAACATACAAGTTGAAGGTTTAGACGAAGCTAATATTTCTGATAACTCAGGAAGCTCCACAGGATCAAAGCAGTCCAAACACAGATCAGGTTCTACAGTTACGTCCAATGTTGTCTCACTTGCTGAGGATGAAGTAATCATCTTTGGGAGTATGTCAAAGATTTTATTTTTAATAGAATAAATTTTATTTTGGAAGAATCCCATAAAGTCATGACTGCTGAGAGCTAAGGGAAGGGATGGCTCAACAGAGCTATGACTGTGTAAGTTAAGCAACTGTACTAAAGAGACACCTAGGATTATTCTTGTTCTCTTCTATTAATGATGAGAAATAAGCTGTTCTAGCTTGGTGAAGTGTCTTTTTATACAAAGTAGGAATCCTCTAGGTGTGTAGAGCGCCATTTTCTCCCCAATTTTCTAACATTGTGCTTTAAAGTACGCAGCTCTGAATTAAACCAGGGAGCTAGCCTCCTATGACTGCATCTAATTGTTCATTGTTATCAGTTGAATGTTTGTAGAAATGCCTACATACAGTGCATACCAACTTAAATGTTGTGTCCACTGCATGACAGCTACACCCAGAAACAGAAAAAATTTGGTGTTTCCTACCTACAGTAAAAATGTCACAGAGTGATTATTCCATGCAAAAAACAAATGGTTTATGAACCATTTCCAGGTAATATTTTCTATCAATATAATTTACTAAATCTTGATTATGAGGTCAAACTTTCATTCCCATAATTATAAGACAATATATGTTATTTCATTCATAGTTGAGAAAAAGTTAGAAATGCTTTAAGGTTTTATTCATGACAGCTCCACGATACCTAATTCCAATCTCTTGACCTCATGTTGAATGCACTCTGTGGCTGGAGATGCACAACCTATTCTCTTGAATTCAATAATTCAATTCATGTATACTTCAGTCTGTATTTGAGAACCTATACGCTATAAAACATTCACGAATCACTAGAGCTCACAGGCTTTATCTGAGACACATGGAACGTAGGACGTATATGAAGACTTGCAGGCAAACGAGGGCGAACAGCAGAGGGACTAATCACAGTCTCTATCTCATAGGGACCGATGAAACGAGGCGAAAGCTTCCGAGACATAGATTTAAGGGGTACATCACGCGCTGACAACCATACCTTCTGTCCAGGCTGGTATTCAGGTGCAGGTCAGCGTTTCCGGTCAGCGAAACGCTTGTTTTGGTCAGCAGTGTAAGGTCTGGATAGTAGAGTTCCAAATGGACTTGCAGCGGCGGATATGTCGATGGACAGATGAAACCGTGATATCCTTTTCGTGGGCAGAAAACAGGGGCGGCTGATAACCTAGGGAAGCCTCAAACGGAAAACGTCCAGTAGCTGAAGAAACGTGTGTATTTAAAGCATACTCAACCCAAGGTAGGTATGAGCACCAATCTGAGGGATTTGTGGATGTGAGACAACGTAAAGTGGATTCCAGTTGCTGGTTTAATCTTTCAGTTTGGCCATTAGACTGAGGGTGATAACCTGAGGTCAATGAGACTTTAGCTCCTAGAGCTAAACAAAGCTGTTTCCAAACCTGAGAGATTAACTGTGGGCCTCGGTCAGAGAGAATGTCCTGTGGGATTCCATGAAGACGAAAAACATGTTTTGTGAGAAGTTTGGCAGTCTGTAGGGCTGATGGGAGCTTCCTGAGGTGAATGAGATGGCATGCCTTAGAGAAACAATCAACGATTGTGAGAACTGTTGTCATACCTGAGGAAAGGGGTAGTCCAGTAACGAAATCCAATGCTATATGAGACCAAGGTCGATTTGGGATGCTGAAAAGTTGGAGAAAACTCGCAGGAGACTGATTACTCGACTTATTCCTGGCACAGGTTGCACAAGCTTGAACAAACTCTTTCACATCTTTATGCAGAGAGGGCCACCAAAACCTTCTTTGAACTAGTGCAATAGTTCTGCTAACACCAGATGCAGTTTGGTGGTCCATTGCCAGGGTCAGGTTCCTGTTGTTGAGCTCTAACAACAATGTCTTCAATCTCCCACCTGAGTGCTCCAACCGTCCAACTGGGCGGTAGGATGGGAGCTGGTTCCTTTACAGAATCCTCAGTGGCAATCTGTCTGGAGAGGGCATCCAGCTTGGTGTTCTTAGGTCCGGGTCTGAAAGAAATATATAAGTCAAAACGAGAAAAAAATAAAGACCACCGAGACTGGCGTGGGTTAAGTCTTTTAGCTGACTGAAGGTAGACAAAGTTCTTATGATCAGTCCAGACTTGGATAGGATGCTCAGCCCCCTCAAGCCAGTGGCGCCATTCTTCAAGGGCCAGTTTTATGTCCAGTAGTTCTCTGTCACCCACATCATAGTTCATCTCTGTATTACTGAACCTACGGGAAAAAAAGGCACAAGGGTGAAGTCTCCCATCTTCTGAGTTTTGTGATAACACCACTCCCACCCCAATGTCAGAGGCGTCGACCTCAAGAATGAACTGTTTTGAGGCATCCGGATGAACTAAGATGGGGGCTTGGGAGAACTTCTCTTTTAGAATCTGAAAAGCTGCTTCAGCTTCAGATGACCAGGAAAATGAGACCTTAAAGGAAGTTAATGCAGTAAGCGGTGCAGCGATAAGACTGTAATTCTTAATGAAACGTCTGTTGAAATTTGCAAATCCGAGAAAACGCTGTAATGATTTGCGAGAGTCTGGCACCAGCCATTCCAGTACTGCTTTAATCTTCTCTGGATCTGAATGTACCTGTCTACCCTCAAGGATGTAGCCCAGAAATGTGATGGAGGACTGATGAAACTCACACTTTTCGGCTTTAACAAACAGGCGGTTCTCCAGAAGACGCTGCAGTACTTGGCGAACGTGTTTATGATGCTCCTAAACGTCCTTCGAGTAGATCAAAATGTCATCCAAGTTCACGAAAACAAAAATGTTCAAAAAGTCTCTGAGAACGTTATTGACTAAGGCCTGGAACACAGCAGGATCATTACATAGTCCGAAAGGCATGACCAAGTACTCAAAATGGCCCAGCGGCGTCTTGAAAGCCATCTTCCACTCATCCCCCTGGCGGATCCCGACAAGATGATAAGTATTTCTGAGATCTAACTTGGAGAATATAGTGGCACCATAAACCGGTTCGAAAGCAGAGATAATGAGAGGAAGTGGGTACTTATTCTTAACAGTGATCTGATTTAGATCCCCCTATAGTCAATGCAAGGATGTAATGAGCCGTCCTTCTTCCCTACAAAGAAAAATCCTACCCCAAGTGATGAGGAGGAAGGCTGAATAATACCTGCCGACAGGGAGTCATTAATGTAATTCTCCATGGACTTTTGTTCTGGATGGGAGATGTTATAAAGTCTCCTAGTAGGCAGAGGGGCACCTAAGAAAAGGTTGATCACGCAGTCATAGGGTCTGTGAGGTGGTAAAGATAGAGCTTTGTTCTTACTAAACACTCCTCTTAGATCACTATGACAGTAGCCATTAAGCTGAATCTGGGGGCTTTACTAATCTTCCGGACATGAAGACTGTGTACATAGATCCAAGGTTCAGGTTTTCAGCCTGTGAAGGAACATAAACTTACACAAGATTGAAGGACAAAGCATAAACATAGTGTTGGCTTGAGGTTGTTACCACAGAGGGCAAAACACTCTGGTGTTGAAGTGCTGGCAGCCTCCTGCTTAAGTACTCCTCCCTGCAATCAGCAGAATAAGTTGCACCTGCCAACCAGCACACCTGAGAACTCCAGCACCATCTGAAACACCGAAACTATGTTGCAAGCACAAAATACACAAACACAACCCAGATCCCGACAGTATTACTTCCTTTTTCTCTTAGCTTCCTGTTGACTTCTGGGGTTACTAGTGGGGAAACAGTGTTTGGCATTTAGTTGTATTGTTCTATCTTTCCTCTTGGCTACATAAATTTGAAGTTACCTGAAAAAGTAAGCTGTTCAGAAGTCTGGATTATTTGGATTTGGCCGTGGTTCTCACTATGAAAAAGACTGGGGAAGGAGAGTGGCCCTACAAAATCTCTCTGGCTCAGAATAAGGTTCCTGAGTTTGAAAAATTTACCTATAGTATTAATCTATGTAAAAGCCTAGGTGTTAGACACAGAAGAAAGACAACTGCTGCCTTCTGGGAAAAAAAATATTCGTGATTCCTTTGTGCCTAAGGTTTGTCCAAAAGGTTTTACAGCTTGTAGAATCTGTTCCATATGAAACAATGTTATTTAATTGCTTCAAAATGAGCCACACTTTAAGCACTAATTAATTACAAAGTGGGAAAATGGCCTTGTTCGCGTTTTCACAAAAATGTTTTATGCCTCTCATGAATGAGCTTATTTTAATGAGTTCATTCATAACACTGTCCACAGCTTGGACTGTATTTAAATCACGATGCATTCAGTTTGTGTAAGATATATAGTGACTGCAATACTAAATCAAACAGGCAAACTGTGCAGCCCCTATCACAAATTATGCAAAAAATATTTATTTAAATGTTAGACACAAATATTTTACGAGGATACTGGGTTGCTGTCAAGAAGGTTATTCTTCTGTTTAACCGTGTTTCACAATATATTTCAGTTTAAATTAAACATTTATTAAAAACACGTGTGTAAAAACACTGCAATTGTATGTATAATGACACATATAAGTTTCGGGTTTATTTTTTTATTTTTTACAAATGGCATTAATAGTTACAGTATGTCTCTTTAGCACAGTGTGAAAACTAATGGCATTAGTTACTCATGGAGAAAAAAATATTTTATATTTTAACATTTTTCATAACATTTACCGTGTATGTTGAGAAAAGGTTTGTTAAAAAAAACACGACTAAGAGAACCTAATTAGAATCCAATCAATAAATCATAGTTTCAGATGGTCGTTAGAGCTCAATCAAAGTTGGTGAGTTTGTTAATTACGTGAAACACCTGCTGATGTGAACCATGCCTCTGAAAGAAATCTCTGACAACTTGCAATCAATAGCTGATTAGCATACTGGAAATTCTTCCAATGATTTTCATGTGCCCCCAATGTATGACAAACTTTCCATAATGTAGATGGTGAGGTCTGTTAATTTGGATACATATAGTAACCCAACTAATGTTAATTGAGCCAAAGATAAAGAAACCCAGACTGAAAGCTAAAGACATGGAGTTGATTCACATCTTATACATCTTCCAAACCTATATCTATAAAATCATGGGTACAGCAAGAAGTATTGCTTTAAAATACCTGCAAATTAAATGCTTTATGTGAATAATTGTAAATTATTTTTGGAGAACATGCTACACATACTGTAGCATAAAGTGATCATTGCACATCAACATGAAAATACCTACGGTTACATCTACAGGCAAAGGAAAAATAGGAAAGATAAACAATTTAAAAAATGAATTAAATATTCTGATTTAGAAGTGATTAAAGAGAAAAACAGACATAGGAAACCTAACAACAATATGAAAAACAAAGAAAACCTCAGAAAATAAACAAGCTGAATGTGGGAGTAAAACAAGAATGCAGAACATAAAGCAACATCAGTTTAAATTTGAAATTTTGAAAGCCGTTTATGCATTTTGAAACAATTTTACCCAAGTAATTTTATTATCCCAACTCCTTACTTTGCCTTCACAATAGTCGCAGAAACTGTGAAGTTTTCAAACTGATGTAAAACTCTTTAAACCACTTTTAAACCGTACTCGTCGTCTTTCGCTTTATCCGGGACCGGGTCGCGGGGGCAGCAGAGTCCCTCTCTCGAGGCACCTCCTCCAGCTCCTGCGGGGGCAGCCCAAGGCGTTCCCAGGCCAGCCGAGAGACACAGTCCCTCCAGCGTGTCCTGGGTCGTCCCCTGGGCCTCCTCCCGGTGGGACGTGCCTGGAACACCTCCCAAGGAAGGCGTCCAGGAGGCATCCGGTATAGATGCCGGAGCCACCTGGCTCCTCTCAATGTGGAGGAGCAGCGGATATACTCCGAGCCCCTCCCGGATGGCCGAGTTCCTCACCCTATCTCTAAGGGAGTGCCACCCTACGGAGGTAGCTCATTTCAGCCGCTTGTATCCGGGATCTTGTTCTTTTGGTCATGACCCAAAGTTCATGGCTATAGGTGAGAGTAGGAACGTAGACTGACCGGTAAATCGAGAGCTTCACTTTTCGGCTCAGCTCTCTCTTCACTACAACGGACCGGCACAGCGCCCCCATTACTGTGGCAGCCGCACTGATCCGTCTGTAGATTTCCTGCTCCATTCTTCCCTTACTCGTGAACAAGACCCTGAGATACTTAAACTCCTCCACTTGAGGCAGGAACTCCCCTCCAACCTGAAGAGGACAAGCCACCCTTTTCCGGTCGAGAACCATGGCCTCGGACTTGGAGGAGCTGATCTTCATCCCAGCCGCTTCACACTCGGCTGCGAACCGCCCCAGTGCATGCTGTAGGTCTTGGCAAGAGGGGGCCAGCAGGACCACGTCATCTGCAAAAAGAAGAGACGAAATCCTCTGGTCCCCAAACCAGACCCCATCCGGCCCTTGGCTGCACCTAGAAATCCTGTCCATAAAAGTTATGAACAGTACCGGTGACAAAGGGCAGCCCTGCCGGAGTCCAACATGCACCGGGAACAGGTCCGACTTAGTGCCAGCAATGCGAACCAAACTCCTGCTCCGCTTGTACAGAGACCGGATGGCCCCTAGTAAAGGACCCCCGATTCCATACTCCTGGAGCACCCCCCACAGGGCATCACGGGGGACACAGTCGAATGCTTTCTCCAGGTCCACAAAACACATGTGGACTGGTTGGGCAAACTCCCATGAACCCTCGAGTACCCTGTAGAGGGTATAGAGCTGGTACAGTGTTCCACGGCTGGGACAAAAACCACACTGCTCCTCTTGAAGCCGGGGTTCGACTATCGGCCAGACTCTCCTCTCCAATACCCTGGTGTAGGCCTTACCAGGGAGGCTGAGGAGTGTGATCCCCCTTTAGTTGGAACACACCCTCCGGTCACCCTTCTTATGTAGGGGGACCACCACCCCAGTCTGCCAATCCAAAGGCACTGTCCCCAACCGCCACGCAATGTTGAAGAGGCGTGTCAACCATGACAGCCCCACAACATCCAAAGACTTGAGGTACTCATGGCGGATCTCATCCAACCCCAAAGCCCTGCCACTGCTGAGCTTTTTAACCACCTCGGTGACTTCAGCCCGGGTGATGAAATAGTCCAACCCCGAGTCCCCAGCCTCTGTTTCCACCAGGGAATGCGTGATAGCAGGATTGAGGAGATCCTGAAAGTACTCCTTCCACAGCCCGATAATGTCCCCAGTCTTGGTCAGCAGCTCCCCACCCCCACTGTAAACGGTGTTGGCAAAGCACTGCTTCCCCCTCCTGAGGCACCAGACGGTTTGCCATAATCGCTTAGGGGCCAACCGGTAGTCCTTCTCCATGGCCTCACTGAACTCCTCCCAGGTCCGAGTTTTTTCCTCTGCCACCGCCCGGCCCGTGGCACGATTGGCCCCACGGTACCCGTCAGCCGCCTCAGGAGTCCCACAAGCCAATCACAGCCGATAGGACTCCTTCTTCAGCTTGACAGCGTCCCTTACTGCCGGTGTCCACCACCGGGTTTGGGGATTGTCGCCGCAACAGGCACCGCAGACCTTACGGCTGCAGCTACGGGCTGCAGCATCGACAATAGATGCGGAGAACATGGTCCACTTGGACTCTATGTCTCCAACATCCCTCGGAATCTGGTCAAAGCTCTCCCGGAGGTGAGAGTTGAATACATCCCTGGCCAAGGGGTCCGCCAGACGTTCTCAGCAGACCCTCACTTTGCGCTTGGGCCTGCCAAGTCTGTCCGGCTTTCTCCTCCCCCAGCGGATCCAACTCACCACCAGGTGGTGATCAGTGGACAGCTCAGCCCCTCTCTTCACCCGAGTGTCCAAAACATGCGGCCGAAGGTCTGATGATACGACAACAAAGTCGATCATTGACCTCCTGCCTAGGGTATCCTGGTGCCAAGTGCACTGATGGACACCCTTATGTTTGAACATGGTGTTCATTATGGACGATCCGTGACTAGCACAGAAGTCCAATAACAAAACACCGTTCGGATTCAGATCGGAGAGGCCATTCCTCCCGATCATGCCTCTCCAGGTGTCACTGTCGTTTCCCACGTGGGCATTGAAGTCCCCCAGCAGAATAATGGAGTCCCCGGGAGGGGCACTATCCAGCACCCCCGACAGGGACACCAAGAAGGCCGGGTACTCCGCACTACCACTCGGCCTGTAGGCTGAAATGATAGTCAGAGACCTCTCCCCAACTCAAAGGCGCAGGGATGCGACCCTCTCATTCACTGGGGTAAACCCCAACACTAGACGGCTGAGCTGGGGGGGGGGGACAAGCAAACCCACCCCAGCCCGCCACCTCTCCCCGTGGGCCACTCCACAGTAGAAGAGAGTCCAGTCCCTCTCGAGGAGATGGGTTCCAGAGCCCACGCTGTGCATGGAGGCGAGCCCGACTATTTCTAGTCGATATTTCTCGACCTCCCGCACCAGCTCAGGCTCCTTCCCACATTCCACATCCCTAGAGCCAGCCTAAGCATCCGGGGATCGGGCCACCGAGGTCTCCACCTTTGTCCGCCGCCCAATCCTCTTTGCACCGGTCCCTCATGGTTCCCCCTGCAAGTGGTGGGCCCACTGGGGGATTGTCTCGTGTCTCTCATTCAGGCTTGGCCCGGCAGGGTCCCGCGAGGAGCAACCCAGTCACCAGGCGCTCTCCGACGAGTCCCGACGCCAGGCCTGGCTCCAGGGTGGGACCCCAGCTCTGCCATACCAGGCGACGTCACGTGCCTCAATTTTGTAGTCGTCATGAGGGGTTCTTGAAGAACCCCACTTTTAAATCATGTTTGTAAAACCTTTGTAAAATAATTCAACACTAAATAATGAATGTTTTGACCTCCCAACTTTCAACCGTAATTTTATTTGTTGGAAAAGATTTCATACCCTTTCATGTTTCACACAATTTATATGGCATTAGGATACCATCTTGAGATAACCCTTTGTAGAGCAAAACTTTCCTGGCACAGGTAAGCGCTTATCTGCTCTATATGGTATCCTTGAAATGCCACAACAGGACCATGGAAAAAAAAAATTTTAATGCTCCACACATATAGTCAGGGTAAATATGTTACTTCATGCTTATTCATCAGCACACATGCAGCTGTAGTCAGATTCTTTACATTCAGACAGACCTATTTAAAGAAAAGGAATTGAAAACTGTTGGCTAAGCATGAATATTTGAGCAAAAAAGAAGGTAGGAGGAAAAAGGAGGACAGAAATGAAGTCTAATGCTGAGTAAAGAAATGCGTCTTTGAAGGCCTTTGCATTGGGCAGCAGGATGTGAGTTGTGAGGAAGCAAAATGCAAAAAAAAAGAAGTAATTTTCTTTTTACTTTGAGGATAGAGTAATCTTAGAAGGCCCTTGAACCTTTTTCTAACAGTCCATCAGTAGAGCTTTTATCAACTTCAAAACCAAACATTTACAGGATTCTTTTTTTTGACTTTTCTGACATGGTACAAAGTTCAGTTTTGAAGTTGTGTGCATGGGACATAAAAAGTGGCATTTATGAGTTGTTAAATTAGATGAGTATATAATGAATAGAAAGAAAACATTGGGAATTGTTTTTAAAACAGCAAAAGAGTGGAAAAGCTAAAAAAAGATGAAACAGCAAGTAAATTTAGATGAAACTTTTAAGTTAACATTGGTTATTGTACAAACCTTTTCCTAAAATCCATTTATTTCCATTTTAATTTTTCTGTATTCCATGTTTTATAATGCAAACACCTTCTTTTCACATAGCGTGTCCAGAATTTAAAATTTTTTGTATCAATATTTTACTATTACTATACCCCAAAATAAATATAGATAAACTTGAACAAAACTACAGCTAAAAGGAGTTCAGTTAGTTTAGCAAAATAAAGTGGCTCATACATACATTTAAGGAAAATGTAATGAAACAGTCCTTTGTTACAATTTGTGTCACATACCAAATACTATACAAGGATACTAACCCTGAAGAATAGCACTTCATTAGTTTTACCTACTTGGAGTTTAGGATGCTATAGTTTCTGTTATCTGTTATTTTTTGAGATAGTGGTTGCCGCTTTTATGCTAAGAAGTTCTGCAGGCCCATGTTTTTGGTTGTAACACTTAATTGGGTATGTGAAAGTTACTATGTAGTTTTGTGATTTCCTGTCTGGAAGGACACTACATGATTGCACAGTTTGCACTGTTACCTTGCAACTTGTAGAACCTGGGTTAAAATCCCATCTGTCCTTTCTGCATGGAGTTTGTATTTTCTTTTTGTGATTGTGTATGTCCTCTCTGACTACTCAGGCTTACATCCTCAGTTCAGAACTGTTAGGTCAACTGGTTACTCTACCTTGTCCTTATTTGTAACTGTGGTGTAAGTGTGAGACAAATACCAAATCCAACAGTGCTAACAACTGCCCCTCTGCACAGCCCAGGTAATCAAAATCAAAACAAAAACAGAAAGATTTTAGGTACTTTCCAATTTTTTAACTAGCTCTTTGGCACTAGTTGTTTTTAAATCTATTTTTTTATTTGATCTCTTGATGTAAGTTAGATTGAAATTTGCTATTTTGGGATTTTGTTTGCAATCTCTGCTCTGTACAGTTTCTGCTACCTGTGTGTGTTCGAACACGCTTCACCGTCTACTTTCATTCTGGCTTTTGTGTTTCATCTGCCTTTGGGTATGTATAAAAACATATACATAGTTCTATATTTTTGTCTCCTTTTGTCAGACAGTCTTTTCACCTTGATGAATATTGTCCATCTCTGATCCACTCTTGTTTGACACAGACTCTGGTTTGCCTCAATCATAGTTTCCTGTCTCAGTAGTGTTATCCATTTTTGTTTTGCTTTCCGTGTCTGCATTTTGATCTTAACTTCTATATATACATAACATAAATTTTTGCTCTGCAACAATTTTACCTTTGATTTATTTAACACCATTTACAGAAAACTACTGAACACTAACTGGTAATTTCACAATGTTTAATTGTTGCTGTGCAGTCAGTTCAGATGGTCTCCATCTTAGTTTATTTTTAAATGTGAACTATCCCACTTTCAGACAAAGATTTGTTGGTAACTTTACATTTCATCGGAATAATGCTTCACTCCGAAAAGGTTATTCAATTTGTCCAATTTCTAATATATATGTGTATTCCTTTATCATGTGATAGAGAAAACAAATTAAACAGATAAATAAATCCTTTTGTTTTGTTGTGATTATTAATCTGAGAATATTATTTAATATTTAATATTAATATTTTAATATTTTATCAAATAATATTTAGGTCTGTTAAGGGTTGTCCTGTGAATACCAGCCCAGTAAGGCGATGGTATTAGGACAAAATAGAAAGGTGTGAGACAAGCTCTGACATTATTGAACAGCATAAACTCTGCACACACATGGAATTAATTCACACAATTTCTTAAAGTACAAGAATTTATTTACAAAAATAAGTCAACTCAAAGTCAAACATATATCAATCAACAAACTCTTTACTATGCTAAAACAATCCAACTAAACTACCAAGCAGAATTAAAGAATATGGAAGACTAATGAGTTATGTACAATATAAACAAGTTGATTAAAGATGATTGAAAACCATGACCGAAAAGAGTGATGCAACATTACCATGCATGTTTATGTTTGAGAACCAAGGATTATCTTGAAGAATCTGGAAATGAAGTTAAGTTAGTCCTGGAACCAACTTAGGCAATAATCAGCAAATGTTTAGACAACCCTTCACAATGCAAGGTCAGATAAAATATTATTTTAATAAAATAATGTTTTAAATAATGATCTGCTGAATAAAACCAACCTTCTGGATGACCATTTCTCAACGGTGTCTAATTAGCTGCCTTTATTTATTGAAATAATATTTGAAGAAATATTATTAAGGAATATTTTGGAAAAGAGCCAAATCTTTCTGGAGAAATGGGGCTTAATGGTGTTTACTTAGTTGTCAAATCCAGTAAATAATGTTTAGGGACTACTATTCACTAGCTTGAAAACTAACAATCCTTTCTGTTAAATACTCTTTAGTAGTCAGCACGTGTTCTTACTGGTTAGCAGTTGAGCTAACAAAAGAAACTAATAGCTTAGCACCAGAACCAGAATCATCCCTTTAAAATACCAGGGTTAATAAAAGGGTTAAAATGCATAAGTGCGGATCGCGCGTTTTGAGCAATCTTCTGTGTTTAAAATCACCCTTTAAATAAAGTTTGTCTTAACTTTAAAAACATACAAAGAACACAAACAGGACATGTGTGCTGCAGATAGCCTGCTAGCACTAAGATAGCAGAGTTTCACACAAACAAAACTTCATAAAATGAAAAACGTTTAGATCATTTCATCCTAAATCTGTCTCTGCCCAAAACACCTAACCTCATGAAGCGTGGTGAGGAAACGTTGTCCAAGGGCGAAGTTTGAAGAAACGTCCACTGTCAACAAGCAGTTAGCTTTCAGCTAACCTGACCTCCGGAACTGTGGCTTGAAAGACGGCTCGTTCTGTCCATCATCCAGCTGTTTGTTACCGTAAACACGGTGATGCAGGCCATTGTCCTTCCTTCAGACTCGGCTTGTAGAAACAGCTTCTCTACTGGGGATTTCTCTGCAACACAGTTTTGGCAGGCCTCGGAGAGAAAGTAAGCAATGCTTATACTTTAATTTCCCCTCTTTATGGATGAAATCACCGGGTACACAAACAGTGCTTCACTCATACTTAACTTGTGCATATGATCGCGTGATCTTATGACACTCTTGGATCCAGTTTGAAGAGTTTATGTCTTTTTGCCAGCAAAAGACATTAGCGCGCTTTGTCCCCTCCTATCCCGATGAACACCGGTGTGGAAGAGAGCGGATGTAGCAACAGCTGTGCTTTTATTTGGGTAGTGGCGTCACAGGAAGTCCGCAGTTATCCCGTTTCCTGACTGTGCCGGAAGAAAGTGAATGCACTTTATTTTGAAAAGTCCCAGAAGAGTTCCTAACGGAGTTTAATGTTGAAATCCATGGCTGTGGGTCCCAACAGTTTATTTTAGAGCAATGCCTTCAATAGTGGATGGATTTGTTGGTACCAGTATATTGCCAGTATCCCTGGACTATAAATGTTCAACCAATTGGCATAACTGGTGTCTTCATGAGCCAATCAGCCTATTCATTATTGCAATATTTGTCATTAAATTCAACCAAAGGTGAAGAATATTAAAGAAATCCATATTAAAGCTTAAAAGCCATCTCCAAGGTGCTTCAGGCTCCTATAACCACAGCTGCCAATGTTACTAAAACAGAAGCTTCATAAAACTGTACCCAACCTCCCAGCATATGGAGAGAGAAAAATGCAGCACCCAGTTTGATGAGTCATGATTATTGTTATTATCCTATTGTGCTCTTTTAGAGCTACGCTTACAAAAACTTTACAATATAACAACAGCATACAAAAAACAAAAAAACCCAACAAATTAGCTAACTTTTCCTTATTACAAGAGTAAAAAAGATGATTAGCAATTGGTCCCCCATCATTTTTTTACCAGAAGCCTAACAAAGGCTTACGCTAGGAGATTAGGTTGTTTTGTTGCTCTAAATAAAACTTCAAAGCTATAAATGAAATGACATCAAAACAGAAAAAGAGACGGTAGAAGAACAAGTCAAGGATAGCCTCCAATACCATTCAAGCTGAACTGCAACCTCACTTTCTGATTGCACCATTCATCAAATTTTAAATCATAATCTGCTCAATGGATAATGACTTAGGAGAGGTTCTCTACTGACACAAAACCCATAAAAGAAAGCAAATGAGAAACCCAAAGTTTCTGAGAGAATACTCTTTCAATTTATAAGTAAAACTTTGAGTATTTTGGCATGCCACATCAGCTACATGTTTACGAAGGAAAAAACAAATCTTTCAAGGAAAAGAGCACCACACCTAATGTGAAACATGAAATAGGCTTGGTTTTGTTTTTTGGGCTGCTATGCTGCATCTGAAACAGCAAGCAAACATTGAATCTGTGGAGGCTTCAATGAAATCCAAGGCCTGATGGAGTGAAACATATTGCCTAATATCAGAAACTATGCCTCAGTTAGGTCATGGTTCACCAACAGGATAATAAAAATAGACTATTTCTTTAATTGTTCCTCAGTGGGAACATTTCCCTCTATCAGCAGCAAGATTACAGGCAAATTAAAGCATATATATAAACACTAGAATAGAAATAGAAAAACTATACAGCAGCTACAAAAATAGATTGCTATATAAAATTGTTTTCAGAAAAACTGTTGAAATTAAGCTTTGATATTTTTCCAAAATATGAATATATTATATATCTGTGGCAGACTGAAATGAATGTCAACAGTTTTGTGTATCTGTTGGGAGCACTGATGGTTGTACAGTCTTACAGCTGCCCGGAGGAATGACCTGTGATATTGCTCCTGTCTGCATTTACGATGCAGCAGCCTGTCACTAAAGGAGCTTTCCAGTTTTGTAATGGTGTCATACATGGGGTGGGAGACATGTTCCAAGAGTGATGCTATTTTTACGAAAGTTCTTCTGTCTCCCACCACCACCTGCACTGGGTCGAGGGAGTATCCTAGGGCAGAGCTGGCCTTCCTAATGAGCTTATCCAGTCGTTTCCTCTGACCCAAAACAGACAGCTAAAAGCACTTGAGAATGGCTGGGAATAAAAATAAATGACTACTTAAATACACCCCTTCATGACTCTTGTAATAAGGAAAAGTTAGCTAATTTGTTGGGTTTTTTTGTTTTTTGTATGCTGTTGTTATATTGTAAAGTTTTTGTAAGCGTAGCTCTAAAAGAGCACATAATTCTGTAAAATCTCTATGGAAAGACCAGAAAACTGCATTTAGAAGAAGAAACACTTCAAACCCAAGACAACTTGAGCAATTTGCTGAGGAAGAGGCCCAAAGCATTGGTAAAAGCTAATTTTTTCTCATTGTTAAGTGCAAAGAACGCTTGTTGGCAAAGGTTGCTGCAAAAGTTGCAGCCACAAAATATTAAACTATAGGTAGCATCTTTAATCAGAATCAGAATCGACTTTAATAGCCAAGTTTGTGAAAACAAACAAAGAATATGACATTGGTCTCCATCACTCACATAATTTATCATACATCAGTCCAAAACAACCACAATATGTAAAAATAATTTAGAGTTTATTTACATTGTACGCAAATTCACACTGAACGCATCAAAACAATGAATGAACACATTTGGAATTATGTAGCAAACAAACAATTTTAAAGGAACTTTAAATATGTTTTATATTTAAGATTCCTTAAAGTGGCCGCCCTTTCCTGTGATGACTGAAATTTTAACATCTGGCCGTCTCTCACTTCACCTTTGCGTAGTTCTTTTAACACTCTTTTGAAAACCATTTCAGGGACCACCTCATGAAGCTCATGGAGAGAATCCCAAGAGAGCAAAGCAGTCATCAAATCAAAGGGTGGCTATTTTGAAGAATCTATAATATAAAAAAAAAATGTTTAGAGTTATTTCACACTTTTTGTTCACTACATTATTCCATGTGTGTTCGTTCATAGTTTTGTTGCCTACATTGTAAATAATCATGAAAATAAAGAGACCAATTAAGTGAGAACGTATCTAAACGTTTGACCGGTAGTGTATATACATATATACAGAACAGACCAAAAGTTTGGACACACCTTCTCATTCCAAGAGCTGTCTTTATTTTCATGACTATGAATGTTGTAGTTTCGCACTGAAGGCATCAAAACTATGAATTAACACGTGGAATTATATACTGAACAAAAAAGTGTGAAACAACTGAAAATATGTCTTATATTCTAGGTTCTTCAAAGTAGCCACCTTTTGCTTTGATTACTGCTCCGCACACTCTTGGCATTCTGTTGATGTGGTTCAAGAGGTAGTCACCTGAAATGGTTTTCACTTCACAGGTGTGCCCTGTCAGGTTTAATAAGTGGGATTTCAAGCCTTATAAATGGGGTTGGGACCATAAATTGTGTTGTGCAGGAGGTGGATACGGTACACAGCTGATAGTCCTACTGAATAGACTGTTAGAATTTGTATTATGGCAAGAAAAAAGCAGCTAAGTAAAGAAAAACAAGTGGCCATCATTACTTTAAGAAATGAAGGTCAGTCAGTCCAAACAATTGGGAAAACTTTGAAAGTCCCCAAGTGCAGACGCAAAAACCATCAAGTGCTACAAAGAAACTGGCTCACATGAGGACCGCCCCAGGAAAGGAAGACCAAGAGTCACCTCTGCTGCGGACGATAAGTTTATCCGAGTCACCAGCCTCAGAAATCGCAGGTTAACAGCAGCTCAGATTAGAGAACAGGGTAATGCCTCACAGAGTTCTAGCAGCAGACACATCTCTAGAACAACTGTTAAGAGGAGACTGTGTGAATCAGGCCTTCATGGTAAAATAGCTGCTAGGAAACCACTGCTGAGGACAGGCAACAAGCAGAAGAGACTTGTTTGGGCTAAAGAACACAAGGAATGGACATTAGACCAGTGGAAATCTGTGCTTTGGTCTGATGAGTCCAAGTTTGAGATCTTTAGTTCCAACCACCGTGTCTTTGTGCGGCGCAGAAGAGGTAAACGGATGGACTCTACATGCCTGGTTCTCAACGTGAAGCTTGGAGGAGGAGGTGTGATGGTGTGGGGGTGCTTTGCTGGTGACACTGTTGGGCATTTATTCAAAATTGAAGGCATACTGAACCAGCATGGCTACCACAGCATCTTGCAGCGGCATGTTATTCCATCCGGTTTGCGTTTAGTTGGACCATCATGTATTTTTCAACAGGAGAATGACCCCAAACACACCTCCAGGCTGTGTAAGGGCTATTTGACCAAGAAAGAGAGTGATGGGGTGCTGTGCCAGATGACCTGGCCTCCACAGTCACTGGACCTGAACCCAATCAAGATGGTTTGGGGTGAGCTGGACCGCAGAGTGAAGGCAAAAGGGCCAACAAGTGCTAGGAATCTCTGGGAACTCCTTCAAGACTGTTTGAAAACCATTTCAGGTGAAATGAAGCTCATCAATAGAATGCCAAGAGTGTGCGGAGCAGTAATCAAAGCAAAAGGTGGCTACTTTGAAGAACCTAGAATATAAGACATATTTTCAGTTGTTTCACACTTTTTTGTTCAGTATATAATTTCACATGTGTTAATTCATAGTTCTGATGCCTTCCGTGAGAAGCTACAATATTCATAGTCATGAAAATAAAGAACACTCTTTGGATGAGAAGGTGTGTCCAAACCTTTGGTCTGTACTATACATACATACATACATACATATATGTAGAGAGTTGAAAAAAATGGCTACATGAAAATAAAACTTTGTTGAAATAACACCCCCCTATTTTTGGTTATATTGTGTACATGCAAATCTTATAAGTCCAGTAGAGGGCACTCTCGTGCCACTGTGGATCTGCCAGGGAGGATAAAGTTTCCTGTTCTGAGCATGCGCAGCTCAGAATAAACGAGCTCTGGCCCGGACAACACGCAACTTTCATAAGCCCACAAATTGATTTCATTGTAATAAAAATATGTTGAGATTATTACTGCAGTATTTTAAGTGACTGATGAAACGTGTAATTTCAACAGTTTTATAGTTAGCTTTAGCCAGTGTTCGGAAGATGGCAGGTTTTCTGTTAGAGCCCAAACTGATTTTTCGATGTATCTAATTGACATAATCAGTCACCGCTGCTGTGTCTGGATTTAAACATTGTTATAATGTTAATCTGTTAGTAATTGTTTGTGTGAGGATTTCTCATAAGTGTATTTTTTTTTTTTTTGTGTGTGTGTGTGTGTGGCAAGCTCCATAATGTTCATAACTGCCATAACGTTCATAATCACCAATTGTGATTAGATGCAATGCTTTTGTCTGTTTTGTTATTGCTGCTGGCCCTGGTTGCCCTAGATCTGGTGCCGGTAACATATACATGGCAGGTTGTGGCAGTGCAATGTGCTTCTTTGTTTCACGGCAGAGAATATGACTAGCCTGGCTGTGAGGTGTTCACTGTGTTCAACATAGAGACATCCTGGGGAAAAAACTGTCTTTCATAAGTTCATATTAAGATTGATATCCTTATCAGGAAGGCCATCTCTGTCCTAAAATGCCCATCGACCCAGTGCTGGTGGTGGGAGACAGAAGAACTCTGGCAAAAATAACATGACTGTTGGACAATGTGCCCCACCTCATGCATGAGGCTGTTGGAGAGCTCCTTCAGTGGCAGACTGCTGCATCCTAGGTGCACGTTGGAATGTTATCGCAGATCCTTCCTCCCAGCAGCTGCAAAACTTTAAAAAACATCACTGCTCCATAGGTTTTTACACCCCTGCTGTTTTTTGGACAGTTTTTTAAATTTCTTGTAAACAGTGTTGTTGTTTTTTATGCACAAATGTATGTGCATGTTTGGAACTTTTTTTTTTATCAGCCAACACAGTTGCACATTTATTTTAATCTGAGTATGCTCTTTTTTATCACTGCACAGTATTTTTCTTATGTTGTAAATTTGTCCCTTACCGTGCAGTCTCCTATTCTTATTTTATTTTTTATAATTTTTGTATATATCAGGAGGCTTCCATCTGCCTTTCACTTTGTTGCTGGTACACCTGGATTTCCTCAGTGTATTCTAAGCCTATGTCCGTTTCAAGTTCTTTCAGAGATAGTTGTGTTTTGTTTGTTGTGAAAGGGTTTACCAACACAGTTGTTTAGATTTGTATATTTATTGAGAACCGTTTTGAGCTCTGCAAAATCTAAACCCCCTTTAACCTCTGTTAGGAGTTGATCTGTTGCTGCTGCTCTATGAGAAGCATTTAGGAACAGAGCGATTGGTGTGGAGGCTGAACAGAAGCCTTCAGTTCCCCTGAGCCAGCTGGGCCGTTGGCTACAAGTCCTGGCAGTATCCTCCCAAATAATGCTAAGTCAAACACATTCACAGGGCACACACACACACACACACACACACACACACACACACACACACTCTCTTGTTTTGCTATTTGTAGTGAGGACCATGTGTTGACTCCAATTGACTTCCATTGATTTTCAGTCATTTTCAACCCTTTCTATGCCCTAACCCTGACAATAACCCTAAACCTAACCATTACCAGTGCATGCCTAACCCTAACCTTAACCTAAACTCAATTCACATCTTAGTCCTAAACCTAACCGTTAGCAAAATAGGTCGTGAGGACCAGCAAAATGTCCTCACTTTGGTACAAACGGTCCTCAATTTGATGGTGAAATCGGGAAAATGGTTATCACTCTGATGCCAAGACAGGAACACACACACACACACATACAGCTGGACAGCAATGGCCCATGCAGGTGCACTGATGTGTCAATCGGCATGCTGACAGAAAGCACAATCATAAAGAGTTTGAACATATAATGTGCACCAAGATTCAAACAAACAGAGGAGCAGAGGCACCCACACAGACTCCCACACAATTTAAACTGCTGAAAAGATCTGAACAAACCACCAGAAGGCTCAACTTTTTAAACATTTTGCAGTTAAATTATTTTCTTATGGTTTGGGTAGTTTAATACCACCGCACAGCTTGTCTAAACTCATTAGTTGCATCAGTAGGTGGAGGTAAATACAAGCAGAATGGTGCACAAATATTAATTGTTAAAAAAAAGAACCTGCAGGAATATGGACTTAGGTGCCTTACAGGGAACATATAATACAGGTCAGTGGAGCTTGGGAAATAAACATTTACAATCGCTGTTTCAAAAACAGTGTTGCTCATTTTACGGCCTCGCACCTTTGCATTCACTTTGGCCTCCGAGGATTTAGTTATGTCTCTATAATCTATAATAACACATTTACTATAATGAATGTGATTTTATGACTCCCGTAAATAATATCCAACAGCAGGAAAGGTCATATTCTACTAGATTCAATGGGTCGCAATGGGCCTCCAAACCAAAATTAATAAGAACAAGGTGAAACACAAAGTTTTCAGAAGACAGTATACAATTAAACTACTCTGTAGTTGTCAATGTTTTGCTGACAATTTATCCCAATAATTCATGACAATAATAAACTACAAAGAAAACTATACTGACATTGCATGGTTAATTACATGGGTACGAAATGGTTTGTTTGAAGGTGTGACATGAAAGTAAGAAGGGACAAATGGCAAAGTGTGGGAACGAGTTTGAGCCGTGAATTGGAGAAATGGCTAATTGAGCTAGACCCTTGGTTCTCAAACTGTGGTCCAAACACTAAGGTGCTTTGCTCAGGAACATTATGAAAATATTCAGTCTCCAATTTGACTGGTGCATTGTCCTGGTCATTTCCTTAAAATGTGATTTAGTTTTAGTCAAATTTGGTCGCCTCTAGTTATTTTAGTTCGGGTCTAGTTTTAGTCAGCTAAATCATGTTACATTTGGGTCGACTATATTTACAGTAAATTTAATCGACTAAATATGAAGTTATAAAGGAATGCTTTTTAGGTTCTCAGTGAATAATAAATGTATGTGTGTCATGAGGTGACATCTTTGGTTTTGTTGTGGTCTTGTGTTTTCTATTAGTTTGGAATTTCTCTAAGTTCTTTTAGTAGTTTATTTTCCATTATTTGTTATGGTTTTTTTATGACTATAATTATATTTGTTGTATTATAGTTTAGTTTCCCTTTTAGTATCTCTGTGTTTATTTATGTTTAAATAGTTGTTCACCTGTGCTCTTTGTTTACTAGTTTGTTTTCTCTGTTCCTCCTTGTCTAGATTTCCATTCTGTTCTTTCTATTATAGTTCCTTATATTCTAGTTCTTCTTCTGGTTAGGCCAGCTTTAGTTATTGTTTACATCTTGTTTTGTATTTATTAAGTCCTCACATCTTCTGCCTCATTTCCCTGTTTGGTTCAGTCAGTGTTAGTTTAGTTTTGTTTACTTTTGTACTTTGGGTTTCTTTAGTTAGATCTCAGGTTATTGTGTTCCCTTTTGTTCCCTCTAGTTTCTCTGTTTACTTTAGCTAATCATTATTCTTGGTTCTTATGCTTCTCTGGTTATTTAGCTTTGTCCTGGTTCCTTGATTTTTGTTGTTTTCAGTTCTTATTTAGAGTATTGTTTTGTTGTCATGTTTCCCCCCCTTTATGTTATGGTTTAGCTCTCGTGTTTCGTTTTATTTTATAGCCTTGTCACCTTAGCAACTATTCACATTCCCTCAGTTCTCTACAACCTGGTCCACACCTGAATTCCATCTCACCTGATTTCCTACCTCTCATTTTCATTGGTCCATACTCCACTTCCCTCTGTTCATAAGCTCTCTGTTTTCGTTTGTTCCTCGCTGGTTCCTTCCGTTCGAATCCCTGTTCATATCTCCGTTCACCTACCTTCATCTATGTACTTTGCCTACTATGTTCCTGCAGTATCAACTTTGTAAGTTTTTGGATTTCTTGTATCTGCAGTGATTTTGCTAAGTTCTTGCTACGTTGGAGAACCTTTGGATTATTCTTTAAATAAAGTAAGAAGACTCCTTTAAACATGTTGCTGCCTAGCTCTTGTCTGTGCTTTGGTCACTCTAAACCTCAGAACGCGACAATGTGGTGTTTCCCCAGTTGAATGCATCTCAAAACTGTGATAATCAAGTCATTACATTTCTACCGGCTTGAACAACCACGTAGTTTAACTGTTCAGCCTGTTTCTGTTGCAGTTTGGGAGCCTCTCCAAGATTAGTATAGTGGTATTCAGGATAATCTTGAGATTGTCATTGTACCAGTTTGGTCTACTGTAAAACTCTGGGTATATACATCCCTAAGCGGGCAGCTGACATGAATTAAAGCAGCAAGACCTCTCAGAAAGAACAGAAATGTTTACTCATAGCCATTCTGAAATTAGGCCTAAAGGCGCTTAACGGTGGCCATGCATTCTCCATTAAGTCCGGCCACACTGTGGATTAGCTTTCCTGAGTAGATCAGACTGGCTGCTTCTCAATTCTCTTTTAAATCTCTCCTAAAGAGACATTTGAATAGGAATGCCACTGCTAATCTCTCATTTAATTGAAGTCCATCACTTACTTCACTCGCAATCCTCTTATTTTTACTTAATTACATTCATCTATTTCTATTATCTTGGATGTCTTTTAATCCCCTATATTTCCCCTTATAATTTAAATGCATAGTAAGTGTTTTAACAGGTTTATCTTCATTAAGCACCTTTTTACTATTACTATTATTCTCTTTGGATTTTGCCTTTGTAATTCAAGATCTTGCTAAGTTATGTTTAAACCTGTTGTACAATTGGGTGAGCACAAGCACCATTTTCAAAAATGACTTTTTTAACTGTGCATGTATGGACTATGCTGTCATAAAATACTATAGATGAGTGGCACTCCTACAGAACCTGCCGCTGATGAAACTTACATTAAACCAGTCAAGCTGAGTCATGTCACTGGCCTGTTTCAGTTAAACTTTAAATTGCACATTTTGTAGCAGTAGCTCCTACTTTCACTATGAGTGTGGGCAGAGACCCAAAAAAGGACTTTAGAATACATATATTTTGCATGTCAGTCATTACAGGGACAGAGCTAAAATGTTTTAAATCAACTACGTTCAATCACGATGTTTTCATTTGGAAACCTTTCGTTGGTGATTATATTAATGTTAAACTGCTAATGCCTTTCTTTTTAGAAAAAGAGGCTTGGATCTAATGCGAAATTGGAAAGTAATATTTTTATTACCAAATAGCATCTTTTTCTTAAGATCAAGGGTCAGGGTAGGCCAAAAGGGAGTCAGTTTGTATCACATTTTTTGGTCTTTAAAGTGTTTTTATGTTGTGATGGAAAAACGACATTTAATCATAGCAACAGTAACTCTTTTGTCGTTTGTCTGTTTTTGGTTTTCAAAGTATATCTTCTTCATCTACTTCCGCCTCTCTGCCTGCTCAGACGCTTTTCTCCTAAGCTCCCTGCTTGCTTGCATTCTTTTACTCCTAACTTTTTATCTCTTAGCCAAAATTATGGAAATATTCGACTAAAACTACTTCTTACCAGCGACTCCCAAGGATTATTATTATTTTAATTTTTTTTCTAAAGGATTTTGATGTTTTTATAATCGAACTCGAAAGAAGGACAAGTTGACGCCAGCTAATCAGCACAAAATGCCTCCCTTCACCACAGAGGACTTCGACAAACTTTTACAGAAATTGGCTGTTTTGGAGATGAAAATCCATCGACTAGAAGTGAATGTGGAGGTGAATATGGGGTACAATGATGATTCAACTCTGCCTGTGATCCCAAACAGTAACAGCCAGCTCAACGACTCAGCCGGCAATCCGAACACTGAGAATAAACCTACCGGCAGACCCTCCAGGCATGTTTTAGGCGCGTGCCCAAAAAAAATCAAGATGGACGACTCACTGGAAGATCTCAGCAATTAAATAAATTAGAATGGCCAGAATTACAGAGAAATGCCTCCGTCTCCCCTGGGAAAAGGAGACTTCAACAGCGAGCTGCTGTCACAACAACTGATATGAGTGAGACAGCTGGAAATAATGGAATTCCCTCCAAAACAGCTTTGCTTCACTACAGAATGAAAACCAGAAAAATGATCCATCTTCTGAGAACAATAGAAGGTTTGAGAACAACCTTCATTCTAAACAGTCTTCTCCTAAGCTGCCAGAGAAAAAGCGCCCCACCGGACCAAGAACCCTAATAGTTGGCAACACAGCTGTGGATGGGATTAAAAACGTCTGGAACAAGTAAAACACATAAGTTACAATTGGTACCAGTAACGTGGTATCCGATATCTCAGAGAATATTCTTGCAATCACAGAAAGGTGCCCCTCTCTGGAAAACCTTATTATACACTGTGGAGCCATGGATGACGTAGCTAAGAAAAAATCAGAAGGATTGAAGGAGGATTTCACTCGTCTTCTGAATATTGTTGGAGGTCTCAATATCAAGGTGTTTCTCAGCGGACCCTTTGCAGCGATTTTCCGTGGAGATGAGATTTTTTCGAGACATCTGATGATTAATAAGTGGTTGAAAAAAACTTGTGCTAATATATCTGTGAACTTCATCTACAACTTTAAAATTTTTTGGGAAAGAAGACAACACTTCAAGCAAATGGTTTCTGTTTGAACAAGGCGGGAGCCAGACGTCTCACATCTAATTTCTTCTATTCAGTAAATAATCCGCCAGCAGCTTCGACCTTCAGCAGAGAACATGGAGTATCAACAACAATGATAGCGCTGCCTCCAACAGCTCCAGCAGAAACAATCAGCCAGTTGGCTGAGAAAGAGAGGTCATCACAAAAGGTCTCCCCGTCGTAATCCACAGGAGAAGTGGACCCCCAGGTTATACCCCCCTTCCCCCAGACCCCAACTGCACAGAACTCTCCCATCTCCCCACTGAGCCCGCTTTTTGCTTTACTGGATTCTGATAACATGAAAGGAGCTCTTAAGATTGGGACCCAAATGGCTCTGACATCTCCATTCAACACCCCCCGTGGCCGAGGCCCTGCTACCGAACCAACATCTTTCAAATACCGCAGAGCCCCACCGCCTCATAATCTATCACCTCCTAATCAGGACCTTCAAATCACTTCTCTGTGATACAATCTGGGCCCCAGTGGTAACTCTATCAGAAATGAGCGTTGTGACTATGAACCTGAATATATTATTTAATAGTTAATATTAATATTTTAATATTGTATCAAATAATATTTCGGTGTGTTAAGGGTTGTCCTGTGAGTACCAGCCCAGTAAGGCGGTGGTATCAGGACAAAATTGAAAGGGATGAGCCAAGCTCTGACATTTTTTAACAGCAAAACTCTGCACTCAATTTCTTAAAATACAAAAATGTATTAACAATAATAAGTCACCTCAAAGTCAAATATATTTCAATCAACAAACTCTTTACTATGCTAAAACAATCCAACTAACTACCAAGCAGAATTAAAGAATAACGAAGACTAATGGACTATGTACAATATAAACAAGTTGATCAAAGATGGTTGAAAACCATGACTGGAAGAGTGATGCAACATTACCATGCAATGTTTATATTTGAGAACCAAGGATTATCTTGAAGAATCTGGAAATGAAGTTAAGTTAGTCTTGGAACTAATTTAGGCAATAATCAGCAAACATTTAGACAACCATTCAGAATGCAAGATCAGATAAAATATTATTTCAATAAAATAATGTTTTCAAGAATGATCTGCCCAATAAAACCAACCTTCTGGATGAGTAATTCTCAATGGTGTCTCATTAGCTGCCTTTATTTATTAAAATAATATTTGAAGAAATATTAATAAGGAAATGGTAAAATATTTAAGGAAATATTTAGGAAAAGAGCCAAATCTTTCTGGAGAAATGGGGCTTAATGGTGTTTACTTAGTTGTCAAATCTAGTAAATAATGTTTAGGGACTATTATTTACTAGCTTGAAAACTAACAACCTTTCTTGGAAGATGATATTTAGTAGCAAGCACGTGTTCTTAGCTGTTAGCAATTAAAGCTAACAAAAGAAGCTGATAGCTTAGCACCAGAATCAAACACGCACCTTTAAAAATACCGTCAATAAAAGGGTTAAAATGCATAAGCGCGGACCGCGCGTTATGATCAATCTTCTGTTTTTAAAATCATCCATTTATATAAAGTTTGTCTTAACTTTAAAAACACACAAACACATGTGCTGCAGATAGCCTGCTAGCACCAAGATAGCTGACTTCAACACAAACAAAACCAAACTTCATAAAATGAAAAACCTTCAGATAATTTCATCCTAAATCTCTCTGCCCAAACCTAACCTCTGAACCATGCTGAGGAAAAGCTGTCTAGGGCGGCGAAGTTTGAAGAAACCTCCATAGTCAACAAACGGTTAGCTACAGCTAACCTTATCTGTGGGGAGTGGCTTGTTCTGTCGGCTCCTGTTGTCCTTCTTTCAGACTGGGAAACTGCTCCACTCTCCGTTGTGCTGGGAACTCCCTAGAAACAGGTAATCTCTGTAAATCTCAGCCACGCTTAGACCTTAATTTACCCCTTTTTATGGATTAATGCCAGATTCTTTGAACAGTAATTCATTAGTACTTAACTCAGTGGATATGATCGATGATCGTATGACACTCTCGGATCCAGTTGAAGAGTTATGTCTGTTTGGCAGCAAAGAGACATTAGCACGCTGTGTCTTTCTGTCCAGGCCCCAGGGTGACCCACGTAGAAGAGATTGGCTTGTTGGAGAGGGGTGCTCTTATACAGACAGTGGCATCATGGGAACTCCTCTGTTACAGTTTGCTTGGCTGTGCCGGAAGTAGGTTAAATGCACTTTATTTTGAAAGTTCCAGAAAAGTCCATACTGGAGTTTTCATGTTGTATCCATGACTGTGGGTCCCAACTAGGGTTGCCAACTCCTTGATAAATAAATAAGGGACACCTCCTGGTAGGGCCGTCCAACCCCACTGTCTGCACCTCTACCTGGTGATTTTTTTCACCCTTTTTCTTTGTGTGAAAATGACTTTGGAAACATTTGACTCTAACCCAAATTTAATTCGATGCATGTTTTGGACTGATACAAATATCCATGGAAAAACAATTATTCAGCAATTTATAAAATAATTTATTCTTTTTGCAAAATAAAATTACTAGACAAAAACAAATATCCTTCTAAAATAAATAAACCACTATTGAAAACACCTCGGTCCTGCTTAACTTAAAACAATATAAAAAAACATAACAGTATAATGCAAAACATTTTCGTAATAGTGCATTTAGTGCAAACAAAAAGTCTGTAGAAAAGTTGTAAACATAAACACTTGTGCCTTAAAGGTCATGACTGTACAGTTGTAGTGAAAAAAATATTGAACTAGTGAACTAAAAAATGCAGTACTGAATTATGTAGAAACACCTTATTTTTTCCATTTATATTTCATTTGAGCTCTTGCTGCTGCAAGTAGTTGTTTGCTTTTCAGGACTACAGAGTAAAACTCTGAGCAGGACATTTCATTAATTAGACTGACAATTAGCTCACTTCTCATTAATTCTGTAGAACATTTGTTCCTCACATCAGTCCACTTATTTTTCATGATGGAGAAAATATTTTCCACAAACCCACTAGAAGAAGGGATGCTGAGGACAAAGGGTACAATAGCCTGTATGTTGGGGATGTCAGCTGCCTGAAGAACTTGCATCCATCTCTCTGCTGTTCCTATCTATCTATCTATCTATCTATCTATCTATCTATCTATCTATCTATCTATCTATCTATCTATCTATCTATCTATCTATCTATCTATCTATCTATCTATCTATCTATCTATCTATCTATCTATCTATCTATCTATCTATCTATCTATCTATCTATCTATCTATCTATCTATCTATCTATCTATCTATCTATCTATCTATCTATCTATCTATCTATCTATCTATCTATCTATCTATCTATCTATCTATCTATCTATCTATCTATCTATCTATCTATCTATCTATCTATCTATCTATCTATCTATCTATCTATCTATCTATCTATCTATCTATCTATCTATCTATGATGAGAGCACAGAAGAGAGCAAGAAAGTGGGACAACTTCGCTGAAAAACACGTTGTTTGAGCTTTCACGGTGTCCGTAGATCTCCTGCGGCGGAAGCACGGCGCGCTGGTTACGAGCGCTGAACAAACACGGGCCTTTTTTTACGTGAGCGGCGAGGAGACGCTGGGGAAACCATATCTGATGGGAAAACGCGAATCGACGTAACACCTGTATCTATCCTTAGCAACGGTACCTGCTGGCCAATGAGATGAGCCGAAATATTCTGTCAGCTCATTGGTCACAAAGCAAGATATGGCTGGTAATGAATTTACCGTAATGTTAAATATAAAGCACCCCATCATTTATGAATTCTATTGACACTTTAGGTAAGATTTTTGATCCACCTAATAATACGGGACTACGTGCGTCCCGTTTCAGCTCAATACGGGACGCGTACTTTTTATTCTAAATACGGGACGATTCCGTTTTTCAAGGGACGGATGGCAACTCTAGTCCCAACATGAGCATGTTCTGGAAAAACTTGGGCCCCTATTAGGAGATAGTTGTAAAATCTCTGTGCTTATACGTGACAGAAAGAACAAAGCCAAAAGGATAAGAGACAGTAATAAACAATCAACAAAAGGCATAAACTGTCAGGTACAACCACACACAGAGTTAATATCAACAACTAAGTCATATAAACTGGCTTTATTGAACATTAGATCTCTGTCAGGAAAATCATTTTTAATCAATGACTTCATTACTGACCACGATCTTGATGTTATGTTTTTAACAGAAACATGGTTACATGAATTTAATGAAGCTCCCATTCTGATAGAGTCGATGCCTCCAAACTACAATTTTCTTTGTGAGAGCAGACAGCAAAGAAAAGGTGGAGGGGTGGCCACTTTGTTTAAAGATTTACCAAAGTGTAAAAAAGTATTTCTGAGCAAATTTGACTCTTTTGAAAATTTAGCTCTCCAGGTAAAGAGCCCGGTCCGAACCATGTTCTTGAATATTTACAAGCCTCCTAAGTCCAAAACAAACTTTTCAGTGATTTTAATGAGCTTTTATCTGTGATATGTGTTGATTATGACTGTTTAATTATTGAGGGAGACTTCAACATTCACATGGACAATCCTGAAGATAGAAGTGCAATAGATCTATTTTAGATCTAATTTTGGTTTGACATATTTTGGACGATGCGGCAGAAACCTTTAACCAGATTATCAAACCTCTACTGAAAAAGAACAACTTGGACAAGCTGCTACTACAGAACTACAGGCCTATTTCAAACCTCCCCTTCATCAGCAAGATTATTGAAAAAGCTGTGTTTGAGCAGTTAAACAACTTCCTAACAATAAGCGCTGGGTAAATGCTAAGAAAAAATCAATGCATGGATGGGCCAACATTTTCTTCAGCTGTATCAAAAGAAAAATGAAGTAATAATCTTTGGACCAAAGGAAGAGCGTTTAAAGTTAGCACACAGCTTCAGTTAATACAGCTAGAAACCACCAGTAAGGCTCGAAACCTGAGTGTAGTGATGGACTCAGACCTGAACCTTCAGAGGCACATAAAGACAGTAACAAGGTCGGCCTTCTATCACCTAAAGAACATCTCCAGGATTAAAGGACTAATGTCTCAGCAGGACCTTGAAAAACTAATTCATGCGTTCATCTTTAGTAGAATTGATTACTGCAACGGTGTCTTCACAGGTCTGTCTAAAAAGTCAATCAGACAGCTGCAGTTGATCCAGAACGCTGCTGCCCGCGTCCTCACTAGAACTAAGAAAGTGGAGCACATCACCCCGGTTCTAAAGTCCTTATACTGGCTCCCTGTAGCTCAGAGAATAGACGTTAAAATACTTCTGTTAGTCTATAAATCACTGAATGGCTTAGCACCAAAATACATTACAGACTTGTTGTCAGTGTATCAACCACCCAGACCTCTCAGGTCTTCTGGCTCAAATCTACTCTGCATACCCAGAACCAGAACCAAACATGGAGAAGCAGTTTTTAGTTCTTATGCTCCACTAATCTGGAATAAACTCCCAGAAAACTGTAAAAGCGCCGAAACCCTAAATTGCTTTAAATCAAGATTAAAAACGTATTTGTTTAAAGTGGCCTTTGACTGTGTTATCTAAAGATTATTGGTTAAGTTTTCAGTCCAGTTTTCCTTTTGTTTTCTCATCCATCATTCTATTGTCTTTTTTTTTATTACCTCTGTTGTTTGATTTTCTGTATCATTGTAATGTTTTTCCTTATGTACAGCGCCTTGAGTGTCTTGTTGCTGAAAAGCACTATATAAATTAACTTGACTTGACTTCATCAGTCTGACTAGTATAAGGAATTCAAAGTTCAAAATTAGCTTTGTACACTTTCAAAAGTGTTCCTTATAAAATCCAACATAGATGGGCTCTTTGAAACCATAGCCAGAAATTTATCTATTATCTTATCCTAACCTTCTCTGCTTGACCTTTTTCATATCATAATGACATTAAGAAAAGAACATTTTAAGGACTTTGAGAAGCAAGGTTCTTTAACACTGAGACAACAGTCTTGATGAGGGTCTGTTGCACTGCCACAGTATTTTTCAAAGAATGATTCAACAAAAAGATCATTAAGTAATTGGACTGATTTGTCCATGCTCATGTCATACTGTGGCTATCACAAGTGTACTCTGTAATGAAAAATTGCAATACACAGGTAATATTTGTCAGTGATTTCCTAACAAGGGATTGAAGGGGTATGTATGTGTAGCTGTTTTTATTGTTTTATGGTCTATGACAGACTAGCGATTCAATGGAGCTCTGCAAGAAGGTGTGGGTGTTGTCCCCGAGGTTACAAAGAGAGGTTGTTATTTAGGCTAGAAGGACAGCTTGATCCTGATGAGTTCCAGGTGATAAGAGTAAACAATGAACAGGATACACATCCTCTGCAGTTTTATGATACTGTAAGGGTATATCTCTGAGACAAGCTCTAAGAAGCTGTGAGCACATGTACATGCTGCTGCTGTGTCTGTGTTCTCCCTGTAAACAGGTTATTTTTGATAATTCAATACTCGTTTTTCTACCACAACACGATTGTTAAAAAACAGGGTTCTGTAGTTCTAAAAATACAGCTATGGTGAATAATTTTAAAACATTTTCTACTTTTAAATCTGTCATTTATCCTGGACAGTTCAAGTGAAAAACAAACATGCTAGGAAAAGAAATATAGAAAAAAAACATAAAAAGGTCGCTATAAACTGGTTACAAACATCCCTTTGTTTAAGCACCTTTTGATTTAATTCAGTCTTGTTGGGTAATCAATTAACAACAACTAAACTGAATCTAATTAACCAAAATAAAGTTCAGTTGTCTTTGAAGAATCGTCCGGATATTTGCCCCTTAGCATTTTTTAGCTAAAGTCTAATTTTGGAGAGTTTACAAAGCCTTCAAAAGATGTTAATATAAAAACCCTTTACAAGTTTGAAAAGCATAGAAGACAGAGATCACTAATTTGAGGATAAAAGGGTAACAAGGACATTTCTAAGGCATTTCTCCAAAAAAGAAAATCCAGAACCAGAGACAGGAGTCTGGCTGCAAAACTAAAGTTTTTTTTCTCAGAGGACACGTCCATACTTGGCTGAAGTCTTTTAAAACATTGTGGGAGAATGTGTAATAATCAGATGAAAATATACTGTCGATCACAATTCAAATTAGCTTCACACATAACAACACTAAATAACACCAGAAGAACGTTACACCTTATTGAAACATGGTGGTGACAGCATTATGATCTGGGACGTTCTTCAGACAGAACTGTGGATTTTGTCAATGTGGATGAAAATATACAAACAGTTCCAAAAGCAAACCAGATTTGACCCAAATCTTCAGTTGTCTGCTGGAAAGCTGAAGATAAAGTGAGATTTTACCTTTCAGCATTACATTGAATTCTGTTAAATCCCTCCAAATCAACAAAATAATGACTGCATGAAAGTAAAAAATAATCATTTCTGGAATGGTCTGGCCATAGTCCAAAACTAAATCTGAAAGAATCTAAATCTATGGAGTTACTGGAAGCATGCCTGGGATAAGATATGTCCTTATAACCTGAGAGACATAGAGAACCTTCTCAAGGCAGTAGGGAAATATTAAGTCTAGATGTGGGATGCTGATAGACTCCTACTAAAGGAGAATGACTGCTAAAGTTGAATCAAAAGGTGCTTTATCAAAGTTTCAGAGTGTGCAGAACTTTACAGCACCTTTTTACTTTTTGTTTGTTTTTGCAGTTAAATTGTACAGAATAAGCTTGATGTTATAACTGATTGACTGGATGAGGTGTCTACGTGATTGTACCTGAGGTCTTAAATTTCTGTATCTTTCAATTAATTCTACACAAAAAATTAATTGGTTTAAATGCAAACTAAAATGTTGTTTTATACAATACGAAATTACAAAAACCTGATGTTGAGCAGATTCATTTAATCAGTTCCTGTCGCTCAATTGTTTTTAAATTGCTGACAACAAACAATAAAATGAGTACTTTGACTAACTGACCTAATTTATTTGTTCTTGCTTTAAATAATAAAGATAATTGTTTGGATGAAGCACAGCCTCCAACAACAAAAACATTAACGAGCTGCCAGAGGTTTAGAGCAGCACTTCTGATAAAAAATCTATCATTTTAAAATGTCTTTTTATTTTATATTTTTTTAACGTAAATTCATGTTATAATAACATGACAATAATGTAAAACCATAATTTTGGGTCTTTTAGAGAAAGAGATATTTATTCTTAGTAGCTGTAGGATTTTTAAGATACACTGCAGAAATAAAGAAATAAACAGTCATGGTAAAAAACAAGGTACACCCCCTTTTAATCCTAGAGCTTTAAAACATAAATAATTTTGTCCTTTGAAAATAATTTAAATCTGGTCTCAAGTGTACAAACCACACAACATACATTCCCCAATCTGAAACATGAAGTCAAAATGGAAAACGTTTTTGAAAAACTAAGAGCACCCAAAAAAATGTCCAAAATGTGAAGACCACAAGAATTCAAGTTGGATATGCTTCATTTTTACCTAATTTATACACATACTGACACAACAATACGGGCCTGGTGGCAAAAAGGCCTGTCGTTGCACAATAGAGTACACTGGGACTGGACCGGCAGTCTATTGCAGAGCCACACAGAGGATGAAAACCAACACACACACACTCCTAGGGGCAGTTTAAACTGTAGGAGGAAACAGGAAAAAAGCAAAATGGGGAGCGTGCAAACTTTACGGAGAACGGCTCCTGCTGAGATCTGAACCCAGGACCTTATTGGTGTAAAGCAACGGTGCTCAGAACTGCTCAGAACTTTGTGGCCGGTTGATGTACATTCCAACGAACCATCAAGGACAATGGCCTCTGTGACAGTGCTTCATGGACTTACTTGCACACACACACATGCTCAAGATAAACAAATGCACCCCTCACACCACTTTCACCATTCCCAGCATGATATTGTTTTGTCAACTTGTTGCTTCTTTGTGCTGAGGTTTTTTGCAATCTGAAACTGTATCCTGCTAAGGATAAAGTGTGAAATATGATTTTTTTCCCCTCTACTTACCTAATGTGGCCTCTTTTCTCATCTAGCAAGGGCAGCGCCTGTGAGTGGGCAGCAAAGCCTGGGTGACCCGTCCCCCTTTGTCTTGTGTCATGATGTATGTTTGGATGGGTTGTACTGGAATTCTAATTTCCCCTCGGGGATCAATAAAGTATCTTTGAATTGAATTGAATTGAATTATAGCAGCCCGAAGATTATGAAATATAATAAGTCTCCACCATTAGCAATCATGTCAGGAATTTACTTCTTTGTTTGTTCACTTGTCATTTGGTGTGAACAACCAAACACAATGCAACAGTAAGCATGCTGCAGGACCATGTAGCAGAATTTAAAGTAGTAACCTTCTATTCGGATGAAAGAGAAATGAAACAGTGCTGCTTCAGAAACAATATGAGAAGCTTCAGGCTGCCCAGCCTGTCAGTTTAGTCAATTTTGATGCTTTAAAAAAACAATTAAAGTTGGAATTTCCTGGGTTTAACAGGTTATATGAAAATCTTTTAGTACACTATGTTTGACAAAGAATGGCTGGGCCAAACAAACCTCTTTAAAGTGTATTGTATCTGAAAAGTGTGGTGAGCTTTTTCTGCCAGCCTGATCTAATATGTTGTAGAGCTATCTTCTACAGCAATTACAGCTGCAAATCTTTCGGGGTACATCTCTACCTGCTTTGCACATCTAGAAACTGAATGTTTTATCCATTCTTTTTTTGTTTCTTTGGACAGTTTTTTTCCAATTCTTCAGATGCTTGGTTGAATATAGGTCTCAACTTTGACTGGGACATTTCACACATTATTACATGACAGTACTCTTATTTAGTGACTTAAGGGAATTGAGTGCACTGAAATTCATTTAGCGTTATCAGAGGGAAGGAAATGAACACATATTTACAAAACACTGAAATTCATGAGGCATTTCTGTTTGAATGGGTGTGTCACATAAAGCCCATTAAAATAAATTTATATTGTTTATGTGTTTGTTCTTAAAAGTGTTTAAAAGAAGCTCTGAACTTTAATGCAGAATCTAAAGCAGGCTGCAAACCTGTTGCTTATGTTGTCATCTTTAACAACATATTTGAAGTTGGTGGTTGTAACATGACTACATGTGAAAATGTTCAAGTATGAATACTTTTGAAGCCACAGATAAACACCACCAAGTATAATAAAACCCCCATGAGGTTGTTAGGCATTTTTGTTTGTTTAAAGTTACCTTTAATAATCTAACAAGAGCTAAAAATCCACAGGAGACAGAGATTGAGGAGGGAGGCCTTTCGTAGCTTCCTTCACTGCGGCTTTAATGTGACATTTATCTGTCGTTTTTGCCCTTCATTACTTCGCTCAGTAAAGGTCATGCTCATGCATGCGGCCCTTCTTAGGTGTTTAGGCCCCCCACTACACTTTAACATGTGCTTCCTAGGATTGCATACAGAAATAACGTAATTTGCGCGTTTTTACATGCTGATCCTTGACTTAAAACAGGTGCTTCTTAATAGATTAGACTTTTTTAGAAAATACACTTGTTTTCAGTAAATCAGTTCAAAAAGGAAAACAAATATATTATATTTAATACATAGTGATACATTTTTGTTAGTTATTATTTTTGTTATTTTTAATGGTTATTAGCTGTAGATAATAGAAACCCAAAAGTTTGTTACTCAGATGATTTTCATTACATTAGAGCAATAAATATATATTTTTAATACAGAAATGTCAGCTAACTGATAGGTTTGTCCATCTACTACAGTATATGCACTCACTACTCAGTCTGGGATTCTTATTGTTGAATTTCTTCATCAATGCAACATAGAGGAGGTCAGTATGTGGCTCTGCTGAGGTGTTAAGAAAGCCCAGGTTGCTTGTTGGCTTTGGTGTTTATTGTGGTCCTCTTAACAAGGAAAGACTGAAGTGCTCTAAAATATTAAAATGTTTGCTTTTACATTGCTAATCTATGTATTGATGAGGTTTTGTACATATATGCTTAAGTTGCCAAGCTGTGTGTGCTGTCTTGCTATAAAACATAACTTGTAAATAAAGTAACCTGGAGTTCGGACTAGTTGTTATTGTTGTTGACACAATGGACCAACACATCCTTCTGTTCAACTTTCTATTGATATGCTTGGATACAGCAGCTTCTGTAGCTAAGATTGTTGGTGGCTGACCCATTTTGGGTGTCAGTGACTGTCTGGTGGACATTATTATTATTTATTGTAATGTAAAAAATTTCAGAGAAACCAAGTTTTGGATTTTTGTTTTCTTTAAGACACAATCACCTAAATTAGGGGTCTGCAACCTCTCTATGGCTCTTAATAACTTTGTCTAAAAACTGAAAGGTTTTTAAATATAGATATAACAAAAACAGGTTTTAGGAGTTTTACAGTTTTTTCATGAAAAAACTGAAATGTGTTGAAGAGGCATGCGATTATTCGTTCATTCATCTTTTGTATTTTATTCCATAGTGGATGACGGAGGAGCCGGTGCCTATCTCCAGCAGTCTATGGGCAAGAGACAGGGTAAACCCAGGACTAATTGCCAATCCATTGCAGGGCAACACAGAGACATACAACCGTGCACACACTCATTCACACCTAAGCACAATTAGACAGACCAATTAACCTAACAGTCATGTTTTAGGACTGTGGGAGGAAGCCAGAGTACCCAGTGAGAACCCACGCATTAGTCAAACCCAGGACCTTCTTGCTGCAAGGCAACAGTGCTACCAACTGCGCCACCGTGCAGCCTCAGGCATGTGAATAATTACATTGAATTTGACACTAAATGTACTACTAAGGTTCTTTTAGATCTCCTTTTAATGTATTGAGATTGGAAACTGCTTTTTCACAGACATTAACATTACATACAGGTCCTTCTCAAAATATTAGCATATTGTGATGAAGTTAATTATTTTCCATAATGTCATGATGGAAATTTAACATTCATATATTTTACATTCATTGCACACTAACTGAAATATTTCAGGTCTTTTATTGTCTTAATATGGATGATTTTGGCATACAGCTCATGAAAACCCAAAATTCCTATCTCACAAAATTAGCATATCATTAAAAGGGTCTCTAAACGAGCTATGAACCTAATCATCTGAATCAACGAGTTAACTCTAAACACCTGCAAAAGATTTCTGAGGCCTTTAAAACTCCCAGCCTGGTTCATCACTCAAAACCCCAATCATGGGTAAGACTGCCGACCTGACTGCTGTCCAGAAGGCCACTGTTGACACCCTCAAGCAAGAGGGTAAGACACAGAAAGAAATTTCTGAACGAATAGGCTGTTCCCAGAGTGCTGTATCAAGGCACCTCAGTGGGAAGTCTGTGGGAAGGAAAAAGTGTGGCAGAAAACGCTGCACAACGAGAAGAGGTGACCGGACCCTGAGGAAGATTGTGGAGAAGGGCCGATTCCAGACCTTGGGGGATCTGCGGAAGCAGTGGACTGAGTCTGGAGTAGAAACATCCAGAGCCACCGTGCACAGGCGTGTGCAGGAAATGGGCTACAGGTGCCGCATTCCCCAGGTAAAGCCACTTTTGAACCAGAAACAGCGGCAGAAGCGCCTGACCTGGGCTACAGAGAAGCAGCACTGGACTGTTGCTCAGTGGTCCAAAGTACTTTTTTCGGATGAAAGCAAATTCTGCATGTCATTCGGAAATCAAGGTGCCAGAGTCTGGAGGAAGACTGGGGAGAAGGAAATGCCAAAATGCCACAAGTCCAGTGTCAAGTACCCACAGTCAGTGATGGTCTGGGGTGCCGTGTCAGCTGCTGGTGTTGGTCCACTGTGTTTTATCAAGGGCAGGGTCAATGCAGCTAGCTATCAGGAGATTTTGGAGCACTTCATGCTTCCATCTGCTGAAAAGCTTTATGGAGATGAAGATTTCATTTTTCAGCACGACCTGGCACCTGTTCACAGTGCCAAAACCACTGGTAAATGGTTTATTGACCATGGTATCACTGTGCTCAATTGGCTTGCCAACTCTCCTGACCTGAACCCCATAGAGAATCTGTGGGATATTGTGAAGAGAACGTTGAGAGACTCAAGACCCAACACTCTGGATGAGCTAAAGGCTGCTATCGAAGCATCCTGGGCCTCCATAAGACCTCAGCAGTGCCACAGGCTGATTGCCTCCATGCCACGCCACATTGAAACAGTCATTTCTGCAAAAGGATTCCCGACCAAGTATTGAGTGCATAACTGTACATGATTATTTGAAGGTTGACATTTTTTGTATTAAAAACACTTTTCTTTTATTGGTCGGATGAAATATGCTAATTTTGTGAGATAGGAATTTTGGGTTTTCATGAGCTGTATGCCAAAATCATCCGTATTAAGACAATAAAAGACCTGAAATATTTCAGTTAGTGTGCAAAGAATCTAAAATATATGAATGTTAAATTTTCATCATTACATTATGGAAAATAATGAACTTTATCACAATATGCTAATATTTTGAGAAGGACCTGTAGAAGAAAATTGATCAATCCTGTTTTTGGAAAAGTTTAATGTTTTTCTTTATTTTAAAACCTAAAAATAGAAATAAAATGGTGGATCAACTGGTGACGACAATTTTCATATGGTGGATATTTATCAAAATCGAAGTTTTTTTTCAAAATGTTATGTAACATTTGCGACTCTATATAATTGGGCTGAGGGCAAAAAATGGCTCATTGAATTGAAAGGTATGCAGACCCCTCGTACTCGTTGTCTTCCGCTTTATCCGGGACCAGGTCGCGGGGGCAGCAGACTCAGCAGAGACGCCCAGAGGTCCCGCTCCCCAGACACCCCCTCCAGCTCCTCCAGGGGGAGCCCAAGGCGTTCCCAGGCCAGCCGAGAGACATAGTCCCTCCAGCGTGTTCTGGGCCGTCCCCTGGGCCTCCTCCCGGTGGGATGTGCCTGGAACACCTCCCGCGGAAGGCGTCCAGGAGGCATCCGGTATAGATGCCTGAGCCACCTCAACTGGCTCCTCTCAATGTGGAGGAGAAGCGGCTCTACTCCGAGCCCCTCCCGGATGGCCAAGCTCCTCACCCTATCTCTAAGGGAGTGCCCGGCCACCCTACGGAGGAAGCTCATTTCAGCCGCTTGTATCTGGGATCTTGTTCTTTCGGTCATGACCCAAAGTTCATGGCCATAGGTGAGGGTAGGAACGTAGACCGACCGGTAAATTGAGAGCCTTGCTTTTCGGCTCAGCTCTCTCTTCACCACAACGGACAGGCACAGCTCCCCCATTACTGTGGCAGCCGCACCAATCCGTCTGTCGATCTCCCGCTCCATTCTTCCCTCACTTGTGAACAAGACCCCGAAATACTTAAACTCCTCCACTTGAGGCAGGAACTCCCCTCCAACCTGAAGAGGAGAAGCCACCCTTTTCCGGCCGAGAACCATGGCCTCGGACTTGGAGGAGCTGATTTTCATCCCTGCCGCTTCACACTCGGCTGCGAACCGCCCCAGTGCGTGCTGTAGGCTAGTGGGGGACAGCAGGACCACGTCATCTGCAAAAAGAAGAGACGAAATCCTCTGGTCCCAAAACCAGACCCCCGCCGGTCCTTGTCTGCGCCTAGAAATCCTGTCCATAAAAGTTATGAACAGGACCGATGACAAAGGGCAGCCCTGCCGGAGTCAAACATGCACCGGGAACAGGTCCGACTTAGTGCCGGCAATGCGAACCGAACTCCTGCTCCGCTTGTACAGAGACCGGATGGCCCTTAGTAAAGGGCCCCCGATTCCATACACCTGGAGCACCCCACACAGGGCATCATGAAGGACACAGTCGAATGCTTTCTCCAGGTCCACAAAACACATGTGGACCGGTTGGGCAAACTCCCATGAACCCTCGAGTACCCTGTAGAGGGTATAGAGCTGGTCTAGTGTTCCACGGTCGGGACGAAAACCACACTGCTCCTCCTGAAGCCGGGGTTCTACTATCGGCCGGACTCTCCTCTCCAATACCCTGGCATAGACCTTACCAGGGAGGCTGAGGAGTGTGATCCCCTGTAGTTGCAACACACCCTCCGGTCACCCTTTTTATGTAGGGGGACCACCACCCCAGTCTGCCAATCCAGAGGCACTGTCCCCGTCCGCCACGCAATGTTGAAAAGGCGTGTCAACCATGACAGTCCCACAGCATCCAAAGACTTGAGGTACTCAGGGCGGATCTCATCCAACCCTGAAGCCCTGCCACCGCGGAGCTTTTTAACCACCTCGGTGACTACAGCCTGGGTGATGAAAGAGTCCAACCTCGAGTCCCCAGCCTCTGTTTCCACCAGGGAATGCGTGATGGCAGGATTGAGGAGATCCTCCAAGTACTCCTTCCACCGCCCGATAATGTCCCCAGTCGAGGTCAGCAGCTCCCCACCCCCGCTGTAAACAGTGTTGGGGAAGCACTGCTTCCCCTTTCCTGAGGCTCCGGACGGTTTGCCAGAATCGCTTCGGGGCCAACCGGTAGTCCTTCTCCATGGCCTCACCGAACTCTTCCCAGGTCCGAGTTTTTGCACGCTTGGCCCCACGGTACCCGTCAGCCGCCTCAGGAGTCCCACAAGCCAACCACAGCCAATAGGACTCCTTATTCAGCTTGACAGCGTCCTTTACTGCCGGTATCCACCACCGGGTTCGGGGATTGCTGCCGCGACAGGCACCGCGGACATTACGGCCACAGCTACGGGCGGCAGCATCGACAATAGATGCGGAGAACATGGTCCACTCGGACTCTATGTCTCCAACATCCCTCGGAATCTGGTCAAAGCTCTCCCGGAGGTGAGAATTGAATACATCCCTGGCCAAGGGGTCCGCCAGACGTTCCCAGCAGACCCTCACTATGCGCTTGGGCCTGCCAAGTCTGTCCAGCTTTCCCCTCCCCCAGCGGATCCAACTCACCACCAGGTGGTGATCAGTGGACAGCTCAGACCCTGTCTTCACCCAAGTGTCCAAAACATGCGGCCAAGGTCTGGTGATACAACAACAAAGTCCATCATTGACCTCCTGCCTAGGGTGTCCTGGTGCCAAGTGCACTGATGGACACCCTTATGTTTGAACATGGTGTTCATTATGGACAATCCGTGACTAGCACAGAAGTCCAATAACAAAACACCGCTCGGATTCAGATCGGAGAGGCCATTCCTCCCGATCACGCCTCTCCAGGTGTCACTGTCGTTTCCCACGTGGGCGTTGAAGTCCCCCAGCAGAATAATGGAGTCCCTGGGAGGGGCACTGTCCAGCACCCCCGACAGGGATGCCAAGAAGGCTGGGTACTCCGCACTACCACTCGGCCCGTAGGCTGAAATGATAGTCAGAGACCTCTCCCCAACCCGATGGCGCAGGGATGCGACCCTCTTATCCACTGGGGTAAACCCCACAACACTAGACGGCTGTGCTGAGGGGTGACAAGCAACCCCACACCAGCCCGCCGCCTCTCCCCGTGGGCCACTCCAGAGTAGAACAGAGTCCAGCCCCTCTTGAGGAGATGGGTTCCAGAGCCCACGCTGTGCATGGAGACGAGCCCGACTATTTCTAGTCGATATCTCTCGACCTCCCACACAAGCTCAGGCTCCTTCCCCGCAGCGAGGTGACATTCCACGTCCCTAGAGCCAGCCTAAGCATCCGGGGATCGGGCCGCCGAGGTCTCCACCTTCTTCCGCCACCCAATCCTCTTTGCACCAGTACCTCACGGTTCCCCCTGCAGGTGGTGGGCCCACTTGGGGATGGTCTCGCATCTCTTGTTCGGGCTTGTCCCGGCCAGGTCCTGCGAGGAGCAACCCAGCCACCAGGTGCTCTCCGACGAGTCCTGACCCCAGGCCTGGCTCCAGGGTGGGACCCCGGCTCCGCCGTACCGGGCAACGTCACGTGCCTCGATTTCATAGTCGTCATGAGGGGTTCTTGAACCGCTCTTTGTTTGACCCGTCACCTAGAACCTGTTTGCCATGGGAGACCCTACCAGGGGCATTTAAGCCCCAAACAACATAGCCTCTAGGATCATTCCAGCACTCAAACCCCTCCACCACGTTAAGGTGGCGGTTCAAGGAGGTATGTAGACCCCAGTCCCTAATTAATAGAAATTAATTCTTGAAATTGTCACGGTTTGGGTTTGAGGTGGACCAAAGTGCAGACAAGAACTGGTTAGCAGCATGATTAAAGGTAGACTTCAACTTTATTTAGAGGTCTTTCCAAAACGTAGCATAGTCTAAATCCATAAAGTTTCCAAAACATAGCAAAGCGTAGCATAATAACTGCAGGCGTAAACTGGAGCTGAGCCAAAAACGTACATGAAGTCACAATGCAGGAAGGTAGCAAAACTGAACACAGACATAGTTGTGGACAGACGGAAGGAACCAGCCAAGAACAAAGAGAACCAGAGAGCTTATAAGCAGAGAGTGAGTGAGGTATGAACCAATGAGACACAGAGGCAGGAAATCAGAGGAGAATGGAAAACAGGTGTGAACCAGGCTGCAGAGAACTGAGGGAATATGATTAGTAGCTATAAAAGACAAGGCTATAAAACGAAAGGGAACACGAGAGCCAGACTATAACATAAATCCAGGGGGGAACATGACTACAAAGCAAAATTCTAAGCAAAGGACTGAACAAACAAGAATCAGGGAACTAGAACTGAAAGAAGCTATGGACAAAGATAAATAACCAAAGAAACATAAGAACCAAGAATATTATTAACTAAAGTAAACAGAGAAACTAGGGGAAACAAAAGAACACCACAACCTAAGATCTATCAAAGAAACCACTAAGTACAAAAGTAAACAAAACTAAACAAACACTGACTGAACAAAGCAGGGAGAAGCAGAGGATGTGAGGACTAAAATAAATACAAACCAAGATGTAAACAATAACTAAAGCTGACCTAACAGGAGGGAGAACTAGAACTATAGAAACTAAACATAAGGAACTATGCAAGAAAGAACAGAATATAGGGAACTAACACAGAATAGAATAAACCACAGAAGGGGAACCAAGACGAGGAGGAACAGAGAAAATAAACTAGTAAACAAGAAGAGCAAAGAGAACAAATACCAAACCATAAATAAACACAGATATACTAAATTAGAAACCACACTAGAGAATACAAGGAAGACAAGGGAACTAGAATAATAAATATAAAGTAATGTTCTCTCTGTCTAAGCGTTGTAACTTCTATCAAGGATGACTCTCGGTAAAGATGGAACGATTTATTCAAATAGCTGTTGTCGGCCACAGCCACGCCGTACAAAACCAGTCGGGGGAGAGCAAAAACCCCGTCACTCCTTTTCTCCCGTCCCGTGCTGTAAACTGTCGTGAACATCCAAACTACAGAGCTGCTGCAACAATGTATACTGTAAAAATGCTCTGGAACAATTTAATTACAGAACATGCTACAATAATAATAATAATCAGAATCATAAGAAAACCATAACAAATAATAGGAAAGCAACCACTAAAGGAAACTAGGAGCGAGAGAACTAAACATGATACAAAACCCAAAAATAGAAACATCTAGACCAAAAGTAAACCAACACAAAAACCACAAAGTCCAAAATGTCACACCCCGACAGAAATATAAGTGGTGTATGTAATAAATCTATGTATAAGTTAATTTTAACTGAACTAGTTAAATAAACGATCCATTTAAAAAAAAAATCTGATTTATTACGATGCACCTATGAATAAAGAAGGAATACAGTGTAGTTCAGGATTAGGTGGTGCGTAAATCTCTGCTCTTTTTCACATAGGACCTCTCTTTGTGCTGGGGCTTTGGAAGGCTTTGTGATGGTGGTGAAGGAGGAGCTGATGGAGGCTGAACTTCCTGTCTGTCTGTTTGTATCTCATTGCATTGAGAAATAACTGAGAGCGTTGAGAGCAGCGCATTCATTCAGGAGGGACCTTGACTGGCACAGCTGAAGCCCGGTGACGGACTGATTCTGAAGCACCACTGAGCAACGGGAACCAAAAAAAAAAAAAAACAATCTGAAAAGAATAGGAGGGTGCAGAACAGCAATACCTACTGTTTTAAAAATCTACCTACTGTTTTAAAAATCCTGCAAATCAAAATAAACACGGATTTTTTTAAACCGATGAGAACTTCTTAAATCTCACCTTAAAGCTTGCGCTTTCACCTCAAACTCACTCCAGCTTTGGTTGTATCGACTTTTAGCAGATTTTACGGATGCGCCGAGCGCGTAGGAACTATCTGGCGGTCTTTCTCTTTTTCTATCGTGCGTATTTACGCCGGTGGAGGATTTGCTGAGACTAATAGATTGTTTGACCGAGCGTGTGCGTGTGTGTGGCAGAGAGGATCAACCGCAGCAGTCAGAAGGATGCTGGAAGGCAATGCCTGCAGAACGAGAAGATGAGATTTGTCGAAAGGCTCTGGAACTGCTCTCCGACCTGTGCTCAAAGGGAGAGGTGCAGGACGACAACTGTCTGGATTTCATCTACTACTTCAGAGACCTGGCCAGACCGCGCTACACGGACTCAGGTCAGGCTCTATGACACACAGCCTTTCAGGGTGAATGCTGTTTAGTCATGATCGAGGCTATATTGTGTGATTAAATAGTTAGCAATTTGTTTAGAGCTGTTTAAGACGTTCAAACAAGCCAACATCAGCTGTGGTGCGTAATAAGACGTTTGTTTTTCACGTAACTTTAAAGAAACTAATGTACAACATTTTAACAGACTGACACTTGTACCTTCACAGTTGAATAGTAGAATAATACTTTATTTATTTTTTGCGCATTGGTGGTCAGAAAAAGAGGGAAATCCCTAATTTCCTTGAGTAAAAGTAGGTCAAATACCACACAAACCAAACAGTTTTCCCTGTTCCAAGTTCGGTAAATGCATAAGTGTCAGCTGTGAGTTTGTTGCTCTGATCTATTTGCACCACAGGACTCACACAGCATTTCAGATCTATGAGTGTATCTATGAGCATCCTCTCCCTTCACAGAGGCTGGATGGAAGTGCTGGTTTGGTTTGTTGTTCACTCAGGCAGACTGGAAAAGGGAGAGAGAGAGAGAGAGAGAAAAGCAGCCCCACCCATTGTTAATCACTACTCCCAGCTCTGTGTAGCTGTGGCACTGGAAAAAAGTAAAAATCAGCAATGTAAACCTCTAGGAATATACATAAAGTAAAACTAAAGGAATATACTGAAAAGTCACAGTTTTCTATTTACAGTCAAGTTCAATAAATTACAGCTCTGTAAGTACATTCTGATGAGGCTCATTTGTCAGATTATCAGTACCTTTTGAAAATGACTTTTACACAACATATTTTTCATGAAGCCCACACTTTATTCTTTTTTTTTACTTTAATCTTAATCTACTTTAATTTGTTTCTTTTTATTAACTGTGGAAAACCGTCATAATTAACAGAAATAAACGCTTTAAAACATTGGTTTGTGTGTAATTAATGTGTTAATTAAGTTGGTGCAATAAATTAGCTTTTCAATAATATTCAACTTTATTAAATATGACTGTGTAAGTTATGTTTAGGTAAAATTCTTATCTGCTTTCCTACTGAATGTATTATCACTTTTTTCACTATAAGTACAACGTGATCTGTTTGAAAAACCTTCCCATTTGTAGTTGAAATTGGCTAATTTACATCTTTCAGATTTTGCCAATATATGGAAACATTTCCCAAATGTTCTGCACTTTTATAGAACATCTTTTTTAAATGGAACTTGCTTCACACTGTAGTTTCATCTGCACAAACCCAACAGTGCATAATTCTTGTGTCTTAAATTGGGCTGCACGGTGGCGCAGTTGGTAGCACTGTTGCCTTGCAGCAAGAAGGTCCTGGGTTTGATTCCTGGCTGGGGGTATTTCTGCATGAAGTTTGCATGTTCTCCCCATGCATGTGTGGGTTCTCACCGAGTACTCCAGCTTCCTCCCACAGTCCGAAGACATGTATGGGGTAATATGCACACATTTCCGTCTTTACATACACATTGTTTTTGACAGCGTTCTTACCCCATAACATGCCTGTTAGGTTAATTGGTCACTCTAAATTGCCCTTAGGTGTATGAATGAGTTTGTGCATGGTTTGTGTGTTGCCCTACAATGGACTGGCGACCTGTCCAGGGTGTACCCTGCCTCTTGCCCATAGACTGCTGGAGATATGCGACCCACTATGGAATAAGCAGTAGAAAATGTACATACACTGCTGTGATCATTAATACATAATTTTATAAGAGAAATATAAAATGTTTAAAGTTAAATGTAACATTGTAAAGATATTATGCAGCTAATATCACAAAGATATATATGTAAATTAATCTATGATCCCTTATAGCCACTGCCTTCTTTTCCTTTGCATGAAAAAATTATTGGAAACACATGTTGTAATATGTTGTTTATAAGATCTACAATGCATGTCCATACTTTTGTAATATTTCTTCTCCCCTTTTAAACAGTGACGAACACAGCATTCAAAAAATTACAATCCATTATTAAACATGTGTGTTGGAGAAAAGGTTCATGCTACCAGATTGGTTCCCCAGAGACACTGTGACCCACTTCTTCTTGTAGACTACTATAAATGTATGCTCACATATGGTTTGATTCCCGACAACCAATTCTCCCTCTGAACTTCATGGAAGAGGCTAGAGATTAGCTGTGATACTCAAAGGTTTTGGTCTTTGTCATTTTTGCAGCTTTAAGAGTTAATACCAACCACCTCCAGCCGAGGCCCAAACAAGTGTTTTACAGAAAAAAAGCCACAAAAGAGGGCAGTTTGCTGCTTGGACTTTGGAATGTTTAAAATTATAATATGCACATGTGTTTAATGAACTTTTTGGTTGCACTGTTTGTTATGATCCTTAGGTGTTAGGTAATGTTTTTCATTTGTTTTGTGGTTTCACCATTTCCTTGTTGTTTATTTACGTCTTTCCATATCCAATCTGCAATATTATTTGTTAGATGTAGCATTATTAGTTAATTCCTGTTTTTTAGGTTTCAGGTGAGTTTTATTGTGTTCTGCTCCACTCTTGCTAACTAGTCTTCGTCCCTCAGCACCTTTGTCCTCTCTCTGCCTCGGCTATTAGAAATTATCACCTGATTGCACTCACCTGCACCCTTTGTCATTCTACATACTTCCCTAAGTATATAAGCTCTCTGGTTCTCTTCACTCACTGCTGGATTCTTCTGTTGGTCTGCCCGATGTTCTATTCCATCCCTAATATTTTTTCCTGTTGGTCCTGTCCATGCTCCTTGTCCTGTTCTCCTTTTGCCATACTAAGAGTTGTTCTAATTATCATTAAATTATCATAATGATTTCACATTCTTGTCTGCGCCTTGGTCCTTCACCTAAGCCACAATGCACGACATACAATATCAGGACACCTACCTGTAAATACTGAAATCTGATTGGTTTGTGTTTTTACATTTTACGTATGACCTGTGAGAAAGTATTTGTGGTCTTACAGATTTCTTTTGTCTTTGTGTTTTTGGTTACACCTAAAGGTTTCAAGTGTTCAAACGAATTTTAATATCAGACAAAGATAACCCGAGTGAATACAAAAAGAAGTTTTCAAATGATGAAGAGTGGACAGCCCAACCAAAATTACACCAAGACCGCATCAACAACTCACCAGGAGGTCACAAAAGTACCTGGAACAACATTTGAAGCCCTACATCAGTTACAGTGGATGTTGAAATTGATGGAACCATGCTTTCTAGCAGAAAATGCTGAAGGAGAATATCCAGCCATGCAGCAGGACAATAATCCAAAGTACACCAGCAAGTTCACCTCTGAATGGCTATGGGAAAACTAAGTTTAGCTTTAGAATGGTCATAGCTCCCAAATTTGGAGTAGAAAAATGTCACATCACTCTGAGCAAATGTATGCCACCTGTTTTAGCGGATTTTAGCATTTTTAAACAACAGTGGCACAGCACAAAATATGAGTGAAAAAATTTAATAACAGACCATTAACTCTGATGATGTTCAGCTGACTAATGTCCATGTTCCTATGAGGAGTTAACATTAGTTGAGCCTGCCTATCAATGCCACAGATCAGCTGCAACTCCACAGCGTGCTCTAGCTCCACCAAGATTTAACTAAACTTTTAGATTATTGATCAGATTGTCAATAGTGCAACGGCATTGACGATGGTATTCTCTAGTGCTTTTTCACTTTCACAATCATTGGAAAAGGATTCAAGCATATTTATCATCAGCTGAGCTACAAAATCTGCTGATGGGAGGGGTTAGTGCAGTGTGTCTGATTACCTTTCCATCACTCAGAGGATGTACTTACTTTTCTAAAAAACTATTTTTGATATAACTTCTTTCCACTACATGTGAACAGTAATATTACCAATAAAAACGTCTCACTTTTAAAATTCCAAACTAATCCTTTAAATTCAATTGCGGTGTGGCATGACCTTAACCAGACCATTTATGCTTAAAAACCCAACATCAGAGGCTTTATTCTATATAAAAGTCATTGCCAGTAATCGCAAACTCTTGAGGGCATTATTAGGTATTGCGGTCAATTCGTTGGTTTAACTGCATAGGGCCAGGTTGGTTTGGGTAGCTTTCTTTCCCTAGTAAATTATGTCATACTTTGAAAAAACAGCGTGTTGTATTTATTTTGTTTCATTTGGTCTAACTTTAAGCAGCCTGGACTGCTTTACAATTGTCCTTCGGCTCATCTGCATTGTGGGCTCTGGTGTCTCTGATCTTCGTCCTGAGAGCACTCCATAGATTCTCTATGAGGTTTAGGTCAGACATTTTCTTCTGGCATTTTAAGCAAAACTATAGTCAATAAAGCAGGTATTGGTACTTTTGGCAGTGATCAAAAGTATCAATCAATCACAATCAATCATTCAATCATTTCAACCTCAAATTCTTATAGTAACCCACACCTGTCCACAGAATCAGCTTCTTCCATTCTGATCTCTATACTCATTGCGTGGTGAACATAGGAAAATAGTTGCATCCAGCCCAAACCCTTGTCCTCTGAAGGGTGAAATATGTCCTTGCTGCTGTGAAATTTGTAAAACTGCCATTATTTTTATGTGGGTGATTGCTACTTGATGGAACTTCGCGATGACGCCTGCTGTGGGTGCAAAGATTGGTGACCTAATCACAAAGCCTGTTTTCGTGGCCTTACTTGTAGTTTTGCAAAAATAGCATATTTTTAGTATGCCACTAGGGGACTATTGGGTAATTTTCAGAATAAAATACACTATTTGCATATTCTGTACTCTATAAATACTGTCATACGCATCTATGAAAGTGATTAAATATTGACAGTGGTTGTAAATATGATCAGGCTGAGTTGCTAAGCCTTTCTTTGCTTGTGCTGCAGATGTTAACATGCAAGCATATGGTAATTCTATAGCAGAACAACATTCACCTAAAATGTTTCCTCTTGTTGCTTCCATGTATGATCTTTGTGTACTTTCCATTGAATAACATATTTACTGTAAGTGCAAAAAAATAAAATACTATAAAATAGGGACTAATCTATTGCTCAGATAATTATTTCCATAAATCAATGTGTCTGATTATCTCTAACTTCCGGTACATCTTCATTCAGGATGATAATATGCAAAGCAAATTATATGGGTGCTCTTACAACTCTGTGGAGATTAGACAAGACATTACAAGAGCAAATTTTGTTATAATCATTATTTTATGGTATTTTGAGCATATAAAATGCTTGCAGAGTTACAAAGTTTAAGGCCCATGAATATCTCACAAAATACACAATTTTTGAGCCCAATCAGCACCTTTTTCAAAGTCTAGGATTTTTCTTTTTTTACTCAGTTGGAACAACTTGAAACACCTACAGAGGTTGATATTACTCTCATGGTAGCAGGTAGAGTGGTGTCCCGACTAAGATGGTGTCTGAACACTATTTGAAATGCTGGATCACTCCTCGGATCTAGCTGCGAGAATGGTGTATGATACAGTCATTAAAGTGGTATGTTAATGTCAAGATAAAATGCTTTTCTAAGTTGGTACATCTGCTACGATCACCATCACACCATGAGACTTTAAGTAAAAATGCTCCAGGATGGCCTGATATTGTAGTTTATCCAATCTGATCTCGAGGTAAGCCAGACTGCCACAGATTTTCTGGACATGTCCAAAAGAATCTGTCCCACAAGCATCACAGCTAAGATATCTTAAATATACCGTACGTAGGAGTGGGAAGTAGAAGAAGTTCAAAAAGTAAGCAAAACGGCTAAGCTAAAGCTGATTCAAATTGTATATGTTCTGCCTGTGTAATCTTTTTCATTTCTTAATCTTATACAACACTATGCATTCACTTTGTCTGTACTAATCAAGATTCACTCTCATCTGCATGCTGAGTACTTAAAATAGCTCTTTGTTGATGAAGACCACACCTAACAATAATGTTCGGATAACCATTAAGAAAATAAATAAATAAATAAATTGGTGACATCATAGCAATAGTAACCTGCTCCATCCTAGTAATTACTAGGACAGTAGCAAGCAAATTTTATTCCTATTATTCTAATACACATGTAGTATACAAAATGTTGCACATGATAAGCAAAATGTACATATGATATGTTTATTTTCATAAAATGCACTTTATTTCTTCATAATTAGATCCATGTTAGATATGCTAAGATTTGTGGCATGACAAAAAGACAGTGAGACAGTAGGTTTAATATGATGAACTTCAGACTGTCTTTTCCTGCAGATAGTTTCCTTAATTTGTTTGAAATTCTTAAGTGCACACTGATTTCTTAACTTTGAAAAGCACAGTAAACTTTAATCTGAAAATCGGAAAGATCGTCCCAGTTTTAAAAGTGTCACCTCCTACTGGAAAATTATTTTCTATGAAGGTTAGAACTAAAGTCCTCTGTTGCTGCTCATCATTACTCAGTTCAGTTCACTTCAGTTCATTTACATAGCTCCAATTCACTACAAATACCATCCTGAGTTACTTTACCAGACAAACAGATCTGAATTCTATCCAGAAATGTGTAATCAAATCCATCCATTCATAATGTTAGATTCAGATTTAATTGTATACTTTAATTTTCAATCCTAGTGGGAATACAATGTGGTCAATTTCAGTTCATACTGCCAATTGGTACATTGTAGGTTTCTCTCTAAGTCAACGGTATTGAGTCTTCGGCTTTGCAGCAATTCCTCCTCCTAGGCAAGCGTGTCGGGACAGTAAAAAGGAGCTAATAGCTATATAATTTGCAAACTGCGACATTTTGTTTTTACTAATATCTGCGACATGTAACACTTTCAAGGCCACTGAGGTAATTTAGAACTCTGGAGTTGTTCTCCAGCCCCTTGGAAATTTAAATTTTTACGCACTGTAGTAATTAACATGTAAGCCTAAAAAGGTTGTACAAACACTACCAAAAAGTTTAAATAACATAAATGCTTGTCTGCTCAAACTTGCAGCCAGTGCCATCTAGAACCAACTAGGACATGATTGTTTAAGTGTTAAACTAGTTTGTTTCATATTCTAAAACAGAACAGACTCATAGGAGCAAAGTTGAAATTCAGTGTTGAAAGGCAAAAGCCCGTGAATTCTTGGTCTCCGAGTCGGGAGATTAATTAAATGCTGAGAGAAACAGGTTTGGTTTCATTACACCCTTGATTGCATTTTGGAGGTATTGTTGCTCAGCAACATGACAGTGGGTATTTGGTTTAGAAATCGTCAAGCCTCTGGTGATGTTCTTGAGTAAACCCAATAAAGGTAATGATTCTTCTCTTCTCTTCTCTTTTCTTTTCTTCTCTCTGTCATAATTGTTGGCTTTCTCTGTCTTTTCTGCCTGCAATAACTATAACCTGAAGGTTGAATCATTTTGCAGATATTAGAAGGTTCATGGGATGCATGTCGGAGTAGCTGTCAGTATTGTTGCCTCAGAGTAAGAAGGTCCTGGGTTCAAATCCAGGCCAGGACCTTTCTGTGGGGAGTGTACACATCTCTATGTATGCGTGGGTTGTCTCCTGGTACTCCAGTTTCTTCCAACAGGTTAATTGGCCATTCTAAATTGGCCTTCCATGTGAGTAAATGCATGCACGGTTATCTGTACTGTGTGTCTGACAACATGCCTAGCATGTACTTATAGATGGATAGATTTACTTTGGAAATAATCTTCTTCTTAAATGACATAATTTGCATATTTGACTTAATTTTAACTGGAAGGTTAATATTTTTTTATATACTGCTAAGCCGTTCTCATATTATTACCCAGTATTTGACATTACTAGTTTAAAAAGGCTTATCATGTTGTTTTATCGCCAAATTGAATTTGGGGCACTTAATGTTTCCAGTACATTTAGTTTAATTTGTTTTACTTTCATGATTGTTAGACCATAAACAATAAATAAAGAAATTACATCTTCAACAACTTTTGTTTATTAGATTTTGGCTTTAGATTGTCCTTTTCAAGTCTGAACAAGGAAAGATGGGGTCTTACTAACTTTAGGGACTGTGGCCCCTTCTGTGCTTGTAGCATACACAAGACTGTAAGCAGGTGTAGACAGATTTCCACCACAGAAAGGGTTCATCATGTTCAATAGATCACATAAACATGTTCAGATCAGCTTCTGCTTGATCTACCATGATGTGATCAGCTGCATTTACTGCATTACTTTGTTATTGAAAAAACTGCTTAATGTAAACTTTTTTCTGGTTTCAGCTTGCTCAGCTCAGCCTGTCAAGTCAAGTCAAGTCAAGTCAAGTTTGATATAGCGCTTTTCAGCAACAAGGCACTCAAAGCACTGTACATGAAGAAAAACATTACAATGATACAGAAAAACAAATCAAATGACATTAATAATCTTTGGGAGTTTACTGGTAAGAGCTGGTTCTAATCCAATCTTTCTAATAGAGATAATTAGCTCATTAAGTCCTCTGTGGTAGGGAATTCATCCAATGCTAGAAGAAAAATGTTAATATTAATCCTTGAGGTCGCTGGTATGAGGCAGTTGTGGTCCCATCATTCAAATAGTTACAGTCATGGGCACTCACTGAAGTCTAAGTCGAGAAGCTGGGTCACTGGTATAAAATAGTATGGGTCCAAACTTTCAAATACTAATAATGTTTGGCTTTCACTGGTATGAAATAGTTGTACTACAATCCTTCTGAGAAATATAAAAATCTATGAAGCCACATTTAGGTAAAAAGTGGATAAGAATAAAGACCACATTAGGTAAGAGGAGAGGAAAAAATCATACTTCACACTTTATCCTTAGCAGGATACCGTTTGAGATATAAAAAAAAAACCTCAGCACAAAGAAGCAACACATATACAAGACAACATATTGCAGAGATATGGTGAAGGCTGTATGTCAGGGGTGCGTATATGAGCATATGCGTGTGTGCATGTGAGTGTGTGCAAAGTAAGTCCATGAAGCACTGTCACAGAGGTAATTGTCCTTGATGATACGATGGAATGTTCATCAACCAGCCACGCAGTTCTGAGCAGGTCCACAGATGTCCTCAGGGAAGGGAGGGGGCAGAGGGAGCAGAGTGTCAAGTTAACATAACTTCCAGGAGAAGTTGAAGATTGCCAGCCATCAATCAGAATCAGCTTTATTGCCAAGTTCGTACATACAAACAAGGAATTTGACTCCGGTACACTTTGCTCTTTTGTTCTGTTTTTGCATTACAGAATATACAAATTTACAATTTACAATGTACAATATCAAGCCCATACAGGGGCCAAAACCAAACACATTGTTCATGTACAATCACCTTTTACCAACTGTAGAGCACAGGGTGGAGGGCTAAGATTATGGCTTGTTTTGCAACCATAGGACCTGGACATAAGACCTGGACATCTTGCAGTCAGTGAACTACCAACTTACGATACTCTTCTGTATACTAAAGTATTCTAGAGGCAACTGTCATGCAATCTGTATGTCAGCTGAAGCTTGGTTCAAATTGGGTCATTACCTCAAACAAAGCAGGAAATCTAGAGTATTATTTCTAATAAAGGTGGCTGTACAATCTATTGAACCTGTCAATGATTGTATGTCCTTTCTGATTGGAAATCAGTGTGATGAATGGACAATGAATCTTCTTAAGCGGCAGTGGGACTATGGTATTTAGTCATAATCAATGACATGTATACCACAAAGAACAAAATGGATGAAACCTCTAAACATGTTGATGCAGACAAATCAATAAAACTTAAAATTGACCATTTTAGCCACTATGTTGTTCATGAATATTATCCTGATGTACAGAGTTAAAAACAACCAGAACAAATTGAGTTAGGAAGCAATTCAGGGAGTAATTTGGCTTTAAGAAAGAGTAGTAGAATTTTGTTTAGAGTTAAACAGTCATATATGTACAAAAGTGCAGTTTCTTTACATAAAGGTTCCACAACAGATTTCTTAAAGGTTCCTTACATCATACTACTCCATGGTTAAGGTCATTTAACTAATTTGACATGTGAAACAAACAAAAATGAAAATAGATCAACTCTAATATATCCACACATGAAGTACTGGTTGTTTTTGCACAGTCCGGGTCACTGATGTACAATGAAATGTTTTGACTCTTTGGAGTCATTTTTGTTACAAAAATTAAGTCTTAAATCTAAAACAAATCTTTTGGTGCTTTGTGCCATTAAGCTTCTTTGACTTCTCCAGTTTTCAGAATCTCTTTATAAATTTAAATCCTCAGGTGAAGTATTAAGGATTATTTTTGTATTTTATTTTTTGTCTTTTTTTTGCCAAACATTCTTGTTTAACACACACTAAGGAAAGCCATTTTGAACGTTTGTGGGTCCAACAAACTGAGCTGAATAAAAAGTAAAGCTCTGAATTTAAGCTAGGTGAAGAAACAATTAAACCCCCATAAAACTAAACAAAATTTGCTGCCTAGGCAGTAAATCCAAAAGCAGAAGACCAAACAATCAGAAGGGTTAGAAGTAGGCATTAGTAGGTAAATGATTCTCACTTGATTTGATTTTTTGAATTGATTTTTTTAAAATTGAAAAGCAAGAGTTTTGACATTGCTCCAACTAAAATAATCTAATATATTGATGATTATATAACGAGACACATATTTTGATACATGAACACACAAATAGAGAGCAAGAGAACCCAGTAATGTTGACAATAACTCTGTTTAAAACCAGTCTGCAGTTTTCTGTACTCATGACAATGATTTACAAATAACTTTTTATAGCTAACAATATTCAGAAAAATCAATAATCAATTTCTACTTCAGTAGTGCAATGAATCTAAATTCAATGTCAGCTAAAACAGTGGGCCATTTTGCAGGATTTGTATTACTACCAGAGGTACACAGTGGTGTGTACTGCTGACTCCAGGCCTTTTTTCTGGTATTTTATTGAAATGATTTTAAACCATGGGAACAGTAAACATTTTTACTGGTACTGAAACTTTTAAAATGGGTTTATAGCTTGAAGCAGGGAATCTTCCTCTACTTAATTGGCAGTATCCAGTAAAAGACAATACTTTTGGCAAAAGGCAAAATAAAATTGATCTGGTGCTTAAGTTAGTAAATAAAAACAAATGAAATTTAGCACTGTCAGTATTTAGTTTAAAAATGCAGAAACACTATGCAATAAAATTCCTCACAAATATGCCATCTCATAAGTTGGGTAAAATATGATTTCAGCTTAGTTTGGTTCTGTTCACATATCTGCATATAGAATTAAAAACAAAAGAATAAAATAATTCAGATTTTAGTAAACATTTAAAATGTCCAAATGAATCTGTCTTTAATACAAATCCAAGTCATTTAAGAATAGGCACTTGACATTAACAAGTCCCAGTCTGTTGCGGAAGAAGTAATTAAAATAAAACCCATGTATGTATATGTGCATAGACTCAGTAGCTTATAAAAGCAGTAAACTAACATGCTACATATCTTTAGTATTATACGGTCAACACTAGTACTGTTAATTTCCCCCCTTAACTAACTAAGCAGTTATATTGAAGATCCAGCAGTCTCTATGTTTTCTTGTAAGCAACAGACTATTTTTCCTACCAGGAGTTTCTGCAGGATGGTTTCAATATGCTACGTAATTAACCCACAGGTATATCATTTGTTTTCTAACATCATCTGACTCAACACATACAGCTTTAGCCATTAAATGATAAAGTCATACATTTGTCCTTTAATGATATCTGAAAAAAACACCTGGAAAGCAGGTCAAAAAGCTACAGCAACCAAAATAAGCTGTGATTTTTAAAATAAGCCAAATAATATGCAGTAGCAATACTTGCTGCCAACAATTACGGGTAGCATAAAACCACAGACAGCGGACCACCAAGTACTGGCAGTTTTGTTTTGGGTCCAGTACATATCAATTAAAACTGCCTTAATTGCAACTCTTATCCAAAATTTGGCACAGGATCGGGATCTCCCTACTAAAAACAATAAGAATGCATGGGCCTAAAGATAATGGCTAAGGCTTTTTGTAAGGCATGAGGAATGTGTATAAGAAAAAATATTAAAATATAACTTTACGGTATTATTTGTCTGAGGTTTAGAGAACCCTTAGGGTTAACCCTTTTGTCGGACAACAGATTAATGAGATAGACAGATTGACTAATTATGGGAAATAACTGTGAGTCGTTCCAGTTTTATATGTTTTCATTTGCTCAAATCTCCAGTTATAGTACTGGTAACCAATTGATGATTTATTAGGAAGCAGAAGAAAAATGTCTTGATACATTTTAATAGTAAAGTGGTTGTTGATATTGGTGCTTTTATTTTATTTTAAGACTTAAACATGTGGAGCTGGCAGCAATATTAAACCCTCACAGCCAGTGGCGTATTTTATTTTCTTTTTTTGGGTGTGCATCACAATTCTCAGTTCAAATAAACCTTAGACAGTCATCAGTTGAAGATGACTACTAAAGCCTGCTGTTTGTGTACATAACGCCTCATTGCAGGGAGATTTAGTTGAAATCAATAAAGGCATTCATTGCTGTGTCAGTTCACTTTGGGGTTTTAAAGTTTTATTAGCTTTAGGGGCAAATAAACACATTTAGTGCAGTAGTCCATTTGATAATAAAATCCTGCATCTGGTATTTTTCACTTGCGGTCATCTTGTTAGTGAGAAATTCTGTTTCACCCTAATGCATCGTGGTTTTAATTCACTGTTTGGTAAAATAAATGTCCTCAATAAATGTTTTCAATATGCTCATAACCCAAAGAAAAAATTAGGTTCTTCACGAGTTTTTTTTTACTGCAAACCAGCAAAATAATTTAATGTTTCAGTTATTGATTGTGCTGTTTTATTGATCACATTTAACTATTATTGACTTCCAGAAACCTTCCTCTTACCATTATTTCTGTATTTATTGCCACATAAAAAGAAGCAGCCCTACTGCGTACAGTTACTCATCAAACCTCTGACCTTTTTTAATTATAATTGTTGACTTCCTTCAGTGACGAGTGAGCTTACTGATTAACAGAATCCAATTAACTCAATGTAGTAGAGGCCTTGCTGTCTTACTTTCACCCTGCAAAAGGACTTGAAAGGAAGAGACACCCAGCGGGTTTCGAAAAGGTTTTCTAAAGTTAATTGACTCAGACTGATGGGTTTTGTGAGCTGTTTTACCTAAAATAAGGGCCAACAATTTTAAATAGGCAGCAACAGTAAAGTTTAGTGGGATGCAGGCAGACCATCTCTGCAGTAATAGGTGCAAAGTTGGATACAAGAGAACTCACAGTGGTGACAATGCTGTAATTTGAATATAAATGTGTTTCCATGCACCTAATCCTTTTCATGGCCAGAAGTGCATAAAATAGGCAACCTAGGCATACCAACTCCAGAGAATCAGTAGCTACAGACCAGAGTCCAGTGGATGAGCCTTGCTTTGACAGTTGCCGTTAGAACGGTAGTCGCCTGACTGCATTGTATCCATTGTAAAATTTGGTGTGGAGGAGATTATGGTGTGGGGCTGTTTTTCAGAAGTTGGGCCCAGCCTCTTAGTTCCAGTGAGAGGAACTCTTAATGCTTCAGCATCCCAAGATGTTTTGGACAATTTCATGCGCCTCACTTTGTGAGACCAGTTTGGAGATGGCCCCTTCTTGTTACAACATGATACACACCATTGTAGAAATCAAGTTCCATAAAGTCATGGCTGAGTTAGGTGTAGAATAACTTTACTAGTCTGCACAGAGATCTGACTTCAACCTAAAAGATGAATTAGAGCAAAGACTGCGAGGCATGTCTTCTCATCCATCATCAGTGTCTGACTTCACAAATGCACTTCTGGAACAATGCATCCATAAACATTATCCTAAAAAAATGTGCAAAGCTTTCTTGGAATAGCTGAAGATGTTATAGCTGCGACGAGTGGGCCACTATCATAATAAAACCTTATGGATTAGCATGTGTAAAATTAAATAAATTTTAACAGTCATTTAATGTTTCCAATGTTTTAAAAGTTTCCAATACCCCAGTGTGGGTCATGAAGGTCTTAAAATGATCGCTAGAAATCTAATTACATTTAATTATGACTGCTGATTCTGCTGATACATTTTCACCATTACTGCTAAAGGGGATACAAGCAGATGGATCAAATAGTAACCATTTGGGTTATGACCTAATTTATTTACCTGAATTACAGTTCTTTTGTATGCTCTACCCATTAATAGATAGGGTTGCAATTTCAACCACTGGTAGTTTTTAGAAAGCTTAAAGGTTTAAGACATCCCCTTTAAGGAGACTAATGCACATAGCAGTGGATATCATAGTATCCAATTGAAAGTCTTAACTCAAGACTCACATGTAAAAGTAATAAAGACACTTTAAGGTAGGAAGCAATCCCTGCTTCATGCCCTGCACCATCCCAATGTGCTCCATATGAGAAACATAAAGAAAGGTGAAGTGATATGTTGATTCATCACATACTTGGATGTCACAGTGGCCATCAAGACAATGATTTTATTTCAGACAATGCAGCCTTTTATCTAGTAGTTTAACTCTAACCATCTGAAGTTCAGATAAAAATTATATTTTAATCGAGGTTTATTTGAACCTCATTGCATTCAGTCAATGTCCTGAATGAATGCGCTGATAAAGATACTCTGTCACACTGATACTCTGCTCGGTTTATGTTGTATTCATCATAGCAAAAAAAAACCTAAAAAACAAGCTTAATAAATGAAGCTTCATAAATGAAATGTTTTCCCACAATAAGAAGCTCTGTACATGTTTGTGTAACTGACACACACAGTCTAGTTTAAAAGGTTGCAGCAAATTTTGATCATGCATGCATTGTTTAGCTGCAGAGCTAAAGAGTAGGTTTTTCTTTGCAGCTGCCTTTTTTAGGTTTGTTCATATTTTTTGAAACATATCCTAGACTTAAAAAATATGAATTAAATGAGCATAAAACAGCTCTTGCCACTCTGGATCCACGTTCACAGCCACCTGCTTTGCTGACAAAGCAAGTGGTAGTTGCTATGGAGACCATTTCACTATCCTAATATCAAAATCTTTGTCATTTAATAACATAGTGTGAATTTGGAGGCACTTCATTGACCAGGACAGCATGCTTTAAAATGCAAGCTCTTATACAATGAGCATCTTATAGTCTTTGGACATCTAAATTACATGGTTATGTGCAAATCTTCAAAGTTATTTTCATTGGAGTTTCAGGTTGTTAAACTCTTTATAAATCACTAGTAAACGTTTTGAGTTTTAACTAATCAGTCCCAGCAGCAAGAACCAACCTTGCTAAAATTTGAAATTTAAAAACAGCATTGTAGTGCCTTAAATAAACACTCATTATGTTGTTATTCTAAAAAATGTTGTACTGTTTAAACTAAAATGACTGCAAATATCAGTTTTGTTGGATCTTGGTGTCTCAGCCTCCATGTTTAAATGCTGTTTAAATGTCTCATTGATCAGCATATGCAAGTTGTTTCTGTATTTTAGAATTCTGCATTCTTGTAACTCTAGAAATGTAGAAAAAATTAGTCTGTGTTCCTACGCTGTATGTATAAGTTTGGAAAAGTCTGGAATTAGATTTCAATATTTTCAAGGTCAGCATAAGAATGGGGAAAAAAAGTTACATACTTTCCAGACTCACATTTCTAGATTTTGTTTTGTCAGTTTTCATAACATCCTGGACATTTGGGTGCAAAAAAAGCTACTTAGTTGGATTTTATTCCCAAAACACTTGACAGGTCATTCAGAATACAAGGACCTTAAATTGGCTTTGGAATGGACAATGTTGTAAAGGGCTGTTGCACTGCTTTTTTAGCCTCTGGACTGACTTTAGCAAATATCACCTCTATTTAAAATGCTGGACAAGAATATTTTACACTAAATATAACTTATTTAAACTTCAGGTATTTATGTTTAATACCTTAAACTTGTTTGTAAATATCCCGAATAAATAGGAGCATTAATGTTTTGTTTAACATTTAAAGCAAACTAAGTTAAAGATCCCAAAAAATATTGAAAAAGGCATGTTTTTCTTTGATTTTGAATGCGTGTGAATTTATATGTGGGTTCTGTGGTTATGACCAATGAGTTGAACAAAAATTCAAATTGTGATATGGTAATCTAAGATAAAGGGTACAATCTAAATGCATATCAATGTAAGTAACCTTTATTCAGATGTGTGTCTTTGATGGGTTGGAAGATGCCATAACTTTTGCAAACTCAAACATTTTGTTTTACAAATTATTTAGTTTTCTAGACTTTTCTAGGCTGCAAGGGAACCCTTAATTATCCATCTTTAAACACCGTGGGTGCTCAGTGGATCACGGATATAGATGTTCTTCAACATGTCAGACATTACCTCAGTCTGTTGAATCTAATTGGGAATGACTAAAAGCAGAGAAAACCAGAGAGACAGGTGCATGGAGCGCTCTCATCTCTGAAACCCTTCCTCTGAAAACCATCTTCCCTCAACAGGACGCCTCAGTCATGGTTTTTAGATGGCTTACTGAAACGGTGCTTCTCAAGAAAGATGTACCAGTGTGCATCATCTGTCTGACTCTACACTATCACCCAGCTGTTAAGGAGGAAAAACATTTTCTCTGCTAATGGATAACATGTCTGATGATCTCAAATATCCATCAATCATTATACATCCACTTCTGTATCTGTTGCACAGCTTCCATAGCAGAAAGGATATGCAGTAATATGCATTGCAAAGTGCTTTTTTTCAAATACAAACCCATCTGGAACCACAAGTTTTGCGCTGAGGGTGCCTTTGTACTGCACGGCTTCTGTTTCTTTGGTCTGTAGTCCCATCTTTTTTTCAGAAAAAGGTTCAGACTTGCAGGGGGATTATTTTAGAAATCTGTTTGTTTGAAGCTTCAGTGGGATCCACATGGCATAAATGTCTCCAAGATAGAGGGGGCTGATTGATGCATGTGAGTCCCCTTAATTGACACCAATCGTCTGTAATATGGTACACATTGCATATGAAGTAGGGCTCAAGACAAAATTATCTGTGGATGCACATATGCAGAAACATTCACACAACATTGAATTGAATTGTTTCAGGTTGCATTTGAGTTTTTTTTGTGTTTTTTTATTCACTGGGACGTCACTCGGACTCCAATTTGATTAAATTGAACTGGACTGAAAACCACATGCAACACTGATTATTGATTTTAGATACCTGATGACCTGGTAATGCTACCGTTTGGTTTGTAGATTATTTTTATTGCAAATTCAACACTTTCACATTCAGCCTCCACACATGCATACCATACACACTGATTTCACTAACTTTCACACTTCATAATGAAAACATTTATTTCAACCTTAATTGTGATGTTTAAAGTTTATATTTCAGAACTCATATATGGTGTCACAATGGGGTTTTGGGGTGGACCGAAGCACAGACAAGAACTCGGGCGCAGCATTTCAATTAGTTTTCAGTTTATTCAAAAATATCAAAACCGTAACAAAAACACACTGCAGGTACAGACCAGAGTCTGAATTCAAAACAACTTACTGACACTGCAGGAACCTGGCAAGGACGAGGGTTGCGAACGTGAATGAACAGACAGAACAGAGTGTGAACAAACAGAGGAACCAGCAGGGAACAAAGAGCACAGACCAACTAATATACAGGGAGACGTGAGAGGAGAACAAAGGGCAGATAATCAAAAAGACAGGTGTGGCAAGGAGACAGGGAGGCTGAAGGGACATGTGGAACTGATTAACCAATAAGGAGAAACAAAGACCTAAGCAGAACAATAGACTAAACCAAAACATAAGAAATCTAGAATAACCAAGAGGTAAATGAAACAGAGGAACTGGAATAAAAGTAAACAATAACTTAAGCTGACCTAACAGGAAGAAGAACTGGAACACTAGAAACTAAACATAAAGAACTAAGCTAGACAGAACAGAATAAAACACAGAAAAGGAATAACGACGAGGAGGAAAACAACAAAGCACCAGGAGGCGGTAGAGGGAGCAAAACAGACTAATAAACACAATAGAAACATCTAGACAAAATAAACCATCACAGAAACCATAAGACAAGGTCCAAGATGTCACTCCATGACATATGGTGTGTCTCCATTTTCGTTGTGGCCTCTGAGCCAGGTCATAACAGTTATGGTAAATGCCCAACCTAACCACAAGGGTCCTGCAGGGGTCCTAACGCTGAAAAAGGTTGTTGTCTGTGTTTTGATCTTTATAGAACTACACCGAGTCTAAAGCATTGGTGGTCTGTATTTGTGGACATGTTTGGATCATCTGTTGCAATAGTCGTTTTGCCTGACGATAAAAAAAAAATACTTCACTCTTTCTGTTCTCATTTAACAGTCTGAATAAACACAGACTTCCCTCCCTGGAACTCTGCTGTAGGTTTGTTTGTCCTGGCATTTTCACTGCCAGAGCTGTCGCTGCCTGTTCACTGAACACCTGCCCTTTCTCTGCAGATGTATCGGTGAGTCTGCTTTCTCTGCTGGTGACCACCTGTGGTCTGGCGCTATTTAGCGTCTCCCTTTTTGTCTCATGGAAGCTGTGCTGGGTGCCACTGAGTATCCGTTTCCTCCCAGATGTCCTGAAGGGGGCACACTTCTTGGGAGGAGATCAACAACCTGTCCTCACGGAGGTGGGGAACGCTAAAGTTTTTCTGATGAGTTGCTATGATGAGATAATGTTTAATTTTAGTAATGCAAGTTAGAATGTATACAGAATTAAAACTGAAATGCTTAAACCAAACAAGAAAAGTTGTAAAATGAAAGTTTTTCTTTATGGTTATGACTAGAAAAAACCATAAAATGATGGTGGTAACCTGTCAGCATAGATAAAGAAAAGCTATCCTAAAGTATTAAATTCATATTGTTTTTACCATACAGTGCCTTGAAAGGTCATTTATATCCCTTGAAACTTTTTCACATTTTGACATGTTGCAACAACAGAATTCAGTAAATGTTATTTGGTGATTATGTCATAGAGCTGCACAAAGCAATGCATTATATGAAGTGGAAGGGATAGGGAAAGGTTTGGTATACATTTATTGTGATCACCATTTACTCTGACACCCCAAAATAAAATCCCGTGCAACCAATAGTAAATAGAGTCCACTTTTACGTGCAATGTAATCTCAGTATAAATCCAGTTTTTCAGTGAAGGCTTCAGAGGTTTGTTAGAAAACATTAGTGAACAGAAAGAAGACCATGAAGATCATGAAGACCAGAGAAGCCAACAGAAAGGCCAGGGGTCAAGTTGTGGAATAGTTTTAATGGCAGAACATTAACACTGCACATCACTTTGAACACACCATCCCCATCATAAACTATGGTGACAGCAGCTTTATACTGTGGGAATGATTTCTTTCAGCAGGGACAGGGAAGCTGGTGAGTGTTAAAGAGGATCAAGGAATTTTTATTGTCATTTCAACACATTAAAAACATAAAGTGGAGCAAGATTTGTTACCTTGGTCCTGAAGCAAACCCAACGACAGAATCATTAAAAAACTGTAAATACAATATAAATAACTTACTAGTATAAAAACAAGATAAAATAGGCTTCCTTCCAATAAAATAACACAACAATATCCAGGAGTCTTGTACCTTGAAGCTGTAAACAAGTGGAAGATTAGAATGATAATTAGAGCAGGAGCTCTGCAAAAGCCTACAGCAATCTGTACAAGTTTGCAGCATACAAAATATGTCAGGAGGGAGAGGGATGGGAATGAAGGAGGGTTGGGGATGAGGGAATTTGGGTGGGTAGAGGGGGGGTACAGGGGCTACAGATTTCATTGAGTGATTTGTGTGTCTCCTACACTTTTATTGGTCTATATTGTTTGTTTTTACTGTTGTGTTTTATGCTTGAACAAATGAATTTCCCCTTTGGCGATTAATAAAGTTTAAATCAATCAATCAATCAATCAATCAATCAATTGTCTTACAGCTGTTAGCGGCTGGACAAGACTTGAGACTGGGGCGGAGATTTACCTTCTAGCAGGATAGCAGCTGTTAGCATACAACCAGAACTCCATTGGAATGGTTTAGATCAAAGTCATAGATGGGTTTAGATCAAGTCCACGCTGAAATTCAACTGAGAATCTGCGGCAAGACTTGAAAGTTGTTTCCACAGAAGATCTCTATCCAACCTCACTGAGCTTGAGCTGCTTTTTTACAAAGACGCATAAGCAAATTTTTCAGTCTCTGGATATCCAAAACCTACCCAAAACACTTTCAAATGTAATTGCAGGAAAGGTTAGTTCTACAAAATATTGCCTTAAGGGAGGCTAATTACAAATGCATACCACTTATTTCAGATTATTAAAAGAAAAAACACTGGAAACAATGCACCCTCCTTTTACTTGAACTATGTTGAACTATGGTTTTTGGTGAAAAAGTTCAAGGCATATGAATAATTTGCATGACATGGTTTTAAAAAATGCTTCTTGGGCAGATGGAGTCATTGCATTATTAGTATAATTACTGTAATTATTATTATTACCATCTAGCAAACACTTTTATCCATGTGACTAAGAAGTCAAAATTATAAAATGTTTTTAAATTATATTTTGTTTAGGCACAGATTTAGACATATTTTTGGGTCCAAATGCACAGGACAATTTAGGTTAAATCTTTGTGTGAGCTATGACACTGTATGTATAATGTGTACATTTCAGCTAAGTGATGTGGCAATCTGAAATAGATGAACAATTTTATAGCTCTCTATCATTGTAACAACATAAACATAGTAAAACAAAAAAAACCCACAATTGCACATGTTTCTGATTCAGAAAATTCTGTTTCTAGGTAGCATTTCCTCAAAACTATTTGTAGTAACATGGATATTGCTCTGTACTGTGTAGGTGGACGGGGAGGAAAGGGAGTACAGTGAGGATGGTTATGTGAAGGAGCCGTCAGGCCCCCCTTTGGCTGTGGCTGTGCCTGAGTCAGCCCTAAAGATAAGCCACACGTCGCCTGACATCCCACTGGAGACCCAGGCTAAAGTGGAGAAAAACCAGGTCCACACTCTGGCCAGGGAGAGGGTTCAGAGGCAGATTACTGAGCCAACATCATCTGTACGGTTAGTACAAACTGGTCCCTGAAAATGTCATGCAGTATTTGGTGCTGTTTAGAGGTTGAGTACAGCTAAACGTATAGAAAATTTTCTGGCCTCAATAGTTGCCTTGCAATAAAAACAGCTCACAGTGGAAATAAACACTCACCATAAAATTCAAGGTTTTTGTAAAATAAAACCGAGACCATGATAAATTATTTGAAACTTTTCTACAAGACATGTATCATGTACAATGCAGCTAAAAACAAACAAAACTGTTAAAGGGAAAATATAAAGCATAAAAAGCTGCAATAACCCTCGTACTCGTACTCGTCGTCTTCCGCTTATCCGGGACCGGGTCGCGGGGGCAGCAGATTCAGCAGAGACGCCCAGACGTCCCTCTCTCCAGACACCTCCTCCAGCTCCTCCAGGGGGAGCCCAAGGCGTTCCCAGGCCAGCCGAGAGACATAGTCCATCCAGCATGTCCTGGGCCGTCCCCCGGGCCTCCTCCCGGTGGGACGTGCCTGGAACACCTCCCAAGGAAGGCGTCCAGGAGGCATCCGGTATAGATGCCCGAGACACCTCAAGTGGCTCCTCTCGATGTGGAGCCAGTAGCAATAACCTCTATGCATAAGTGTGCACACCATTAAACTATTATATTGTTAAAGCATTATTCCATTTAATTCCAGCATTCTCTTGTAGGAATCTATCAACAAGCCACATTTAGTTTACTCTACCTTGTAAAAATTCCATAAATCTGTCAGACTGAGAAGTGTTTTGTCCACAGCCCTACGGGTGACCCCAAAGATTTACTTTTAGATTTAGTTCTGAACTCAGGCTAAGTCGTTCTAAAATGTAAAATTTCCCCACATGACGTAATTTTTATAAATTTGCCATATGCTTGGACCTATAGTAATGCTGATAAATAAAACCTTTCTTGACCTTCAACTTTATAGCAGATAAGCAAAGGTTTTGGGACAAAATTGTTATTTAGAACTGTTCATGATATACCTAACCCATACTTCAACTGTATTCATATTTATTTAATTCAGTTTATTTATATAGCTCTGATTTACAACAAATATCGTCTCAAGGTACCTTACAAAAAAAAAAAAACAGACATTGTGGTTATGGTGTTCTCTTGGTGAGGTAACAAACGTACCTTAATGGAACTGTGATCAAAGTTTGAAGTTTTATTTCAATAGATCATAACACATTATCTTGCAATGTCTTGGGAGCATTTAGCCAAGTCTGGGATTTTTTTTGGGGGGGGCTCCTTCATGTTATTGGGGGTCACTTGGTATCTCCTTTATTAGTTTTCATCTTGTCTTTTTATCAATTATAGATAAACATACAGTTTTAGTGATGTCATTTTAGCTCCATATTTTCTACAGTGATGACCGTCTTTACTGTCCCTATCTATATAGTAAATGCATGCATACAGTGAAATCCTGGAATGCAAATTAAACTCGTCCCATATCTAAGATTTGCATTTGTAAACCCGTTACCCCATTGAAAATACGGAGAAGCAGGTAAAATGGCACAGGAGGAACAGCGCCCATGTAGCCCCTGCCTGTGTGGCACACAGTATACTTAGACTACAGATCCAGGGTTGAAGATTATGTGGTTACAATCAACATCCCAAACATTTATACTACCTTTGTATTTTATATGTACCTACATTGAATTGTACAGGAATATTGCCACATAAAACATGGCAAAAGTTCTGAAATGATTTACCATGGTGTCATTTTTATGTCTCAAAAACCTGACATTTTATGAAGGTTATGTTAAGATTTTAAATCCATTGGTTGCTCAGAAAATCCACAATGTTAAATGTCAGATCTGATGTGTCATATATCTAACATACTTTTTTACAGGCACAACTCCATTCGTCGTCAGATGAACCTTTCTAATCCTGACTTTAACCCAGCTCAGTTCCAGCGCCAGGACTCCCTGTCCGGTTTGGGCCGAATAAAACCAGAACTGTACAAGCAGCGGTCGATAGATGCTGAAGACGGCCGTCGGACTGACAGCTGTGGGCGTCTTCACTTTATTCTGAAGTTTGACTTTGACCTGGATCAGCTTATTGTGAAGATCCACAAGGCCCAGGACTTGCCTGCCAAGGACTTCTCAGGGACCTCTGACCCTTACGTCAAGATCTACCTGCTACCTGACCGCAAGAACAAGCACCAGACCAAGGTGCACCGCAAGACTCTCAACCCAGTGTTTGATGAGGTGTTTCTTTTTCCTGTGGCATACGCTGAGCTGTCAAACCGCAAGCTGCACTTCAGCGTCTATGACTTTGACAGGTTCTCACGGCACGATTTGATTGGTCAGGTGGTGGTGGACAACTTCCTGGACCTGGCTGACTTTCCCCGGGAAACAAAACTGTGTCGGGATATCCAATACGTGACCTCGGTGAGAACTACATTTTGCTCTAAATTCTGTTACCATCACAGTTTTTGTCTACCAGGTAAAATATCTTAGTGGTTTGATGTTTGGAATATAGCCAAATACAAGCACATTTTCAGGTTATTAGTTTTCACATATCTCCTAAGCTGAAAATACTCAAAAATCAAAATCTTTCTTTTTTAGGATGGAATTAAACAGCTCAAATAATTCAAAAGAGCTAAAACTCCCATACATTCCATTTATAGAAGCAGATGGAGAAATATATCAGCTGCCTTGCATCTTATTTTCTCCCCAAGTGGAGCTCATCTGGTTTTCAGAAGTGAGACATAGAAATATACTTAGACACAGTTAATGTTTAATGAAAGCAGTGGGAAACACTTGGGGGTGGTGACCCAGATCTTCGCTGACATAAGACAAGGGTTGGCTTGACAGAGATACAGCAATGCTGTCTATATTACATTATTCACTTAGATAAATCTATAGGTGTGGAAATAAGATTCTCCTGCCAGGAAATCCATCATAGCTTGCCTTCTTTGTTTAGAAAGACTTCAGCTTAGCATAGATCAGTATGGGGTCATTTTATTGTTTTTAAGCAGTGTCTGATAATACTAATGACTGTGAATATTCCATGCAACATCCATTTATTAGAAAATCTGCAGAAGATTGAAACAGAATCTTTTGCATATTTAGCTACCTTTGATCAAAAATGGGTGAAGAGCATAATATGTCATTTAAAAGAACAGATGAGATAGCCCCGAGCTGGGCTGAGGGTCCAGCTGTAACAGAGATTATGTGTCTTTAAACAATATACACAAAGAAGAAAAGCCAGGGATGTGCACTGCTAAATCAACCAGTGTTTTTCTGCTTTTGCTGCTTGTACACGGTAATTAAAACAGCTCTATTTGCTGACATGTAGATAATTCCAAACTATAGGCCAAACTGGGCAACTATTCCCCCACCCCCCAGATAGCTGCAATTTATTTGTAAAGATAGTGAGTATTTCCTATTGAATACTACAATTTCAATTTAAACTATTTGGATTTGTAGTTAAAAATAAATGCATTTAGCGTATCTTTTTAATAGATTTTAAAAGTTTGGTTTTCTGGCAAAATCCCTTTATTTCACTTTCATTTTCACTACAATTTAATTATAATAATATAGACTTTATTGAGCTTACAGTGGAGAAATTATCCCCTACATTTAACCCATCCCTTAAGGAGCAGTGGGCTGCCATTGTATGGTGCCCAGGAAGCATTCAGGGGCTCTTGCGCAGGGACCCAGGGTGGCTTGCTGTGGGATTCAAACCAAGGTACTTGTGGCCTCTCCAGGACACAAAAGCCCTGCTCTCTGACTAGGCGACCACTCCCCCCTTAGTTGCTATTTTGGTTTATGAACCAGTGCCTTTGAAAATAATGATTTTTATAATTCTTTTAAATGTACTTTCTATGATTCTATATCGCCCACAGTAATCCTGTTAAACAGTAAACCTGCAGAGCATAAGCTTCCGTTATGTTGACATTTTGATCCAGTTCCAAACACAGTCTGCAGGCATTGCCTGAGTCTTTTTTATCCATCAATTCCTAAACCCCCATCACAGACTTTATTGTTGGACTTTATTGGTCTTGTCTTTCTATGACGACACGCACCTTTAAGTAAATAATGTTGAAGTATCTCCTTTCTGCTTATCTGATATCACAGCATGCACAATTTCATCTTCATCTAAGTCAGACAGCAATTCTTTTTTTATTATTACATCTAAGAGACCCCATACATAAGGAACATATGGTTAATATGGTCATGTCTGTTAATGCTTCAGGTTATAATTATTTGACCACTAAGGGACACTCATAGACTGTATTGATCCTTGACCTTTTAGCCTAAGATGGTCAAGCAAAGTATGCAAACCAAGTATGGAAAAAGAAACAAGTGAAACAGTGATAAGGTGAAAAAAAAGTAACTTTAGCACAACTTATAGAGTAAGACACAGAAAATGTGACACCTTTCACCCTGATACACATGCTGTACAAAAGTGGAGTCCATTATGAATGACACACAAAATTCTTATACATGAAAGGACCTGAATTTTCACAAACTTTGCTTCATTTCTCACGTTTAGGAAAATACTTTTATATATATATATATATATATATATATATATATATATATATATATATATATATATATATATATATGTCAACATAGATAGTAAGATAAGAAATATAATGTCAACAGCTTTAGACTTTGTGTTAATATTGAATATGATATTCTGGGTTGCACGGTGGCACAGTTGGTAGCACTGTTGCAAGAAGGTCCCGGGTTCGACTCCCAGCCGGGGAGTTTGCATGTTCTCCCCGTGCATGCGTGGGTTCTCACCAGGTACTCCGGCTTCCACCCGCAATCCAAAAACATGACTGTTAGGTTAATTGGTCTCTCTAAATTGCCCTTAGGTGTGTGAATGAGTGTGTGCATGGTTGTTTGTGTGTTGCCCAGCGATGGACTGGCGACCTGTCCAGGGTGTACCCCGCCTCTTGCCCATAGACTGCTGGAGATAGGCACCAGCTTCTCCGTGACCCACTATGGAATAAGCGGTATAGAAAATGGCTGACTGACTGAATATGATATTCTCTGAATGGCCAAATAGTTAATTGTTTTATTCTCTAATTAGTTGAAGGTATTGTTTGTTAGACCTCTAAATCTGTTAAGTGTTCCTTTTTTGCAAGTCAGACTACTTCACTTTGTTTCAGCTTCTGACCTACAAAATAACAGTGTCAGAATGTTGAATCCAAACTTTAGCAATATTTTGTTATATTTCTTTAGGGGAGTAATACTTGTGATGAAAACAAATTTATAATTTTACAAGAATGGTGCATGGAAACATATAATGAAACAAAACATATTTGATGAATTATTGTCTTGCTTTAGATGTTAAGACACTAAACAGAAATGGCATTGACCTACAAACAAGGGCACTTGAACTCACCTCATAAAATCAGTCCTTGGTCGGCAATGTCTCCCCATCAGACTGAGCTTAGTCTCCATGGTAACCAGCTGTTGTACTGGCCAAAACGTTGCTGTAGTCCCCACCAGTTCTGTTACTGCTTTGGGTTTTAGCTCAGGCATCTATGACAACATTGGAATATGGGTTTTGCAGACCCAGCACTTTATTGTGTGTATGCAAAGATGTAAGCTACAAGCACCGTTCATTTAACTGGATTCAAAGATGTTGCTGTGGAATTGATTAAAAAAGCCAAAAAATGTAATCTTGTTGCAGCTGTAAATAATCCATCATGTTACCCAGAGGGACAACAAGAAACTTCCAGTGGTGCCTCAGCATGTGGCAGTCCTTTTTCACAAGGTTATCCTAATGTCCATCAACCCCCACTACAGCATTGTAGTGCATGGAGACAAAAATCAAATACTTTTCCTAGGGCAAGAGAGGCAAGGCAGCATGGGAACCAGAAATTTAAATCAGACTTCAGAGATTCTGAAAAAATTGTCATGTGGCACAAATCCACAGTGTTCTGCATAGTTTCACTTGCATCAGAACAATCACCCAGAAAAAGCAGTGTGCTTAAAAAAATAAGATCTGAATTTTTCATATAAGATAGGCCTCAGGATAAGCTGGCACACATGCTTGCACAGTCCAGAGGAGAAAGTTCAGAGGCCAAAGAGAAGAGGCAGAGGAACACTATAAGCAAGAGTTAAAGGGAAATTGGAAGATTTACAAAAGACAGAGAAACAGCAGAGAGAAGCCCCCTAAAAGGGGCTAAAATTGTTATACATCAGCTTTTTCATTATTATCACTTTTGTATAAGCCAATTAAAATTGCTGGGGAGGAGAAGGGGAAAAGAAGAAGAAAAATCTAGGAACAAAGAAAACACAGCTGTAGTAAATAGTTAAAAACATAATTTTACATATTCCTTATGTTTAAATCAACAATTCATATCAGTGATACTGTCAGAACTGTAGCAAAAAACAATTCATACATCATAAAAATGCAGTAATCTACTTTAAGAGAATTACTCAAGTATACTAAACAAAGGGGCTGAATGAGGATGAACTGTAATAAGTTAGGGGCATACCCGGCATTAGTGATCCTCAAATTAAATAGCACGACATTTTTCATCAAATAATTGACACAGTTTGTACTGGACCTAATGCCCAAACATGATGTTGCTAGGACACAAAGTGATTGTTGATATAAGCTGGCACTTTCTGAAGGTAAGCAGTCTCCTGCATCCATTCTTCATCTCATTTTAAAGACAAAAAAATATATACCATCCAGACTCACTAAAGGCAAATGTTGAGGGATGAATCATACATGGCAGCAACTCAATAATCAAACCACACCTGGACAATATCAAAAGTTGTTTTTAGTCAGCAACTACACATCTAATATGATTTTCACCAGCACTTTGATTTAAAGTGTCTTTAAAATACTAAGATATATTGTGTTAATTGTACATACAGAACATGACACAACTTGCAGATATGTTTAGGTTTCTTGTTTGTCTGTAGCCTTGCAAGCCTCAGATCAGAATATCATTGCATTCAAGAAACTATACAGACAGAAGAGAACAGAGTTTTTCCTAGTGGGGTTTTGGTGGGTAGAGTAGACAATTTTAGCATTTGTTTTACATAACTGTTTGCTTCTACTATTTTGCCTGTTTGGGATGCTACAATGTGGCATCCTGAGCAGTTTACTTTAGTTACCATTTTATTACTGAACTGTCATAACTTTTTAAAAGCAGAATTTTTCTAACTTCCATGTTTAGCTAGCTGTGCTGCAGTACTAATGCTAAAATGTATGCAAACAAGAACAAGACAAACAAGACATGGACATTTATTTTCATGTGTATTTTTTTAATCTGGACACAATAACCCAGTGTCTCTAGACTAGTTACTTTTCACATTAGAATCCCACCTGAATTTTTCTCTTCACATGCACAATGTTTGATTGAAAAACAGTAGCTGAAAATGATTTTCTTTAGCTTAGGGTCCATCCGAAGACCATAATTGAAAAACAAATTCAAAACATCTCCAACTAACCTATTCACATTCCAGGGTTATATTAGTTGGTGGTGGGTTGATTTTCCCTGCTATTGTTTTCTAATTGATTTTTAGGAATTGTTACATTTTTTTTACTTACAATTTTACAAGTTTGATTTTTTTTCCTTATTTTCCAAAAAAATATAAACAGCACTAATATAGCTGCAAGAAATGTTTAAAGAGCAATAGTGTGTAACTTTTACTCACTAGTGACACGGAGCTTGACAGATTTTAGAAGGGTGTAGTGTATCTCATTACAAGCCCTTTGATGCCCTTAGAAGTAATCACAAACTTAATAAAAGTAAATGATTAACTCAGAACTTATGGAAGACCTTACTCTCAGCACTTTACTGATTACATTCAGCAGAAACAATACACATAGTGTGTGGGTGTGTTTGATTTGTGTCACTGAGCTTGCTTGATGTGTGTTACATTAAATTACTAATAATCATTGATGCAGGCAAAACTGATTAGTCTATAAAAACTGGGACAGAAATGAACTGTTATTACAGCGAGTGGGAGGGACAAGCTCTCAGCAAATTGTTATTATTCTTCCTTGATTGTGGGCTTTCCATTTGTTCTCTAGGTAATGGTAGGCCTGACATCTTCAAACAAATTGTTTAATTTTCTCCTTCTTTCATGAGTATTTCACTTTCATGTTAAATAAATTACATATTGTATTGGCTGATGTTTGCATTTCTACAACTGATATCTTATCATGGCTTCCGCACAAAATTGCTAAGCAGTCCGTTTTATAATGGACTGTGGAACGAAAGGAATCCATATGGATGCAGGTTTTCTATGTTAATCTGCCAAAGAAATACATCTGGCTCCTTGTTGCTGAGGCCACTTGTTGATTGAAAATGGCAGATGAGGATTTCCACAGACAGCAACACAATGATCATTACCCGGGTCAGCACTAAATGAGCTCCAACCTGTTTGTTTCTTGGTAACTAATGCAAAGACCTTGTGGGAAAACACCCCCACCTCCTAGCATACAGATGCATCTTGTTTGTTCACAAATTTTGTTTTTTTGCCTCCAGACTCAAACAGCATCACTAACTAAATGAGGTCAGTATAAATTGGGTTAGTCCTCTTTTGAGACATCTAACATGTGAAATATGGCGGTTCTGTCTCCTGTGTCAAAGTCAAAGGATTCAGAACCTCTAAATATAATCTCCTATTAGTCATGCATGTATAACCGTACATTTCAATAGCTGTCAGAGGACATTTCTTTTCTTTCTGGAAAGATGAGCTACTACTGTAATTATTCAGATGACATTAACATCACAGGACTATACAGGACTAATTACTGGACCCAGAATTATTGACACTTCTAAATAGAATAGGTTTAAAAAATGACCACTGGACGCCATGCCTTGAAGTGTCAGCCACTGACCAGACACCTCCCGGTGTGGGTTGTTTGTTAAAACCTTATATATGTGTATTTTTTGACATGCATCTTTTGCTGGTGATTTAAGTTGCTCTTAAGGTTGAAACGCCTTTGCTCAGACGTTTTTCTGTATTTATTGCCAGACCTCATTCATTTAATTTTGACAGATTTCTGTGCCAAAACTACTTAAAAAATACATTCCCATTATAGATATAGCTCTCGTGCCACATTTGCCTTGCATTTAGTGGCACTGGAATTAGCTAAAGTAAGTGCTATAACACCACAGCATCACCCTTCTGGATATTTGACACTGTAGCATATTTGATCACCAGCTAAGCCATCCTGCAACACATTTTTGGACATCTGAAGAAAAACCTTTAGTTGCATGGGCTTCACAATTCTGAGACACCATATATAATGTACATATGGACCATTGTTATGTCATCAATATAAGTGCAACCAAAAATCTTGCAGTATCGATCCAATAACATTACTTAATCTCATAGTAAGCTATGCGGACACATTAGCTGCTCAAATGCATATTTACCTAACTTTTACATGCATAATGCTTAAGCTGATAGCAGACTGAACTACTTTTTGTTAAATTAAGCAATTAATTATTTTACCACTTGTGGGGCCTTGATTAAACATTAAACTTTAATTCCCAGATCATCTGATTGTACTTAAATATTGAGAAATGACACAGTAACATAATTACAAGTGTGGCATACTCCTTCCTTATGCAGTAGAAAACAGCAAATCATGCACCATTTATCCCATTACACCTGCACTATACGTATAGACCCACGTAGCACACATAGTTCTACTTGATAACATACATAGCAGGTGGCATGAAGGGTGACAACATATTTAGGGATGTTTAATACTCTGGGGCCTTTTTATGGAGGATCTATATATTGTCAAGTGACACTATTGAATACGCACAGCTTAGTCTCTGGAGGTCTTGTAAAGGCATAGCAAAGGCACACTCTACTCAATAGTTGTTGTTTTTTTCAGATAACTTTACCAATTTGGATTCTGTTTTGATGTTGCCAAATCCCATTCCATATTTAAAATCCCACACTGTATCTGTAAATTAGTAGTTCAGTAAGCTCCAAACTATTTTGTTTATCATACTTTTACTTATTACCATAGATATAGCTGACTTCAAAGGTTTTCTTTATAAACCTCGTTGGTCTTGACAAAATTTTAAAACAGATGCTAAGGGTAGCTGATTCATAGTGTTGCTGTGTTTTTGAACAGACTTAGAAATGTGGCCAACAATTTCAATAATCTTCATCTCTAATGGAGGTCTGAAGACATGCAGAAATATCAAGTTTCTTCTGCCATTCTCTCCTAGTCCCCAAGCAGAACTAGGTTACCTCCCTTGGGATATCGGGCTGGGACACTGGTTCGTCCACTCTCCAATATGTTTACAGGCATGCAAGTTAATTGTGACTTCTGACAGAAAAGGCTTCTAACCATCCTGGACCATACTAGACTGTCACACAGCTATATTTTGTGAAAATTAGTTTTATCTTTCAGGAGTAGATGGTAGGAGTTTTCTCACAGAGTAGAGTCACAGTGCAACATACCCCACTGTGCCTGAACCTGCTGATTAGTGGTTGTGAAAATTGGTGAGCGTCTTATTTGAGTTTTAATAAACTGTAACCTGAAGCTTGTAATGGCAACTTATTGTGGATTCATGTTGAGGATTTAACACTGTGTTAATCCACATGCTTTTAATTACTGAAACATTAATTAAATCCTCTTCAGGAAGCCACACATGTCTGCCAGTTGGAAATGAATCCTCACTATCCTTCCACAGCTCTATGAAGTTATCCCTCTGGTGATAAGTGCATCTCTCTTCTTTATTGTCACATTTTATTCTACAAAGAACATGTCCGACAATAAGACGCCTGTTCTTAAACAACTCTCTTGAATTACTGAGTTTTCTCATTTAACCTATGGATAAGGACACTTTCAGGATCAGGAGTGCACTACAACAACATAAATCGGCCAGAACGTGCATCAGAAGGGTCACACAATACATGTATTCCAAAAATAAAAACAGAAAATGGTCAGGCTCAAGACCCTTGCACTTAAAAATAAGTATACACTGCACTATGCGCCACATAGGGCTCTCCGCTTAGAAGAAGCGTGCACACACCTCCACACTGCACATATAGGCAGGTTGCTTGAAAACTGAAGGAATTTCTAAGGCTTAAGGCTGGGGTTCAGATGCAAAATGTAGTTGCCATACTGTCAAAGAGAAGTCTTTGGATTGTATTCACCGATATGGATGAAAAACAAAAAGTGAATGCAGCAGCTCATATTTTTATAATATGTTACAATAATCACAACACAACTACAAACAACCTCAGTTTTCAGAGCCTCTATGTTATCAGCTCATATGGAATTGTGCAAGATCACATTCTCGTGTTGTGCTCTGCACACAAAACTCCTTTTAAGGCATCCTCTCCTGTTTTTGATAAGCTGAAGGTATCCAATCATCCATAACAAAGCTGAATCTAATGGTGGAGGTGCAGAAACCTTGCCTATTCCTAGAAAAATTCCACAAATTCTAAAGAAACATCTAAGTGTTAATGTGATTCATGAGGCTGTAGCATTGGCAGCAACTGGATGGCCAAGAAAGCAGAACAAATATTAGTGTACTTAATACTACAAGCAATGTAGGTTCATGCTTGCCCCACATTGATATAAGACTAAGAAGATTTGCCTTTAGCTGGGGACTTTCACACAGTCTTGGAGATCCGTTAGAGTGTAGGGCAGTCTTAAGCTGGCGTGAAAGGGGCTCATCCAGGATTAGTACTGAACTAGAAATAGAATTAGTACTGAATGCTGTCTGAAATAGTAAAATTTTAAAGCAAAATAGATACATTTATGAATTTCAGTCCTCGGCTTATAAAGTCAGAAACTACGAACAATAAACTTAAAAAAATTAAATAAGTAAAAAACATAAAAGGTTGAACCTAACTGGTCATATATGTTAGGATTATTAATCTGAGAATCTTATTTAATATTTAATATTAATATTTTAACAAATAATATTTCGATCTGTTAAGGGTTGTCCTGTGAATACCAGCCCTTTAAGGCGATGGTATTAGGACAAAATAGAAAGGTGTGAGACGAGCTCTGACATTATTGAACAGCATAAACTCTGCACACACATGGAATGAATTCACACAATTTCTTAAAGTACAAGAATTTATTAACAAAAATAAGTCAACTCAAAGTCAAACAAATTTCAATCAACAAACTCTTTACTATGCTAAAACAATCCAACTAAACTACCAATCAGAATTAAAGAATAGGGAAGACTAATGGGCTATGTACAATATAAACAAGTTGATTAAAGATGATTGAAAACCATGACCGAAAAGAGTGATGCAACATTACCATGCAATGTTTATGTTTGAGAACCAAGGATTATCTTGAAGAATCTGGAAATGAAGTTAGGTGAGTCTTGGAACTAACTTAAGCAATAATTGGTAAACCTTTAGACAACCATTCACAATGCAAGATCAGGTAAAATATTATTTTAATAAAATAATGTTTTAAGAATGATCTGCTGAATAAAACCAACCTTCTGGATGACTAACTCTCAACGAGGTCTAATTAGCTGCCTTTACTTATTGAAATAATATTCAAAGAAATATTATCAAGGAAATATTTTGGAAAAGAGCCAAATCTTTCTGGAGAAATGGGGCTTAATGGTGTATCATTAGCTGTTAGCAGTTAAAGCTAACAAAGAAGGCTAATAGCTTAGCACCAGAATAAAACACACACCTTAAAAATACCGTTAATAAAAGTGTTAAAATGCATAAGCGCGTTATGATAAATTTTCTGTTTAAATCACCTTTCAAGTAAAGTTTGTCTTAACTTTAAAAATATACAAACAAAGAACACAAAACTGAACTTGTGTGCTGCAGATATTCTGCTAGCACCAAGATAGCTGAGTTCAACACAAACAAAACCAAACTTCATAAAATGAAAAACGTTTAGATCATTTCAATCTAAATCCTTCTATTTCTCTGCCCAAACACTTAACTTCATGAACTGTGGTGAGGAACGTTGTCCAAGCGACAATGAAGTTTGAAGAAGCGTCCACAGTCAACAAACTGTTAGCTTCCAGCTAACCTCCGTAGCTGTGGATGAAAGACGGCTCGTTGTGTCCGCCAACCACACTGCACGTTACCGTAACCACGGTGATGCGGTCTCTGCTGTCTTCCTTCCAGACTGGGAGACTGCAGGGGCTTCTCTGGAACACCGTTTGCTTCTGCAGGCCTCAGAGAGAAAGTCAGGCAATGCTTATACCTTAATTTCCCCTTTTTATGAATGAATACTGGGTACACAAACAGTTATTCACTCGTACTTAACTGGTGCATATGATCGCGTGATCTTATGACACTCTTGGATCCAGTGGAAGAGTTATGTCTTTTTGCCAGCAAAGAGACATTAGTGCGCTGCCTCTCCGATCCCGGTCCCGCAAAGAGGAACACTGGAGGAGGTGGCTTGTTGGAAAGGGGGTGCTTTTATTTGGCCAGTGATGTCACAGGAAGTCCGCAGTTACCCCGTTTCCTGGCTGTGCCGGAAGTAGGTTAATGCAATTTATTTTGAAAGTTCCAGGAAAGTTTGTACTGGCCTTTCACGTTGTAACTCATGGCTGTGGGTCCCAACATATAGCATTGCTTCAACTCTACTTTCAGACTTTCCCAGATATAATATCTTGTCTGTTTAGTATTTGCTTCAGTGTGGATTGAAATGTAAAAACTTTGGAGGTAAAAATGCAGTTTGTTGTGATAGCAGCACATGTAGACAGAAAATAACAGTTTGTGTTATTTGCGCAGTTTTCATATCTTAAATTCCAGTCAGTTAATAACTTCACCTTTTCTGGACATAATGTGTGTGTATTTTACGATTACAATATGTAAAGAGAATATACATCATGTCTTCTAGGTGCATGTTAGGACATTTAGTTAAGTTAATAACATCAACCGTGGTCATGCCTGCATTTATTTCCACTTTTTAGCAGCCTTTCGGGCCAATAATATTTTTGGGGGGCAAAAGGCAATGCAGAAGTCATAGTCCCAGTGATCTGGCATGAGGTCAATTTTATTGACTCTACATTTGTTGGCCTGTAATAAGAACCTTAATGAATATAGTCAACATAAGCATTTACAGTTCTGTATGCGAGCATTACTAATTCTGCAAAGGAGAACCCTTTTTTTACAACACCCTTAAGTGCTACTAGATATCAAGCACTTGACCTCTTATTTGCACTCACTGTCAAGTGAAGAATACAATTGGCAGAGTGAATATGGTCAGTTGATTAATTGATGAGATTCTGTAACATTGGCACAAACAAACTAAAGGAAACCCTCCTCATTTTTGCTGGTTTATCTTTATTTCACTTCAGAAAACTGAAAAACTCTTAAAAGACAAAAGCCTAATGTAAGGTTTGAAACAATTGAAATAACATTGTTTTCCATGTTTATGCAGGTGAGAGGGACGTCAAAGAACCTCGATTTCTAGCATTGAAAGCTTTGATTTTTCAGGGGTATACTTTAAAATGAAGAGGTTTCAGCCAAACTTGCAAACACACTCACAAACTAAAAAATATTCAGTTTTACTTTTTTTTTGGCACAATAGTCACTGTATGATCTGGCACTAATGAATAACTTTTATCTCCTAAATGGCAGAGAAATGAGAGATTCTTTCAACTTTCTTTGAATTTGGAAGCTAGTATTTGGTATCCTGATTAGACTCACCTGGTTCCCATGTTATTGGTCACATCTCCTATGTATTTAAGCTTCCTGGTTTCTTTTGTCCACTGCTGGTTCCTTACATTACACTGCTCTGGTTCCTAGTTCTGCTCTCATTGTGTCCTCCCTGTAAGTGTGTTCAGTTCTGTTAAATTCTGTTTCATTGCACCATGTGTCCTTGTACTACCATCTGCATTTTGTTCCACACAATCCATTATGACCTGACTTAAAACAGAAAAAGATTGATCTGATTTGAAGTGAGGAAAAAGGTTACCTGTGTGTAAACATTTAATTTGAAATGCATTCAGGGAACACAGTTTTTTTGTGACAAGAATTACCAAGACTAAGTAATGCATCTTGCGGTGAACTATTTTAACTTGAATTAAGTATCTGATACTAGTGGGACGCATTGAGCCTTAGAATGACCTATATTCTTACTGAAAAAACATGTCATCAGATCTTACACCCCATGACAGATGTTCTTTTCATTCACATATCTAAACCTTTTTAAGATGCATCATTTATACAGCCACATTTAGCCAAAGCCCTCCTGACAGACAAGAGTCAGACAGACATATACAATTTTCTATTTTCAGTGTAATGACAATAGTAAACTGTTTAGTTAAAGGTAAAAAATAAGGCTGTGTCTACTATCCCAAACTGCAAGAAAAGTTTGCGTTTGATAATAAGTAAAAATCTACTGGATCATTTTTATGAGACTACTATATTTTTGTACAAATATTTTGAGTATACAGAGACAGATTTAAAGTAGATATGCAAACTGAATTACAGAACCGAAACAATGTTCCACATTGTGACCCTTCAGAGATCACCTTACTATTACCTAATTTAAGGCTTGTGTACACTCCTAAATTATTAAGACGTTTGCATGAGAGAGAGGCTTTCTACGTAATACACAAAACTGTGGCCGGTAAATGTTTTGATAACCATTCAGTCTCTTTACTTCAAAAAAACTGGCAGTTTGAATCAAATGACAGTCTCACTAGTCTTCACGGGGAGTTATAAAAGATCCTTGAGCTTAGCCTGATTCTGCCATGGTGTATTTATTACTGCTAAAGTGCAGTCAAGGCAGTGATTTATTTACTCCCAGCATGTTCACTCAGGCAGATAGATCTACTGTACTGTTGACAAGCTCAGAGAGAACAGGATCTTTAGTTGCAGCCCATTTAAACTTTTATCAATTTACCTTAGTGACTGCTGTACTCAGAATCTTCCAACATTTACGTATGATTTTAGCATGCATACTACACAGCAAATAACACAATACTCACACATTACTGACTACCTCTGGCTGCAACAGAAGAATTTCAAGGGGATTAATATGTATGTCAATAATTACAAAGAAAAATGTATTTTGTATTACAAATTATGAAGTAACTGCATTTTAGCAGCATATTAACCTTTAGTTGGTAACACTGAATTAATTATCAATTATTCCACATTACCTATTAAGCGAGTATATACTTTTAAATCGTACATTGCATGACAGTTCTTATATGCTTTTAATCTGTGGTTTTTGTTTTAACAATTCTGGAATTGCTTTTAAAATTTTAAGATTCCGGTGCAGAACTAGGAGTTTTCTTGCACAATAGGAATCTATGATTGTCCCAATGGACCTGATTAATCCAATTATTAGTTTATACATTTCCCCCCTCATTTCCCCAAAGTGTTCTGTAAACAACAGCTCCTTGTTGTTAAATTTTGTTCATAATTACCTAAATGGAACACCACACGAAGAAGTTAAATTTAGGCTTTGCAGGAAATGTTCAGTGGCCTTTAGTTACTTGGTCTTTACTCTTCTTGCTATTTCAAGTCCCAGTTCTGATTTTGCTCCTTCACTATGTTGTACCTTTGTAGTTTGGGTTGTTTCATACATGACATTTTCAGGGACGAAATTGAGCCATCTGGCGTGGGACATTTCATACCGACAATGTGTCAGTTCAGAAATGACAACTGACTGTTTAAAGCAATTTTCTATCATCTAATCATCATCTGCTGTAATTAAATGTGGTTATATGACTCTGCCAGCAGGCGGTCACTCAGAGCTGTTTCAGTTTGATTAGGTGTCATAATGTGTCATATTTCAAAAGTGTCAATTGACCCACAAGTAATACATTATCTGTGATTTAAGATTTTTAGAGAATAATGCATAATGAAATTAAATCATATTGTAAAATGAACTATTTTATGGCAGCGTACAACCTTAATTCATGAAAACCCTTCATTACAAGGAAAATATAAATAAACCGATGGTTTAAGTACAGTGGATTGCAATGGTGTCTTTACAGGTGCTGTAAAGGTGTTGGAGTGAGGTTTTGTTGAATATGGATTAATTAGTAATTATCAACCTACACAGGTTCCTCTTCTGTTAATATAATAACTTATACTGTTAGGAATACCTGCAGATGGTGCAGCGCAATAGGAGTGTGTATTTGGAGACTGAGCAGACATTGGCTTATCTGCTGCTTTAGGTTTCCAGTCATTTTTTTGGATAAGCTCAAAGCTATGGCCAGCCTTGGTGAACAGCACTGTGAAAAGTTGTGGGCTGCCCATACCCATTTAGCTGCTGAGTATTGAGTGCATAAAAATGGCCTGATATTTCCATTTAAATTATTTTTTTTATCTCATGTAATATTCAAATTTTGTGAGACACAAAATTTAGGATTTTTATTATCAGTAAGCAATAGTCTTCAAACGTACAAGAAATAAAGGCTTGATATATTTCACTGTATGTGTAATGAATCTGTATAACACATTAGTTTCACTTTCGGAAATGCCAAAAAAATGTACTTTTTTACAATATTCCAGTTTTTTTAGCTGTACTTTTCATACCTTTGGAGGGGCCCAGCCAAAATCTCGACTGGAATCTGAAAGAGACACAACAACAATGAAAAACAGACAGGAAAAATATTGAGGGAAGTGGAGTATGGACCAATCAACGGAGGAGGCTAATCAGGGAGAGAATCAGGAGCAGCTGGTGGAAGGGAAACAAAAGAATACTGAGGGAGAATGACTAAATTAACACAAATGAGCAGGGAGTGCAGGGAGGAAACAGAAATACTTCTAAATGAACTAGAAGCTAGTAAACAATGAAACTAACTCAAGAACATTAACAATGGGGAACCAGATCTAACCAGGGAAGTAACAAAAACATAACATAATTAATCTAATAAGCCTAAATGAACTGAAATAAAGCAAGTGGATAACATGGCAGTGCAAAGAAGGTAAACAGAACTCAACCCCAAAACCTAACACAGGCAGATTCTGACAAGATGTTTAATTCCTTTTCCAGGGATTATTGAGAAGGGTATGAGAATCACGTGTTCTGGAAACATCAATGTGGTTTTGAATATTTAAATTGAGGTGTGTCAAGCAAGGAGCGTTGTTCTCTCATATGGTTTCACATTTACTGATTACTGGGAGGTAGAAAGAAAATGTTCTTAGAACCATGCAAACGCACATTTTCAACCTTCCATATTTGTTTGGGCATAAACTATTTTTTAACCGTACACAATAATTGAGTAGGAAATCCATTCAAGTCTTTGAATGTGAAGCCCCTGCTCTCCAATCATTCATTGATGTACAGTAGCTAAAATATTGCAGTTTATTTAACCAATAATATTGCAGTTTATTCAACCAATGCTTCTACATTTTAAAAATATAAACAAATAGTCAATGTTAATGCTAACGAACAATGAAAGATTACAGATTAAAGGATTTTACTGCTGTTACAAGACATCTAGGATTGTAATTTTTTGTCAAAGGAGTTCATGGTTTCTGCATCTTTAACTTTCTTTGGTCTCCCTCCTGCCCCATTAAGTGGCTTGAGAACCTTTTTGATAACACTTCGCTGGTTGTCCCGGTAAACAAACATTTCCCATGTTGTGTGGTGGCAAGCTTATTTTGTCCCTTTAATCTCCAGGCATCTAGCTTTGTACAACAAAAACAGAAACTGTTTTACTTTCTCTCTGCATGCGTTAATGGAATCCTCCTCATTTATGAGAAATATCATAAAACAGGTTATTTTGAAAGACACAGATAAATATGACCATTTAATACCGGCATAGATATACAGAGATACACATCTGCAGAAGGAAGGGATAGGACTAATTTGACCAGACTCAGACCAACTCCATCGTTGGTCTGAGTCGGTAATAAGCTTGGCAGCTCCTGAGGGAATGAAGGTGTTTGTCTTATAACTGGAGAAGATGGACTGCCTACACACTCTCTTCTTTATTGGGGTGCTTTAGAGATACAGGCTAATTTCATTGTAAGAGCAGAAGTGACCATAATCTTAACCGCAGGCTTGATTTGAGTGCTCATAATAGTAGTGACCGACACTCTATATCCTGTAAATCTAACTCTGTAGTCTCTGCGTGTAAGAGAATGATGGAAGTAGGAGATCACATTATCATTAGGGAGCTTAAGGGCTTATTTATCCTGCATCTCTTTGCTTTCCTGCCTGCATGTATCAGGTTGCAAATTCTTGTGCCTCTGCCAGGATTCATGTGCGCTACACCTCGGAGGCATCATAATCCAACTGTACATGATTACCAGTCGACGCTCAAAGGAACAGTCATGACAGAGCGTCAGAGGTGGACTCTTCCTCAGCAATACTTATAATGAACCAACTCATCACTCAGTGTCAGAGATCCTGTCTGATGATTGTTTGTGTTAATGCATGTAAGTGTACACATATTCTTTGTGTTCCAAGGTGAGCATATGCTGTCATCCATGATGAATTAACTCATTTTAATCAATTTGATTTGCAGCAGTATTGAGCAGAACACTCAGAGCAGCTGGTTTCTAATGTGCATGTGTCAGAGTTTTTGTGTCTCTCCAATAAAGCCAATTAATCTAAATCAGTCCAAGAGGGGGCACTATATTTCTAAACATGGGCCATTGTGTTTCACACCGGTTTAAGGCTCAGGCTACACTGCTCTTGATAATTGTGTAAACTGATTTTTTTCTTCTCATTTAAACAAAAAACTACACCGTCTGTAGGATTTCAACAAAAAGCACTGTGAGACCCATGATGGAGCAACAATGTTGATATGACCCACAATAAATTCAACCGAAGAAGATCCCAAGCATGGTTAAAGCAGTGCTAGGCTAGAGATTTTCCCAAAACAATTGTAGTTTTATTTGACAGTTTATCCATTTACTTTCAGTCAACTTCTTCATCTTACATTTGATGTTTGAAAACAGGACAAACCAAAACAGATGTGGGAAGAAAACATGAAAACAACTTTAATGTTGTTTCCAGCATAGAAAGCAAAAGAGGGCATGTGCAGAACTGGCTTCCATGTCAAATTATTTTTATAATCGCTTGATAATAGAAATTTAAATAACCTCCACTTTAAAGACATTTTTAAACCTCAATAGCAAGCAGTCATTTGTACCTTGATGACCATTTGAATGGAACTGTGAAGGGAATCATGCGGTCTTAGTGCTTTTCGAATGGGCTTTTCCCTGATTCTTTCCTCACCACCCTACAACAATGCTATCACCGAGGATATTACATCTGCACTAGGATGTTTCCTCAAAATTTGTGGAGTGCCTCTATAAAGTTCGCTAAAACTCCTTAAGAAGTAAAAGCTATTATGACTTGAAGCATGTGTGTGCATGACTGCATTTAGAAGGAATTAAGCACACAAAATCAAAAATCTGCATTTTCCACAAACCAGGCCAATCACTCTGCGGCTCTGAAGCCTCTTTTTTTTATTAGTCGAATGTGTACATACTTCTATGTGCATCTTATCATGGCATGATGATGCAGCTGTGAAATGAGATCCTTTTTGTTGAAGGTTGCACCGACATCAGGAGGCTGCAGCATTTGCATGAGCCCAGGCTCCTACTGAGGACCAAGATAAGCAGCCAAAACAATAATGACGAAAATAAAGAGGATCAGTAATAACCACTACAATTTCGCTACAGATATTTTGTGCATGATAAACAATTCATCTCCTGGCCGATATTGAATGCCTTATTTCAATGTGAAGGACATTTTAAGGTGTTTATTTAGATTCTAAGCTAACCAGAATACATAATCACCAAAATTCATCTTGACTATTTTGCACCATTTTAATTGATAGCTGTATTAACATGTTTCTAGTTGAACAGGGAACTTGTTATTGTAAAAAAAAAGATAGGTCAGAATGTTATAATAAATCTTTCAAAAGTTGTTACTATTATTTGTAATATAAATAGGTTTATTCAACATGAACTGCTATGGAAGTACATGAATAGGAGGAAAACATCTCTGCAATGTAAATTTTAAAGCTGGTAACAAAATCTTAAATTTTTCTTTCAGAAAATGTCTTCATGAGCTGTGTGAGCCCAATATGTTTATGCAAGTGTAAACCAGAAATTGGCAGCACTTGTTCCTTATGAATGCACAGCTCACCTTCACACCATCACAGGTTATTTTCAGAAGTGCTAATTGGGAAGAGGGAGCCTAGCACGAATGCAAATGTAAATTAGTTGTGAATGATCTCGTAGGGACACAGGAGTAGTGAAAACGTGATGTAGGAGTCAACAGGTTTGTGCTCAGGCTCAAATAGAATTGCAACAACTGCAGTGGAGCATAAAACAATGACAGAATGATTTAACTTAATATAAAATAAAAGAGCCATGTCGCATGAGGCAGGTATGATAATGAAAGGTCTTCAAGATTTTCAATCTGAGGTGTACCAGGTGTGATCCATGCCTGAGGTGTAAACAACTGTCATCACTTCAACATGTTAGAATTTGCTTTAATTTAAATCCATTTCAGCCTTAATTTAATTACAGAACACTCATCTCCAACCCAACATTTTTTCATCTATAATAACATTTTAAAGTCTTGAACATTTTTTATGTTATATGTTGTGTACAGCTTATTTTTAACTGTCAATGTATGAATGTCACAGCATCAAGGCTCTAGATTTCAATCTACAAATACAAAATGGAACTATGCACCATCTGTGTCTGCAGTAATGACTTACCTAAAATGAATAAAACTTTCATATAGGAATGTAGCCCATGTATGAGAAGAGAGAAAGTTGTACTAATGTAAAATCTTAATATGTTTCTTCGTAGGATAACGTGGATCTCGGAGAGCTGATGTTCTCGCTGTGCTATCTCCCCACAGCTGGCAGACTCACCATCACCATAATCAAAGCCAGAAATCTAAAAGCCATGGACATCACTGGAGCCTCAGGTGGGAGCTGATCAACAGTTCAGTGAGGTGTTGTACAAAAACTGATTATTAAGGTTGTATAAATTTCTGATCATTTTTATAGCTTGAACATTCTGGCATACTATAAATACCCAAGACTAATACATACAAGGATTTGGTTTTCATGTCTTTTGACCTTTTCCACATTTTGTCACATTACATGTCCGGATGGGATTTTATGTGAAATACTAACACAATATTGCATTATGCTGAAGTGGAAGACCGACCATACATGTTTTTGACACATTCAAAAATTGAATATATAAAAAAACAAAAATAAAACCTATATTAAGGCCCCCTGAGTCAATAAGTAGAAGAACTATCTTTTAGAATTACATGAACAACATCTACATCTCTGTCCCTATCAGCATTGCACATCCGAAGACTAAAACTGTTGCTTTTTTTGCTTTTTTCAAAATAACTCAAGCTATGTCAGACTGGATGGATGATGTCTGTTAACAATTTTCAAGTCTTGCTACAGATTGTCAGTTAGATCAAACTCTGGACTTTAATAAGGTTATTTTAACACATTAATACGCTTTGATTTACAGTACTTCATTGTTGCACTGTCTGTATGTTCAGGGTCATCCTGCTTGAAGGTGAACTTTCACCAGTAGAGTGTCTTGTGCCTTTTTTAATATGTTTTCTTTCAGTATTTCCTGCATTTAGCTCCAGCCATCTTCCCATCCACTGTGACAATGCTTAAAAAAGCATGTACATAATCCTGCTTCCACCACCACGTTCCACTGAGGGGATGGTGTGTTCCAGGAAATGAGCAGTTATTCCAGGGAATGTGGAGTTATTTCTCCAGCACACATGGCTCTTTAAAAGTTCAGGCTAGGTCTCAGCTGACCAAGGCACATTCATCCACATATTTGCAATGTCCCATACACAGCTGGTGGCAAACCTTAAACAGGACTGCTTGTAACTTCCTTCTTACCAGTCTTCCATAAAGGGCAGATTTGTGTTCCTGTTGACAAATTCTTCCACCTGAGCTTTTGCTCTTTTGCAGCTTCTTTAGAGTTACCATTGGCATTTTGGCTGCTTTTTTGATCAAAGCTCTCCTTTCTCCTAAGTTTGGGTGGACGGCCATGTCTTGGTAGGTTTGCAATTGTGAAACACTTTTTCCATTTTTTGGATGCTTGAACATTGCTCTAAGATGTTCAGAGTTTGGCATATTGTTTAATAACTTAGCCCTGTTTTCAACTTTATCTCTGACCTGTCTGGTGAATTTCTAGCTCTTCCCGATGCTGTTTGTACACCCGGTTCTCTATCAAGTTCCTGAGACCTTGACAGCACTGCTGAATTTAAACTTAGAATAAATTACTCAGGTGGACACCATTAAATAATTAGGTAGCTTCTGAAGGCAGTTTGCAGTGTTTGCAGTAGATTTTATTTAAGGGTATTCGAGTAAAGCAGGCTGAAAACATATGTAAGCCACACTTTGTATGTTTCTATTTGCAGAAAATTTTGAAAACCATGTCTCATTTTAATTTACAGTATATACTGCAGTTGGTAGCACTGTTGCCTTGCAGCAAGAAGGTCCTGGGTTCGATTCCCATCCAGGGGTCTTTCTGCATGGAGTTTGCATGTTCTCCCCGTGCATGTGTGGGTTCTCACCGGGTACTCCGGCTACCTCCCACAGTCCAAAAACATGCCTGTTAATCCTGCTGTTAATTGGTCACTCTAAATTGCCCTTAGGTGTATGAATGAGTGTGCATTGTGGATTGTGTGTTGCCCTGAGATGGACTGGCGACCTGTCCAGGGTGTACCCCGCCTCTGACTGACTGACCTTTCCTTTACAGTGCTGCACCGCTTTGTGTTGATTGATCACACTGAAAGTTTTACCTTTAATGTGACAAAACCTGAAACGGTCCAGAATACTTTGCAGGGCACTATTCATAGTGTTGATTATATTACTTTGGCTACTGTTAATATACATTTTTCTATCAGTCTTCTTTGAGCATCAAAGAGACGAATGCTTGCATTGTAAAATACCTTGAAATACACATTGATATATATAATCTCTTTCCAGATCCTTATGTGAAAGTGTCCTTGATGTGTGAAGGAAGGAGGCTAAAGAAAAGAAAGACTTCAACCAAGCGTAACACACTGAACCCGGTGTACAATGAAGCAATTGTGTTTGATGTTCCTCCTGAGAATATAGACCAAATCAGCCTGCTCATTGCAGTCATGGATTATGATCGGTTTGTACATTTAGAGCTCCCTTTCAGGCACATTCACTAAAACAATGAAATAAAAAAACAACCTTGAAGCTCCCTGTGTTATTCATTGCTATTCCACAGGGTTGGACACAATGAAGTGATTGGAGTGTGCAGGGTTGGTAACGAAGCTGAAAGCCTGGGGCGAGACCACTGGAATGAGATGCTAACGTATCCCAGAAAACCGATCGCACACTGGCACCCTCTCATAGAGGTAGGGTCTTCTCAGACTTTTGGTGCAAAACATATCTTTAGATGCTTTAAAATGATTTTAATGTACTAAAATTATCATAAAGTTAAGATTCCTACTGCATTGCCATATCATTGCATCATGCCGATAATAAAATGGCAGAATTGTTTTTCGACACTAACTAACATTCTAATCAGTACTAAACAAAAAAGGCTAGCTGGTATTGTGTCATGATAAAACTAAAAAATAGATGATGCTGCTACAGTAAACAAAGTAAAAAAATGCTTAAGCTATTTCACCTTTTAAAAAATTAGATGTAGGGGCATTTTAATCTCGGCTTAAAGCCCCTATCTGTAAAATGTCATCAAGGAGTTGTGGAACACCCCCTGATAGCAGTTAGAATTACATTCACAATTAGTTTGCTTAGCAGAATCAGCTTTGTCTAATGTTATTTGCCAATAATACAAATGAAACAGCATATAGTTGATGTGAGCAGCATGTGTTAGCATTGTCTAGATATACAACAGTAACTAAAGGAGTTATTAAAGTTGAGGTGTTTTTAACATCCTGTCGATGTAAGACGATACTTGGCAATCCTTTGTTGGTTGAAGTGATCATAAATAGGTTGAATAGATATTTCACTGATATGTTTTAAAAACTATTTTTAGGATTTCAATCAACATGGTGAATAACTTTACCTGTCCTGCAACACAAATGTACTGATGTGCATGTTATTTTCACTGACACAAATAGCAAATCAGCGTATTAAAAGGCAGCAGCTTAATGCATTTACCATCTAAACACAAAGATGATTTTCTCAAGATCAAACTGAGCACCAAAGTGGGAAAAATGGGATTTAAGAGACTTTAATGTTGGCGTTGTTAATGGTACCAGATAGGCTGGTCTGACCTTTTTTAGAAGCTATTGATCTACTGAGATTTTCACGCACAACGTTTTCTTGTTTTCCAAGAACAGTCAGCAAAACCATCCAGTACGCAGCAGTTGTGTTGACAAAAGTGTCAGGTCAAAGAAGGATGGGTAGACTGGTTTTCCTTTAAGTGACTTAAAGGCAACATTAGCTCAAACCATCATAGTTTGCAACCAACGTATGAGGAATATCATATCTGCATACTAAAGACATGTCTTACCTTGAAGCAGATGGGCTACAGTAGCAGAAGACCACACTGGACCCCACTCCAGTCAGTTAAGATCAGGAAACTGAAGCAAAAATTCACACAACCCATGTCTCAGTCTTAAATTCTGTAATCATATCCAAATGGTAGGGTCACAATTTGGTGTAAATAACTTGAAAACATGGAACCATTCTACCTTACAGTATACATCAACAGTTTTAGGCTGGTTGTGTAATAGTGTGGGGAATATTTTCTTGGCACACATTTGGCCCCTCATCACCAATTGAGCATAGTTTAAAACCCACACATGAGTATTGCTTATGAAATGATCAAAATGTACCAAACTTCTGGTGACAACTTCCAGCAGGGTAATGCAACAGGTCAGAAAGCTCAAATTATCTCAAAATGGTTTCACTGTACACTAGGGCCCTCCACAGTTACCAGATCTCGATCCAATTGCACTTTTGGGACGTGGTGGGACCAGAGATTCCCATCATGGATGCACAGCCAACAGATCTGGATCACATGAGAGGCTATACTCTCAGTATACAAAGTAATCTCTAAGGAATATTCTCAGCCTTTCTGAATATATGCCTCAAAGGATTACGTTTTTAAGCAAGAAAGGGCTAACTCCGTTCTAACAAAGTGTTCCTAATAAAGAGGAAAGTGAGTGTGTATTGTATGGATATTTTTTACACAGTTGTTTTGGATAATACGAATTTATTTTCAACCTCATGTCATCCAATTTTGTTAGTATTTCTAACAGTGTTTCATAAATATACATTGATAAAGTTTAAGTTTAAGAAAACTTTGTTTATTTAATTTTGACTAAATAGTTTGTTACCTGAGCAATATTTCGGTATTGTTCATTGTCTCTCTCTAAAAAAGAAGGCTGAAATTATGAGATGTCTTGTAGAGAGCATAATTTTGCTTCTGTTCCCTGTCATCTGCCTCTTGCTTTTCCAATATATTTTTTTTTATCAACTACATGTTGCTTGACATCACAAAAGCCTCAATGAGTGATTAAAACTTTACGGTGTCAGACCCATTTGTGCACCAGGTAGATATTCTCCCTCACACATTCCCACTGTGGACAGCACTTAATTGTTGAACCTATTTGTTTTTTTCAGTTGTGACTTTAGCTTTAAAGAATACTTTTGTATAATCTCACACCATTTTTTAGCATGGCCAATGGTCATCAGATTATTGGATTAAGGTCAGGCAGCCTGTAATTTATGATTGATGCATGGTGAATTACATTATCGTGATGTAAATAAATAAAAGAAAGTTCCCTTTGAATCCCAGCTTACAGTAATCATCTACTCTTACTTAAGGTTGTATTCATTGGACATGATTAATAACAGTTGGCACGTTTTATGACAACAATGACTTTTTTGTTGATGAATTCAAAATGTTTTGCAAATCAGACATTTTAAGTCTTTACAGGGATTGATTACAAGAGGCATTCATCCTGTTAGTGCCATAAAGTCATAATTTCTTTGCCATGACTGAAATATTCATGTATAGCAGTACAAATGAAAAAATATTGTCTCAAGAAAATTAGTCTGCCATTTGTATAAATTCTAATGCATTCATTAACATTGTGGACCTACAACAAAGGCACATCTTTACAGAAGTCACTTCGATGGATCATTTTCAAATGAATACATCTGTTATCCCATGCTTATTTGTTTTCCATTCTGAAGTACTGTTAAAAAACAAATAGAGCAAAAACAATTACGTAACAAACATACTGCATAACCCTCATGTATACTTGACTTGTTTTGCTGTGATTGCCACAACTGAGGCTCTGTTTTCAGAGACAGAGTGAGCGAGGTGGCTACATTCACAGAGCTGTTTCTATTTCTGACTTCCCAGCCCACACTCATTAAAAAAACAGGGCATGCTAAAACAGATGCTGGACTGATTCATGTAAAGAGTTGTCAGAGCCTAATATATTGGCATTCAGCTTAAGGGGTAAGAATCTAAAACCCTCCAAAATGGATTGCTGTCCCAGTGAATGGGACAATATATTTGAAATTTCTTCTCACTGAAGAATGTAAAGCCCAAGCTCAAATTAATTCACTGTTCCCTGATATGTTTGACTTGCTGTGTTTACTGTAATGCAATGTGCCTTATGATAAAGTTTGGGCTATTTGGGCTTGTCTTCAAAAAGACTTTTGATGTAAATCCTCTCCTGACATCATTAGTTTTTTATACCAGATTCGGTGATGCTCATTATGACAAAGCTAAGGAACTCCTGGAATCTTATTCTGCCCCTAATGAACATTCAGATTTTATTTGCAACAATCATGACATTTTTTTCTCTGAAACAAGGCCAAATTTAATGAGCATAATCTGTTTCCATCATTCTACCACCTAGAGGACTGACATGTCTTAAGTCTGCTACAAAATAATCCTAAGGCCTAGCAGTTGTGTCTTATAAAAATGCAGGCCCCAAAAGCTTCATCCAGTTGGAACATTTATAAATACTGTGTGCACCTAAAATATTTAAAACATTTACTTAAAAAGCATTTTAGCATTACTATTTGAAAACCTGTTTGCAAAAATTAAAGATTTAAAGTTACAGCACTAAAACTCTTAATGCTGTAACACCAAAGACTGACAGTGTCATTTTTCCTTGGTAATTCAAGGCTTGTTTTCAGTGAAAGGGTAAGGTGTTCAGAAGCAATTCCCATTAACCAACAGGCCATGTAGCAACAACACATGCAGCAATAAAACCACAACTGAACAGTATGATTTAGACTCTGCCCACACACAAGTATTTCACAAAAGCTTTTTTATGTATTTGCCTTCCATCTACATGCAGTGTTTTTGGAAATACATTTTACAAAGTGAAGATTTACAAAGCTCAGGCATAAATTCACAAAGTTTTTTGCACATGCTAAATATGTGAAAAACCAGTGTCCATGTGTCTGTCTAATACCGAAACTACTCGCAAAAGAAGAACAGCTTCTAATACAAATCTATAAAGTAAATGGTGTCCCTTTGGGCTTCCACAGTTTGCCAACAAATGGTGTGTAGAGCATGCTTTTAGGGCAGAGGTCAGTAATTCTGGTCCTTAAGAGACAATGTCCTGCAGATGTGTCTCCAACACACCTAATTTAAATAGCTTACTTACATCCTCTGTCATCACCAAAGTGTGTTCAATGAGGAAAACATCTCAGACAAGTTAAAAACCTGCTCCTGGCGATCGGAATTGCCCACACATGATTTAGGGGAATGTCCACATCTATTTCTGTGCCAATAGTTTTGCATTATGACAGACCAAAGCTGTTTGTTTCACGCAGGTTATGTTGAAAAATACTGTCTACTGAAAGCTGGTGGTCATTTTGCTGTAGAAGAAAAACAGCCAGCAGCAGTGCTGCTGACTTTATAAAAAACAAAAAGGCTGTATCATAAGAGGATGAACTACTACTGAGGTGTGTCCATTATTTTTTTAAGGATTTCTTTAATTAAATACATTTCTAAATTAATTAAAATCCTTCTTTTGTAATTCAGAATATACACCTTATGATTGCTAAACATTCCAACAGATAAAGCTTCACGTGGATGGAAATGTCAAGTTTAAAAAAGAAATTTAAAATTTCCAAAATATTAAAAAAATAAGTACTGTACATATTATTGGACACTAAATAAAATAATCTTTAACTGTCAATTCAACCTGGAAAGACTCAAAAATGAGAGAAACACAGAGATGGCAATTAGAGGAGTTTATTAGCTGATGTTTGATTTCTTTTGGCGCTCGGACCATGGTGGAAGACATGGATGCTGATAATGATCTTAGGGTTAGAATTAGAGAAGTCTTCCCCCTGGGATCCTGATACTGGTGGTGGAGTGGAGGCCTGAGGAGATAAGGGAGTCGGAAGGAGCTTGAAGCCTGATGGTGGAGATGGGGTGGAGGAGGGTCGGAACTCAGCTGTAGAGCAGGAGATTCTGCATATGAAGGTCTTTTAAAGCAAAGCCTGGATGGATGATTGGCTGAAGAGGAATGTGGATCAAGAGCTCATTGGTTGGAGCGGAGAACGTGGTGGAGTAATTAGAGGGAGCCGGAAGTGGAGGTGAGTCTTCCAAGTTGAATTTTCGTCAAAACTCCATTACACTTTAAATGAATCAGTAAGAGGAATTAATCATGTCATAGTCTTTACAACCTGTGGAGGTGCATTAAAAACATCCACAACACAAAGCTGTTTAGAAATACCCAACCAAATCTCTTTCCTCCCTAGTCAGGAGCTGCTCTTAAATTTTCAAGGAGAGCCTTAATTTTAATCTTAATCTGCCCACAGCCATCAGCATCTACAACGGCTCTTTGAGGAAACCTTCATAATATGAGCTATAACAACATTTAATTTCCCTTTGGGATTAATAAAGTATTTTTGAATTGAATTGAATTGAATTAATCTTTGTGGGAAAATATTTTCTATCTCTTCCTGTTTTTGACCGAAGCATAGAAAATTGTAATCTGACAAACAAATGGGTATACATTGCTTGTGCACTTGATTGCCAGGTGTTGATCTTTATCTGTGTGTATTTAGTGCCTTATGTACTGTAAATGCAATAAATAAATGCAGTATGATCACAAAATAAAGCAGTCTCTGCAAAATGAGCAGAAAATTGTGGAAATTTCAATTTGTGGTGCCTTTGTGTATACTTGAGAAATGGAAATTTCTCATGAAATGGTGTAGAGAAGGACCCATATGCAGGGAGGGGGCAGGAGGCAGGCAGGCGGACATAAACAGTTTTATTAAAAAAAGGAAATTCAACAACTTACAAAAACTACAAAAAGTCCAGCGGGGAATCAAAAAATAATACATGACAAGTGCAGCACGGGAAAACGGGCTGGCAGGATGAACAGAATTATCTGACCAGGAGCTGAGTTGACTAAGGCTATGTTTACAGGCAAAAACAGCCCAAATCTGACTTTTTTACCTATATATGACCCATATTTGACCTTTTCATGGCAGTCAGAATGGGCCAATTCCAATCTCTTCAGTTCCAAAACAAAATACGATTTGTGCCATTTTCATATGTTGCACTAACTTAGATATACATTCAGTGGAGTTCAAAGCCTCCGCAGTCAGAATGGTCATGTCGCATTTCTTCCAACTTTTTACGTCATTGTTGTAAGGATTATGATTTATTGTTTAATTAATATTTATCAAGAATTATAATTTAAAATCATAATTTGAAATTTTTTTATTTTTTAACCGAAAATCATTACTTACAAATAGAAATCAGAGATATCCTCTGGTGTTGTGATTATGGGCTCAAAGCTCTTTAATAATTACAATTAGCTATTCATCATTAATAATTGATAAATTCTTAACCAAAACCACAAAATGTCACTGTTTATTCAACCGCTGCACCGAAGGTGGGGGAACTTCTACCTTGTTTTGACAGATAAATCACTCTTGCATGAAGTAAAAAAAAATGCTTCTCTTAAATATTTATATGAAGATTTATTGAAGCCAAATAATTCTGATATACCATTATTCTGGTCCAAAAACCTTCACCTAACTAACAAGCACTATTCTACACAAAGGGAATAAAAATGACTACCTAACAATAATAATACAAGAAAAACATATAAGCACATTGAGTGTCTATGAAGATCAAACCAGCAGTTTTATGGACAAAATGTTTAATTTGGGTTAAATAGAAAGAGAAGTCCTCCTGGTGTACTGATGTCTCGATTGCAGCGATCAGCTGCCAAAATGCTGGAGCCACGCCCCTTTAGCCTCTAGCAGCTGATTGCCCCAAATCTCGAACAAGGAGTCATAAAACTCTGAGGCGGGAACTCAGTGGAAAAACTCCAGTAATAAAACTGGAACAAAGGAGTGGTCAGGCGAGGCCCAGACCCAGGCAGTTTCTTTGAATTAAAAAGGAGTTAAAAGTCCAACTTTTAACTCCTGGCTGATTTGGGATCAGCCGGACAAAACACGAACATGCACAATTCACAGCAAATCAAAACACAGCTCAGCATAAAACACTTCAATCAGTATTACATGCAACAAGTTGATACCTTGGATTAAGTACTGGTGATTCTAAATCACTTTAACTATGCCTCATGCTGCCCAGATTTCTAAATGCACCTATCCGATTTAATATAAAAAGAACGAAATTACTTGATTTCTTCTCCCCACCGGTTGAGGATGGGTCAGGTCTGAAGAAAACCAGGGGGACGGGGATCACGCTTCTGTGATCAACTCAAGAAGAAAAACGGTAAACTTCTCATCTGTCCTGGAGGGGAAAATATGAAGAACCGTTTGATCGACTGAATCAACAAGGAGGAAACTCATCTCCTTGGAAATAAAACTTCTGTGGGTTTTCACCTGCGCCGGGTGTCAGCGTGGCCTTCGATCGGTATATGAATCTTCTGACCTTCTTGTATCAGACAGATTTCCAGCATTCAAGCTCTTCCGGGAAGGGCCGTGTGGAGAAAAAGTTTACCTGCGAGTTTTTGTCTCTCTAGATATGTGCCTCCGTTGCGTCGTCCCGTGAGACACGCTGGAAATGGCAAGGAACTCTTATTTTCTGCGGGTTTTACAATCCCGGGTGACATCAGAGCAGCAATATCTGTTGAGCAGCGCATGTTCAACTGTGCGACCAAAATGGATGACTCCAACATTGTCCTGGTTCTGACTACACATCCACATCTGCATTATCCTACTGCACATGCAGGTTGCTTTGGGGTCATGAACCATTCAGACTGAAGTCTGATGGCAGTGGCATTTAATTAGTAGTTTGAACGATTTCAGCAAGACTTCGGAATAGAGCATCAAGACCTGCAGTGTGAACGTAGCCAGAGAGATGTTTAAACTGGAGAGCTGATTCCTGAACAAGGAGCAGGTAGTTAGAAACTGGGTGCAGCAGGGAAGGAACGCAAGTACCTGACGTAGAACAGAGGAAATGGGAAAAATGACTGATAAAACACAAATAGATGAAGGGAGCAGAAAATAAATACCAAAATAAAGCAAACCCAAAGATGATGGCATAACCATTGCAAAAATGTTGCAGGTTTTTTTTTTCCTGTTACTGTCTACCTTTAGTCCATTACAATTAAGCTTTGCTCATGTGCTTCAAAGGTTACCGAGAGAAATTTGTAAACGATGTCCAATCTAAAATTAGTAACACTTGGTTAATTCGTTATGTTCAGAGTATTCTTTTGTATTTCTGCATGTTACTAATGTCAACTACAAGGTTCCATGGTAAAGCATCTTTACTAATTTTTGCATTTATTTTTAGGGTTTCTTCTACAGCATTAGTATCCAAACGTTTTGCCTCATGGGCCATAATTTAAAGAAATTTCAGTTAGTCATTTTCTATACCGCTTCTTCCATAGTGGGTCGCGGGGAAGCTGGTGCCTATCTCCAGCAGTCTATGGGCGGGAGGCAGGGTACACCCTGGACCGGTCACCAGTCCTTCGCAGGGCAGCACACAAACAACCATGCACACATCTAAGGGCAATTTAGAGAGACCAATTAACCTAACAGGCATGTTTTTGGACTGTGGGAGGAAGCCGGAGTATCTGGTGAGAACTCACGCATGCACAGGGAGAACATGCAAAAAGACCCCCGATGGGAGTTGAACCCAGGACCTTCTTGCTGAAAGGCAACAGTGCTACCAACTGCACCACCATACAGCCCTAAAGAATTTTCGATAATTTCAATTTTCAGTTTATTATTTTTACCCGCTCAACAGTGAACTAAACACACAATATTATAATGAAGCAAATAAAGGTAGTCAATTTTTTTGTGGTTAAAAAAGAAAAAAATGGCCAAAAAAGCTTTTTATTCTATTCTCAACAAGAACAGAGGACGTGTTGCTTTTCTTCAAACTGTATGCTTTGTTTAGCCAAGTTTAATGAATAATTTACTTTTTGAATGAGTCATTCAGGTGTGTAGTTCTTCTTACAATTAAAGCAACATGGTTTATAAAAGGCACATTTCTGGTGTTGTGCCAAACATTTTTGATTTTAAGAATATTTAATACGTCTGCATCTTTTTTGAAAGGCCTGGCAACTGTGAAAATTTTACCCTAAACATAAAAAAACACAAAATCAGTTTTAGGGTAAATCTTCTCCAGGCTGCACGGTGTACACCCCTGTATTAAAAGCTTTACACAACAGAAACTGCAATGAGATCATCTTTCATGTAGAAACTTTAACAATGCAGATTAATCAGCCTCCAGTCAAACTTAATACATAAAGGAGTAGGGCTGGGCATTGTGGCTAATTTTCTAAATCGATTCAATTTTGATTCATAAGGTTCTGAATCGATTATTTGCAATTCCATTCGATTCAATTAATTCATTATGGTCTTAAATAATTAAAAATTCACAACTGAGTTACAAAATACAAATTTACTTTATTTTTTATCTTCACCGTAAACAAAACATAAAACAGAAAGTCCAGACTTGTAAATTGGGCAGCTTAAAATTTAACTTAAACAAAACAATTAAACAAAACTGTCAAGTCTCAAAAGGGCAAACATGAAATAAGAAAGGAAGTGCAAGTAAAACTGTACTTGGAACTACAGGTTTTCATAACTGCAAACTGCATTAGGGCACTGTTTCTTTAAGTTCAAAATTAAATAATGGTAACAAAACTACAAATAAACTGTCAAGACTTGTCAATGTGACTTTGTTCTCACTTCTCACTAAATGTGAGATTCTTGTGAAGGAAAACGAGCTCATTGACATGATCCGGGGTTAGGTGGCGCCTTTTTGTAGTGACAATATCACCCGCAGTGGAAAACACCCTCTCTGACAAAATACTGGTCCCTGGGACACAAAGGTATTGCTTAGCAATTCGAGTCAACGGTGGATACTCTCTTTCGTTTGACCTCCACCAGTTCAGAGGATTCTCATTCAGCCCAGCAGGGTTTTCTGCCCTGTATCTTCTTATTTTATCTTCAGCCCTCATTGCTGGAGTTTTTTGTCCATGGTTCTTTACTATTGGTGAGTAAACTGTCCAAAGGAGAGACTCCAAGTTGCTGGATTTCTTAGGCTTCTTGGGCAAAGTTGCTTCACCCATCTCCTGAGCTCCTTTATCGATATCAATACCCTCAGTATTTTGCTATTGAAAAAGACAGGAAAACCCCCCAGAAATAAATAGATTGAAAATCATTTATAAACTCTAAAATTATATAATATTTATTACAATCCAAAATAGAATATTTTAATTGTTAATGAAAACATAATTATTATTTAATACATTTTCTTTTTCTAAATATTTACATCCCACACAGCAGTGGCAGCCTCAGTCTGCAGTCTGGAGAAGGTGTCATCTTGCTCTTCAGCAAACAGGAATGGAAGGGCCTTAAAGCAAGGATCCAGTGCTGATGCTGCATACAATGTGCCTTTTTGCACATCATATCTTCAAGACATTTCACAAATCATTTTGGTTATAACAGTATGAGTGAGGATAAACCTTGTGTTTGTACAGATGCAACAGCATACATACAAACAAAAAATTGCACGAATTATGAATCATTAACTGCTACAACGAATCAGTAATACACAAAACAAAAAAATTTTTTTTTTGGAATTCATGATAGAACCTATTTAAAATTTTGATTACCACTAAATACTGCAAACACAGAGAGAGAGAGAGAGAGGGAGCTTAGCATACCTTGTCTGCAAGTTATTCTTTACTGCAGTCTTGAATTCCCTCACCAGGGTGGAGTCTTGTATGCTGGGGAAAAGGGATTCTGGAGCAGGCTTAGAAGTGGAGCAATGGCAGATAGAGTTCGTTGCTTGTCCTCAGACATTACCAGTGTAGCTTTTTTCATTGGTTGCAAAACCCGCACCAAATCTTTGGCAATTGTTACTTCCTCCTCTGTTAAGGTGCACAGATCTTTTTCATTCCTGCGTACGTCTTGTGAAAGGAGAGTGGCAGAGATGGCTGGCTATTGCTCTAAAAATGTTCCACCTAGTCACAACGTCAACTGTTGGCTTGTGCGCTGGCTGTTGAAGTAGCTTCTGTTTTTCTTTTAGTATTTTGTTTGTCATCGTACTTCGGTGGAAAAACGTTGCTATGCGCCTCACACGGGCAAGCAGATGTGACACAGCTGGGATCTTTAGACCTGCTTGTGAGGCCAAACTCAGTGTGTGCGCAAAGCAGCCAACGTGCATTAGCTGCATTATCTCCACCGCACAAACCATATTTGCAGTGTTGTCCGTAACGACTGCTGGGTCTTTGCTGCTCCACCCCCATTTCTGAATGGATCCCATCAACATATCCGCTATATTACTAGCTGTGTGGCTTGTGTGAACCTTGGTGGTCTCTAGCACATGAGAGATGAGGTACCACTCATTGCCAATATAGTGACAAGTCACTTCCATGTACGACTGCGTTGACAGTGATGTCCATGTGTCACACGTTATGCCGACTCTTTCTGCTGATTCCATTTTCATTAAGATGTCGTCTTTTACACGTGTGTACATCATGGGGACTGTTTCAGTCAGATGTTTACGTTGCACCATAAAATAGTGGGGTTAGAGCATATGAAGGAGTCGTTTGAAGCCTTTGTTTTCCACTACCGAGTACGGCCGTAAATCTTTACAAATGAAAGCTACAATGGCCTCTGTTATCTTAATCGCCCGCGGAGAATCAGCTGGTAATGCTAACGAGTCTCTTAGTTTCTTTTGTTTTACCACAGAAGGCTTGTTGTCAGATGCTAACGTTAGCATAGCGGGATGCCTCGTCAAGTAGTTTGTTAAGTTTGTAGTATTTCTACAATAACTGACCTCTGCTTGGCAGATCTTGCAAACTACTTTGGTTCTGTCCAGCTCTTTGTCATTTTCTGTCGTTTTAAATCCGAAATGGTTCCAGACATCAGATTTTAGTTATGATGGCTTGCTGAGCGCAGCCTTATGCGCGTTGGCCATTTTGTGAATACACACGCATGTGTTTGAACGTGAACCTGACCTCACGCACGAGACTGTTGAAAAATCGATTCCATGCCTTATGAATTGATATTGCTTAATTTAAATGGAATCGATCCGAAATCAATTAAATTGATTTTTTTACCCAGCCCCAGAGGTGTTTTTAGGGTCTCAAAACATTGGGGCCTTTAGCCCAAATCCAAAATATTTAGTTTTCAAGAAGACAATTTATAGGTAATTTAAAATTAAAATAATATAGGACATATTGTACCAATTCTCTGTCTTGACTGGTTTTAGACTGAATGTGAATTATTGTGATTCAAACAAAAAAGGTTTGCAATAATGTTACTTTTTATTTTTGTTAGAAGCTGAATGAAGGACAAGGAGAAACAGTGTTTAGACCTGATGAAAAACCATTTTGCTGAAACAAATAATGACACATTTTGAGGTATTTAGAAAATAACTTAATCTGAATTTTTGCTGACAAAAGTTTTTCTTACACTCAGAGATGTTTACTATGGGCCAGATAAATATGCTTCTTTTGTCATCTACAAAAATTACCTTTTTAAATGTTACATTCTCATCAAAGTGTTCCACTGCTGTGGCTCCATTGTCTTTATTCTTATATTTCAAAAAAGGAAAGTGGTATAAAGTTGATTTTCCTAAATCTTAGTCAAATGGTAAAATCCTAAAACACATTTATTTTATTATGCCAAGAGCATTCGAAACATTTTATTAAAATTGTTCCTTCTTTTATGAACCTGTTCTCTTTTATCGCCATCTTTTCAGCCCTTCATTCTACTTCTGAAGAAATTTGGCCTGCCAAAAATAATAAATGAAACATTTTTCAACACAGTCTTTTGTTCTGCACTGAGCATGTGAGACATTAGTGCAGTTCTTACTATTAAACACTTTGAGAGGAAAGGGTGTTAAGTTGTGGTGTTTAAAACAGAGCATAGAGCCTCATCCTGGACCTTATCAGTACTAATATTACAGTTATTAATAACTGTAGACATATGGTATGTCTCACCTTTATTAAAACTGTATCCGTGTTTAATGAGTTTAGTTTATATAATATTACATGTGTAATTCAGAAAAATAAAATAGTAATCTATGGTCCACCTGTGATTAATTGCTATGATTTATTTCTTAATTATACTGCATCTTTAAACCCAGAGCTGTATGTTTAGAATTAGCACAGAAGATATGAAACAGAAGAAGGAGGCTTTGCACTTTCTACTATGTCTTACTGACAGGAGGAGATATTTTCCTGGTTTGTTGAGCACCACTTTTTTCTGTCTACATGTAGAACTTGACTATAAGAACGGCTGCAGCAATGAGATGCAATGTGTTGATCTGAAGGACCTTTTAATGTGTTCAGCTACGTTAGGATTAAATGCTTTTATTTTGACTGAAGTAAAGGACCAGATATTTTCACATTATGATGCAAATTCGGCTAGAAGCTCACAGAGAAGGTTGTTACTGTTTTCTATCACAGCCAGACCATTTGACTTCACCTGTAGCTCAGGTGAAATTTCCTCATCATGACCCTGATGATGCTCATTAGAGTGAACTTCCAACTCATGTCTTACTGGGTGAATAAGTGATTAGCTGTAACTTACAATTAGCCCATTCCGATTCAGCATTCAGGTTTTCCCGCTGTCTTTGTCTGGGTTATACCGCTCTGCTTCCACCTGTTCCTGAACACAGCCAACAGGCTTCCACTGTCCAGTTGGCTCCGTGGTTGCTCTGAAATGAGCCCTGTTCGAGGCGCTCAGTGTAACTATTCAGTTAATGAAGGAGGCAAGTCAACCTGGAGTAAACTGCTGTTCTGGAGTTCTCCAGAATGGAGTCCGTCTCTGGTTGTGCCCGTAGTTACGGATTTGTGGTGCTGCGAGGGCACAAATAAATATTTTTTGTCTTCTTCTTTTAATTCAATGTCAGGTTAGGTGGAGCGGGACGTGATTATATGGAACACAATTGAAAAAATCTGATTGTTTTTAGATAAAAATGTGAAGTCCAATACCATTTTGTGGCTGCATCTTTTTAATACTTCTAAATTTCTTCTATCAAGTGGTCCGGGTCTATTCAGAAAACATCCGGCGCTTCTGCCCCTGAAGCCCAAGTCTAACTACGCGCCTGCCCAGCCCTATAAAGGAGTGATGTGTCCACTTTATAAAACAGCAGGCATGCTGTTGTATTGCTTTTTAAACCCCACTATTATATGACAGTTGTTTAATTTTTTTACACCTGGACACTAAATTTCCATCCACGTCCCCTCATACAAGATGTGGCATTAGCTGTCACTTTCTTTACCCATGGGTATTCAGTGGTGGTGATCATGATATTTTTATTATTTTTAACATGTCCTGTCCGGCAGAGAAGCACTCAGAATTGTTGTCTGAGTGCCAGGAAAAAGCCCAACAGATTTACTTTCACAAGTGGAGCATTACAGCTAATGCTTTAAAGCTCTGCTTGATATTCATAAAAAGAAACTTTATTAGAAACTGCTTTGGGATTATTTCAATTGTTACGGACATGGAGCGGAAATGGAAAGGAAAACAAAGAAGCACGAAAGAGAGAAAGGGGGCCAAAAAGGAAAAGGGGAGAGAAGGAGAATAGAATGGAGGAAAGAAAGAAGGATGAAGAGAATACAAGATAACATCCTGCTTGCTTCTACACCTGCAGAAATGTTCGTATTACCAGCCTTTTTACCGAAAGTTGCACGGTACTTATGAATGCAAAATGTATTTAGTGGTAAATGCAGCTCAATATAGAACATTTGTATATCTGGTAACACCTAAATCTAAACACCTGTGGGTCTGAGTGTGAGCGCGCGTGTGCATACAAGGTTTCTCCATAAAAATATGCAATAGTGACTGTGAGGAGCCACAGACCCGCCCCCCTGGACCCGGGACAGATACGGAGGAGATCCAAACCACAGACATAAGGCCCCCCCAGAGCACAGGAACCCCAGAAGAACCACCGCCGGGCTACCATAACCCCCCAGAGAGGAGCAGGGGAGAATCCCAGGGGAACCACCCAGCAGCCACAGTGCAGAAGCCCCAGGGAGCTGCAGCAACGAGCCCACAGGCCCCGCTGGCAGCCATCTACGCCCGAGCAGATCCAGCCATGGACCCAGAGACCCGAGACCCTGGGACATATCACTCCCCAAGCAGAGGCCCGACCGAGCCCAGGGGTCCAGGCCCCAACAAGCAGCCACCAGGAGTGAGCCAGCACACACCAAAGCACCCAGCCCCATATACCGAGAATCACAAGTACACAGGCGAGCAGAGATACCAACCACCAGCAGGTAGTGTGGTGGGGAATAGGCACCACATTCGATGGGGGCCTAAACTGATCTAGGAGAGGGAGCATCCTAAGACCCAACCTGACACAAAAAAACAGGCACACACAATCACAATCAGACATTCCCGCCCTCATGCGTACACATAAGAACACCCGATACACCGTAGGAACAACCAGCCCCCCGGACCTAGGAGGTGGTCCCCTTCCTTCCGGGGGTGGAGACAGGCAGACCGCCCCACCACCTGAACCTGGTCTGGGCTAGCCTGGGCTCGTGCCTGATCCTGAGCGACCCCGGCCTGGACCCCGAACCCAAACACCATGAATCACCCCCCCACAGCACATGGGCACACTCCGAAAGGCAGACAAAGCAACACCAACACACAGCCCCGCTCGAAGCACCCGCACCGCGTCCCACCATCACCGCACATGACAGCAAGGCAAGGGCCCCACGCAATGCTGTCCCAGCCCCCCGCCCACAGGTGCAACAGGGCAGACACCGTCGAGCACACAGCGGAGCCCCCAACCCCACACCAAGACGGGACAAACTCACCCGGCAAGAGGTCTCTGGCCAGCGGCAAGTATTCGAGGCCGACGTCCCCCACCCCGACCCCGCAACCACACAGACACACCGCATCCCTGCCACTGAAACGATAGCCCAGGTAGATCCTGATATTTTTTTAAAGCTTTGAAAGCAGAAGAGCTTTCTCTCTGTTTGAGACATACATACAGTCCCATACAAAAGTATTCATACTCCTGCAACATGTTCACATTTTGTCACATTACTGCCTCAAACATCACTGCAAGTTATTGTGCATAATGGTGCGAGAAAGTGGGAGATAAAAGGATTCATTGTTTTGTTTATATTTTTTTTTATATTTGAAAATTGTGGCATGCGTCTGTAATCCTCCCTGAGTCATATTAAGCACTACCATTTCACGGCAAACACAGTTGCAGGTATTTAAGAGTGTGTCTCTCCCAGCTTTGCACATTTAGACGATAAACACTTCACTCATTCCTTTATGGAAAAAAACTCAATCTCAGTGAGACTGGATGGAGAGCATCTGTGAACATCAGTCAATAGGTCTTGCCAAAAATTCTTAATCGGATGGAGGTCAATCTCTGCTCCATTTTTAGTCATTGGGTTCTTCTAAGAGGTTTTTCTTTCAGCATTGTCCTGTATTTAGCTCAATCCACCGTCCCTTCATCTTCGACGAGTCTCCCTGCTCCTGCTGCAGAATTCATCCTACACAGTCCGGGATGGTGTTTTCAGGGTGATCTGCCTGTGATGATTAGTTTTCTGCCACACGTAATTGGAGGATTTTTGCTATCTAGGTGACTTTTGAAGAAAAGGTTGCTTCAGAGTACCAGAGTAAAGGAGACTGAATACAGATGCATGCTACACCTTTTTGGTTTTTGTTTGTAAAAAGAACTATGTATATAATTTTCCTTCCACTTCGCAATCATGTTCTGATTTGTGTTGGTTGATCACATAAAATCCCCCAAAAAGGTATTAAAGTTTGTTGTTTAAAGTGGCAAAATACAATAAAATGTAAGGCACAAATACTTTTGCAAGGCACTCTAGAGTGTATATTACCTATGTTATATACAGTGTGTTGCATAAAATCCCACATACCTACAAACTCTCACCTACTGTGGGTCTGTTAGACAATTAACAGAAGCTTTGAATTTTTCACTGGGAACATTAATAATTCATCAGCTTGATCTCTTCAGCCACTGATGTCAACACATGCACTCACCCACCAAAACACATTACATACTTCCCCTGAGTATTTCCAACCAGTTCTGATACTACAGGGGGAAAAGTAAAGAATATACAAAAACCTTAAAAGCTCAGTTTCCTTCACTTTGTCACATGAATGAGTGGCTGAATCACAAAGAGGCTCACTGCAGGCACTGCCTGCTCAAAGAGAGGTTGGCCAACTTTGAGCTTTAGTCTCTGGCTTTGCAGTCTCAGGGGGCTGGCGCCGGTTGGAATCCATCACCAAAGTACACTAGCTTTTACTGGGCAGGTTAAATTCAGATCAAATGGCACAAGATCAAAATTCAAAACAATTTTGAAGAGCAGCTTTCACGGCTTAGAACGTTTTCCTTTTTCTCGTTTTTTTTCTTGTGAAATGGATGAGGTCAGCATGGAGCTCCAAATATTCTTTAAAAGAGGTCAACAGACATTTATGTAAAGTAGTCAAGAAATACAGAAGAAGTTCAACTTCTTCTAAAGATTAACCTTAGAGTTAACCTACACTGAAGGAAAACCAGAGCAAACCATTATACTCCCTCTGTTCGAAGCAAAGGGAGCTCTAAATGCTTCTTGTTTGCATTCTGCTGGTTTTTAATGAGAATGTCTATTATATGTTTCTTAGAGCTCGGGTTAACTGTGATCACCTGCTTGTGGCTGGAAAAGATATTCATAAAAACAGAGACAGAAGCCAAAAAATTAGTTTGAATGACAGTTTTGGGCTCAGTAAAACTAAAAGGAGCTCCAGAGTTGGATACTAATTCCATTTACATGAATAAAATATTTATTCTAGCATTTTTTAATGAAAACAATTTATTGTATGTTTAAATGGCGGCAATTATCCAAATAGTTGCACAAATCATAAGAATGATAATGATGTGCAGGCACCTTTAGGCTTTGCTTTCGTTGAAAATGGCACTTCTACTCTCTTTGTACCATTTGTACTCAAATATGGAAACATTCTATTGCCACACATGCATTTGTAGTACCACAAACATGTCAAAATTGGTATCAATTTACATAAATGTCCACTAGATATATTGCTATGATGCTACTATATCTAGGACCACCTGGTTTTGTAAAACCACGAAGTAGAATAAGGTGGACAATGCTTTTTTGTTAAAACACTCTTAATGAGACCCTCATTGAGCCAATTGTAACTACAAAACCCAACTGTTAGCCCTAACTGCTATTAATGTTGGATGCCCCCCCCACCCATAGGGGCTTTGTTTCAGACCCCAAGAATTAAGTTATTTTTCATTAAAATTATATATAAAACCCTTATTTTTTTTTTTACAAATACACTACTCAAACCTTTATTTGTTTGCAAAGTGTCACCTCCATAATGTATGTATCTTCAGTTATATGTATTAGAAATTTAGCAGGCTTATGAAAACAGCTAAGTTAATCTTAAAATCTAAAAACTAAATAATCCAATCATATCAACCTAAGCCAAAACACATCACAAAACTTTACTTTTTAAATCATAAACATATACAAACAGTTAGGTTTGAATACCTAAACTTTAAACTCAGCATATGACTGGTGGTAAATTACTATCATCTTATAGACTAATGTAGGACTAGCTTCACCAGTGAAGTAGTAACATCATACGGAATCCTATATTGAGCCTTGGATCCTCAACAGCAGACATTTCATAAGAACTGAAACACTCCATCCCATTCCTTTGAAGACCACTGGGTAAAAAATATACTCACCCTTTAAACTTTGTTTTTACAATTGTTCACATTACAACCTCAAACTTAATGTATATTACTGGGATTTTGTGTTCAAGCAATGCAAAGTAGTACCAGACTTAAAAGTGGGGGAAAGTGATATAGTTAAGCCTAAAATTTGTACCCCTGGCAGATTTAGATTTAAAGTAATCTTTATATTTTACCAGCATGCACACTATATTGCCAAAAGTAGTTGTCTTTCAACTTTTACATGTACATTGATGACATCTTATTGTTAATCCATAAAATCCAATTTGTTGTTCGACCCATGGTTGCCAGCAACAGCAACTTTAACTATTCTGACTACATATTCCACAAGTTTTAGGAGTGTGTTCATTGTTAAATGAGAAAACCAGAATTGCATTCATCCTAAAGGGGTTCAAGGAGGTTGAGGTCAGGACTGTGTGCAGGCCAGTCAAGTTTCTCCACACCAAGCACCTGCAGCCATGGAAGTAATTGTAACACCAGAATTCATTGTTTTGGTGGTGTGACCCATTTATTTGGGTAATACAGAGTATTTTCTGTCTGGAAGTAATTTTAAAGTTTAAGAGTGACCCAGCCAGAGTCCTGAGTTGAACCTGACAGAGAATCTGTGGAGGGAGCTAATGGAAACATGCAAGCTCTTTTGGGCGGCCACTAATGGGCTTTGCTGTGCTAAGTAGACTTTTAGTTTTCCTATACATTCAGCCAACTCGTTATTCAAGCAAATGTGTAATTTACGGTGACTCTGCTCTTCATTATAATCAGTAGCACAGAAGTTTATATGCTTTAATAAAATAAAGAGAACAATTTCTTTTTCTAACAAACTCAAGTGAGAGGTCTGACTGCATATTGGTTGTGTCACTTCAAAACATTTTTGTTTTTGTTTCACATTTGTCAAAAACATTGTTTTCTTTCTTGTGCTCCAGTGGGTCGGACAGGGGGCGACAGTGAGTGGAAGCCAAGGAGGATCTACCAACTCCCTCAAGACGCCACCGTCACCATGATCACATGCACAAGCACAAAAAGATCCAATGTCTCAGGATGGGAAAATGTTGGAAAAGTGATTGAACTGATAATCCTAATTATCCTAATTGTTTAGACATTCAAGGCATGACTAACAGTAGCATCATCAGCTGTAGGCCAGTACAAAAAATTATTTGTCATTAGATTGAAGCAAGTTTTAATGTGCTAAGACAACTGAAAAGGCTTCTCCCACTCCTTTACATTCTTGTGTGTACTCACAAACCAAAAACCACTTAACATTCCAACTGAACCACCACAATGCTCTTATTTGTGATACAAATCTGTTACTGATAGTATTAACAAGATAAAGTTATCTAATGAATCTAGTATTTTGTTTTTCTTCTTTACTTAAGCTTATTGTTTGTGGACTAAAATAATTTCATTTAGGCAAATGTGTTTGAGCTTAAACTGTTGATCTGTGTGAGTGGCCGGTTATTACAATGTGTTTGCTTTATAACAAAAGATACGTTAGAATTTAATAAGAGCTTCTTGCTTAGATGACCGAAGACCTATATTTCTTTATCTTTTTTTATCTGTTGTGAGGAGTTGTCAAACTTTAACATGCACTGTATGTTGTTTGTATTCTGCAACGACTGAAAAGAACAAAGGGGATTTTACTGGAAACATTGGTTTTACTGTACCTCAGTGGAAGACTTTCCTGCAGAGCAATTCTTGTGACGATGTTTGCTAAAAGACTGTGTATATGGGCAGAAACAAATATTGGTGTTTTATTTTGTGCATGTTAAATTGTCATTCTTTGCTAACAGGATGTTGTCAAAATAAAGTAACAAAATGTTAAAAGTTGTCCTCATTTGAGCAGAATCCACAGCTCTTCTTAAATGAATGTATTCTGTGATCATTTTGTGTCATAAATAAGGAAACACTGGATCAAGATCACCCCACAGTCTCCAGGGGCTTTAAGACTGATGTTTCTGAATTGCAGTAAATTTGGAAAACCTCACCCAGAGGTGCTGGATTGCATTTGGGGAGCCATTGGTTGAGTGGAGGTGGACCTCTTTGCCTCCAGAAAGGGAGTTCACTTTGAAGGTGTATGCGGCTGCTATTTTCTGTTGCTGGTTCACAGAACGGTCAGCCCCTTTCTAAACAATGGCTGGCACACTGGATTGTGGAGGTGATCACTACAGCTTACTCCTTGCAGTGATATCATCTGCCTACGAGATTGAAGTGCCACTCCACAAGGGGCCTAACGACATTGTGGGCTGCCATGTATGGAGTGCCATAGGATGTTATATGCAGGACAGCCTCCTGGACAGTGTCGGACACGTTTGCAAGGTTCTACAGGGCGAATATGGCCAACCCCATCCGCCACAAGGCATCCTGCAGCAGCGACCTTCTATTTCCCACTGAGGTCAGTGTTGTGGCTGTGGTTTTTGTGGATTTTGCTGATTTTCCATGAATCTCCTCCTTGTCGATATACATCATTCAGTACTTGAAGCTCAGTCTCTGGTGGTCAGAAGGGATGAAATGGAGCAGAAATTACGACTATAACTACGGTTCTATGAATACCAGATGATTGCCAGAGTGCTTGGTCCGTTAGAATCCTCATGCTACGCAGAAAGTCTAAAAGGGATTGAGCTTCTGGTGTCATGTGACTATATAGACTCACATGGGTCACCAGTAGGTCACAGATGACTTTTTGTCATTAATACTCGACCTGCGCATGTGCAAGAATGATCATTCAGTGCTTGAAGCTACATCTTTGGTGGTCATCCAGGATTCATAGAAACCGCAGTTACATTTGTAACTTTCATACTTTGGGCTCTGCCAGCCTGGTTTGACTGTGACTGTGAACCTTGAGATAAGGGCTTTGGCTAGTCCTCCTTCAAATTATATTATGACCAAGCTCCACCAGTTTACCAGGGCTCACGTCATAAATGACCTGCCACTACCGCCACCATGATAAGCCACCTTTGACAGTAATTTTGGTGGTTTCCAAAAACCAATTATTTTATGCCAAACAGGTTGCACTGTTGTATTTACTATCATGCTTATTTTATTCTCTGAATGTCTGAATATATATACCGTCTTGTTTTAATCTTTAAAGATGATTTACATACTATTTAACCATCTGAAGAATTAATAAACTGCACACACATTTTCCACTTTCATTTACAGTAAGCCAAAAAACAGCAACAGTATTTTCCTTATTTAAAATAACTTCCCTTAAGAAGCATTTGGCACAGTGGATAAATAACACTTGCACATTTTCAGTTTTTTCCCTTTAATTTTAGTTGTACATAATTTTAACAAAAAATAAAAGATGAAAAAAGGCAGACTACAAAATCAAACATAGTAGAAACATGTTAATATATTTTCTTTCACTGTTTCCCATGCAACGTTGACCAAGAGCAATGTTCCAAGCAACATCAAATGTTAATGTAAATCATTGATAGAATCAATAAATGGTAAATGCCCTGCATTTGTATAGCGATTTATCTAGTCCACGGACTAGATGTATGTTGTCTTTAAGTTGAGCACATCACAACTAAAGATTTTTTCCCTGCCTGATATTGGCTAAAAAGCCAGTTATTATAAAGTTCATGCCAAAACATTAGGGAAGATCCAGATGGTAGACCTCACATAAAATCATACAAACTTAGTTCTTTGATATACAGTTTGCGGTGGGTCCTGCAGTGCAGAAAGAAGGTAGAAAAGATCCCTGGAGTTTAAAAGCATCTAGTTATGTATAGTTTACATTAAAGTGACAGACAACACTTCAAACTGTTTTTAACAGGTAACTATCAACATGCAGAATATTGTAGTTTATGACAGATCGCTTGTCCTGTTTAGGCCCAACATACATCCAACTTGGTGTTTAAAACCCATTACTTTACTGTAATTTACTGTAAAGCTTGAATTGATGAGCCTCCTCACGTTTCATTGAGATTTTTTTTGTATGCCAACACAGTTCCTCTTTCATCTCTGGTTTATTTCCATCATTAATGTGTGACCTATAACAGAACAAATCCAACCAATTAATGTTTTATTTAAGAGCATCTGTAAACACCATTTTAAAAATTCCTGGCTGCTAAGTCCGGTTGATTATGCAGGCCCATTTGGTATTTGAAACATTTCTAGCAGAGCAGAAGTTGATCCAGCCACAGGGTTCTGTTGGTTAAAAATGAGTGGCAAAAAACAATGAATCACCAGATAGAAACTGAATTTCTAGACCAATGTAAGCCTTTTTATCTCCATAATGTCTTTCCCAGTACTTTGTTTAAATACTCAGTCATATTTCAAACATGTCTTGAAACTAACAATCATACGTTTCCTCAGCTGTACATGCCTGTTTATATGCAGTTTTAGAGGTTTCATAAAGGAGGCAATAAATAAACTGTCATAGTTGAGGGTTTTTGTGGACCAAAATGCAGAGACAGGCGAGGAGACGGCATGGCGAGCAGAACAATGATTTATTAAAATTCAATCTCTGGCAAGGCAGAAGGCAGGCAGGCAGGGTGTAACAGGGAGTCTTGCAAGGGTCCAGGTCAAGAAACAAATGACGAAGTAGACGAAGGGAAGGTGATGCAACAAACCAGCAAGGAACAAGGAAAACAGACCAACAAATATACAGAGGGAAATGAATGTGGAACAAAAGACAGGTAATCAATAGAACTAGGGACAGGTGTGAGATGGCAAGCAGGGAGGCACAGGTGAAACTAATACAAACTAATACAAAACTAAACCATTGGAGAAGGGACTAATTAACAAACTCAGAGAAACAGATCTAAGAAAACTATAACTACCTAAGATATAAGAACCTGGCAAATAAGAATTAACAAAAGAAACCATAAAGGAAACCCTAACTAAAAAGTAAATAAACCCAAACAAACACTGACTGAAACTAACTGGGAAGGGAGCAGAGAAAGCGAAGACAATAAGTGGAACTAAGTAAAGTGGCAAACAATAACTACAAGTTAACTTATAGAAGGAACTGAAACAATAGAAACCAACACGGGGAACAAAATTAGGGATAAGGCTGGGAAGAACTACAAATATAAAAGGGAAACGAACACTAAGTAAATAATAACTGAAGGGGAACAAATGACAAGAAGAGGAACAGGGCAAAGAAACTCATAAACTGGAAGAGGGCAGCAATAACAAATAACCTAACCATAAACAAACACAAAGACACTAAACAGGAAACTAAACTAGAGAACCCAAGGAAGCAATAGAACTGTAATAATAATAATAATAATAATTAGGAGAAAACCATTCTAAGTAATAAATAAATGAGAAAGTAACCACCAAGGGAACTACGGCCGAGGGGAGAAAGAACTACAAACACTAGGAGGCAGGAGAGAGAACAAAACTATCAGGAAACAGAAGGAAATAAACAGACATGACTACTAAACCCAAAGAAATAGAAACATGTAACAGAAGAGTAAACAAACGCAAAATCACAACAAAGTCCAATATGGCAGAACCTGACATAAACAGTCTTCACAAGTCTTTTTTCAGTGAAATATTGTTTATTTGCCAAACTGTGCAAGACCATTCAGGGAGGGCAAAATAACAACCTTAGTTGTCTGTGATTAAATGATGTGATGGTTACATTTCTGTGATTTTGTAGCAACAATGCCTGTTGTTATGCTACAATAGTGAATTTAATAGTAACATATTCAGTAAATGCTCCTTCAAGACCAGGTGTAAGACAAACTGAATACAAGACAAAATGTAAAACTGTGGGACAAAGTGAGTGAAAAAACAACATATAATCCAACTGGTAAACTAAAGCTGAAGCTAAGTGAGAAAGAAAAACAGAACACAAACTCCCACATGGATTTAGGACTTTACAATTAATTTAGACTTAGATAACATCTTCAGGAGCTCTAAGATGTTGCCAGAAGCTACCGAATAACTGATTGAAGAGTTCCACTCCATCAGTTCTTTTAGCAAAGGTTACAAAAACGGGTTAAAAATATCTATGTTTCCTTTGAGAGAAAGTGTAGTAAACTACATTCAATACCGCACTTAACAGAATGGAAACAGTCTAACAGCAGTTGGGAGGGTATAGTGCATTGTCATACTCATTCACTTGATAAATAGTGAGGATATCTTTTCAAAAGGTACAAAGTTGAAGTAAGAAACTCAATCAATTAGTTTCTAATCTTCATCTTTTATCAGGACCAATCCTTTTTATATATTTCTAAAATCTTTCAAAGATTTTCTGGTGAAAATAAGACCTAACAGTAACTCAATGAGGAGGAGAAAAAAATGGAGCATTGATTGGATGAGATGTGGTGCTTTCATGGACTTGATCTTTAATATGGAACCTGAATCAGAGGAACGGTTGGGTTGGGTCTCCAGCACATGTTACCATGGTGACATACCCAAGTAAGACTTGAACCAGCTTTGTGACACTGACAATCCCAAACTGACCTCAATAAATCGCTACTCCTGCTTTATAATATTGGTCCCAGAAAGGCAGTGAGCCTCTTTGAAATACACACGTTTGTCATTGAATGCATGCACAATTTTAATTAAACAAAAACAATTGTCTTTTTTAATCTGATAGAATAACAGTTGTCTGTTATTATACTATTATACTACATAAAAGTTGTTTCTTACAGCGCAATATATTTTTTTGTTGTGGCATCTGTAGAATTACAGAAAAGGGAACACAGCATTTAACAGAGCAGGTCAGTAAACTAGTTGAGAATAAAAAAAGATTGAATGTTCACATGTTACTGCATGATGAGAGCAATCCACTGCCCTTAAAAAGAAAGGTCAAAATGAGAGGGTTGGAACACATAAAGACCAACCTTTCAAAGGACAATGTAAAATAGGAAGAAGAATTAGTACAAAGAAACCAGACATGCTTTTCTTCTATCTGTAATTTTTTTTATGTGAATTCTGTTTTCAGCCCTGAAAAATGATTTTTGCTTAAAGACGTAAATGGATTTTCTCATCATAGTTTGTAAGAGATGTGCTGAGGTGACACTTTGCAGTTTGACCTGTAATAGCGCTTTCATTGTCTGGATGGTGGTGCTTGTGAAATGCCCTTGACAAAAGAAACTGCAACAAGCTGAAATTACAGTTGAAGAGAAGACAATAAATAAGCCATTTAAGAAACTTAACCATTCTGTTCTTTGGAGAAAAAAACCCCCAGCAATCATGTGTAAACTTAATTAAGGCTTGCTGTGTTTTTGAGGTAAAAGTTTAATATCAAAACACCAAAGGAGCACTAATTTCCTACTACAATGATTATGTTGTAACTTTACACAATGCTGACAGTATTTATGCAGACTGTCTTAAAATTCTAACTTATTTAGATTTGCAGATACAAGCTGTTACAAGCTGATTTAGAAATTAGGAAGATAAAATGCACAAACTCAGGCAATCTTTGGGCACCATAAATAATTAAACTCTGAAGCACCATTATACTGAGTATGTTGTTGATGTGTCCACCTAATATTTTCCTCTGAAGCAGATATATAAATGCAAATATGAGACACTTGCTGCAAAGCACCATCAGGGAGCCATGTGTTACTCAGGAGGCTTTTGGCGCTCTTCATCGTGTTTATGATGGCTGCTTGGAGTGCGTAGAGCAGAATGAGTTTTATTAAATCATATCAAGCCCTAATTTTAGGAAAGGCTCTGACACAGGTTTTAACCTGACAGAAATAATTCTGACACGACACAAGCAACCTGTGGCTCTCTATGACTCAGTTTGAAAAACAAAGATCTGCCCTCATGTGAGGAAGAAATTACAATGAATTGGAAGTTTTATTTTTATTTAAAAGTGAAACAAATTTTTTTGTTTTTTGTACCTACAAGTATTTCTTTGCAAAGAAAAAAAACCATAAGTGCTTTGTTAGTACTGTACATTTGTACTAACTATAAGATTATAAAAAGTTTGTTTTCTTTTTCAACTGCCAAGAGGTCGATCTTTGTCTTGCTCTTGCTGTCTCCGTCTGCTCTCTTCTAAAAGATATAGGACAACCGGGCCATGCTGGTCTTTGTGTTGGACATGTAAACTGTTTCAAAAACCTTTTATCCAGACAGAAGATTTATTGACAGATCTACAGTACTGTGCAAAACCTTTAAATCACCCTATGTTCTTCATGTCTTGCATCCAAGCAGCCATGCTTTCTTTTAATTCCTTTAAAGTGGTTTATATCAACAGTTTTTCTCTTATTCTCATCCAGCACTTTTACCCGACTAGACTTACAGTACAAGAAAAAGGAAAGTAAATATATGGATTGCACTTCAAAAAAATGGGACAAATTCTCACACAGGACCAGAGAGCTGCATCGTCCTTTTGAACTGAGGTGACTGAATTTCAACTAATTAGAAATACTTGGCACATTCTTTCCACAAAGTCCCACCCTGGAGGTTCAGGGTAAAATTAAAATGTATTACATCTCTATCTGGGCTATTTTTTGAGGTAAAAGTTTTTTGCTGAACTGTCAGTCAGTTGTGTACAAACCCACCACTGGCTTGTAACTTTAGTTTTGGAGGCTTTTTAGTAAGAATTAATTTAAAATCAAACAGTATGGAGAACTATTGACTAAGTCCACTTTTGTAATTAACGATTAACATTTGTGTTCTCATATTTAAAAAAGATAGAGGGACTTGTACTACCAAAAGACAGTGCATGGCTTCCTTTTCTTGAGATCTTTTGAGTAAGGCTATGACTCTTTTTTGTCAGTTGCCATCTTCTGCTTTGGTGTGAGCTTGGACTGCCATGTACATTAGTGTGAGCTCTCAGGCCTGTGCGTTGTGTTCTCACATACTACAATTTTATGTTTTTAAAGGCCATTACTGATGTCAAGAGAAACACCCAGCGACACAAAAAACACCTCCCTTAAACAAAAGTGTAAATTTATGGTGGAAATGTATGCTCTTTTAGTGGTATTTTGTTAAAACATGTTCTCAACTAAAATGGGTCATCTTTCCAACCGAAGTTTTTAAGATTCACATTGTGATGTGTTAATGCATGTAATGCAGTTGCTGAATGAGAGAAGGGGCTGCATAGATACATTTTGAACTTATCCTTAACTGTTCCAGTTGTGGTTTGGTTTGTTGTTCATTCTGCTTGTGCAGACATGTAGGTATTCCACAAGGGCCCAATTTGAATCCTCTCCCACACACAGATGCTTTGAGCTGTTTATGTGTTCCTATTTTAAGAAACAACATTTTTATTGCCTAAGAGACCTTTTTATTGAGTTTGAGTCGACCATTTACCGACATGAAGTATATAATTAAAAATACTTACTGTAACTGTAAAGAGTATTTCATGAAACTTTTGGATTTATGTAAAATACTATATATCAGGAGACTTTTTGAGGCAAAGGTCCATTTTTGTTTTTGCAATCGTGTAGCTAATAATCAGGTTTGTTGCTTAAATGGGGGTTAAAAGCTTTCATTGACCCACCAAACATCAAAACCAAGGGTTAATTTTTTTGTGTGGATGAAAACGTTAAAGGAATAGTACATTTTTTTTGTGTGAAGAACAAAGGAATATGCGTTATGTGCATTAGAAGATAGTGGAAGAAATCTCAGTTTGATGAAAGTCAAGTTGACAGCTACGCTGAATAGGGACCACTCAGGGAGCAATTTCTGCCATCTAAAACAATTTAAACCTCAAATATTCCATAGCAACTCAGCTAACATAATTTTTAACACTGCATTACTTTTGCTGCTGATCGTTTTTTTTACACTGAAAGTAGATGGTTTTGGAACAAAAGGTTTGCTCAACACACATCACAATTCAGTTAGCTAAGCTTTTACACCAGCAAAACATCGAAATCAGAGTCGTTTGTTCATAAAGTCCTCACAAAGGAAGATGTATTTCTTACATTGCGCTGCTATTTGAAGGACTTCTCCAAAAGCGGTATTCTCTGTTTGTGTTGAAGTGAATTATTTACATCCTGAAATCTGGTGGTTAATTTTGATACAAAAAAAAAACTGCAAATAAGACAAACTACAACAAAGTTGACTTTACAAAAACAGGCCTGAAATGTTTGTTTTTAATTTCTAAAGAAGGTACATCTGGGCCACAGATTTTATGCTTAGCTGTGGAATCACTGACAGCGATGCCGCTGTTGACTATGTACACTCTCTTTACAAAAGAAAGGTAATGTTCTCTTTGTTGTTCTCTGAACCCCTGGCTGGTCTTAGCAGATGGCTCCGCATAATGAGGTTGATTTCTTTCTGTTAACAGGAAGAATCCCTTCTCCTCAGTTGCATACTGAGGAGGGACTGCTGCAAAGTCAGCGAGTCAGTACAATCAGCTGGGATTCCTTGTATAACATTTTACCAATTGGCAATTCAGATAAATAATTCAATTCAGTTTATTTATATGGAACCAGTTCACAAAAACGTCGTCTCAAGGCACTTTCCTATCTTAATACAAAATGTCTTTTGTTATTGTGTTACGTTTTGGATTAGACCTTTTGCAACCGCCTTTGAATAAGACACTTGTCAGGATGTGACGTTTTGGACTTTGTTTGTGGTTTTGTGTTTTTGTTTACCTTTTTAGCTAGATGTTTTTTACTTGTGTTTTGTATTCATGTTAGTTGTGGTTTTCTGTTTTGGGTTATCTTCTGCTCCCCAGTTTGCTCCTAGTTCCCTTGGCGTTGCTTTCCTGTTTATTTTCTTAGAATGGTTTCCTTATGATTATTATTATTTCTCTTAGTTCTCTGGTTCCCTTGCACTATCATTTATTAGTTTCTTTTCTGTTAATACTCTTGTCATTGGTTTTCCCTTTTTAGTTATTACTCAGTTTAAGTTCCCTTTATTCTCCAGTTCTTCTTAGCTTTGTTCCTCTAGTTCTTCTTTGTTTTCCACCCTCTCCTTTATAGGTTAGCTTTATTGTTTATTTAGGTTTCTTTACTTTTGTAGTCAGGGTTTCCTTATGGTTTCTGTTTTGCTAAGTGCTTAGTTTGTTGTGTTCCCTTCAGTTTCTCAGTTTCCTTTAGTTCATGTTTTATCCTTGATTCTTATGCTTTATTTTTATCTTGGTTTATAGTTTCATTTAGGTCTGTTCACTGTCTTGTCTTTAGTCCCTTTCCTCATGCTTTGGTTTTATTAGGTTCACCTACTCCCTCTACCTCCCAGCCTCCTTGTGTCACCTGTTCCCTGTTCCTCTGATTACCTGCCCTATTGTTTCATGTCCACCTTTGTCTGTATTTAAGTTCGCCTTCGTCCTTTGTTCCACACGGTGTTGTTATGTCTCTTCCATGTCCTCGTGAGATGTCTCTTTTGGATTTTTGTCCTTGCACTGGATTCTGTTAGGTTCTGTTTTCAAATACCCTGTCAACTGGATTATCTTGTCACCCTGCACCTCGCCTTCATGTGAGTGAACTCTTTAAATTAAAGTTGGAGTTTTGATCCCACTCTGCTTTTCTCTGTGCTTGTCTGCCTCTGGTCCACCACAAAAGACAGCATTATGACAACAGTAACATTGCATTGTAGTGAAAAGGAGTTTATTTCAATTATATTTTGATTGAATTAGATTCTATATAATTAGACATGAATTTACCTATTTTCCTTGGAAACTTACTTGAAATGATTTATTGAGAATCTGTGCTATTTAAAAAAATTGAACAGAATTGAATGCCACAAGATGTAAATATATTATTCTGCAGTAAAGAGTGCCTGACATTGTTGCTAATGATTTCAATACATGTATAGAAAAAAAAAAGCGGGAGAACAATTTAGTCAATGTAGGCTTGTGAGTAAAATTTTCACCTGCACAAAATTTTCACACAAGCTTTCTCAGAATGTAATCAAAAGTGTGAAATTATATTTAATCAGATAAAGCAAAAGCTACAAACATAATTTATCAGTCATTGTATTTTTGTTAAAGTTGTGTACATTGTTCCAAGTACAAGTCAGTGAAATTCACAAATATGTTGCTCAACATGTTTTTGAATCACTCCTTACAAAATGTTTGTATAACAACCTAGCTGTTAGCGGGAGGCGGTAGAGTGTGGGAGCGTTGTCATGACTACAAATTTAACCAATCATAGGAAGAGGTCCAGTTTGGCCTGGTTTTTCCTTTTGCCTTCATCTCTGCAGTTCTATACGGCACACACAGCTGAGGTAAATTCATTTATGAAGCGTTTGAGCTTTTTTTAAATCTCATTTCTTCTGTCTTGGATAAACACAGTAACACACACCAACATAACTCCACCTTGCTTATTAGTATAATGCTATTGTTAAAATGTGACTCAGGCTAATGTTAATCTACATTACTTGCTAGGCTACAGTTAGCAGCAGTCCAGACCAGAAAATGATTTGAGTTTTTCATTCAAGTAAATATTTAGCTGTACAATTTCAGATGATTTGACTGTTGCATTCAATTATCAAGCTCATTCATTTTGTAACATGTTGACCTTTATATTGCAGGAGTGATTTTTAATGCAGAGAACTCAGTGGGTTCACTTAGCAACCAAAACTCTGATAAAATATATATCAGCAAGAAATGAGAGGAAATCCTATGGAGTGCCGTTTAGGACAGAAATATTTTTTTCTCGCACAAACACCAACAAAACTGTTGCATACATTAATATAGAAACAGTCACAGACACTCGCAAGACTAAAATCACACATACACTAACGGTCAAAGGTTTTAGATACACTTTCTCACTTAATGGGTCTCTTTATTTTCATTACTATTTACATTGTATATTCTCACCAAAGGCAACAAAACTATGAATAAACATACATGGGATTATATAGTAAACAAAAAGTAACTTTAAACATTTTTCTATTTTAGATTCTTTAACATAGCCACTCTATGCTTTGATTACTGCTTTGATCTCTTGGCATTCTCTCTATGAGCTTCATGAGGTGGTCACCTGAAATGGTTTTCCAAAGAGTCTTGAAAGAACTTCCCAGAGGTCCATTGAGAGACAGCCAGAGGTTAATATTTCAATCATTTCAGCAAAGTGCAGCTACTATAAGGAATCTAAAATATACAATATATTTAAGGTTATTTTACAATTTCTTGTTTGCTACATAATCCCATTTGTTAACTTTTTTTGAGGCCTTCAGTGAGAATCTACATACAATGTAAATAGTCATGAACACAAAGAAAACCACTAAATGAGAAAGTGGTTCTAAAATGTTTGACCGTATATACTCTTAGAATATTACACACACATACCATTAAAAACATGCACACATATAACTAAAACACCTATGCCTGCTTGAATGAGAGATCTTAGGATTTGTACTTTGCTAAGTATGTACTCTGTAAACTTCCTAAATCTGATTATACCAACGGAGTATTTTCTTATTCAAAAAATCCTTGTAGGCATACCTGGACTAAAGACTGGAAACGGAACATCTCTGTTTAATATATCAGAGCCACCAAACCTATACTCCGAATACAACTTTCTATCATTTCTATCACACATGTGTACCCTCTCATTCAGTCTAGTAGGTGTGACCTCTCATTCAAGCAGGCATATGTGTTTTAGTTATATGTGTATATGCTTTAATGGTATGTGTGTGTGATATTCTAATAGTATATTTGTGTGATTTCAGTCTTGTGTGTGTGTGACTGTATATATTAATGTATGCAACAATTTTAGTGGTGTGCGTCAGAGAAAAAATGTTTCTGTCCTAAACAGCAAGTGGTGTACATGTATAGTAAACAAGGCATGTAGAGTAACATTTTTATCTGAACAAAAACCCTGTCTTTAAAGTATTCCAGACAGCTGTGTAATCATTTAAGATTAGCAGAAAGCAGCACTGATGTTGGTTGAAGTTGGCTGATGTTTTTCTTTTCTTTTTGTTTTAAACCAACAGCCGTTTGGTAACTTGCTGCTTAAGGGGGAGCTATGTCACATAGGTGGCTGGTCAGCTAATGTGTCCCAGAAGGTATCACGTTCAGACTAAGGGTGTCATAGTTTTACAGATTGTCTTGACCCACATGCAGTAAGCAATCAGGAGACTGGTAAAGTTTAACAAAGGCTTTATTTTACAGTGAAAGGGGTGGAGCTGGAACCGGAGGACAAATTGCAAGATAAGTAGACATGGTAAGAATGTATGAATCAAAATGGTGAATATTACTAAATAACAAATCTGCCTTATTAGGAAGTGGAGGTTGATCTGCCAGGAGGGGGGAGACAACAATGGAGCTGCACACTTTGAGGTGACTCTGAGGTTCTGTTGGAGATGTTATTGTGTGGGAGAGTGGACAGGGTTCGCTTGAGGTGGTCCGTAGTAGTTCCAGGAAGAGCACCGTCAAAGTAGCCGCCAGCCAGTAGTTCCGGAAAGCAGAGGGTAGGCCAACCAGGTTTAATCCACGTAGTTTGGAGATCCTTCTCCAATGTCAAAATCCAAAATAGCAAAGATGCTTGGAGACAAAGTCAGATCCAGGTATGCGGCCTGCGAAGGAGCACATACAAAATTACTTGGATGGCAAAGACAAAGCTAGGTTAACTGTGGCTTGAGTCTATACCACTGAGGGCAACACTCTGGTGCTGAACTGCTGGCGGCCTCCATCTTAAATGCCCTCCAAGGATGATTAAGAAATATGGAACACCTGTCACCACTCCTCACAAACCCAGAGCCACCTAGAGGCCTAGCACAGTGCACAACAACAAAACACCACACAGAGATCCTGACAAAGGGACTCATGCAGACACAAGGGTCCCAGGCTACCTCTGAAGATAGTCTAAAGTAAGCTCTCAGTGTGTCTAGAGTGTGCTCACATCTTTATTTAGTATTGTCCGGGCAGGAATGGACCACTCAGGATATATGTTAGCTCAAGGTGCAAACAGAGCCTAAATGGATCTGCCCTCTGTCTAAAAAAATAGTGTTGCAAATAGGATTATATTAAAAGTACACAGTCGAAGTAACTATTTAATACCACATTTTATGGGCAGCTCTAAAATCTTTGATGTTTGAGTTGTTTTACTGGGCAGAAATTGCCCATGCATAATTCTTGCTGGGAGCAGCTTTTAGCTTGACTACTTTATGGAATTGTCCTCCATTCTCCAAAATAAGATTGCTCTCACTGCTGTGTAGTATGGGTAAAATACTCATTTAGTGATTTAAAAATTATCTGAGGCCCTGTGCAGACGCTGATCCATTGAAAATAGGATTGTTTTTCTGCTTCTATTAGTATATCTACCAAACAACAGAAAAATTGTGATATCCATACACAAGAAATGTTAAAAATGGTATACTTTCTCTGCCATGCCACTAGAAGGTGATGTGTTTTTTGAAACTCAACAACATGCACAAGTGTACAAACACTCTCATGTTGGAAGATTCTGTTCTACCTGTGTACAAGACAACAGTAAACAGGACGTTTTCAAAATATTACACTCTGGAACCTGTTTTCAAATCCTGTCGTTTTTAGAGGGAACACATGCAGTTGTAGTGTACACTAACAACAGAAATGCAACAACTTCCTTTTTTCATTAAAACACGTTGGGCCTGAATATTCCTTTTAAAAAGAGGGTAGAAGCCACTAATTATGAATGAACAAACATACCGTACTTGACAACGAGCCAATTATAGGAGGATGGCAAAACGATGCCCCAATTTATGCATTGCCATCTACATAGAAACTGTCATCCCACAGAATTTGTGTGTTTTTGATCTTGGAAAAATGGCATAAAAGGGGCTTGGAGGTGGTACCGGGATCCTCCCACCAGTGAGTAGATGTGAAGCAGGAGTCAGTTGAAAGAGCTGCAAATGAGGTCACTTAGTGTGCAACTACTTCATCCCCCAGTGGGACTCTGAGCATCAGCTGCGTTGTACATAAACATGTGTGCGCACACACTGATTCACATACTGTAATTGCTCAGGCATGCTAATGGTACCACTATCGAGATCTCTTTTCTTCTTGTCAGTGAGCAGTGAGTTACTGACTTGTTTGTGATCTCTAAGGAAAAAATGCCAAGCTTGAAACATGTGCTGTCAAAAAAGATAATGGACACTCTCCTGCCAAATTTATGTTGGAGAAAATAAAGATGTTCTTTTTTTAATAAATATACTGGTGTCTTAACATTTTAGGCATTAAAATGTCAGCTTTCATTACCATGTGATTAAAGGAAAAAAAAACACAAAATCTAAACACAGAGTGCTTGACCAAACTCTTCTCCCAACCCCTGTGTTTGGTTGTCAGATTTTATGTCAGCTGCACAAACTCCTTAAACTGCTTTGCACAGCCAAATTTTAAAAATCTGCATAGTTTTTTGTTCACCTTTAGCAAAATTGTGCTAAAGGCCATATTTGGTAAATTTCATAAATCTGGGGTTTTCCCTAACCATCCAGTGTTTTCTTTCCGGGGATACACCCTGGAAAGGTCGCCAGTCCACACTCCCAGCAAAGAAGTGCCAGCAAAGCAGCAGGAGCAGCAGTACTAAGGTCAAAAAGGCAAAGACGGAGAGACAGGGCGCCGAGACACCCCGACCCAACTGGTCCCCTAGTTGCCGAGGACCTGCACCAGCCCCCGGCAGCAGTCAGCACCTAGAGGGACCAAGGTAGGAGGGGCACATTGAATTTCTTTCTGGGTAGCCAGTTCTGGAGAAGTCTAGAGAGAGGGATTACCAACCAGAGCCTAGTACAGCCCCAGTGGCCTTCAACCAGCCCAACACACCTCCGGGAGCCATAGGCCACCAGACGAGGGCCCACCACTCCGGGACCTTGCCCAAGCAACCACACATACAACACCCCACCAAGGTGGGCCCCTCCATGGCACTGTCAGAGACTCCCGGGCCATTATGAAAACGATGAGCTCTATCAATTTTTGGCACTTTCTTAGCTTTTTGTCATTTTGTAGAAACAGTAATATCCCGCCCAAAGCTTTGCCCGTTAACACATTTCTGAGACCTCCCAAAATCAAAAAGTGTCATATCTCAATTTTATGAAACAATATGTCCAGATGAAATCTTTGTGTAGTTTTATGAGGATGGAAAATGTTCATAGCAACTTTACTGTAATTTTTAAAATATTAATATTCTGTTCTGGTTCTCAAAAATATGTATTTTTATTCATACACCTTCAATTAAATAAGCAAACATTTTGGTCAGAACATTTTTGCAAACATGGCTCTGAACAAAGATGCCCCAGACAGTGCTTGGTGGTATAAACTGGAATAAAAACTGTTATTGCTTACCTGCTACAGACATATAATTAAAGGTGTTATACATCTGCAGCCTTCCAAAGTTTTGAATAGCTCTGCTGCCTTTAACTTCACTAGCTCAGTTTGAATCCATTGTCTTTGCATCATCATGTTGAATTGGTACTTGCAGTTAAGCTTTCACAAATGGAATCTATGAACAGGACTACACACTAATTGAGCTGCGAATGCACGATGGAAATGGCAAGCTTATTGTATTTACATGCAAAGTTTCAAAAGCTAAAGATTGTTAAATTTTAAACATTTAATGCTGCATTAATAAACATTTTTTATGAATTTCCACAGCTGCAAAGTCATAACTTCAGGAAGAAAAAGGTATGAACTTCAAATAGATTAAATGGGGATTGATTAGAATTAGGAAGTACACTGAAACACATTAATTTGTTGTTTTTTAACCTATTTGATAGGCTGAGTATGGAGGATGGTCAGTTATTTGTGGCCTTGCACTGAAACTAAAGTCAACTCATTAGTTACTACATTACAGATGGAGTAACAAACATAATGTCCAGACTTAGCAATTATTCTTTATAAATCTCTTTTAAAATTGACATAAAGAGTCAAATGTTTTAAAATGAACTGATTGCAGTGTTGGCAATGCTTTTTACTTTGTTTCCTTCTCTCTAACAGGCTGCTGGATGAGTGTCCTCTTAATGCATTCATATGTGCATATAAATCCTTAGCTCTCTGGAGAAGTGCTGATCCCAGTGGCCACCATTTCAAATTATACATTTATTGTGCTTAAAGCTATGTATTTCATTTACTTACAGATGCATTAAAATAAATGTTAATATTATCGAAAAGTTAATTTATTTAAATAATTCAATGTAAAAAGTCAAACTCATATAAAGATTCAGTACACATAGTTACAGTATTTTTCCATTTAATTTGGTGATTATGGATTACATCTTATGAAAACCCTAACTTCCCCGAGGAGGGTAAAGCTGCTGTAACACTTTCCTACCATGCTAATTGTGCCAGCATATTGGAAAAACAGGTTTGTGATATAAATGAGTTATGTGGATCTAAATGTTAGAAAATGAGTTTTGTAGAACATCAAGTCTATTTATATTTTTGAAGTATGTATGTCGCTTTTAATGTGCTTCTGTTCTAAATAGTTTGTGTGTGCGTGCGTGCGTGCGTGTGTTTTTGTGTGTGTTCTAGAATTTGTTACATTGTAAGGCCTATTTTTCCAACACATACTAGATTATTAGGACCCCTACAAAAAGCAGTGCTGTTTTTGGGATAGGGGTTAGGTTTAGGATTAGGATTAGGTTTAGGGTTGAGCGTCTTGAGTTTCGGATTTTTTTCAGTAATTTAAGACAGTGATACAGTTCCAGTTTCCATTGAGTATTAATGTGAACATTTTCTACCACACTTACTTTAAACTTTCCAATACCTTTTCCAACATTTTCTAGTACACAAACCCTATGCAAAAAGGCAGGTTCTGTATGAATGGCATTTTGATTTATGCCCTCTTCATTTCAAGCATGGGAAAACACAATGCCTATAAAATAAAGAATACAAAGTAAGACATTGCCTTACTAAGCATCTGACACTGCAGCATACACAATTTCATCTCCACATAAGCCAGGTTACCACAGATTTTGTACTCGTGGCAAAAAAGTCTGCCACACAAGTGCTTTCACATGCTTTGTTTACTATACATGTACACCACTGCTAAATAATCGATGCCACTGTCATTCAGATATTGCAGCAATGACCCAATAAAACCATTACCTTATCTCATGCTATGCTCTGCAGACACTTCAATTGCCTCAATACTCTGGATATGTGAATTTTCTTTCTGCTCTCGGTGGAGGAGGACGCTTTTTCTCTGTCTCCCGCACCCCTCCCATATCTGCCGTGCTTCAGCTCTGTGTCTTGTCTTCTTTTTAGAGCCTCTTTTTGCATATCTTGCAAATTCTGAGTTATGGATTTGGTCAGCTGGTCTCTCAATGCAATTGATAAAATTTTATCGACAAGAAGACAGGGTGGAGGAGAACCATCTTGCCCAGACTGGACGTTTTTCTCTGGATACACAATGGACTCCTGGCAGAAGTGGAGGATTGTGTGTTTGTCAATAATGTCAGTTGAGGACGTGGAAGATATGTATATAATTGGATGTTTGATATCAGGATTTCTGCTCTTTGGAATCAGCGGTTACCTGGCATATCAAGAAATTCGGAGAATGTCAGCAGCTGTTCTGGCAATTGTGAGGCTGCCTGGCATGTATGATGGGATCTTCAGGGCGATCAGCACTCAGACTGAGATGTTGCGGGAGTTGAATCGCAGACTGGATGTGATCCTTACACAGGATCGCAGGCAGGTTGCGGTTCCTGGACTCAGGAGTGAAATGGGATAAATCTTGGAGAAAATTGTTCGCTCGGATCTGGCGAAAGACCAGAAATGTGGCTGTTTGGATTCGCCATTGAGAAGCACCAGCAAGACTTTCAAGGTTGACGGAAAATTAAGAGTCAGCCTAACCCAAATAATTGTTGTTTTCTGAATTTGGCTCCCCTGCACGGCCTTGATGGCTGGCTATCTGCAACTTCTCCTGGAAGTTATTTAAACATGACGCTCGGCTCCCTCTGGCCCCTCCCTTCCCTGAGGACATCTGTGGAGCTGCTCAGAACTTTGTGGCCGGTTGATTAACATTCCAACGTACCATCAAGAACAATGGCCTCTGTGACAGTGCTTCATGGACTTACTTGCACACACTCACTCGCACACACACACATGCTCAAGATAAACATATGCACCTCCTCACACCGCCTTCACCGATCCCGGCATGATGTTGTTTTGCATACGTGTTGCTTCTTTGAATTAATTTTCCATTCATTTCAGTGGGTCCTCACAAAGTCGTATATGTTGGAAAAAAGAACCTTACACTGTAAAAGATGTTAGAACACACACATATACAAAGACACACACACACACACCTAATGGCAATTCAGAGAGACCAGTTGACCAGACATTCATGTTTCTGGACTCTGGGAGGAAGATGAGCTACCCCGACAGAATACATGCAAGCTCAGGGACAAGATGCAAAGTCCATGCAGAACAGCCATGAGCAGGATTCAAACCTAGTATCTTCCAGCAGCAAAATGTTCGGCTGTACTTGATGTAGTAATTCATGCAAAAAGATACCTTAAGTATTGAGTAAATATACTGTACAATGCACAGACATACTTCTTACTAAGTTGACATTTCTTTTTTTTTTTTTTTTTAAGTTTAATAAAAAACAAATTTCAAATTTTGTAATGTTCTTATGTAATGTTCTAATTTTCTGATAAACCTCAGATTTAGCTATTCATTAGATGGAAGTCAATCATCAGAATAACAAATAAATAAACATTTCAAATACAATTTCTGTGTTTTATGAATCTATATAATAAATGAGATTCACTGTTTTCATTCAGTTACTGGAGTAAAATAAGCTTTCAACCAAATTCTAATGTTCACATTTTCCTTCAAAAGGTAAGGATACAGTACACAGTATTGTTTTTTTCTAAAAAAGGATTTTTCTTTTCTGTTTTTATCCTGCAGGGTCAAGCCTAAAGACTAACTGATCCAACTGAGGTTGTTCTATTCCACATATGTTTAGGACTGCCACCAAGTGGGAGAAACACTCTATAACTTGTGGATATGTTTGTGTTTTAGTAATAAAGTTTGCAGTGGCAGACTTAGCCACTTTGGGGTTCAAGGGAATTATTTTTAAAGAGGCCCTCCCCCAAATCTGCCTCAATGTATCGGTAGGCCCTGAGGGTGAAAGATTCTGTAGGGCTGCCACAATTTTCATACTGCAATACTTTGTACAAGACAACAGCGCAACATAAGAGATAATACTACACCCTTTAATCAAATTTTTGACAGGTGAACTTTTGAACTTAAGGGGGTCATGGGGGCGGGGAGGTCATGGGGTAAACAGGGGTGTGTCCGAGGGGCGTAACCGTGCATGCTGATTGGTTGTCGTCATTAGGGGCGATACCTTAAATAAACCAATTATACAGGGATGTGTTTAAGGATGTTATTAATAATTTGTATGTTTTTCAGGCGTTAATACATCTAAAAAATACTTGCAGCCTTTATACTTTAAAGGTATACTCAACTTAATGCTGACCTGTCACATGAAATCCTAATAATAAAATGAACTGTGTAACCTGACAGAATTGTAAGTTTATTTTGCCTTACAGCAGGACCTATTTGCTGAATATATGAGCCAGTCTAAATCAGTTCAAAATAGAAAGACCTAAAAGTAAATAAAGATTGTGCTTCCCTACATCGGTAAAACGAGCAAGCCTTCCACTTCTGCGTCAACAGACTGACTGGAAAGCAGGAGAAAGAGGTAAGACAAATATAAAATTAACAGAAAAAACTTTACGAACCCTCAGTAAACTGTTTCCAAGTTATAAATTGACTCTAGCGATGATGTGTTTGTTTTGAATCATGAGAGACTCCATTTTAGGAAAAAGAATAATAATTTTAGTTACTTGTAGCTTTTCTAAAACTTTTTTTTTTTTTCATCTTAGAGCAAATGTTACTGAGGGACTTACTGAAACAGATATTCTGTAACTGAACTCCCAGTCAACATCAGCCTCGGCCTTCTGATTCAATTTCCTGATCAAGTGTGTGACACAGGGCAATAAAGTAATTAGAACTCTCTCAACCCCCCGCTCCAATATTGTCAATACATAGGTTCATGAACAGGCGAGACCCCAGGGCCTGATGTATGTCAAAGTTCGCTGGTTTCTCATTGCTAATACGTGCTTCTAAAAGGAAATTCTTGTTTTTTGATTTTGGTAAAGTTTATAGAGACAGCTTCCCATGTCAGAGCTCACTGAGTTATGTCCACAAGAAACAGTGCAATGAATAGCTACTATGGTAATTGGACCTCTTTTTGCATTTCAGGGTGCTGGCAATAAAAACAGGTTTAGTTTTACAGTAGTCCCAGAGCAGAGACATCATATGTGTATATATACAGGGGTTGGACAATGAAACTGAAACACCTGTCATTGTAGTGTGGGAGGTTTCATGGCTTACAGAACTTCCCTAGGTAAACTAGTGTTCACTCTCTGCCACACATGCGCTGAAATAAATAACCAGTCAGGTCCCTGCATGCATTGTGATGAGGACAGAGCTCTGACAGGTGTGTGGGTGAGTGTAGAGTTTTGTAAAGCGTTGCAGTGTGGTTATCGTCTTGCTAAAATCACAGAGGTGTGGCATTTTGAAAAGAGCAGTGACACAATCTTCAAAGGGTATATCAACATGTCGGACCATTTGTTTGCTGAATATTGGACCATGTGCATGTTGCTGGACGCCACCAGGCCTCCTGGTGTTTTCGGCCATTTTGTGTCCAGGGCAGTCCGCTCCTGCAGAGTGCCGTCTGGCGCCGCGGCTGATGTGGCGGGACGTCCCAAGTCTGACGTCACAAGACGCTATATAACAGGGCCTCCATTTTGAACACTTGCTTTTCAGCTGGAGACCGGGTTCGGTTACCAACATCTGAAGCATCACCTGGAGAAGAGTCCTGAGTGGATCTCATTTATTCTCTCTCGTTGGCCAACGAACAATTCATAACTGAGGTTTTTGGACTAAGAAGGCCAGAAATTTCACTTTGCCGATCGAAGACGTGAGTTTAACACGTAACTAAAAACACGGAGTTTCGAGGAGACGAACCGCCACCGTGTTTCATCCGAAGTCGACTTTAATGGTCAGATCACGTTTTTTCCCTTTTCGCCAAGGAGGCCAAAGGACGAAGACTGACTGCTTTCTTGTAGTTTAACTCTTCACCCCCCTTTTTCCCCTCTCACTCGCTGCTCTAGAAGGAAACTTCACCAAGTAAAACCCATCCTTTATTTTAATATTTTTATTTCTTTATTAGGAATAGCAGGGTAGAGGAGATTTTTAGTGCAGTTAGAATCTAATGTGTTCTGAATGATATGTGCATGTAACCTTGTTATTGAAACTTTGATGTGCTGTGTTGACATCTGGAAGCCGCTGCGCTCCCAGCTCTGTGCGTGTTTTGTGGGATATTGAACACCTGAGAGCCAGCGCAGGTGCGCTGTGAGACTGGACTGCTAAAATAACCTCATGGTGAAATTCCCCATTTTTTTTGTCTTCAACCTCACTGCTTGCTAGCTTGCCGCCAAAAGTTTTATAACTCTTTCTCTGGTCAAGAGTTGGGGGAGGTTTTAAGACTGAGTATCACTGAGTTACAGTGGAGCTGCGCCCCACCGCCCCTCACCACCACACCCCTTGTCATATTGTTATTTTTGCCATAACTGCTGGTTGATTCCATACACACCCACTGCTGTTATGCTTTATTTCTGCTTAGTTAGATATTTTACCCCTTTTATGTAGAACTTTGCATGTTGAGTAGGTGAAGATTATTAAATCCGAAGAACGGATTGTAGCAGGCGGTGATTTAATAAATATTCACATAGATGATAACAGAAGGCGTTCTGTGTTTATTTTGTGCAAGAGTGATTCGTCAGTCAAGATAAGGTTGAAGTTCCACACGTTTCGGCAGAAACGGTCGATTGAACAGTGACATCTCTGGTAATAGTTATTATTACGGAGTATTTAACGGTTGTAATTGTCAAAGGCGTTGAGCCACAATTACAACACCAGAAACATCTCTGGTCTCGATTCATAAATAAGGATTTTGGTTAAGAAATTGATTTTGTCAAATTATGATTTTTAATTATAATTATTGATCAAGATTAATCAATCAATAATCATAACTCCCAACAAACACCTTCCTGAAAGGTAAGCAGGAGGCTTCAGGCTACCCGTCTGGAGCAGTGGATCAGGAGAGCAAGTCAAAGTATGTAAGAGACTACAAACTCCATAAGGATATCCAATTAGATCCTGAGAAAATCGAGGTGAACCCTGCCAAAAGGCAGGTGGCAAAACTGTGTTTAAACAGTTTTTGGGAGAAATTTGCACAGCGAAGTGATCTGTCTCAGACCACAGTCATCACTAACCCTGATGAGTTTTTCAGCTTCATATTCTCAAGTAAATACAGGGTTAACTGTAGGCTTGCCGTTGTTTTTTAACCATCCTTAAACGATCACCAGGGGGTCTTGTTCTGGGTCTTTTGGATAAAACCATAATTCCTGAACCTTCTTGACCTTCGGTGTTTGTAGAACCACTCATTTTACTCACGGCTCTACCTATGACATCAGAAGCTATATTTGATGCAGCCATTTTAAGATGGGGTTTTGCAATAGCAAATCCTTTTTTAACCAGAGGGGATACAAAGCAAACTAATTTTGAAAATAATGATCCAATTCTGCGTTCGTACATTACCGGAGCCCCATAAAAACCTGGCAGATTACCGCCTGATTGACTTACATAGTAATTTACAAACCGATTCGGATCACGTCTCAGACGTAGCTGTGCCATGTTCTCTCTTGCCTGCTTGATGCAGTGTTGAAGGACCAGGGTAATATGAATGATAACCAATTGGTCTTAGATGTTATATACATCTCTGGAATAGTTTATACAAAAAAAATTATCTCAGGCTACGTTGTGATATCACCGGTCTGAAGTGTAGTCTTATGATGGTCTTTCCGTAGACGAAATTTACAGGAACGTTTTGGTCCGATTTAATTTCTATATTGATATTTTCGATATGTCTTCTGGAAACTGGAAGGTAGTGGGCGGGGTTAAACGTCAGAGTAACCATTTCACTGAAGTCGCCTTGTACTTTGACGGTCCGCTGTAAAGGTGCAAAAGTGTCGCCTACTATTTGCGGGCTGACCACGCCGCTGTAACAGTATAGGTGATAGAAACCGGCCTTCATATCTGCCGGAAAAGGAGCCAGTTTTGGTTCAGATACATGAACCCATTCCCCTGGTTTCACACCCAGCATATAAGCTAGAGTGTTGAAGAAACTTATTTCATACGGACCGCTTGCTTGAAATATAAATCTCTTTTGAACTCTGCTGAATTTCATGCGGCTATCCGGGTTTATTTTTTTGAAAAACATGTCCATTTCTGTCTCGAGTTGAATAAGGTTAAAGTAGCCTCCTCTAATCCTTTGCGTATGGATCTCCACATTACCAATCTTCCTCCATTCAAAGTAGGCATCATGATCCGGTAAATTATGCCATGTATGAGGGTATGAAATCTCTGCTAATGCAACCATCCATTGGCCTTCTAAATAAATATGTTGAGCTAAACTTACACGGAAACTTGAACTGGTATTATTTTTAAACACTTCCATGCTAGCGTTAGAGGGAAGGGTAACGTAAAAGCCATCACCTCTACCTGATAGTTTATGATGCTGTGTCAACTGTGCGGTTTAGTGCAAACCTTTTTATACATTTCGAAGTTCATCAAACCTGATCCAACTGTTGAATTTCTCAGGCCAATTTTTCCAGCGTACAAAAACCTGTTTGACACCCTTGACTGTACGTCGTTTTAATATTTTTTCCACTTGTTTAAACGTTGTCACTGAGTCCTTGCAATATTTGTTGGACTTGACATCATACAGATTCTGAAACACTTGAAAGGCATTTTGTGAGGTCACTTCAATAGGGCTCATTTTAATGCTTTATGGAAAGGAAAACATTGATAAAATATTTAAAGAAGTAAATTCATGCCACTGAAATGAACAGTTGTTGAGATATATGGTCAGAAATTTCACAAAAATTTCACTAAAATGATATATGGCCATAAATTTCAAGACTTGTCTGTGATTTTATGACATCACAGGGGACAGCCACATGTAAACTGACTTCTGCTACAATGGCCAGCAACACAGACAGCAGCGAAGAATCTGATGTTTCTTTAGATACAGGTCCTTCTCAAAATATTAGCATATTGTGATAAAGCTCATTATTTTCCATAATGTAATGATGAAAATTTAACATTCATATATTTTAGATTCATTGCACACTAACTGAAATGTTTCAGGTCTTTTATTGTCTTAATACGGATGATTTTGGCATACAGCTCATGAAAACCCAAAATTCCTATCTCACAAAATTAGCATATTTCATCCGACCAATAAAAGAAAAGTGTTTTTAATACAAAAAACGTCAACCTTCAAATAATCATGTACAGTTATGCACTCAATACTTGGTCGGGAATCCTTTTGCAGAAATGACTGCTTCAATGCGGCGTGGCATGGAGGCAATCAGCCTGTGGCACTGCTGAGGTCTTATGGAGGCCCAGGATGCTTCGATAGCGGCCTTTAGCTCATCCAGAGTGTTGGGTCTTGAGTCTCTCAACGTTCTCTTCACAATATCCCACAGATTCTCTATGGGGTTCAGGTCAGGAGAGTTGGCAGGCCAATTGAGCACAGTGATACCATGGTCAGTAAACCATTTACCAGTGGTTTTGGCACTGTGAGCAGGTGCCAGGTCGTGCTGAAAAATGAAATTTTCATCTCCATAAAGCTTTTCATCAGATGGAAGCATGAAGTGCTCCAAAATCTCCTGATAGCTAGCTGCATTGACCCTGCCCTTGATAAAACACAGTGGACCAACACCAGCAGCTGACACGGCACCCCAGACAATCACTGACTGTGGGTACTTGACACTGGACTTCTGGCATTTTGGCATTTCCTTCTCCCCAGTCTTCCTCCAGACTTTGGCACCTTGATTTCCGAATGACATGCAGAATTTGCTTTCATCCGAAAAAAGTACTTTGGACCACTGAGCAACAGTCCAGTGCTGCTTCTGTGTAGCCCAGGTCAGGCTCTTCTGCTGCTGTTTCTGGTTCAAAAGTGGCTTGACCTGGGGAATGCGGCACCTGTAGCCCATTTCCTGCACACGCCTGTGCACGGTGGCTCTGGATGTTTCTACTCCAGACTCAGTCCACTGCTTCCGCAGGTCCCCCAAGGTCTGGAATCGGCCCTTCTCCACAATCTTCCTCAGGGTCCGGTCACCTCTTCTCGTTGTGCAGCGTTTTCTGCCACACTTTTTCCTTCCCACAGACTTCCCACTGAGGTGCCTTGATACAGCACTCTGGGAACAGCCTATTCGTTCAGAAATGTCTTTCTGTGTCTTACCCTCTTGCTTGAGGGTGTCAATAGTGGCCTTCTGGACAGCAGTCAGGTCGGCAGTCTTACCCATGATTGGGGTTTTGAGTGATGAACCAGGCTGGGAGTTTTAAAGGCCTCAGGAATCTTTTGCAGGTGTTTAGAGTTAACTCGTTGATTCAGATGATTAGGTTCATAGCTCGTTTAGAGACCCTTTTAATGATATGCTAATTTTGTGAGATAGGAATTTTGGGTTTTCATGAGCTGTATGCCAAAATCATCTGTATTAAGACAATAAAAGACCTGAAATATTTCAGTTAGTGTGCAATGAATCTAAAATATATGAATGTTAAATTTTCATCATGACATTATGGAAAATAATGAGCTTCATCACAATATGCTAATATTTTGAGAAGGACCTGTATATCTTAGTCACTATTACAGAGAGAAGCAACAGTCAGAAGAAGAAAGTCAGCTTTCAGCAGAGCACAAGTGCTGCAGCGTGCGGATGGCCAACTTATACCACCAGTCTATTTTTGCCGGATGCTGGAGCACAGCTGGAGTCAATATGCATGAATCATATCACACCACCAGGAAACAGAACAAGAACAACATCTGGATTTTCAAAATAATTCACTGAGGATGGACTAGATCTCGCTATATTAATAAATACACACATATATATGTTTATATATATATATGCGTATATATATTAGCAGTTGTTTACATTAGATCAATTAAGTCAGTTACTGGGTTAACTAAGTTATTATGAACTGAGCAATTAAACATTAAATGCACCAAAGTAAGCAACACACATAGCTTCGCTGCATTCACTCACTGTAGAATAAAACATGAAAATATCTGGGTGCATAAAACGAAAAATGGAGCAGTTTGACTGGTTTAACTTCCACAGAATGAGTTGTTTAGGACTTGCAACTGCATTTATCACTGGCATACACGTTGATTTTAATGATTTGGGTTCCTTGTGGCAACCACACCACAGATGCACCGCAGCTGCATCGCGTTCAGTGTGAGCAAGGCGTCATTGTGTAATCTGCATATGGTTCTTGGAGGTCCTCCAGACTTCGCAGTGATCAGAGCAGATGCAGTGTATATCCTGTAAGTATGGCACTGAGTGAAACAACCGGAGGTGAAGTGAGCAGCATGGAGCAGTAGCAGCAGAGACAAGGGATGATTCAAAATCTGAAGACACTACCTGATGTAATTTTTTAAACTTTATATTAGAATCTTTGGAGAAACATTTGTTTAAATATATCGTATGCGTGTGTAATTTTTCTTAATTAAATAATATTAGTTTCTGATTATTATTATTAATAATAAAATTATTTTGGATTTTTAATTATTAGCAATAACTGCCAATATCTAAATGTACTTTTGTGACAAGAAAGTGTTCTTACCTGCTGAACTTTGATGCATTTAGCAACAGCGGCACCAACCTTTTCTTTTGTGATCTTTTCCCATCAGATGCTTTGAACAGCGTGGCCATAGCATCTGCTTTCAACATTCTTCGTCATCTGTCAGATATCTCGACCTCTGACATAATTTCTCTTGTGAATTCAGAGGTTTCTTGTTCGAAGCAGTGTACTGAAAAGTTCTCCAATCACAATTGGATGTGCTTGGTGGGACCAGCTCATCTGTCCCTCATCAGTTTTCTAGCTCTGATCCAGGCAGCTCTAATCCTCTTTGCTTCGGGAAAGTAGTGCAGACTAGCGGCTGCTGTCGTAGTATTCCTGCCACCACCAGCAATGAATGACCAGAGACTTACCCTTTGACGTCATTTCGGGGGACTTTTGACTTGCAAAATTTAACATCAAAATATGCCTCTTGTGTCACAACTGTCTTTTATCACATCTTTAATCCTAATATCCTGTCAATTACTGCCAATGTCCTTCAATATATGTTTTCTTGTGTCACAAGCACTTTATGGGATTGGCAGAGATTAATCATGTTGTGAATAGGTTTGTTTGGATAACAGTACTCACCGGTCATCTGTGATGTGTAGATACCAAATGCATCTGGAAAAAAATATCAAATTTACATAGGAGATGAACTCACTATACTGTACTTTGTGTTTTTTACAGCATAAATTATCTTGATTGTCGAGTAGGACTTCTGTGAAAGAAGTTACGTCTTCTGTCCTTTTTTACTGAAGAGAGAATCACTTGAGACCATAACAGGTTAATTGAAAAAGGTATAGAATAATGTAATTTAATGATAAAAATGTATTACCTTTACCTTATGTTACTCTCCCTAAGGCTTCCAATTTCAGTACAGTATCTTTCTGTTCAGCTTTAATCATCCTATCACTTTTGCATAGCTGGCTGGCACAGTTGAAATCACTAGTTGAATATAACCAGACAGGCTTTGGCCTCAGCAAACCTTCTATTAGTGCATCCATGTCAGGCTATGGAGCTGAGTGCAGGTTTGTCGTGTTTGTATGAGTGTTGTGTCTCCATCTCTCCACCAGGGTGATACAGGCAGGTGCAGCTGCACAGCTGTTCTCCATGAAGAGCAATCACTGAGGAGCTTCAAAAGCTACGGAGACCTCAGAGGAGGTGATGAACTGTTTGCTCAACCTGAGTAATAATTGGACCAAAAAACCGTGCTCTGTTCTTGCCTTTGTCCTGACCTGCTGGTTTCCTAACCCTGGCTCTGTTCTCCTTCAAAAGGTTGCTGTTGGTTAAACCCAGCCCTGTATTAATCATCAAGGTTCTGCCTCATTTTCTGTTTGCTGTCAGCGAACCCTCGTCCTGGATAACCCGCCGTGGTTCAGTCTCCTACCAAGCTGGTAAATACTTCAGTGAATTAACTTCAGACCGAGGACCTCCCTGGATCCATCGGATCAGGTTGCAGAATTGCTCCTCGCTCTACATGCTCTGCCTGTCCACCCTCCAATGCAACTCACCAACTGGAGGAGCCCGCTCACAGCACACCGGCCTGCCAACCTCAGTCTTCGTGGCTTGCTCATTTTTCCCCAGAACCGACATACCCATTGCTTCAGCACACCTGATTTCAATTGATGGCTGATTAACAGGCTATGCTGAACAGCAATCACTTGAATCAGGTGTGTTAAAGCAGAGAAACATCTAAAATATTCAGGACGGGGCCCCTGAGGACCAGGATTGGGAACCACTGGAGTAAAGGAAAACGTTCTCTCCTGTAACATGGTGGATCTCAAGTATGTTTTAAAATGTTTAAGCACTGAGAAGCTACATTCACCTGCAGCTACAGCCATAGAAAGGTAAGTAGCAGTCTTAGAGCAATGCCTAAATGTGCTTAAAGTGAAGCACATTCTGCTGATGTCAGATTTGGGGAGAGGGGGTCTGACAGCCCCAATAATTTCCATCTTCATGTCCTCATCATCATCTTCCAAAGCCTGCTCCAGTCTGTAACAGCATTCACTCAGCTTTTCTTTCTAACCTGTGCTTCCCAATGACTTGGTGGAGTAAATGAATAACTCAAAGAAGCCCTCGTACTCGTACTTGTCGTCTTCCGCTTTATCCGGGACCGGGTCGCGGGGGCAGCAGACTCAGCAGAGACGCCCAGACGTCCCTCTCCCCAGACACCTCCTCCAGCTCCTCCGGGGGGAGCCCACGGCGTTCCCAGGCCAGCCGAGAGACATAGTCCCTCCAGCGTGTCCTGGGCCGTCCCCTGGGCCTCCTCCCGGTGGGACGTGCCTGGAACACCTCCCGAGGAAGGCGTCCAGGAGGCATCCGGTATAGATGCCCGAGCCACCTCAACTGGCTCCTCTCGATGTGGAGGAGTAGCGGCTCTACTCCGAGCCCCTCCCGGATGGCCGAGCTCCTCACCCCATCACTAAGGGAGTGCCCGGCCACCCTACGGAGGAAGCTCATTTCAGCCGCTTGTATCCGGGATCTCGTTCTTTCGGTCATGACCCAAAGTTCATGGCCATAGGTGAGAGTAGGAACGTAGACCGACCGGTAAATCGAGAGCTTTGCTTTTCGGCTCAGCTCTCTCTTCACCACAACGGACCGGCACAGCGCCCCCATTACTGTGGCAGCCGCACCGATCCGTCTGTCGATCTCCTGCTCCATTCTTCCCTCACTCGTGAACAAGACCCCGAGATACTTAAACCCCTCCACTTGAGGCAGGAACTCCCCTCCAACCTGAGGAGGACAAGCCACCCTTTTCCGGTCGAGAACCATGGCCTCGGACTTGGAGGAGCTGATCTTCATCCCAGCCGCTTCACACTCGGCTGCAAACTGCCCCAGTGCATGCTGTAGGTCTTGGCTAGAGGGGGCCAGCAGGACCACGTCATCTGCAAAAAGAAGAGACGAAATCCTCTGGTCCCCAAACCAGACCCCCTCCGGCCCTTGGCTGGGCCTAGAAAGGAGCCCTGTAGATTAGAAAATCATTCCCTTAATTTGACTATGGAGGTATCAACTAAATGGAGGAAAAAATATTTTTTAAAGCACTCCTCTGAAGTTGAAAGTGTTTTCCCTGTCCCTTCATACTCAAACTGCCTCTTTGTATTTTTCTGTCGCTCCTGATGCATGCTCATCTCTGGCTTAAGTGTCTCTGCAATCTCCTTTGTTGTAAATGTGGGTCGCTTTACCCAGAATTTATGAAGAAAATAATTCTTAAAACTCTTAAATCCGTCCATGTGCACTGTACTGTAACAACAATTAATCATATCTCGTCATGTGAATCTTCTTCCTTGGCTTGTTGTTCCTTGTAACTCGTTCTTCCTTCATCCAGACCGGTTCCCTGTTCACACTTGCAATGGGCCAATGCCCAGCAGTATTTTCATCATCTGACCGCGTTGTAGGTACATTGAAAAAATTATCAATGTTGGTGTCATAGAAATATATTTTGTTTTATTACACTTTTTCGGTTTTTCTGTTCTGCTTTGATAACTCCACTTCATTTTTCTCCTGTCGGATCAGACAGGCACTTCATGGACCTTTTTGTGACAACATAAAATAATCAATTTTAGTTTGTGAAAAGAGGGGAGCAGAAGTCAATCATGCCTTGTCATGCTTTTTGTGTATTCTTTTGACTGTAAATTATAATTTGTATTTCAAATGTACATTATTAATGCAGGGGCAACCAGCAGGACCCCCTGCTAGTTGGGGTCGCCAGGCGGTTGCCTACCTTTGGCTATATAGTAAGTCCGCAGCTCAGGGGTCTCAAACTCCAGTCCTGGAGAGCTACTGTCCTGCAACTTTTAGATGCACCCCTGCTCCAACACACCTGAATCAGATGACCAAATGACCTCCTTACTATGCCATGAAGTTCTTCAGAGGCTTGGTAATGAGCAATTCACTTGATTCAGAGGTGTTGCAGAAGGTGTGCATCTAAAAATTGCAAAAATATTAGCTCTCTAGGATCAGAGTTGGAGACTCCTGCGGTAGCTGATGGCACAACAATTTCTATCTGGTATATCACTAAGAAGTACACAAATTTCTGTAACTTGGACATACAGGGGGACTGCAAGGTTTAAATATTGAATTTCTGTGCAGTGTTATCAAGAAGTCTTCCACGTACTCCCATCCACAGATAAACATTTCCATGAGGTCTGACTGGCCTGCATGGGAGCCGCCACAAAGTGGTTCCGTTTTAAACTGAAAGGAGGTCTAAATGTTTCCCTCATTGTTTGAGCTGAAACAACATCCACAAAACACAAACACAAGCATAACATCATTCACTATTGATCATTGGTGGATAAAATGCTGTTGTACATAAATTTGATTTCCATTGATATTTTTTTGTGATTTTGTTGTCAGCACATTCAACTTTGTACAGAATAAAGTATTCAATGAGAATATTTTGTTCATTCAGATCTAGAATGTATTATTTGAGTGTTCCCTTTATTTTTTTTTGAGCAGTGTGTTTATCCCTGGAATAAGTGTTTTTTGATTGGTCATTAAAAGCTCTATATTGATATATGTGTACATGATGCTAGTATAGAAACCTCTGGCTGTAAGTGTAAATCATTTAATAGTCATAGGGTGGGGAGTAGTGGAGGCAGTGTAAACTCCTCAAAGTCTTTGTTGGACTCCGAGTCATCTTCAAGTGGCTCCTCAGCTGCTACACATTAGGTGAGTAGTGTTAACATGCATGTGTTTAAATGTTCTGCATAAGGTGACATTTGAATGAGGGACATAATGCAGATTTTTGCACCCAAACCTTGCATTGTAATTAATTATGCAAGACTACTCACTTTATCTGGCAAGCCTCATAAAATTGTGGCTTACTGGTGTAGCATAATGAAATAAAGGTATACCTGGTATACCAACCAGAGTAATGTGAATTAACCTAAATATCAAGGTAATTCTGTAGTCTGCTGCAAAGATCCAAAGTTTATCTTCCACTTTGTGATGCATGATAAATATGTTGATTTAGCAAGCATGACAATTAATGTGCCCAATAGCAGTATATATATTTTTGTACTCATTCATTTTGAGGCTTGTTCATCAAACTTGAGTCTCTACATTCTTGTGTGTCCATCTAGTGGGCAAAAGCTGTAATCACACAATCATCTATTTCCACAAAAGGACCTCATGCAACAGATGGACATAAAAATCCCGATTTTAGAAGGGCCTGCCCCATCAAATTAGTAAAACATAAATGCAGGGGACAATGTTGCAGTATTGCCACATTTTACAAAGAACAATGATTGTCAGACAGAAAGTCAAATTCAAAAGACAGAAAAATGACACACTGTTTTCCAGACTAATCTTTCTGGCCTTAAAGAAATAAAATCTGGTTTAGAGACAGCTAAACACATACTACGGTGTTCAAATTAATTAAGTTTAACTCTGTTGGTAAAATTATGCTTGACCAACACAAGCTGAAATCAGAACATCTCTGAACAAGGACAAAGTGACAAGACCAAAATATATTTTTATGTTTGCTGATCGAATATGAATTATATTAAAAGCCTTTTTACTGTATTGTTTTTACTGTCTAATAGTGCTTCCTGAATCATGTAAAATCAGGATTTGGCATTTTCTGAAAACTTTGACTATAGAACTTTAAAGCTTTTTGATGTCATGCATTTGCTTATTTGTAGCTTCCAAGGTGCCAGGCAGAACAACATGGTCTTAATCAAACGTTCAGCAGATCTTGTTGAAGGTCTTTCAAAGCTGTTTATTGCACTTGGGCAATAGGAACATATTTAGTTTTAAAATGTGTCTTTCATCTCTGTAAAGTATCTGAGAATTTGCAACTGCCTTACAGATTTGTATTTCTAATTCAGGTTTGTACAACTTTTAGAAAGATTTAGTGTGTGAGTTAGTGTTGTGGAGTTCGTTTTTTACATGTGACTACAAATAAAAAGTAGACATCTGCGTATAAAACTGTGCTGCCCTCTGTATGCATCTATCGGGCTACAAGTGAGAATTCTGACAGCTTTATTTACCCCCATATTCAAACTACCTAGACAGTCACCGATCAAAATGACAAATCAAAAGTCAGATTGTTTTGCTGTGTTTATGGTCTCCAGGAAATAAAAGTTATAGTGAGGATTTTACTACCTATCAAAAGATTTTTAGATAAATCGCCTTTTTTTTTTTACAATAATGTAAATAGTAAATTCAGATTTTAAGTGTAACAAGACATATTCTGCTTAAAACATATTCAGGATTTTTGACTGCACGTAGCTAGCTGTAGCCAATTAAAAATTTTGAAGTTAAACATATATTTCATTTCTACAGTACCTGCATCAGATGGCATTATATGATTAAGCCATAGAATAAATGTGTTTATTAATCCTTATCAGTCAGCTACACTGAGCTCCTTCAAGAACATCACTAGTAAACAGCAGGCCTACTCTTGATTATTGATCAGTTTTATAATGTTTTGAGATCTATCAATCATCTAAACACATCTTAAAACTACATTTTGAGACAAAATATTGTTTGAAGAAATCAAGAATTTTGACCTCTTACACTTTCCATCCATCATTATACCTCCTTGGATACCAAGATGCTAATTTCCCCTCAGGGATCAATAAAGTATCTTTGAATTGAATTGAAGATTAAGTGCACTTCTATGAAACTGATGATGCACTTCCTACTCTAGAGTCAGTCATCTTCTATACCACTTCTTCCATACTGAGTCTATGGGTGGGAGGTGGGGTACACCCTGGACAGGTTGCCAGTCCATTGCAGGGCAACACACAAACAACCATGCACACACTCATTCACACCTAAGGGCAATTTAGAGACACCAATTAACCTAACAGGCATGTCTTTGGACTGCAGGAGGAAGCCAGAGTACCTGGTGAGAACCCATGCATGCATGGGGAGAACATGCAAACTCCATGCAGAAAGACCCCCAGCCAGGAGTTGAACCCAGGACATTTTGCTGCAAGGCAACAGTGCCACCAACTGCGCCACTGTGCAGCCTCCTACTGTAGAGTATTTAATTGTTTTTATTATACATAACTTATATTATAAAATGATAATATTATAAATAATATTCATACTATGAGCTCATTGTTCTGAGAATCGTCCATGCTACAGGCAACTACTGTATCTGTACTGTTATGTTTTTTAGAGGAATTTGTCCTGCTGGACTTTTGTTCTAAATTTACTCTTCAGGTAAATGTGAAAATACAAAACGACATGTGGCCAAGAAAGTTTTCTAGACACTACAACCAACAGAATAAGTCACTTTCCTTTGTATGGCATATGCAACAAAGCAGTCTCTGTTAGGGCAGTTTATTGGGTCCCTGTCCGATAAATATGGGACATGAGATCATAACAGAATTTGCACTGGTAAATAGAGGGAGTTTACATCCAGATTTCTGCTTTGTACCTCTAATCAGATGGTCATAAACTGCACAAAACTCAATTACAAATAAAATTCTTTATACAGTCGCACAAACCTTTTTTGTAAGTCATGCAAATTTACTCTGTTCTACTGTGCATTGTATTCTAATGCACATTTATCCTGCTTGTACACCTGGTTAAAGTTAGATAATGCTAAAAGTAATAGGTATAAAAAATTTTTAAAAACTAATAATTCCAAAAATCACATTTACACTTTTATTGTAAAGGCGGATTTTTACAAAATATTCATGTGATACAAAAATGAAGAAAAAAACCCCAGCAAAAACAACAAAATAACCAGAGTTTAATGTAGCTGCAGAAATCCAACTTTGGTGATGATGTTTTTATTTAAAAAAAAGTAACCTGCTGAACAGATTAAAAAAAAAATAAAAATGCAAAAACAACAAAAAACAAAGCGACAGAAAAACTATATACGACAAAATCTTTTAGCGAAGCTCAGATAACGATTGGCTGCATGGCGAGCCGTACCTTATGTTTGAAAACTAGAACAACTTCTAGATCAAAGCAACAGATCAACTCGATGCAACGCTTCTAAGGCTCTGTTTGTGTTTTTCAGAACTAACTAAAGCAGATGCAGACATTAAACTAACTGCTCTGTAGCAATAACTACACCTGATGAAGCATAATACAAAAACAAAGAAATTGCACATGCTAAAACAAAGTCCTCTGATGCTATCGCAGCTTTAATGCTGCATCAGCTAAAACAACAAATAAACAGCAGTACAGTGTATAAAGAACTAATCTGAACAGTATAAAACCTCTCCACTTAATATATCTGTTTCTTAGGGAAAGCAGTTTTAGTAATTACATAGCAGTTTCTTTTATACGTGTGATTAGGTAGATTTACAGTACATTTTGGAGCCCTAAAAGATTTCCTGTTTACTTGCCTATGTCCTGCAAAAAGGCTAAAATATCTGAATTTGAGCCTAAAAGCTTAGAAAATAGCATTCAATTACAGTAGCCTTGTGTTTGTGGAGAAGAAAGTTGTAAAAGTTGTTGATGGTAAATTATAAAAATGCATGGTTGAAAAGAAGTGTAATATTCCTCCTTTAAGGTTGACTTTAATAAAGAGTTCTTTTGAAAACAGCACTGAACCCCGAAGAATCCCATCTGATGAGAGCTGTTTGAGTTTGGGAATCAGCTTTATCAGCTGTGCTTTAAGGCTAGGTGGAAAGTTTTGCACCACTCTCATGGCAGCAGTATTTTAAATGTTAAACTTTGAGAGCCGCTGTTTTGTTTTTCCTTCACTTTACAACTAAGCAGACTGGGTGCTTCCATTTTTTTTTTTTCAGATTGCTTGCATTGGGATGGCATCTAGAAATAGTAGTTCACTATAAAACAGAGCATTTGGTGCTGCACATTTCACACCTAAAGCATCATACCAATGTTGAATATACTGTCACTTATTTAGTATTAATCACTGACTCTTAGAAAATCTAGAAAGAATTTTTCTAAAGATCAATAAATTTTCTTTCATTGATTCAGGGTATAATTAATAGTTTTTGTGTAAATTTACAAACAATTGAGAAAAAGTTTTAATATATGTCATGTTGCACTAATAATTAAATTAAAATGTTTATTAAAGATTGTGTGTTTACATTACTGAAATTTTTGAATGATGTCTTTGTTTTAATATTAGTATTTTGGACAAGAAAACAGGTGGAAATCAATAATTAAAGTTTCAAAATCTCTGGAATCACATTTAAAACTTGGATTAAAGCATGGTAAAAAGAAAGTACACCCATCTTTTAGTTCCAGGACCTTATATATAAGAACATAATAGAACTGATCAGGCCTTTAACAGGTTATAAGATTCTGAAACTTTGAATATGCAAAACCACAACTTATTCAACACTGTTAATTACGGCACAAAAGCAAAGCCAAAATCATCAGTGTGATCACTTCTACTAAGGCAGGACTTTTGATGCACTGGAGTATAACAAGAGCAATAACCTTAACGAAGCAATTGTTGCTGTCTGTCATTATGGGAGTGATGATTACAACACAATTTCCTAGTTATTTGAGTCCATTATTCTGGAGTTAGAAAGATTACATTTTTGTAGTTGTACATGATCCTACTAAGTTGTAAATTTTTTTTTCCATTTTAGTACGCTATTTTTACTATCTACACAGTATTTTTTTCATATGCTGTAAATTTCCTCTAACTGTGCAGTCTCTTAATTTCTACTTTCTGTTTTTATATTTTTACCTTTATGTGAAACTTCATGCTTCGATTTGCCTGTCAGTTTGCTGCTGGAACAACTGAATTTTCCAATTTTGGGACAACAAATGTGTATTCTATTCTATTCTTTACAGTTGGAAAACATTTAAGAAAGTTAATCTACATAGTAGAGGACGTCCCAGCGAATTCACCCCAACATCAGACTGTACGATGCTCTGAGAAGTGACAAAAACCTCCAGAGGTCCATCTCACTCTATACAAGCCTCAGTTAGTATGTTAAAGTTCATTACAGAATACCTATAGAAGACTGCAGTAGAAAGCATCCACTACCTAAAAATAACATGGTAAAATGACATAGGTTTATGAACTTTCATCTGAATAAACCACAAGACTTCTGGAACAACATTCTTCAGACAGATGACACAAAGGCAGAGATGTTTGGCCAGAAGGCACAGCATGAAAAAAATGATCAGCACAAACACTTCATGAAAACTGTTAAGCACGGTGGTAGAAGAATGATGATTCTAGAATTGCGCCGTTCAAGGTGGCAGCAGGTTGGAGTAGCTCTGTTACTTTTGATTCTGATTTATTCTTTTTTGGGAACTCTTCCTCTTGTGGTGGATACAGTTGATTTTTTTTTTTGTATAACTGTCCACTCCAGTGTCGGATGCGGGGCAGCTTGGAGGATTTTTCCAAATACTTTCTATTTTTGGACATTTGTTATGATGCATTGCCATGGCAACGGGGTTGTTTCTTACAACCGGGAGCAGCTGATTAATATCTCAAAAGCTCAAATAATACTTCAACTACAACCCCAAATCCCTGATGAGTTGAAAAAGAGACGCTGTTCAGAGCAGCTCTGTGGGATTCTGCAGCACCTCTTCAATCTTAGCCTGGCCCAGAAGAAGGTTCCAGTGTTGTGGAAGACCTCCTGTCTTGTTCCGGTACCAAAGAAAACTCACCCATCAGTCCTCAATGACTATAGACCTGTTGCCCTGACATCCCACATCATGAAGGTCCTAGAGAGACTCCTGTTGGCCCACCTGAGTAAGCAAACAGTAAACCATCAGGACCCCCTTCAGTTTGCTTATCGCTGTGGAGTTGGAGTTGAAGATGCCATCATACACCTGCTTCAACAAACCGACTGTCATCTGGACAAAGCCAGCAGCACTGTGAGGATCATGTTCTTTGATTTCTCCAGTGCATTTAATACAATCCAACCTGATTTGCTTTGTCAGAAACTCCAGAAGACTCAGGTGGAGGCCTCAACAATCTCCTGGATCAAAGACTACCTGACAAACAGACCACATTTTGTGAGACTGAAGGGTTGTGAGTCTAACCAGGTAGTCAGCAGAACAGGAGCACCACAGGGGACGGTACTCTCACCATTCCTTTTCACTCTGTACACCTCAGACTTCCAGTACAAGACAGACTCCTGTCATCTGCAGAAATACTCAGATGATTCTGCAGTTGTGGGGTGGATCAAAGATGGACAAGAAGCTGAGTACAGGAAGGTGGTGGACCGCTTTGTGGCATGTTGTGGAAACAATCATCTCATTTTGAATGTGACTAAAACAAAGGAGATGATTGTAGATTTTAAGAGAAACAGGAATAAGTCAAAAACTATTTCTATCATGGGAGAAGAGGTGGAGGTGGTGGAGGAGTATAAATACCTCGGTGTTCACCTGGACAACAGACTAGAGTGGAGATGCAACTGTGAAGCCATCTACAAGAAGGGACAGAGCAGACTGTACTTCTTGAGGAAGCTTAGGTCCTTTGGTGTTTGCAGCAAGATGCTGCATATCTTCTACAAGTCTGTTGTGGAAAGTGTGATCTCTTCTACCATCATCTGCTGGGGAAGCAGCATCAGAGCCAGGGACTTAAAAAAGCTCAACAAGCTGATAAAGAAGGCTGTCTCTGTTCTGGGGACTCCTCTGGAACCTCTGGAGATCATTGTGGAAAGATGGATTCTTCATAAAATGAAGAACATTATGGAGAACCCTGAGCATCCTTTTCATGAGACTGTCCTACAACAACAGAGTGTCTTCAGTCAGAGGCTTCTTCAGATCTGCTGTAAGACGGAGCGCTACAGGAGATCCTTCCTGCCCACAGCCATCAGCATCTACAACGGCTCTTTGAAGAAACCCTCATAATGAGCTACAACAACATTTAATTTCCCTTTGGGATTAATAAAGTATTTGAATTGAATTCAGTCTTTTTTTTGAAGCCACAGGATGTCAGCACCTTGCAGTAAAGGAGTCAAACTTAAACTTCTCTTAACCTAATTATTCTAGAGTCAAATGAGAAACCTCTGACAGCTGTAGATTGGCCCAGACTCTGGGTCATCAAAAAAAGAGTGATACTAAACACAGCACAGAATGGCTGCAAAAGAAACAAATCGATTTGTCTTAATGGCCCAGTCAATGCCCAAGCATTAATCTCGTTCAAATGCCATGGTGTGACCTTAAAATAGATGTTCAGGAAACAAATGTCTGAAAACCTCAATGAATTGATACATTGCTGAAATAGGAGTGGGCCAAAATTCCTCCACAATGAAGTGAGTCAGTTTGTCTGACTAACATAGACAAATTCAGAGTTACTGCTGCTAAAGGTGCAGTAACTCTTGGTTCTACAAGCTGTTGAATGATGGTGAGTACTTAGTTTTTTAAACAAAATATCCTCCATTTTGGATTCATCTTTGTTCAATAAATAACAATCTGGAATATGTTGTGTTTTACACTCAAGGTTAAATTTAAATAACTTGTTAAAAACATTTGAATGGTGTACTTTCATTTTTACCACGACCGCATAGTTCAAAACCAATGATGCAAATAGTGGGAAAGACGCATGAGCTGGTAAGTTAACGAAGCTGTATTCATAGTTCCTTAAAAGCATTCTGCAGGACAAAGACATTAGTATCTAATACTTTATTTGTGTTCTAAAATTAAAACCATCCCTGTATACTAATTTCTACAATGGCTTCACTAAACATCAAATCTTTTTCTTTACTCTGTCTTTACCATCTTATCGGTTTCTCACTTGCCTCCTGTTTCCCCTTTTCTCCTTAAAAGTTTGAGAGTAGTGTAATATCCTCCCCTTCTCCTCTACCTGCACAAAAAGTTGTTTCTCAATGGGACTTGACATTTCTGATGTTCGCAATGCTCTTTTCACCCTTTTGCTCAGTAGTAGCAGGGTTGATTGTTACAGGCACGGATCTCCCTCCGGTCCTTGCAGATGCCCTTTACCCTTTTCTTTGCCACCCTTAAGCGCTGCTGTAAGCCACCTCCACAGGATAAAGTGCAATCTGTCCAGCTGGTCCACGGCTGCAGCCGGCAACCCACTGCACCTGAACAAATGGGAACCAGCAGGGAAGGTTTGTCAGAAAATAAACAGCAACACACTGAAAAATTCTACAATACAGTGCATGTATGAACTTTATCTTACAGAACAAGACTTATTTCTATATACAACCCTTTTTTAAACTGTCCATAATAAGCAAATACATTTGCTTCTCCAAAGCAACAGATCAGCTTTTTGGCATTTGCAGTGTAACACATATTGAATTGGGTGTTTTTTAAAGTTACTTTTAGGCTCTAGAGGGCTTCATTATTTTTTTTATGTATTTTTTATACAGTAGTAAGACAAGAAATGATGTTGAAAGAGCAGGCAAAGGGAGTGCATAAAGAGTCAACGGGCTGGGATTCAATCCTGCGACAGTCTGTGTTGAGGACTAAGGTCTCTGTACATGGGTCGTGCGCTTAACGCTCTGCTCCACCAGTGCCGCGCTCTAATTGGGTATTTTTGGTTTTGTTAGGGCAAAACCAAAAACTGCTTGTTAAGTTTTATGCTTCACATTTTTGCGCATTTACAGCTACTTTCAGAATTTAGGTTTGTTCATTGCATCCGGTGAATAGTTGTGTTTGTGTTTTGGGAATATAGCTATTTTTTAAGTTCATGTGTTGTTTATAGGTAAATAAACATCACATCAGGTTTCATGCAGTTTCTTTCCTGCTGCATTTACTTACCCGATGCCTTGGCCTTACTCCCACCACCTCCTTTTGTGCGGCACTTCCTGATCTTGCATTTCTTCCTCTGGATGGTCTCGGGACAAGAACTGCCCCCGAACTGTGGCTCCAGTTTGATCATACGGGTGCGAATAGTGTGTCCTTTGCCGCAGGACTTGTTGCACTCCGACCACTCCGACCATTCTGAGACCATGCAGTCCATCGCTGGATGGAGGAATGATAGGAGCAATGGAAGATAAAGGCATAAAGGGGAAAAATAAAAGGAATAAATACATTTTGTCATGTTGGAATCAAAACAACAATATCTATCATTTTGTTAGGATTTCATGTGATAGACCAACACAAAATAATGTTCAGTGTAATTATGAAGTGAAAGGAAAAAGATGCATGGTTTTATGTTTTTTTTTTTTTTAATCTAAGAGTTTATCATGTATAATATTTGTATTCAGCGTCCCTGCCTATGTACTTTGTGCAACCACCTTTCATTGCAACTACAGCTGCAGGTCTTTTGGGCTAGGTCTCTACAGGTTTGCACATTTGCAGAGTGATATTATTCTCTACAAAATGGCTCAGGTCAGATTGGATGGAAAATGTCTGTAAATAACAATAATTAAATTAGATTTAGGTCTGGACTTTAACTGGGCCGTTCTAACACATGGATATGCTTTGATCTACAACAGTCCACTGTAGCTCTGATTTTAAGTTTAGGGTCGTTGTTATGCTGGAAGGTGATTCTCTGCCCCAACCTCAACCTCGGGAGTTAGCTAGATCTGCCCATCAACTCAAATCAGCTTTCCTGTCTGTGTTAAGGAAAAGTATCGCCACAGCATGATGCTGCCATCACCACTTTTCACAGTGACTGGAGTAATGTCCTATGATAGTTTCCAGTCACACATAGTGCAAATGTTAGCCAAAAAGTTTAATTTTATTCGCATCTGAGGAGAGCACCATCTTCCACATGTTTGCTGTGTCTGCCTCATGGTTTGGGGAGCAAACAGAACTTCTTATGGCTTTCTTCTTGTGATTCTTCCCTAAAAGACAAAATTGCGGCGAGCACAACTAATAGGGTTATCTTCCTGTCAGATTCTTCTAATTGAGGTGTGGATCTCTGCAGCTCCACCAGAGTTACCTTTGACTTCTTGGGTGCTTCTCTCATGTATGCTGTCCTTGTCCAACCTGTAAGTTTAGATGGACACCCTTGTCTTGGTAGCTGTGCAGCTGTTCCCTACTTTTTCCATTTTTAGATAATACTGTAGATTGAGCAGTTCTCCTTGAAATAATTTAATCCTGTTTTAAACTTCTACACAACTTTATCCTATACACGTCTGGTATCTTATTTGGTGTTTATGATGCTGTTTGTTTTATCAATGTTCTCTATCAAACCTCCTAAAAGCTTCTATAAACAGCTGGATCTATGCACTGTAATCCCTATTTACTTATTAGGTGACAATACCATGTGTTAACCATGCATTTGTTGGTATATCATACAAAATCCTAATAAAATATTATTGAAGTGTATGGCTATAATGTGCCAAAATGAGATCAAGCTCAAGCAAATGAAAATTTTACCAAGGCACTCTGCATATATTACATTTTGGCTGGTCACAAACTGCACAGAGCTCCTGAGGGACTGACTGCTTAAACAGTGATGAATATTTAAAATGATCTTAAACCGAATACTTTCTACCATTTGAGATTCTGTTTGATACAGCAAACTCAATAGATCCCTTTTACTTTATGTTAAGTTGCACAGTCACTGCTGACTTTTTAAACAGCCTTTCTGCATGGCCAGAGCTTGTAACGTTGTATCATCACATTGTACAGATCAGTGCGCAACCAGCAAAATAACTGCTCCCCCTAAAACTGCACATTAGATTCTGTCCGTAAACAATTTAAATCTTAAAGCAAGCATTTCATGCTACACTGTGCATTTTTAAGAACAGCATATACTAGATGTTGTTTATTATGCTGCAAACTGCAGTTTTTTAAGATCAATCCCAACAGTTTCAAAACACAGGCCAGTATAATCAAAAAACACTAACACACGTCTTGCACATGTTTTCCTAACCATCGAACTCCAAAGGACACTGTCAAAACGTCTTTGTCTTTTGAGATCAAAGGCATTTTGTCCCAATGGGCCCTTTCTTTTAATTTAAGGAACTAAAGGGTCACAAATTGAATTCATACACAGCCTGGTCTTTGTAAAATGGTGAAAACATATTATCTTTTAAAAATACAAAGTGTGAGAATGTCTTGCCATGTTCAGAAATGCATAGAAAACCGTGTTTGACAGTTTAATAAATATTCTACTATGCAAAAATGTTAAGGGGCCAGTTTTAAATATGACACCTTCATTGATTTGTATTCATTAATTTATCTTCTATACCGCTTATTCCATAGTATGTCACAGGGGAGCTGGTGCCTAGCTCCAGCAGTCTATGGGTGAGAGGCAGGATACACCCTGGACAGGTCGCCAATCCATCACAGAGACAAAACTGCACACTGATCAGATCTACATTCAACCCACATGTCATAGTATCACATATTTTTGGAGGAATAATAATTTATCCACATGATTAGGGTGAAGCAACCCTTAATGGGTCTGAAAAACATTTATTTTGGCACACATGCTGCAGTTCTCTTCCTGAACAAGGGGTGTCACTTTGGAGAAGGATAGGACTGCTCTACGACAGGATATGCTGCAGGATGATGAGTCCAAACAGGAGCTGAATCACTAAACTCTTCTTTAATCTGTGGCCTTTTTCCCATAACAACTTTATTCACTGCAGTGCTGATACAATCACTGTGAAAATATGACTCATTTTGGTAAACAAGACGTTAAAGAAAAACAAGTAAAATCAACCAGTTTCTTGTGCAAATATTTTTTCACAGAGGACAATGTTCAGATGGACCCAAGAGGTCTTTGTACACAGCTAAATACTTTCACTGATTTTATACAGTGAAACCACAGTCAAAAATGACTGACTACAAATGTCAAGCTGAGAAAGATGAAAATACAAATTGTCCTGGACCAAAAGGAGGACTTTAAAATTGAAGGACTCACGGCACTCAGGCAACATGCACTTCTCTGTTTGTTCCAGATCCTCGGTGCACTCAGTGGGATCGGATTTTAGCATCCTCTGACGGTTTCGAACTCCCCGGCCGCACGTCACACTACACTCACTCCAGTCCGACCAGGGGGACAGCATGCAGGGGATGGTGTCTGTACACTCAGAAATACAGTTACAGTTTTTGTGTAGATCAATCTCCTTTTTTTATGAGAAACAACTGAAATAAATGAAGTATACTGTAATAAAATGTGTAATAGTTTAGATTTAAAACATGGCTCTGTACTTACTTTGGTTATTGGTTCACACTTTGAAATTGAGTAGAACAGTATAAAGAAACAAATGAATTCCAAGTAGTCGAATTCTATTTTACTGTTAAAGCCAAATTAACGCTTTTGGCTACAGTGACAAAACAAAAACATCCTCAGTAGGTTGTAAGGAAGCAAAAAGTTTTATTAAGCACACAAGTGAAAAGTGTCTTTCTTATACAAAAATAGAAAAAAAATAATATAAGTTTTAAATACTTTAGTCTTAATTTTATGTGAAAATTCAAAATAGGTTCACTCACTGAGTGTGAGTTTGACAGCGTTTGACCAATAAGTCAAGCCTAGTGTCCTTTATGTAATTCCTGGTGGAGTATTTAATGATGTTTATTATGCTCTAGAAGGCATTATCAAGCACATATTTCAAACATTTAAAGATGTTGTATAAATTCACAAAATGGCTTGCAGTAGCCTTGTTATTTTTATGACCACCGGCAATATTTCATTGCAAGACCATCTCTCCTGCTGTTGTATCACCAAAAACTGTAATCATTCATGCACACTGCTGACTAAAAGGTCCTGTCCTTATGCACAGTATTTCTTGCATTAGGTTCATGTGGAGTGCTTGGGATACTCAATTTCTCTATGCTATATGGCTTATTTTTCATCTGCATGTACCCATTAGTGATGCTTGTGCAGTTTTAGCTTCATAAGAATACATGTGTAGTTACCAATAAAACTATATTAAGAATAAGTGTAAACTCACGGCATTCTGGCATCATACACTTCTCCACCTCAGCCACCTCAGTTTTACACATTGATCCGTCTATAGGAGGCATCTTCACCATGCGTTCACGTCTTCTCATGCCAACACCGCAGGTGACGCTGCAGGGGTCCCACTCCCCCCATTCTGTCACCACACAGCTGCTGTCAGCTGTGGAAAGCAAAACAAACAAGAACATTCAAATCAAACACTATTTCTCAATGTTAATAGTGTAAAATGCTTGCTTTTTTAGATTACTCTTTTCATTCTCCAGAAATAAAACATATTAAGTGATGAGATTACAGCAGCCTTCACAGAAGTGCCTTGATATTAATAATATAATTTAATTTAATAAATTTATAATTTAATTTCCCTTTGGGATTAATAAAGTATTTTTGAATTGAATTGAATTGATATAAATGGAAATTTAGGTAGCTTATTGAAAAGACATCCAAAAAGCATTTTCAATCCATATTATGATTTTTTTTGTGACCAATTTGTGATCAGTTATGTGCCAGTTTTTGTAAGTTAGCAATATCAACACAGTGCACACTAATGGAGGAAGTATTTTTATTACATATGAAATAAAAATGAATAACATCCTTCAAGCTTCAGTACTGTAAAAAAAATAAAAAATCTTAAAATTAGAAAGAGCTAAATCTGACAAGGGCATCAAGGGAGGCATCATTATTGGGACAAATGAAACTGAAAGGAAATACCTGAAGCTGTTCTTATTGCACTTAATTACTTATGCAAGACAATGTTCCTTAAAGAAACAAATAATTGAGAAAGAGTAAAGGGCTTAATAACTGGATGTGAATAGCCGCGGAGAGTGCCAGACGTCCCTCTGCAGGTGAGTATTTGTGACTTGAATCAAATTCAAGTAGCCACTGGGGATTAATGAGACCTGAACAGGCGTGTGTTTTTGGCTGATCAAACACCAGATGTGCTGCTGTTCTGAACTGTTTGTAGGAGTTTCACTGTGGATGCTGGAAGACTTGCTAACTGAGAACAGCAGCAGCCCAAATGAAAGTGGTGACACAGTCTGATGCTGCACAGCAATCTCTTCTTTTTTATCCTTTGGTTTAGTATCAAATCTTTGTGTCTTTTTTTGTCTCACAAATTCAGTGCCATGCAAAACTATCCCAGGACTTATTTCATATTTTGTCACACACTGAACTAGGAAATTATGGACTTTTCACACTATTTGTAAAGCCATATAGAGCTTTATTTTCTTTCCACTGCTGCTTTGTTGGTCTATCACACAAAACCTTTATAAAATACACTGAATATCCTGAGTCAAAACTGCTGTGGATTTGATTCTTATGTATTCTAAATGAACAGGGAGCTACCAGTTAACAGAAAGGGGTTGTTAACAGGTACAACATTGGCACATTGATGTAACCTTTTATATTGCACTTATTTTGAACATATATATAAAACCTTCTTTAAATACTTGTGTGATAACAGTGATACCGGCATTGCATCGCTGAAGGCAGACTCACAGCATTCATCGTTGACAACACACTTCTCAGTCTCCTCAGTTTGAAGCTGGCAGAGTGAACCGTCCTCAGGATACTGTTTGACATATCGCTCTCTGGACCTCATCCCCGTCCCACAGGAAACACTGCAGGCAGACCAGCTGATCCACTCCGACATCATGCACGTTGAAGGCTCTGTCCACCAGGAAAAGAAATGGACACTATTTAAAGGAAAAGTTTTCAAAATTTCAGTTTTGCTCTTTGCATGTGTCAGCTGCAATGTAAAATGACACAACACACATAGATGTTCCTTTGCTCAGAGATTCCAAAATATTTTAATAGAAATGTTACAAAAAAAAACTATTATAGTTCAAAAGCTATGATTTACCTACATTTTCTTGACACTTGCAATTAATTTTGTTCTTGTTTTGTTTTCACAACTTGAGATCCTTCTGCCTGTTCTCAACTAGAGAAAAGATGCTGATTATTCATAACCCCACTTTAAAAAAAGCAACAAAAAAAAAAAAATGAATGGGTATTCATAAAACCATGGTTCACAAAAAGCATAAATCTACTGTTTTGTAGTTCAAAGTAAGTTTTTCATCTATAAATGGTGGTTCCCTACCTCTTTTATTGATTATTAGTTTATTTATACCTTTCAACAGATATCATTGTGTAAAACACAAAATGCACCCATGTCTTTCTATGTGTGAGCTGCAGCTTTTAGAAGATCGTACATTAAAAAAAAGCTGAAAAACAGCAGAAGGTATTTTGGCCTTGAATGGATAAAGTGTAATAATCACAAGTCTTTAGACAAGAGAAACACCCAAAGCTAGAAGCTCTGAATCCAAAATAATCTCCAGCCTGATCATCCTGCCACATTCAGTTGCAGTGTTTTTGGTTCACCCTATGTCCAAGTCATGATCCCTCCCATACTTTCAGTGCAGAGGTAAAATATCTCCCAGGAGCACAAACAACATGCTGCTGGATACCAGGATCATACCAGGGACCTTTAGATTTTCAGTCAAACGATCTCCCAACTGAACAATTTCAAAGGATGCATGACAGGAATATATGTCCCTTGTCATCTAGTAACAGGACACCAGCCCATACAGACTGAATATTCCACACAGTGGCTTGGATATCAGCCTCTTCAAAGTTTAAAGAGCTATTTTCAAAGAGCACTCCTTCAGAAACGGCTTCAGCTCCCCTTTTAATAGCACCAGTTGCCTTGGGGTCTGTCCTATTCACAGCAGGGGCCTGAGGGAACCAAAGTCAATATGTATGACCTCAGCTTGTATCAGGTGAAGAGTGAACTGCTGCTTCTCAAGCTTAACAAGGCTTCGCTTTGCCATTTTTTATCCCTATTAGCCAGCATGGTGCTTCAAGAGCCCCCTATTATTTACTTGCAAAGAGACACTGTACAGCCCTAACTGCTTTCTGCTGAAACACCTCCTCTGAGAATGAAGCAGATAGCATATCAAAAGTGTGAAAACGGAAGCTGTCAAAAGCAGATGATTATGTGGGAATAGACCTTGTAAATTCAAGATTTTCTTCAGTGATGATCAATGAACTCTGACAAACCTAAATGGATTTTTCTTTGACTAACAGCACTTGATTCTCATATACTTCCAACAAACTGATGTTGCTTACCAGCTGCAGCCTAATAAAGCAGAACTAAGTGAATCATTAATAAAAGATACAGGTATCTCAAGCCCGGTAGGGCCTCCAGAGAGTAGGAGTGTTTCCCTGGAATATTAATCACCCTGGATCTTGCTTCCAATCCTGCCCCAGCATGGACCCCACAATTATCAATCTCCCACCACATGCTAACGGAGCGCTAAATGAAAACAAAGGAGAGATGCTTGGGAATAAAAAGCTATCTGTGCTGCTGTCTAATAATCGATAAGAGGAGTAGTGGAGGGTGGAAGCGTAGGTGTCTGTGAGAAGCTTCTTTAGCCTTGAACTGTTTCACTCGTCTGATTACTAAAAGACTTCCTGGGAGTTAAAGCGGGGTAGTGAGAAGACAGTGAAGACAGATGTTGCCTTTCAGCATTTGTTCCAAACAGATATCTTCAAAGAAAATTGGACAAAAGAAAACTCAAGGCATTTTATGGTTACTTGTATGCTTGTGCAGAATCAGCATTCGTTCTTTGCATGAAAAGAGAATCTACTTGCCAACTAAGTCAGAAGCTAAGGACAAACCTTCTACTTTAAGAAAAGAGAATAAATAGGGAAGAAATACAGTTAAAGGCTGATGTTAATTTGTGAACACAAATATTTTGCAGCAATCTAAGTTATTAAACATGTACCTTAACTTACCTGTTGTGTTTCTAAATTGTAATTATTCTTCTAAAAAAGACACAATCTTATTTGTTCTGGTTAGCTTTGACATAATGAACACATGGGGTGTTGATTTCTTTGATCCTGAGATAAGCAGAGTCAAATCCTTATTTACAAATCCTGGAGGCAGAACGCTGCTCAGAATTAACTGCTAATCCACACAATTGTTCCGTGTGGTGATTAGACTTTATGTACCGTGGGATTTTTTTGTACCTTTAATTTGATCTCTACCCATCAGCCTCAAAAATCTGTGGCCTATAATTCCATAAGAGTTAGTTTGCTGCTCATTCTCCTTTGCACATCATGGCTGGCTGTGAATTAGTTGAAAGAGTGGTTGTCAAATTGCATCCTGATGTGATAAAAAAAAGCTCTTGAGCCATCAGGATGGATAGAAAAACTCTATATAAGTTCAGTCCATCATGGCTAAATCTAGATTTAGCTAGTTTCTGACCCTCACCTGTGGTTATTAAAAATGGATTATGACAAAGTGTGAGATTCCAGATACAAGTGGCTGAGACAGTTAGCTGCCCTGGTAGGGTGGCTTAGATTAGCCTTAGAAACTGGAAGGGGAGAAAAGGGAGCTTTGAGTAGAGGAGCTGCTGCCTGCTCTGCTGAGGTGGTACAAACATCTGCACTGACCTGACCTGATTAATACATAGATTTATACTTGTATATGTAGTAATGTTTTTAAGAAATAACATCAAAGGAATCTCTGATTACTTTTCATTAGATAAATGCTTGAACATTAATCTGTAGCTCAAACTCTAAATTGATCACAACACAAGAAAAGCAGGTTTGGTGTAGAACATGCATCTTTAAAATGCTATAAGCTGCTTAAACAATAAGTAAAGTTAATCATCTTTTGATCTTTGTGAACACTACATTGATCCACCCCTTATTTTGGATAATTCGACACTAGATAACAAGGATAGGTGTTTAAGTGCTTTCAAAAATTCTTTAATTTCAAAAGGGACAGTGATTTTCAAATCATTACATAAATTTAAATATCAGACAAAGATAACATCATTGAATACAACATGTAGTTTTCAAAAAACTATATAATTTATTCTGGGGAAAAGCTATGCAAACCAACCTGGTCCTAAAGAAAACTGTAATTGACCGCTAAACCTGATAACTGGTTGTGCCACCCTTAGCAGCAACAACTGCTATTAACATTTGCAATAACTGCCAAAAAGTCCTTAATAAGTCTTGGTTGCAGAATTTTTCCACAGAAACTCATTCAGATCAAAGTCCAAACTTTCTTTTTACATTTTTACGAGCCCACATAATATTTTCTCAAAAGTGGGATCATCAAGATTTTTTTTTTTGGCAAATATGTTATTTTGCCCTCTCCTTTCTCAACTTTTGCTTTCACCTTGGAACTCTCCCAGGGATCTCATCTTTGTCCAGTCTTATTCTTAATGTTCAATCAGGAACACTGACCTTAACTCGGGCAAATAAGGGAGGCACTGCTTAGATGTTGTTCTTGGTTCTTTTGTGACCTTCTGGAACAGTCATCTATGCACTTTTGGAGTAACTTTGGTAGGCTGGCCACTCCTGGCAAAGATACTGTTCCATATTTTCAGCATTGGTGGAAAATGTATCTCATTATACTTTGCTGGAGTCCCAAAGCCTTAGAAAGTGACTGTGTTTCTCACCTTCTCTTGAATTTTTCTTTTTTTGTATTTACTTGGAGTATCTCATGTTAAAATTACTTTGATTATCTAAAATAATTAAGTGTGACAAAAAAGCAAAATTCCAAGAAACCTGAATGGGGAAAAATATATTTATTTGACTTCAGCAGGCCACTGAGTGCAACAAAGTGTGGCTCAGGGGGGTCCCAAATGGGAAAGCCCATTTCAAAATATGGGCGTATTGTGCATTGTAACTGTTGGCCCACAAATAACCCCACTGGGGGTCATTTGGTAACAGTAATTTTGTGACAGCTTAGGGTTTGACTGTGGGTTGTATGTACGCCACACATAATTAAACTTTAAAAATAAATAACTTTTAATTTAATTTAATTTTGTTGCCAGATGTGAACACTTGACCTTAGACCTGTCCAATTGTGACTGAATTAGCCAATACTTTTGTTAGTGCCAGGTCTAAACAGCACCTAAGTCTTAACTTCCCTAAGTGTAGAAGCGCCTCAGTGAGATTAACCTGACCCTGTTAAAAGGGAAGGAAATTAAAGAACAGCCTTCTTCAGCTTAATGAGGGACAATGAAGAGTTATCTTGATTGTCAGTCTAGCAGTGCGAGCACCGAACATTCTAAGACTAAATACAGGTCCTTCTCAAAATATTAGCATATTGTGATAAAGTTCATTATTTTCCATAATGTCATGATGAAAATTTAACATTCATATATTTTAGATTCATTGCACACTAACTGAAATATTTCAGGTCTTTTATTGTCTTAATACGGATGATTTTGGCATACAGCTCATGAAAACCCAAAATTCCTATCTCACAAAATCAGCATATTTCATCCGACCAATAAAAGAAAAGTGTCTTTAATACAAAAAATGTCAACCTTCAAATAATCATGTACAGTTATGCACTCAATACTTGGTCGGGAATCCTTTGGCAGAAATGACTGCTTCAATGCGGCGTGGCATGGAGGCAATCAGCCTGTGGCACTGCTGAGGTCTTATGGAGGCCCAGGATGCTTCGATAGCGGCCTTTAGCTCATCCAGAGTGTTGGGTCTTGAGTCTCTCAACGTTCTCTTCACAATATCCCACAGATTCTCTATGGGGTTCAGGTCAGGAGAGTTGGCAGGCCAATTGAGCACAGTGATACCATGGTCAGTAAACCATTTACCAGTGGTTTTGGCACTGTGAGCAGGTGCCAGGTTGTGCTGAAAAATGAAATCTTCATCTCCATAAAGCTTTTCAGCAGATGGAAGCATGAAGTGCTCCAAAATCTCCTGATAGCTAGCTGCATTGATCCTGCCCTTGATAAAACACAGTGGACCAACACCAGCAGCTGTCACGGCACCCCGGACCATCACTGACTGTGGGTACTTGACACTGGACTTCTGGCATTTTGGCATTTCCTTCTCCCCAGTCTTCCTCCAGACTCTGGCACCTTGATTTCTGAATGACATGCAGAATTTGCTTTCATCTGAAAAAAGTACTTTGGACCACTGAGCAACAGTCCAGTGCTGCTTCTCTGTAGCCCAGGTCTGGGGAATGCGGCACCTGTAGCCCATTTCCTGCACACGCCTGTGCACGGTGGCTCTGGATGTTTCTACTCCACTCTCAGTCCACTGCTTCGGCAGGTCCCCCAAGGTCTGGAATCGGCCCTTCTCCACAATCTTCCTCAGGGTCCGGTCACCTCTTCTCGTTGTGCAGCGTTTTCTGCCACACTTTTTCCTTCCCACAGACTTCCCACTGAGGTGCCTTGATACAGCACTCTGGGAACAGCCTATTTGTTCAGAAATTTCTTTCTGTGTCTTACCCTCTTGCTTGAGGGTGTCAATAGTGGCCTTCTGGACAGCAGTCAGGTCGGCAGTCTTACCCATGATTGGGGTTTTGAGTGATGAACCAGGCTGGGAGTTTTAAAGGCCTCAGGAATCTTTTGCAGGTGTTTAGAGTTAACTCGTTGATTCAGATGATTAGGTTCATAGCTCGTTTAGAGACCCTTTTAATGATATGCTACTTTTGTGAGATAGGAATTTTGGGTTTTCATGAGCTGTATGCCAAAATCATCCATATTAAGACAATAAAAGACCTGAAATATTTCAGTTAGTGTGCTATGAATCTAAAATATATGAATGTTAAATTTTCATCATGACATTATGGAAAATAATGAACTTTATCACAATATGCTAATATTTTGAGAAGGACCAGTATTATTTAAAGACAACAAACTGCCAAAGAATGCATATACTTTTTTCCAGTTTTTCTGTAAATGTTTGTACGTGTGTTCTTACCCTCCATACTGCATCCAGGGGCCATGCAAGGCTGGAAATCTTGGGTTTGTGGGCAAAGTATGCTGAGATCCAGCTGAGCCTTCAGCATCCTCTGCCTCATTCTGCGACCTTTGTCACATGTCGCGCTGCTACAGGCCGACCAGGGAGACCAGGGGGAGTAAATGCATGTCTCTGGTGTGTCGTCTAAGAGAGGTAGAAGGACAGATCAGGAAAGTGTGAGGACTAATTTCTTTCTTTTTTTTTATGATAAATTATAAATTAGAGGAAAGAATTTCATTTATTTCCTCTTATTTGGGGAAAGCCTGGGGTGAAAAGGTCAATGTGGGCAGTTTAATTTGCATTTCAAAAGATTAATAATCTATCTCACTGCGAATATGGAAGTTTCATTTTTCAGGTGCAGTGAAGATGGAGAAAATTACTTAACACTAACCCTAAATGCGATTAGAGCAAGTAGCAGACTACCAGACTCCACAAAATGACATCCAAGTAAGAAACGAACCGGCAGATGGATTCAGGCTGAGCATAAGAGAGGAGTATGATTTGTGAATGTCGCATCCAATTATCAGTGGAAGCAGAGGTATGAGAAGTAGCAGGGTTATGGGGTTCAATTAAAATGTCTCTCCTGGGAAAATGAGAGGAGGAGGGGAGAAAGAATATACTGTTAGACCTTGGGTATAACCCAAATGGGCCCAGTTTTCTGGGATAACACATAATGACAGAGGAGAATAAGGGAAGAAAGCAGCTGAAAAAGGTAAAGAGAGATATGGGTGGATCTGTAAGTAGAAGCTTTAAAGGTCTGGGCAGACCAGAGGGAGCTGCATCAATGGAACCTCTCCTCTTTAGTGGCATTTCACACAGAGACAAGAAGGAAATCCTGGACAGGTAGAGGAACAGAAAAAGGGGAAAGGTGACAGGAAAGAGAAAACCAGCGGTGACTCACTGGGGAAGAAATTTATTAGACAGCTGGAGATCATTGTTAAGATCCACCTTTTGTGCAAAATCTTGCACCCAAACAAAAGCCTTTTCATGTAAACATTTTTAAAAGGCTATAAATGCACAGAAAAAAAAAAAAAAACATCAAGCACATTCCTTCGTGATTAGCTGTTCACTAGGTGGAATAAAAATGCTAAAAGAACTCATATCCGAAAATAACTGCAGTACGTTATCCATTCAACTAGAAATCTGAATCAGCTCTAAGGGTCAAGTTGTGCACACAAAGCCAGGACTTTGGTTTCACATGTTCTCATAATACAGATATTTAAATAGAAATATATGAACTTTGGATTAGATGAAACAATTAAAAAGAGATAAATGCATAAATGTATATATTTGTATCTTTATAAATAGAATAGAATAGAATAATATTTAATTTCAGAGTTGTTTGAACTGACTGGTTAGGCCATAAACATCACAGGCTATTTTCATGCTAACTCTACATGCAGTGTGCTCTGTGTGTTGCTCAGCTCGGCATAAAAAAATAATAGTATGCACATCCTTACACCCTGATCTGTAGTGTTAGTCAGCAGGATAGATATCAATATTGGTCCCAAGAGCTTATTTTAGGATGTGAGGTGATCACTCTTTTAAAGCATTAGCACCAAGCGTGTGTAGTACTTCACCTCTTTCCATTCATTGCTGATGTATTTGAAAATCAGCTAAAGACTTCCTTTTAAACAAGGGCTTAGTTCAGCATGGGTTGTATTGGTCTCATTGTATTTATCTTGTCTTTAAACCCTTGTTTTAATTGACCCTGTCTGTGTTTCACTTTTACTGCCTTGTAAAAGAACTTGTAAACTGCCAAAATTTAAATTGTGCTTTTTTTTTAAGTCGTACTGACATTGAAGGGACTTTATGACAGATTCACATTTACACAATCACACTCGCAAACATGCACAGATTAATACACCAGTCAGTTGGTCATTTGGTCAATAAATAAAATAGTTTGCTTGAAAAGCATCCCCACAGCATGATGCTGCCATCACCATATTTCACAGAGATGTTCTGGGGGATGTGCAGTGTAGTTTTGCGCAACATAAGTTTTACATGTAGGCCAGAAAGTTACATTTTGGACTCATCATATTCTTCCATATGTTTGTCCCCTACATGGCTTGTGGCAAACTGCAAACTGGACCTCCTAGGGTTTTTCTTCAACACATGCTTTCTGCTTGCCACTTTTCCAGAAATGTGAAATTTATTGAGTAACGTGACTAATAGTTGACGTTTTCTCTAATCTGAGTTGTGGATTCCTGCAGCCTACACAGTTAAAGGGTTTTGGGTCAAAAAACATTAATAGGAGTATTTGAGAAGGACAAGACCCTGAACCAGGGGTGGTGCTCTGCAACAGCAGGAGCTCATCCTTCACACAGCAGGTTGAAGCCAAATGCCTGCTCGATCTTTAAAATTGTTATTTTACCACTAATCTGAGTTTCACCTGAAACCAGCTGGGTCTGTAATGAGCACAGTTTGTGTAAACGCAGACAGCTGAAGAATGTCAATTTCAAAGAAGAAATATAATATCACAAAATGATAAGGTTTGAATTAATAATGTTACCTTCCTCCTTCTCCTCCTGTCCAATATCAGCTACTATGTCATCGATGGTGTCTGGGACCACATTACACTGTTCTCCCTGTGCACAGAAGGAAAGTTGAGGTTACATGCGAGAAGCCTGAAACAAGCTCATCTTTAGACATGAGTTTTGTTTTCCTTAACACATTTAAAGTTGACCAGTCTTTTACAATGTTTTTAAAAAGACAAATGAAAAAAAAAACTAAATTTTGTCAAGCATTTCCATAGTTCCTGAATAGGAGAAGCTCTCAAGTGAACAAAATACATGTGGATGATGACATAAAATCTAAAACGAAGTCAACTTGGTGTCTGAGCTATTTCTGCTCTTAGCACCAACTTAGCTTTAAAAGTTATGTTTACAATAATATATAATACAAACCATTACAGGTTGACCTTATGATGAACTTCGCATACCTGTTTTATCCTGTTCAGGATCACAGGAGTTGGTGCTAATTCCAGATGTTGCTTTTGAGTCATGTTGTTAGCTATTAGAATTCTATTGCAATGACAGACCCTTCAGAGTTGTACCAGATACATGCCAACAAATATATATCTATATTTTTGCATATAACATCAAGTGTTATTCTGACATACCAATTTTCTATGGCATCAACATGGTAAGACAATATACATCTCTCACCTTTCTAGTAATACGTTCCACCACTACCCGAGCAACAGGAGCAATTGCGCCCCCTTCTGGGTCATAGAAGGGGCTTTGAGGGTTGTCCAGACTGGTCAGAGAACGAATTTTCTCCTGAGGAATGGTGGGCTTGTTTGGTGACTGAAAGAGCCCAAACGAAAAAAGTGTCAGGGGTCTGTAAAATGTTGTATAACAGAAAATCAAAGAATCAAGTTCGGCATCAGCTTATAAAAAAGTTTCCATATTCAAGAGATGTTTGAGACTCTTTTCCACCTTGCAGCATTAATTGAAACCATATTTTGAATCACTGAAATTTCTCAACTCAATACTGTTTGCATAGTGTCACTTCAGTAACAACCTTTCCAGGTCAATGCTATATAGAAGATTCATAATACGCCTAAATTCCCACTATGAATTAAATTTGAAGTGTAATTATTTTAGAAAATGTAAAAGAAAAAAACGTTATGTAAACAGTCAGTCAGTCATTTTCTACCACTTATTCCATAGTGGGTCACGGGGGAGCTGGTGCCTATCTCCAGCAGTCTATGGGCGAGAGGCAGGGTAAACAATTACATAAAAAATAATAAAGAATCTAGCGTTCTTAAGTTGGTTAGAAGCTTTAGAGGTATCCACAAAATACATCAAAATCTAACTCCTTTTCTTTTGTACCTTCTAACAGTTTCCTTTAGTGCCCTTTTTTAAATAATTTTTTATATGTTGTGTATTTTTAAATATGATGTGTGACTTGACTGTAGAGTCATAGATCATTCAGAGAAATAAAGAAAGTGTCAGGGTGTGTGTAGCGGAGGACCCCGGGAATGGAGACGAGGCTCAGAGGTCGAGACGAGGACGAGTTTGTTCTCAAACAGCTCAGGAGCAGGGTCCGGGGGTGGTTCGTCCTCGCCCCCGGTTTCAGAGGCCAGGATGAGGACTAATCTCTCCTTGAACCCCTGGAAGGCACTTAGACCAGGAGCAGGAGCTAAGGGGTCACCCAGACCCTCAGTGGCATGGGCAGGAGCTGAGGCGTCGCCGAGACCTTCAGTGACTTGAGCAGGGGCTGAGGCGTCGCCGGGACCCTCGGTTACATGAGCCAAGGCGTCCCTCTTACGACGTCCTCTGCGGTGTGTGGAGCAGGTTAGGGCAGACTTGGGCTGTACAATGGTGGCACTCTGAAGACCTGATGTGGACTGCTCGGCAGCAGCAGAGCTCTGGAGACCTGGCGTGGGCTGCTTGGCAGCAGCTCCCTGAAGACCTGGCGTGGGCTGCTCAGTAGCAGATCTCTGGAGACATGGCGTGGGCTGCTCGGCAGCAGCAGAGCTCTGGAGACCTGGCGTGGGCTGCTCGGCAGCAGCTCTCTGGAGACTTGGTGAGGATGGAGGTGGGCGGCAGTAAAACTGCCTTATTGCTGTCCAGTAATCCTCCTCCATCTGCCTGATTTCCTCCATCAGCTCAGGAGAGGAATACAGGAGACTGGTCCTCCTGAAGCTCTTAATCTGGCGAGCATAAAATCTCAAACGCACCTCCAGCTCACCTGGTGTTGCCACAGAAACCTCGGCTGAAGCGAGCGAAGATGGCAGATGTCAGAGCTGAAGCAAGCCTGGGTGACGCTGCTGTGGCAGACGAGGACGCGGGATTATTCTATGCAGCCCTCACGACAGCGGCCATGGGACCCGCCTCCTCGCCGGCTGAACCACGACGTTTCCTGCGGCGGGAGGAAGACGTCGGCTTTCCTGCCAAATGAAGGGGAGGAGAAGATGGCGACTAAGGGGACCTTTCCCTGTACATGGAATCGCCAACCTGGATCCATCATAATCCGACTGCGGCACAGACAGCCCTGCAGAACGGCGCAGCATCTTCTCCACGTCCCAAGACAGGAAACGTAAAGAGGTCCATGGAGCTTGTCTGACGTTCGTCCACGAGGTCCATTGTTGGCGGAAACATTCTGTCAGGGTTTGTGTAGCGGAGGACCCCGGAATGCAGATGAGCAGGCAGCATGACAGTAAGTGAAATTATTTAATTAACAAAACTTACTACAGAAGGTGATGCCTTAACAGACATGGGCAGGCTGGCAAGACAGGCTTGGCATGATCAACAGGACAAGACATGAGCAGAGATAGTGATCCAAAGTGTTTCCACAAGGAATGAACAGATGTGTATATATAGAACAAGAACCAGATGAAACGAGAAGACTGAATGCTAGGTGCAGGTGAACCGAATAAAGTTAATTGTCAGACAGGAGAGAACAAAACGAGGCTGGAGCAAAACAGAGACTCTTGAATACAAACTTAAACACAACCAGTCAACCACGAAACTAAAGCATAACCAGATCCAAAAAACGTAACTTGACAAAACATGAAGACAAAAACTAAAGCATGACCAGGAAAATAACAGAAGCATGATTCAAAACCTAACAACAACAACAAGAACAAGAACAACAACAACAACAACAACAACAAGAACAACAAGTAGAAGAAGAAGAAGAAGAAGAAAAAGAAGAACCCAAAAACACCCACAAATTATGACAGAAAGTAAAACTTTCTGTCATAATTACTTTATGACAGAAGTAATGCTTATTTCGGTAAAGGTCACATGCTTTATTTAGCCACACTATTAATAGCACAGCACATTTCTCTAAGTATCATTATGACAAACTCACTCTCAGCTATTTAAAAAAAAGACTATTATCCAATCTCCTCATTAGAACTAAGTGGATGGTTCAGGCATCCTATTATTATTCATTAAGGTTGGACTAAGATTCAAATGCAATTTATCTACAAGAACTTCTACATATCAGACAATGTTTATTTATCTTTAACAAACCCCTGGTTTCATTCTTGGTTTTGCTGCAAAGTCAGCACGTTGTTTTGTAAACAGCTACAGTTTTCATTATTTGTCTGAATTTTGTCATGACTGCTTTCAGTTCTGCCTTTCAACGTCAGTGTATTATAACGGGACATTTTATCTTTTATAATAGCCCCGCTGTTTATTTTATTTTTTGGATGTTTGTTCTGGTGATAGTTTGCCTTCCTACGCATGATCATTTGATGCTTCTCAGTTTTCTCCTTTCTGGCACTTTTTATTGTGAATATAAAGCTTAGCTGGTTAGCTTTTTTATAAGTGGAAAATGTACACATGAATCTGATGCTAGACTGATGGAACAATCGGAATTTAATGGAGACTTTTCCCTAACCTCACATTTTAGCACTTTGCAAATCGGCTCTTATATACTGGGTATCATGTATGCACAAGGGAGGATAGTCACAGGTTTTGACTGAGGGATACTCATTATTGTCCTACCATTACACTACAGATTACAATCTTCAGGTACATGAGCGTCAGTGTTTCAAACAGGCTGCTTAAGCTAACCCAATTGAATTACACACTATTAATCAAAACAGTAGAAGAAAACCTCACATGATGAACTGACTTGACTTTGACTTGGTTCAAAACCTTTAGGCATAAAAAAATTTTTATGCACAACTAAACCTCCACACATAGGTTTAAAAAATGTACAAAGGTCTAGGAGGTTTAAAACTCCCAAATATTTGTCAATATGACCTGGTACAAAAATTAAAACATATTTTAAAATGGATTTGGAGAAATCTACTCTACAACCTATAGATAGATATTGAGCAAACACTTTGAAAGGAAATCTGTATCTAAGATATTTCATTTATTGGTGTTGTGACTATGAATCTGAATATATTATTTAATATTAATAATTTAATATTTTATCAAATAATATTTCGGTCTGTTAAGGGTTGTCCTGTGAATACCAGCCCAGTAAGGCGATGGTATTAGGACAAAATCGAAAAGGGTGAGCCAAGCTCTGACATTATTGAACAGCAAAACTCTGCACACACATGGAATGAATTCACACAATTTTTTTAAATACAAGAATTTAATAACAATAATAAGTCAACTCAAAGTTAAACATATTTCAAACTCTTTACTATGGTAAAACAATCCCACTAACTACCAAGCAGAATTAAAGAATAACAAAGACTAATGGGCAATGTACAATATAAACAAGTTGATTATAGATGGTTGAAACCATGACCGAAAAAGTGATGCAACATTACCATTCAATGTTTATGTTTGAGAACCAAGGATTTTCTTGAAGAATCTAGAAATGAAGTTAAGTTAGTCTTGGAACCAACTTAGGCAATAATCAGCATACCTTTAGACAACCATTCACAATGCAATATCAGATAAAATATTATTTTAATAAAATAATGTTTTAAGAATAATCTGCTGAATAAAACCAGCCTTCTGGATGACTAATTATCAACGGTGTCTCATTAGCTGCCTTTATTTATTAAAACAATATTTAAAGAAATACTATTAAGGAAATAGTAAAATATTTATTATTTTTATATTTTGGAAAAGAGACAAATCTTTCTGGAGAAATTGGGCTTAATGGTGTTTTCTTAGTTATCAAGTTTAGTAAAATAATGTTTGGGAAATATTATTTACTGGATTGAAAACTAACAACCTTTCTTGGAAGATGATCTTCAGTAGCAAGCACGTATTCTTAGCTGTTAGCAGATAAAGCTAACAAAAGAAGCTGATAGCTTAGCACCAGAATCAAGCACACACCTTTAAAATACCGTTAATAAAAGGGTTAAAATGCATAAGCGAGGACGGCACGTTATGATCAATTTTCTGTGTTTAAAATCACCCTTCAAGTAAAGTTTGTCTTAATTTTTAAAACACACAAACACAGAACACAAAACTGAGCATGTGTGCTGCAGATAGCCTGCTAGCACTAAGATAGCAGAGTTTCACAAACAAAACCAAATTTCATAAAATGAAAAACGTTTAGATCATTTCATCCTAAATCACTTCTCTCTGCCCAAACCTAACCTCGTTTGAACCGTGCTGAAGAAAAGTTGTCCTGGCGACGATGAAGTTTGAAGAAAGCTCTGTGAACAAAGGGTTAGCTTCAGCTAACCTCCGCAGCTGTGGGTGAAGGACGGCTCGTTCTGTCGGCCGGCCAACTGCACAGTTATTGTAGATCGGATAACTGCTTCACTTGGCGTCGTAGAGACAGCGTCTCTGCTGGGAACTCTCTGGAACACAGTTTGCTTCTGCAGGCCTCAGAGAGAAAGTCAAGCAATGCCTGTACCTTAATTATCCCATTCATGAATGAAATACCGGATACACGAACAGTAATTCATTCGTACTTAACCTTAGTGCATATGATCGATGATCGTATGACACTCTTGGATCCAGTTTGAAGAGTTTATGTCTGTTTGCCAGCAAAGAGACATTAGTGCGTGTGTCTCTCTTTCCGGATGCCTTGGAGGAACCCGTGTAGAAGAGATTGATTCCTTGGAAAGGGGGTGCTTTTATACAGACAGTGGCATCATGGGAAATACTCCTTTCCCTAGCTGTGCCGGAAGTAGGTTAATGCAATTTATTTTCAAAGTTCCGGAAAAGTCTGTAACGGACTTCATGTTGTAACCATGGCTGTGGTCCCAAAATTGGCCCTTTAATTAAGCAGCATACCTGCATTAAAAGCCTCAATATCAGTACATCTCTAACAGCCTGGAGGGAATATCTTAAAATAAATATCTCTTCAGTTTTCCCATGCACATGAACACCAGTTTTGAACACCAGTTTGAAACAACCTGGACATGCTGCAAAATAAAAGCAAATAACAATAAGAAGTCAAATTTAGGACCAGGAAATTAATTGTGGAACACAAACACTACTCCAGCAGCATAAAAGGACTGAATGGCTATGAAACAGGCTTTTCAAAAAGAAATTGACATTGTTTCTCTTGAGGAAGAGAACAGTTTAATGACAGTCATTCAAAACAGAGTCAATATAAAATGCATAATGCAACAATAACTGTTAGATTTTATTCCCAGCCAGTATAGCAGGTGTTTTATTGTTTGATCTCTGCATACATCAATGATTCTATTTATACTCTGCTTTAAAAAGAGAGATGCACTTCTGTTTCCAGGTGCATCACAGTGAGTGTGTTCAGGCACATAGTTAAAAACAATTAGAGAATAAAATGTGACAAAAAGGAATCAAAATTTATCTTTTAAAATAACTCCTCTGTTTAGTTTTTTAACTGATATTTGTTTCTGAATAACAAATACAAAAGAGACGCAGCAGTTTCTATTTATTGAGATTAAAATGATAGATTGATGGAAAATTTGCTAAATTGCTGCTGACTCTCTATTTGTTTTTTCTGTAAGTCATTCGCCATCAAACAAGTTGTAGCTCTTTAAATTAAACAGTTTTGACAAAAAAGAAAGAAACAGCTTAAACCAGAATTGTCAAACCATATTGTGATCAGGACTAGAGGTAGCGGAGCAAATATTGAAGTCTAATGGGCAATGCAAATGTGCCTATCATATATAGATTCTCAAACAGAACCTTTTTCAGAGCATGATCCTTGGGTTCCTTATTTATATCAACATATATTTGCACTATGACACCCACTTTGTTTTTGTTTAGGTCCATGAACATTATTTTTAGTTATTTATATAGTAAGGTCAATTGTTAGTATACAATGTTCAACAGGGGAAGCAGTATGTCAAGATGAAGAGCGAAGGGAGGAAGAGATTAGCTAAGAGCATAAACAGAGAAGTCAGAAACAATCAAATTTTCATCGCACTGATCAAAAAAAGAAACAATGTAAAATAAACACCCAGTTTATTTTTTTTTAACAGATTTTGCTATTATATATAACATATTTATGTTTACTACATTTAAAATTTAAAACATGTTGCCCACCTGAGCCCACCTAAAGTTGACTAATTATGCTTAGAAAAAATTGTTTTTAATCTAAAAAAACATCAACATTATCATAATACATCCAAATCTTTTTTGTTCTAAAATAACAAAAACAAAATAAAGACAGAGAAACAAAAAAATCTTTGTGTATCTGAACAGAGAAACTAAGAGATTTTCATATGTAGTAGGTTGGACAAGATGAATGTTTCTGACTGTGAATGGGATTTACTAAATGTTTACTGTACCGAATGCCTGCATTGTACAAAATGCTGATATTGTAATAAAACTAGCGATTAACAGGTATATTATTATCCTGGAACGTTTGTCCCACTCCGACCACGTAAATAGCAAGGTTTAGAAGTGCAGTCATATATTAGTTTTAGAAACCCACAGAAAAAAGGAAAACTTGATATAACAAACAAGAGATCCCTGGAAAATGTCCCCAAACTCACATTAATCTTAAACAAGTCAGAATAAATTCCCACTGAATTATCTTTGTTTTACTTTGAAATACTGACTTTCATAAAGAATAACTTGCCGCTGCTGTGAGTGCCAATTTTGCAGAATTGATGATAACAAATAGCTCATGAGGCTAAAATCAAGTTCTGAACACTGAAGAAACACTTCATCCTTCAAAAGCAACACCACCTGGCTTAGTGTAAGATTTTCGAAAAATATTTACCATCTCTCCTCTGCAGAATAAGCTCCATGCTTATTCATGGGCATGCAAACTATAAATAAATTGCTCCAGTCTCAAAACAGTTGGTGAATATGGATGAGCCCGTTTTATTCCAAGGCTTTTGAAACTAAAGACGCCTTTCACAGTAACGGAAAGTGAAAGTGAAAAGCACTTCAATGCTGCATTTTATAAAGACATAGACTGCTTTAAACATACTGCCAGTGATCCTTCCTTGATTGTATACAGCAACATGTAAAACGCCTCTAGGTTTGATAGTGAATTAGAAATCCCTAACAATTATCTTCTGTATAAACTAAAGAGCACGGTTGGAGTGGCAACATCTCTCGCTGTTTTATATAGTACATAGTCATTGGACGTAAAATGTTTCTGTGACTATTAAAATCATGGGAAAACAAAAGAAAACAGCCCTTCCAAACACACAGCAAATGGCAGTCTCTTTAACACAGTGTCACAACAGACAGACAACAGCAGTGACTTTAGAGAAGCAACTGCTGTTTCCCATAAATCTGGGAAAGGTTATAAAGGAATATTTGAGCTCTTTAACTACATCTTTTGATTGTGACAAAGATTATTCACAAGTGGAAAACATTTAGGACAGCTGCCAATCTCCCTAAGACAAGGGGTCAGAGTGAATTCACCCCTATGTTCTCAGAACTGATTAAAACCGCAAGAGCTCAATCTCAGACTCTGGAAGCATCACTAAGAATGTTAAAGTTGATGTCAGTAAAATTAAGAAAAAGAACACATGGGTATAGTTTGTCCCAGGAAAACACAATTTCTCTTTAAGAAGAGTAAGCAACACAACTTAGGTTTGCAAAGTTGAATCTGAATCAAGCACATCAATTCTGGAACAATGGAATTTGGACAGATGAGACCAAAGCTTTTTGGCCTTGATCCACAGTGCCACATTTCATTCAACTGCAGAATATCTGCATAAACACTTTTTCCAAGCATGGTGGTGAAGTGGTGACAAAGAAATGTCTGCATACTATAATGAACTGAAACACTGCTGTAAAGAAAAGTAGGCCAGAAGTTTGTTTAAAGCGTCTTAAGGCATTATACACAAACATTTACATCATGTGAAATTTCTAATTTGTTTCTGACCCAAAAACGATCCTTAACTAGATAAAAACATCGTAGCTGTGTGAGATCACGCTTTTCATACCTTATGTTTCATTGTTATGGCAGCGCAGAGCAGCAAAATGTTAAGTAATTTGTCTCTAAGGTACCCACACAGTGGCGGTTCTAGACCAAATTTACCAGGAGAGCCAGGGTGGGGCCAGTGTTTTTTTTCATAGGTGCACAGAACAAAAGAATAATAATAAAACAAAAAAAAAAGGGCAATATTTCATCGTTTCATATATTAAGTATGCCACAGAGAGACTTGTGGCTTTGGAGCTGCAGGTTGCAGACCCCTGATCTAGCAGATGAAAACGTTAATCCTATCTCAATATGGCTCAGGCTAAAAGTGCAATGCTTTAATTTTTAATTCATTGTTAAAGTAAAACTGATAAGTTAAATAAAATTGGTCCATGGCACCAATTAGTTATGGTGTCTGTGCCTTCGCATATATTCATAAGAAATTGATTTAGTATCAGTATAGGGGCCATATGAGGGGCCAGGACCAGTTCTACAGGGGCACTGGCCACCGTTGACCCCTGTCTAGAACTGCCCATGTACCCACATGCTTCATTTTATGACCTAATGGCCTCTTTTCGTCATTGATGTTCCTGTAATTCCTTAATGACTGTCATGATGACAGATTTAGTGAATTGACAACATTTTAGCAAGCTGAGATGCTGTTTTGGAGCTACTGCAGGATAATTGAAAGGACCTGTCAGTTATCAGCCTCTGTCTGAAAAACAGATGTAATATTATATAAAATTGAAAGTACTACCTCATATGTGACACCACTGTCTGTGCCCGCATCCCACGGTATAAGGTCTGCCACAAGTCTCTGGACCCAGCCGCAGTCCTTGGTACAGAGATCCTCTCCAGACAGCCCCACATTCCAGTCCGGACTTGGCCCAAGCATAGTGAGGAAGGACATGAGGTGCCGGGTCCGATCCACAGAAAACTCCGCTGAGGGAGCTGCTCGCCTGGTTTAAGTGATGAGAAAAGAAAACACAAAATATATACAATATTTCGAACTACTTGTGTTCAGAAAGGTTATGTTTAAGGTCTAGCAGTAATCAGGTCTGGGTAAGCCAATTAAAATTAAATTGAAAAAATATTGGTGATGACACTTTATTCATGATTTACAGGGGGAAGGGCTTTTATTTTTTCACACAGACTTTATCTTTTTCCTTTTCTAAATCAATTTAATAGAAAACTTATTTTGTATTTATTCAGGTTCCCTTTGTTTGATCTTAAATCTTGTTTGATGATTTGAAGAACTGAACTGTAACACAAAGCCAAAACAGAATATTGTTTTAACAACAAAACACTTTGTCAAAGCAAACTATATGTCCAATATTTATAACTGTGGTGTAAACAGATTGTTAAGTTGTGCCAAAACGTTCTTAGACCTAGAGAAATGTTTTTAACAAAGCTTACTAGTACAGTTTTTGGTGGTAATCATCAGTTTGTATGGTGCTTGAAATCTTCTTGAAGTCTTTTTCTGTTAACCACATTACACCTGTTGTGGTGCTGTTTGTGTGGATGCTCGGGCCACGTCCTGGAGTGGTGGGCTTCCATTGGGTGGCCTATAGCTCATGGGGATGTGTTGGACCCAGCCATAGGACACAGGGTCTACGCTTTGTTCTGGTGGGCATCCCTCCCCTGCTTGGTGCTGGGCAGTCTTGCTGCCGGGGGTTGGTGCGGGCCCTGGGCCCCCTGGGGGACTGGCTTGGCCTGTGTGCCATTAGATGCCATGTGGCTTGGTCAGGGGGCTCAGTGCCCTACTTCTCACCTTGTACGTCTTTGGTTTGGGGGCTGCTGCTCCTGTGCTTCACTGATGACCTACCTCTGTTCGGGGCAAAAGGCTACGTTAGGGTGATGCCTTGTGTATGTCCTTTGTTGCTCTTGGGTGCTGTGTGTTGCAAGCCTTCTACGGCTCTGGCCACCCCTTGCACCTCCAGGTTACAAACTCGTTCACATACACCCACTCACACTTATTTCTTCAAATATGCTCAGCCACTCACACACCAATGCACACACACACACATGTTTATGAAACATTTAAATTAATTACATGCGAATTTGACAGTACCAATGTCTTGACCTCTGAGCCAAGTTGCAAAGGCTAATTGGCTTGATAATTGCATCCACAAAATACCTAATCAGAAGGAGAAAATATGTGATTATATTGTAATCATTTTGCACACCTGTAATGTCATGACTGCATTAAGATATACGGGAAAAAATAGGTTTAAGAAACTTTTTTGTTGGTGTCTTAACCATCTTATTTAACCCCACAAGTGAGTAAAAACTTGACATTTCAGCATACAAAGTTGCAGAAAAGGAGATGGTGTTTCAAATTCACTGAGAGTCTCTGACTGCAGGTGCATGCAAGCGTTTGACTGCCGTTATTAATAAAATAATAGTTGCACAAGATATTGCAAATGGCACACAATGCTTGGAGGGACAATTAAACAGATGTTTAGTGGAAGATACATAAGTGTCAGCATGTGAGTGAGTGTGTGCATATAAAGTCTACAGGGTTGCAGTCGTGATAAGATCCTAATTGCTCTTGAACTAATTCCAGAGGATGCCAGAGTGTGTTAATATTCAAACCATTTGCCTCTTACAAAGCATATAAAGCATGTCATTGGAAAACAATAAGGTTTATTAATATTCATATACTAAAATAGTTTATTGATTGTGCTGGAGCTGAAACTTTATTCAAACAAACTTCTATGTTGTGCTTAATAATTTTGCTAATTGCTACTTATGATGTAGATTAATTCATTTAGAAGGCAGATAATCTGAAGATACATTCACAGTCACAGAAAAAAAAAGTGTCTCATGTTTTCCTTTTGATCATCAGTTACAGAAGATGAACTAAACTCTGAAAACAAATTCCATCTTTGTTATTTTATTCATGTCTTTTTTAATTTATTCTTTTTAGAAATATATGCTTTGAATAATTTTGTAGCCATGTTTATGCCATTTCTCAGCAAAATATATTCATTATTTTCTTTGTTTGACTCAAAAGTAAAGCCAAGGTTGCCCAATTTTCAGAACGTTCTGTGAATGTTTTTTTTGTTTTTGTTTTAACAGACATTACAATAAAATGAGAATCAACACATTTCTCCAGGAGGCAGGCTGTATTAGTCATAAATCAGATGAAAATGTGTTTCCTCACTACAAATCCCTATTTATGATTATTTTGTGACAACAAAACCTGTTTGTCCCCCCCTGTTGGCGGGCCTATATCTACCACACACACACACACACAAAAGATGAAACTCACCTCTAGCAAAAGTATTTAAAGTAGCTGAAATTTTACTACTTGTCCAAAATAACCATAATCATACACATCCATGTGTTTTTTTGTGGTTCCCAAACCTTTGCTGGGCGAAAACTTTCCTTCTATTACTCAGTTTTTTGTTAAATCGATATATTTACAACCTTGTCGTATATACGACAATAACTGAGAAGGTTGGTCACAGACTGTGGTAGCTCAGTGCACATCCCTATCTGAATGCTAATTGCAACACAAAGTGACAGCCAACAGCCTTCACATACAATTAGTTACATTAAAAAAACTGCCTCCAGCCAAATCTGCAAGAGGAGTAAAGGTGACACTAACTTGATGCACCACAGCGTTGCACAGTAAAAACTGGCCTCAACATCCAAACTGCAGTTCTTCCCGCCATAGTGAATAATATCGAATACCAAAAGTGCTACAATTTTATAAATGAATAAGCCGTTAAATAAATGCATAACACAAAATGCATAACGCAAATTTCTAATCAATCAATCACATGGCAGCAACTCAATGCATTTAGGCATGTAGACATGGTCAAGACGATCCGCTGCACTTCAAACAGAGCATCAAAATGAGGAAGAAAGGTGATTTAATACTTTGAACGTGGCATGGTTGTTGGTGCCAGACCGGCTGGTCTGAGTATATCAGAAACTGCTGATCAACTGGGATTTTCATGCACTACCATCGCTAGGGTTTACAGAGAATGGTCCAAAAAAGAGAATATATCCAGTGTGTGGCAGTTCTGTGGGCACAAATGCCTTGTTGATGCCAGAGGTCAGAGGAGAATTGCCAGACTGGTTCGAGCTGATAGAAAGGCAACAGTAACTCAAATAACCACTTGTTACAACCAAGGCATGCAGAAGACCATCTCTGAACGCACAACACATCGAACCTTGAGGCGGATGGGCTACAGCAGCAGAAGACCACACCGAGTGACACTCCTGTCAGCTAAGAATAGAAAACTGAGGCTACAGTTTGCACAGGCTCACCAAAATTGGACAATAGAAGATTGGAAAAACGTGGCTTGGTCTGATGAGTCTCGATTTCTGCTGCGACATTCGGATGGTAGGGTCAGAATTTGGCGTCAACAACATGAAAGCATGGATCCATCCTGCCTTGTATCAACGGTTCAGGCTGGTGGTGGTCATGTAATGGTGTGGGGGATATTTTCTTGGCACACTTTGTTTCCAGTACCTTGTTGAATCTATGCCATGTAGGATTTAGGCAGTTCTGAAGGCAAAAGGGGGTCCAACCCGGTACTAGCAAGGTTACCCCAGTGGATGAGAGGGTCGCATCCCTGCGCCTTCGGGTTGGGGACAGGTCTCTGACTGTTGTTTCGGCCTACGGGCCGAGCAGTAGTGCAGAGTACCCGGCCTTCTTTGCTTCCCTGTCGGGGGTGCTAGATAGTGCCCGTCCCGGGGATTCCATTATTCTGCTGGGTGACTTCAATGATAGTGACACCTGGAGAGGTGTGATTGGGAGAAATGGCCTCTACGATCTGAATCCGAGTAGCGTTTCGTTATTGGACTTCTGTGCTAGTCACGGATTGTCCATAATGAACACCATGTTCAAGCATAAGGGTGTCCATCAGTGCACTTGGCACCAGGACACCCTAGGCAGGAGGTCGATGATCGACTGTTGTCGTGTTGTCAGACCTTCGGCCGCATGTTTTGGACACTCGGGTAAAGAGAGGGGCTGAGCTGTCCAGTGATCACCACCTGGTGGTGAGTTGGATCAGCTGGAAGAGGAGAAATCTATAGAGACACTTGCCAGGCCCAAGCACATAGTGAGGGTCTGGCAGAGCCCTCAGCCAGGGACGTATTCAACTCCCACCTCCGGGAGAGCTTTGACCAGATTCCGGGGGATGTTGGAGACATAGAGTCCGAGTGGATCATGTTCTCTGCATCTATTGTCGATGCTGCTGCCCGTAGCTGCGGCCGTAAGGTCTGCTGTGCCTGTTGCGGTGGCAATTCCAGAACCTGGCTGTGGACACCAGCAGTAAGGGACGCTGTGAATCTGAAGAAAGAGTGCTATCGGCTGTAGTTGGCTTGTGGGACTTCTGAGGCGGCTGACGGGTGTGGCAGAGGCAAAAACCCGGGCCTGGCAGGAGTTCAGTGAGGCCATAGAGAAGGACTACCGGTTGGCCTCGAAGCGATTCTGGCAAACCGTCCGGCGCCTCAGGAGAGGGAAGCAGTGCTTCACCAACACTATTTACAGTTGGGGTGGGAGGCTGCTTACCTGACTGGGGACATTATCGGGCGGTGGAAGGAGTACTTCGAGGATCTCCTCAATCCTGCCCTCACGCATTCCCTGGTGGAAGCAGAGGCTGGCGACTCGGGCTTAGGCTCTTTCATCACCCAGGCTGAAGTCACCGAGGTGGTTAAAAAGCTCTGTGGTGGGAGGGCTTCGGGGATGGATGAGATCCGCCCTGAGTACCTCAGGTCTCTGGATGTTGTGGGGCTGTCATGGTTGACACACCTCTTCAACATTGCGTGATGGTCAGAGACAGTGTCTCTGGACTGGCAGACTAGGGTGGTGGTCCCCCTTCATAAGAAGGGTGACCGAAGGGTGCGTTCCAACTACAGGGGGATCACACTCCTCAGCCTCCCTGGTAAGACCTACACCAGGGTATTGGAGAGGAGAGTCCGGCCGATAGTCCATCCTCAGATTCAGGAGGAGCAGTGAGGTTTATCGTCCTGGCCGTGGAACACTGGACCAACTCTATACCCTCTACAGGGTACTCGAGGGTTCATGGGAGTTTGCCCAACTGGTCCATATGTGTTTTGTGGACCTGGAGAAGGCATTCAACTGTGTCCCTTGTGGTGTCCTTTGGGGGGTGCTCCAGGAGTATGGAATCGGGGGCCCTTTATTAGGGGCCATCCGGTCTCTGTACAAGCGGAGCAGGATTTTGGTCTGCATTGCCGGCACTAAGTCGGACCTATTCCCGGTGCATGTTGGACTCTGGCAGGGCTGCCCTTTGTAACCGGTCCTGTTCATAACTTTTATGGACAGGATTTCTAGGCACAGCCAAGGGCCAGAGGGGTCTGGTTTGGGGACCAGTGGGTTTCGTCTCTTCTTTTTGCAGATGACGTGGTCCTGCTGGCTCCCTCTAGCCAAGACATACAGCGTGCACTGGGGCAGTTTGCAGCCGAATGTGAAGCGGCTGGGACGAAGATCAGCTCCTCCAAGTCTGAGGCCATGGTTCTCGACCGGAAAAGGGTGGCTTGTCCTCTTCAGGTTGGAGGGGATTTCCTGCCTCAGGTGGAGGAGTTCAAATATCTCGGGGTCTTGTTCACGAGTAAGGGAAGAATGGAGCGGGAGATCGACAGACGGATCAATGCGGCTGCTGCAGTAATGGTGCCGCTGTGCCGGTTCGTTGTGGTGAAGAGAGAGCTGAGCCGAAAAGCGAAGCTCTTGATTTACTGGTCGGTCTACGTTCCTGCCCTCACTTATGGCCATGAACTTTGGGCCATGACCGAAAGAACGAGATCCCAAATACAAGTGGCTGAAATGAGCTTCCTCCATAGGGTTGCCGGGCACTCAGAGATAGGGTGAGGACCTTGGCCATCCGGGAGGGGCTCGGAGTAGAGCCGCTGCTCCTCCACATCGAGAGGAGTCAGTTGAGGTGGCTCGGGCATCTATACCGGATGCCTCCTGGACGCCTTCCTCTGGAGGTGTTCCAGGCACGTCCCACCGGGAGGAGGTCCAGGAGATGGCCCAGGACACACTGGAGGGACTATGTCTCTCGGCTGGCCTGGGAACGCCTTGGGATCCCCCCGGAGGAGCTGGAGGAGGTGTCTGGGGAGAGGGACGTCTGGGTGTCTCTGCTGAGTCTGCTGCCCCTGCTACATGGTCCCGGATAAAGCAGAAGATTATGAGTACGAGTAATAAATTATATATATATATATATATATATATATATATATATATATATATATAATTTGACTTAATACACGCAATAATACAAGTTTGCAAACAATTGAAGAAACAATATGAATTAAACATATGAATTAAGCAATTAAAGCATACATAATTATGCAATCAGCATTTATTTAAAGGGGACATATCATGCTTTTAAACCCTTCCTTTTCACCCTTAAATCATTCAGTTGTAGTCTATACAGGTCCTTCTCAAAATATTAGCATATTGTGATAAAGTTCATTATTTTCCATAATGTCATGATGAAAATGTAACATTCATATATTTTAGATTCATTGCACACTAACTGAAATATTTCAGGTCTTTTATTGTCTTAATACGGATGATTTTGGCATACAGCTCATGAAAACCCAAAATTCCTATCTCACAAAATTAGCATATTTCCTCCGACCAATAAAAGAAAAGTGTTTTTAATACAGAAAACGTCAACCTTCAAATAATCATGTACAGTTATGCGCTCAATACTTGGTCGGGAATCCTTTGGCAGAAATGACTGCTTCAATGCGGCGTGGCATGGAGGCAATCAGCCTGTGGCACTGCTGAGGTCTTATGGAGGCCCAGGATGCTTTGATAGCGGCCTTTAGCTCATCCAGAGTGTTGGGTCTTGAGTCTCTCAACGTTCTCTTCACAATATCCCACAGATTCTCTATGGGGTTCAGGTCAAGAGAGTTGGCAGGCCAATTGAGCACAGTGATACCATGGTCAGTAAACCATTTACCAGTGGTTTTGGCACTGTGAGCAGGTGCCAGGTCGTGCTGAAAAATGAAATCATCATCTCCATAAAGCTTTTCAGCAGATGGAAGCATGAAGTGCTCCAAAATCTCCTGATAGCTAGCTGCATTGACCCTGCCCTTGATAAAACACAGTGGACCAACACCAGCAGCTGACACGGCACCCCAGACAATCACTGACTGTGGGTACTTGACACTGGACTTCTGGCATTTTGGCATTTCCTTCTCCCCAGTCTTCCTCCAGACTTTGGCACCTTGATTTCCGAATGACATGCAGAATTTGCTTTCATCCGAAAAAAGTACTTTGGACCACTGAGCAACAGTCCAGTGCTGCTTCTGTGTAGCCCAGGTCAGGCTCTTCTGCTGCTGTTTCTGGTTCAAAAGTGGCTTGACCTGGGGAATGCGGCACCTGTAGCCCATTTCCTGCACACGCCTGTGCACGGTGGCTCTGGATGTTTCTACTCCAGACTCAGTCCACTGCTTCCGCAGGTCCCCCAAGGTCTGGAATCGGCCCTTCTCCACAATCTTCCTCAGGGTCCGGTCACCTCTTCTCGTTGTGCAGCGTTTTCTGCCACACTTTTTCCTTCCCACAGACTTCCCACTGAGGTGCCTTGATACAGCACTCTGGGAACAGCCTATTCGTTCAGAAATTTCTTTCTGTGTCTTACCCTCTTGCTTGAGGGTGTCAATAGTGGCCTTCTGGACAGCAGTCAGGTCGGCAGTCTTACCCATGATTGGGGTTTTGAGTGATGAACCAGGCTGGGAGTTTTAAAGGCCTCAGGAATCTTTTGCAGGTGTTTAGAGTTAACTCGTTGATTCAGATGATAAGGTTCATAGCTCATTTAGAGACCCTTTTAATGATAATTTTGTGAGATAGGAATTTTGGGTTTTCATGAGCTGTATGCCAAAATCATCCGTATTAAGACAATAAAAGACCTGAAATATTTCAGTTATTGTGCAATGAATCTAAAATATATGAATGTTAAATTTTCATCATTACATTATGGAAAATAATTAACTTTATCACAATATGCTAATATTTTGAGAAGGACCTGTATAAGCTTGAGAGAAACTCGTTTTGGTGCTGTCTCTTTAAATGCTGTTGAGGCACTTCACGCCCCGACCGCTCCATGTCAAAGAAAGCTTCACTTTGACCCGTTCAGCCATTGTTGTAGTTTGATAACAATTATCTAGCACTGCAGAAACAAGACAAAAATGGCAAAAACCATGCTAATGTCTTTATGTTATAATACTATTCAAAACACACAGTCTGGTTCTGCCCTCAAGGAGCTAAAAGCAGCACAAAGCACTAACATAAGCAGAAGGCATGATGCTACTGCTATCAAAACAATGGCCAGGACGTTATATCGACACACAATAAATTCATGTCTAAAGTCATGTTTGCTGTCATTTTAGCGTTATTTGCAGCTTACCACTTTACTGTGTTCTTCGTGCCTACAGACAGAAGGAACTGAGCCCTTAATCAGATGAAGTTTTTCAGCAAATCCTTCTTGATACTGGAGGAGGTTGCTGAAGAGCTCGTCCTTGAAGTTGGAGAAATAGGAATTTCCACACTAATGTGGGTAGAATTCCATGAAAAATAAATTTTAACCAGGCACTTCGAAGAGGCTCTGATGCTGGGGGATGGTGTAATGAATTGTGTGGGTTAATAAACCAAACAACTGAACCAAACGTATTCTGTTTCAGTGTAGGCATACCTGAGTTTGGACTACAAAATTTGCAGTGAGAAATAAATATGGCAGATACACGAAATTGATCAGCTGGAAGTCCATGACCTTATTTAGCTGTTCCTCAGCAAATACTGTGACGTAACAGTAATAGAGAAAACTGAACGGACTAAAAAAAATACGACCCAAACAGAATATAACGATATATCTGCAACAAACAACCATGCACACACACTCATACAATTTAGAGTAACCAATTAACATAACTCCATACAGAAAGTACCTGACTGGGATCACAGGTAAATAAAAAAATGCTGAAATAATTCTATGATAACATACAATAAATTTAAGTTTCTTTTGTTGTTTTCTATAAATATTCTTTTTGTGGCACTTGAGGCCTTTATTTTTCATTTTTTTGACAGTAGGTAGACAGTGAAAGAGGGCAAAGAGACGGGGAGACATTCGGCAAAGGTCGCCAGGTCTGGGACTCAAAGCCAGAGCTATAGCCTCTGCACATGGTCACACGCTTAACCCCTACACCACCAGCGCCATGCCTGAATTTAAGTTTTTTAAATTGATAATTATGTATTTACACTGATTATGTATGTAATTATGTATTTAAACTAACAGTTTTTTATTTCATGTGTTTAATATGGTCACAGATTTAGATGTTTTTTATATATATATGTATATATATATATATATATATTTATTTACTGGATTGTGGCACCTTTGGCCACAAGTAAGCAACTGCTCTCATTAAGGTGGGAGAAAAACAGCTAACCATCAATTACTCAATCCAAAACTGAATGCAAAATGCCCCCATAAGAAAAATTATGGTGCTTTAGTCAGTAAATGTGTACCTATTGTTGTCATAGCTTTAAGCATTCTTTTAGAGGTAAATGAGTTTCCATCAAATTTAGCATTTCATGTCTGTGGGCAAGACCAGAACAGCTTTAAATACCACACTGCTAAACAGAACAATAGTAGTAGCACCACATCCAGAAAATGATCATCTCATTTCCTCTATCATATTTACTGTGGTTTACTCACTGCTTTTGCACAGTACTATATATGCAAATCCCAGGAAAAAACAGCAACCAAATGCATGCTGGTGCAGGCATAAAGTTCCCTCTTCTTCATAGAAGATTATTCTTTAACAAAACATTTTTTGGATAACCTGGTTAAACATTTTTTCCTTAAATGCTGTTGTTTCCCCATTTGTCACAAATGTTTTTTATTCAATCGTATCTCTTAGAGAAGTACCCTCTGTTTTGACATTTTGTGGTACTTACAGGTTGAGTGGCTGCCACGCTGGCCACTGAGCCTTGGTTTTAATGACGGTCAGCACTTCATCACCCTGCAAAGAGACACAGAGTGAATAGCAAATGTTATGACGTGTAATTTGCCTCTAAATGGAGGACTGTAAAGGGAGAGAAAAGTAACACTGACAGAGAAAAGGCCTAAATTGACAAATTGACGTGACTGGGAGGGAATAATCTCATTCAAGGACAGCACTGTGTATCCACTTTTCTTAGGCTTAAGAGCATGGACAAAGTGCGTCATCATGACAAAATGGCTCTAAGGTGTTTTATTATAGATGTATTTTATCTGTATGATAACACCACTTTGCACCCAACACTCACTTTTTTCTCTCTGCAGCATTTCAGACACTTTATGGTCTGCAGAGCACAATCTCCATCATTATGAATCCTATCTAATTATTCAGCCGAGAGCAGGAGGAAAATGGTAGATTTGGCCTAAACTTAGTTAATTGCTGTGGAAGTGAACTGGAAGGCCTAAACATACCTTTACAGTTCAATATATCTATATTGCACTATATCAGACTTTCTCTTTGCACCCACTATTTGTTGCAGTAAAAATAAGAAAAAAAAACTTTTTTCTGGTTGACTGAAGGTTACACAGCCCTCTTTCTGAGTCCGAATGAAGAAAACGAGTGTGAGCTGGAGTGTAGATGTGTGTTGTTTCTTCTGTAGGAGTTTGTGTGGCTAAAAACAATTTTAACAAGTGAGTGTTCATTGTTTCTTTGGGCAGCCTGGGGCTTTGAGGTTTCGGTAGCTTTAGACCTCACCTCACTTTTCCACACACACACAAGGCAAAGCAACATATAGACACATATTCACATTCAGACAGACGGGCACATACAGACAGATATGGAGACAAATAGAAAACACCAAGTTGGGCTGAATCAAAGAGCAGTTCTAGCAAACTGACAAGAAGTCAAGAGGGACAGAGTCAGAAATGTATGAATCAATGTGCAGTGGACAGAAGTCCAGACAGGAATAGTTTCAGGCAAAGCAATAGCAGAAATCATAACCATATATTTCCTTCTGTAAGAACACTATTTTATGTGGAGGAAACAAAAATAATTTCTTCTTGCATTTCTGGATTTGGAATCTTTTCTAATACTACAGGTCTTCATGTGAAAGCATTATGACTGTATCCTGTAGGACATCCAATACTTTTAGTTTTTGGAAAATGTAAACATCATGTTTATTATCACAGTTAATCGAAATCCTCACAATGATAAAACGTAATTCACAATAACGATATACTCTACATCTACTACAACTGCCCATGCCTACTGTCAATAATTTTGGTGCTAGGGCTATATGGTATGGTGCTGCCACTGATTCTGGTGGTTGCACAATGATTATGGAACACTAAAGAAACTTAACCTCATATCACTTGCCAGATAGTTTATGTGTTCCAACTGAGAAATCATGTAAAGCGCACATCCAAACTGATTTTGGATTTCATTAAGCAGGCTAACAGCTTCTGGAATGGCCCCAACCTCAACCCTTTAGAAATTTTGGCCACTATGTCGTAAGAGAGAGTCCATGCCAGGAAACCAACCTATGATTAGACAAAAGGTTAAATATCCAAGCAGAATTATGGAAGGAACCTTTTGATTTCTATAAAATGCACATGGCTGCTGATATGTATAATTTTGAGATATGTATAATTAAAAAACAAAAATGATTGCCATTCATATAAATGAGGAGTGTATGTAAGCATTTAAAAGTGGAAATGCAGTCCTGTTTTGCATTGCATCATGTCCAGGACACATTGGCAGCTCATAAAATATATTGCAAATTCTTCAACTTATAAGCAATTTTTATCAGCTGCATAAAAATCCAAATGATCTATGATTTGGTCTATTTTGAACATTGGGTATGTATGGCATAATGAAATCTCAATGGCAATCTCAAAGATAAGTCACTTTAACAGAGTCAGCTATTCAGTGCTTAAACATTTCTCAGCAATTGTGTTCTTGGAATGAACAAGTTGAAGGTAATTTAATGTCATTCGTTTACTCTTCCAGCAATCATTACCAGACACCCAATGTTTTGCCTCAATTTAGGATGAAAGAAAAGCATCCTGTTACAGTCACACTGTCCTGCACATTTTAGCTGACAACACGTGGCACAAAAAGCTTTCTGGAGGCTGTTTGGGGAAGGAAATTTCTCTATAATGGTCCTGTTTGTTTTTGGTAATTATAGTAATGACACAAAATAATTTCAAAGCACGTAATGTTTTTTTTCTGAATGTTTTTTAGGAAGAAAAGAAAGAAAGGGGCTGACGAGGGTGGACTTAGAAAAATTGTTTAGGATGAAAGAAATTATAGCAAGAAAAAAAAAAGAATTTGCAACATGATAGAAGGAGTAAAAGATGTGATGAGATCTCACAACATTATATGGCTGAACATATAACAACATAGGAGGAAAGATGAGAGGAATATAAGGACTGAAATGGGCAAGAATGGGAAAGAAGTATGTCGGGGCGAGTAACAAAAATATATTTGAGAGCAGAAGTAAAGGGAGGAGACTCCAGTTATTGTAGAAAATCTGTGTAGATTAAAAACGAAGACAGGAAGTGTATGATAAATTTCTTTGAGTCTTGCATTCCTTTCATTTACTCTGTTTTCTCTTTGACATTAGATATTTCACTTCCTCCATTAATAACCAGTGTCTTTTGCCATCTTTACAACATTTGCTTAAATCAATCACTTAGTGAGCTTTTCAAAGTCTATAGAAGATCATTGAGCTAGGTAAGAATGTTTACTGGAGAACCAGCCATCAATAGCCTCGGTTTTTGGTAACGGCAATAAAGAATACATTTTGTTGTTTGATTGGGCCTAAAGATGGATCATTACCAGGTATTCTGTGTTAAGCTGTAGATAAGAAAATGTAAATAATAAGAATAAACTACCATTTAAATATTTGTATTTTCTGTGTGGAAGTTTAAACTATTTGGTCTGTGTGTGCAGTTCAACAGTGAAATTTGGAACTGAAGAGAGCTGTTCAATCAAAACCTTCCTTAAAATTATTAAACTGGAACAGTTCTGTGGAGAAGAACAGTCCAGTTTTCAGTTTGGTAGGACCAGCCTCATCGCTAAACAAGTTTTCATGCAAATTTGTTGCCTAATTTTCTAGCAGTTCTTCAAACAGGCAAAACAAATAAAAATTGTCAGATATAAGGTGCCCTTCACACAGTATTATGATAACACTTCAATCTCCACAATTTGAAAAAATATTATGTCAATTTGAAGTCATAACAATGCATGTTTCGAGGTACTGCATAAATAAATATATTGCCCTCACATTCCCTGCCATCCCACCACAATGCTTATGTTACGAGTGTCATGGTTGCACCCGGATGTTCTCCAGCTGTGTCACATTCTTGTCACATTTGTATTTCTTGAGAATCTCTGAAGGAATTTAAAGGGCTGATGATGATGATGTTTGGAGGTCTGTGCTTTGTGATCCTTCAGAATATAGTGTTTAATTTGTACTGTATTGCACCGACTACGCCAAAACAAATTCCTTGTATGTCCAAAAACATACTTGGCAATAAAGCTTTTCTGATTCTGATTCTGATGAGCATTTGACACCTTCAGTATGCTGTTTGTCTTAGCCTGTTCCCCACTCTATGGTTTTACATGACTAACCCCTCTATTGCTTCTTTCAGAAATCATTTCTTTCATAAACCTGCAAAAACAAGTCACCTCTGAGCTCCTTCTGGTCACTCATAGATCACAAGTGGAGACAGCCTTATCCTGCACAGCTGTGAGTTTTCAAAACTAAAGCCTGTAGTTTGGGACGACAGGAGGTGTGCTGCATTAAGTCAGCACTACACATAAAAGCTGCTTAAGGAAGTCTCCCCATACCATTATTTTCAAAACAATAACGGCCAAAGAACTAAGGTTCTTTAAACTCAATTCTGGTGTTGCCCGAGCAAATTCTTGAAATTTAAATTACATATCTCACCTTCATTTCCCACAGGCTGCATAGGCAGCAACATCACACAGAAGGTTTTGATTGACCCCATGAAATGATGAAATTTACATCACACAGACTTAAAGTTGAACAGACAGTAGAGCAGGCTTGGATGCATTGATTTGCACCAAGGCCATTCTGGCTTTATGCTGTTTTCACCCTAAAAGTATTTAGCCTCAGGAACTGGCCACATTCCACAATGACGTGTACTTACATTAATGAGGGCAGCATCATGGAAGCATTGTGGACCTTCACACCTACTGACCAGCTCGGTTCTATAACTACCTCACTTGATGCCTTAGGGGTGCAACAGCCACATAATGACTTTAAACCCTCACTGAGAAACGCAAAACAACCTTACTTAAGGCGTTTTATAAGAACAACTAAAGGCAATGACTGTAGTGCTGGTGCAGTGCTTGACTTCTCTACTTGTTGAATTCTCTGTCTGTCAGAGATCTGCTGTCATCTCTTCTTTTCCAGCCTCCACAGCACCAGGTGTGACAGCATATAAAAATAAAGAGGAAACAGCTGAGGCCTTGGACACATCTTTCAAAGAAATTTCAAAGATTAGTGAGTGACACTGCTGGCAAAAACAAGAAGAGGGAGAGCTCAGGTGAAAGCCTCAGTAAAACAATTACTGTGGCATGGTGCTGTATCTGCGCTGTGACAGCAAATATCTGTATCTGGTCTGTCAAGCAGATGGATAGAGAAAATTGTAAAAATATATAACAAGGACAAAAAGAGGAGAGTGATGGACAATTTTTAACATAGTGGTAGTAATGGCTCCAATATTTCAGGTCCTCTGCAACAATTTTTCCAATGAAAAGCTGAACAGCTAAGCCATATGTTAATAAACAACTCTGATTATGACTAAATAAATATACAATTGCAGACAGCTTAAACTCCAGCCAAAATATGATATCAATGTATGCACCTAATTGTGAAGACCAACACTGTCTTTATTCTGAAATACTAGAGAGACCAAAATACAGAAATCCCAAATTAGACTGCATTTTACTGATTTACATAATAATTAAACTTACCACCTTCTAGTTAAAAATATTATAGTTTGCTTATTCACGCAAAAGCAGATAATAATTAAAGACATTTTGATTGCAGTGATCAATAGAATTGTGAAAATAATTCCATTCAAATGCTACAATATTGCCTTATAATTATCATTGCTCATTATTGCTTCATATCATAATTAGCTGGAACAGTGATCCTTTAAATATCACTGTGAAAGAGCAAAGTGTATTACAGATGTATCAGATCATAAATGATCAAAACAAAGATATAGATAAGGATTTTTACCATTTTAAATATGGAAAGCTGGGTTTGAATTCTCTGTAGCTTCATACCGTCAGGAACCCCTGTCTCATCAATAAATAGTAAATCATGAGAATGAACTTAGATATTCATTGTTTCTGCGTTCACATAATGCATGCAATTTATGTTCATCAGAATGATCATATCTTAAATACTGTGATCAGTAATCAGCTTATTGTGATCACTTACCTACTTACATAGTTGGGAGGAGGTAGGTTGTACCTCCCCACTACACCATCTCTCTATATTTGTTGGTCCTGCACTATCTGGTAGAGATCAGGGACAAGCTTGTGTGTCAGCTATCAGCACTATTATCACACAGTTGGCATGTGGCCTTTTTCTTTTCTTGTGACCTTGGGTTGTTGTATAAAGCACATAACAGTGGATTATTGTCATTGGAGGTTGGCGGTGCCAGTGGCCAAGGGTGTAGAGCTGACTAGTGATGAAAACATCTGCAAAGGTGCCCTGACGTCATTTTCAAAACTACCTAATTTTTTGCTAACTAGTAGCAAACAAGTTCAGTTAGTGTTTCAGTGGCTGGTTTGAAGTTCAACTTTTTCCACCATACAGCAGGATTACAGAATTAGTGAGTTGACAGTCTAAGTTTTAGTTGGATGGAAATCTGGTCAGACCTCCAGACTTAAGTTAACTTCCGGAAGATATTCCAGGCAGTGCTGCAGTGTTGACCAAAATCATCAAAAGAGCTTGAGACATGCTCTTGAAACCATGTAGAAACTCCATGCCCTCAACTCCAGAGGGAGAATTGTCACTTGGCATGTTGGTGATGTGTATAGTTTTGGTTTGTGTTAGCATTCAATCTGATTGGACATTCAGAAAATTGCTGCTGCATGGTTTTTTATATGGCTAAATTGGACCAGCCTGGTAGCCTCTCTTCATTGATTGCACATTGCACCAGTAAGAGCAGAGTGTGAAGGTTCAATTAGCAGGATAAGAGCACAGTTTTACTCAAAATATTGAAATGCACACAACATAATGCTGCATCAGCATAATCCTGCTGCATTATAAACAAATTAACAACTAAACCCGGAGCGATCCGCTCTCCAGCTCGTAATTCCATACACAACTAGATACATACCAGAGTTCAAAAGAGGACAAATCGTTGGTGCACGTCTTGCTGGCGAATCTGTGACAAAGACAGTCTTTGTGATGTATCAAGAGCCACGGTATCCAGGGTAATGTCAGCATACCACCAAGAAGGCCGAAACATAAAACCACGGCTGCCCAAATCACGGCAGAATTAAATGTGCACCTCAACTCTCCTGTTTCCACCAGAACTGTCCGTCGGGAGCTCCACAGGGTCAATATACACGGCCGGGCCAAACCTTTGGTCACTCATGCCAATGCCAAACGTCGGTTTCAATGGTGCAAGGAGCGCAAATCTTGGGTTGTGGACAATGTGAAACATGTATTGTTCTCTGATGAGTCCACCTTTACTGTTTTCCCCACATCCGGGAGAGTTACGGTGTGGAGAAGCTCCAAAGAAGCGTACCATCCAGACTGTTGCATGCCCACAGTGAAGCATGGGGCTGGATCAGTGATGGTTTGGGCTGACATATCATGGCATTCCCTTGGCCCAATACTTGTGCTAGATGGGCGCGTCACTGCCAAGGACTACCGAACCATTCTTGAGGACCATGTGCATCCAATGGTTCAAACATTGTATCCTGAAGGCGGTGCATCAATACACACAGCAAGACTGGTGAAAGATTGGTTTGATGAACATGAAAGTGAAGTTGAACATCTCCCATGGCCTGCACAGTCACCAGATCTAATTATTGAGCCACTTTGGGGTGTTTTGAAGGAGTGAGTCAGGAAACATTTTCCTCCACCAGTAACACGTAGTGACCTGGCCACTATCCTGCAAGAAGAATGGCTTAAAATCCCTCTGACCACTGTGCAGGACTTGTATATGTTATTCCCAAGACGAATTGATGCTCGCCATAAAACCAGTTGTTTCATTTTCATTGTCCAACCCCTGTATGTATGTATGTATATATATATATATATATATATATATATATATATATATATATACACACACACACTCACATTAGTTTTCTTTATGTTTATGACTATTCACATTGTACATAGAGTCTCACTGATGGCATCAAAATTGTGAACAACATACATATTTTTATGGAATTTATGTAATTATGTAGCAAACAAAAAATTGTAAATGTTTTGTATGTTTTATATTTTAGATTCCTTAAAGTCCTTTGCTGTGATGACTGAAATATTAACCTTTGGCCTTAAAACCATTTAATGTGAGCACCTCATGAAGCTCATGGAGAGCGTGTAATCAAAGCAAAGGGTGGCTATTTTGAAGAATCTAAACAGATAAATGTTTAGAGTTATTTCACACTTTTCATTTACTATATAATTCTATGTGTGTTCATTCACAGTTTTGTTGCCTTTGGTGAGAATCCACAATGAAAGTTGTCATGAAAATAAAGAGACCCATAAAGTGAGAAAGAGTATTTGAAACTTTTGAGACTGACATAAATGTGCATTCAGGCTGGAGACTTTGCCATCACTACTTTCTTGGGTGGCCACTGACCAACATACTGAACCAAAAGGCAACCTGCAGCATTCCATGACAAATCCCGTCAATTGGCTCAGTTTTGCCCAGTTATCACTCTGTTCACTTTGGAATGAATTCGGTCTGGAGGGACTCGGTGACAAGAGGTTCTGTATTCTCTTTTCTAGACTCGTCTAATAAAGGAAAATGAGCCTGGAGACTTTGGGAAAAGATGTCTAATAAACATCAAACACTGCACTAATGCAATTACAATTGCACAGAGGCTGTGGAACAGATGGATGACTGAGCCACTGCATTGTGATTCAGTCAGATAAAATTCACAGCTCCAATCAAAATGTAGGAACTCACGCAAACATACAAAGACACACACATGCACGCACACATATATTATGGCTTTCTATCAGTACTTTTCAGGGACTTTGCATTGATGTAAATTCATTTTTCATTTATTTCTATGGCCTAACCCTTACCCTAACCATTACTAGTACATACAGGTCCTTCTCAAAATATTAGCATATTGTGATAAAGTTCATTATTTTCCATAATGTCATGATGAAAATTTAACATTCATATATTTTAGATTCATTGCACACTAACTGAAATATTTCAGGTCTTTTATTGTCTTAATACGGATGATTGTGGCATACAGCTCATGAAAACCCAAAATTCCTATCTCACAAAATTAGCATATTTCATCCGACCAATAAAATAAAAGTGTTTTTAATACAAAAAACGTCAACCTTCAAATAATCATGTACAGTTATGCACTCAATACTTGGTCGGGAATCCTTTTGCAGAAATGACTGCTTCAATGCGGCGTGGCATGGAGGCAATCAGCCTGTGACACTGCTGAGGTCTTATGGAGGCCCAAGATGCTTCGATAGCGGCCTTTAGCTCATCCAGAGTGTTGGGTCTTGAGTCTCTCAACGTTCTCTTCACAATATCCCACAGATTCTCTATGGGGTTCAGGTCAGGAGAGTTGGCAGGCCAATTGAGCACAGTGATACCATGGTCAGTAAACCATTTACCAGTGGTTTTGGCACTGTGAGCAAGTGCCAGGTCGTGCTGAAAAATGAAATCTTCATCTCCATAAAACTTTTCAGCAGATGGAAGCATGAAGTGCTCCAAAATCTCCTGATAGCTAGCTGCATTGACCCTGCCCTTGATAAAACACAGTGGACCAACACCAGCAGCTGACACGGCAACCCAGACCATCACTGACTGTGGGTACTTGACACTGGACTTCTGGCATTTTGGCATTTCCTTCTCCCCAGTCTTCCTCCAGACTCTGGCACCTTGATTTCCGAATGACATGCAGAATTTGCTTTCATCCGAAAAAAGTACTTTGGACCACCGAGCAACAGTCCAGTGCTGCTTCTCTGTAGCCCAGGTCAGGCGCTTCTGCCTCTGTTTCTGGTTCAAAAGTGGCTTGACCTGGGGAATGCGGCACCTGTAGCCCATTTCCTGCACACGCCTGTGCACGGTGGCTCTGGATGTTTCTACTCCAGACTCAGTCCACTGCTTCCGCAGGTCCCCCAAGGTCTGGAATCGGCCCTTCTCCACAGTCTTCCTTAGGGTCCGGTCACCTCTTCTCATTGTGCAGCGTTTTCTGCCACACTTTTTCCTTCCCACAGACTTCCCACTGAGGTGCCTTGATACAGCACTCTGGGAACAGCCTATTCATTCAGAAATTTCTTTCTGTGTCTTACCCTCTTGCTTGAAGGTGTCAATAGTGGCCTTCTGGACAGCAGTCAGGTCGGCAGTCTTACCCATGATTGGGGTTTTGAGTGATGAACCAGGCTGGGAGTTTTAAAGGCCTCAGGAATCTTTTGCAGGTGTTTAGAGTTAACTTGTTGATTCAGATGATTAGGTTCATAGCTCGTTTAGAGACCCTTTTAATGATATGCTAATTTTGTGAGATAGGAATTTTGGGTTTTCATGAGCTGTATGCCAAAATCATCCGTATTAAGACAATAAAAGACCTGAAATATTTCAGTTAGTGTGCAATGAATCTAAAATATATGAATGTTAAATTTTCATCATGAAATTATGGAAAATAATGAACTTTATCACAATATGCTAATATTTTGAGAAGGACCTGTACATGTCCCTATACCTAACCTAAACTCAATTCACACCTTAGTCCTAAACCTAACCCCTAACCCAGAAACAGCACATTATGAGGCCCAGGCTTTGGGCCCCAAAAAGAGCAGTAGGTCCTCATAACATAGTATATTTTGGAAAAACAGGCCATACACTGTTACAATGCTAGAACACACACACACACCAGTGCTTACTGAGAAATGCCACACATACAAACATTTGATAGTTTCATCTAAAGTCGAGCTCATTATAAAACAATTTAACCTGGGGGAACAGATTGCAGTTCCACTCATCTCGCAAGATGTCTTCAATCATTTGCTGAATCTTATTTTGCAAACACAACTCTATTGGCTCAGAAGGTTATTTATCAACCACCTGTCCAATTATATTGTAATTTTCTTGTCCCCCAAGCAAATGGCTGTAATTGTACTGTACAAAGTAACAGTGTGTGCTCCCTTAAAGCAAAAGAGGGTCTGAACGCAAAAAGCCCACATCTTATTTTTCCTGAGGGATCACCATTTCCAATCATTTAATGTGTTCTTGTTTCCAAGATATCTGATAAATTCTGGCAGTGAAATTATTTCTGTTTGAAATCTACTTACAACTTGAGAAGTAATTAGATGATTCCAAATGCTGGCTCCAGGATTCATGAGCTCTCAGATCTCTATCAATGCTCATATTCCAACAATTTGTGTTACATTTTATTTCCACATGAAAAGCACAGTTATAGTTTCCAGTGTACAAAGAACAACAACTCACTTGCTCTCGGTGGAAGACATACGCGTTTTCTCTCTCTCCCTCCCTCGCTGCTGATCCCTGCTTCTGCTTTTGTTTGTATTTTTCTCAGAGCTTCGCTTTGCATATCCTCCAAACTTGTAAATTACAGATTTGGTCAGCTGGTCTCTCAACGTAACCCTCTTGTCCAGACGGGACGTTCTTCTCTGGATACACAATGGATTCTTGGCAGCAGTGGAAGATTGTGTGCCTGACTACGATGTCGGTCGAGGACGTAGAAGATGTGTACATATTTGGACTTTTGATAACAGGCTTTCTGCTTTTTTGGAATTGGCGATTACCTGGCTTATCGAGTGATTTGCAAAACGTGGGCGGCTGTTCAAAGCATTCCAAAGCTGCCTGCGATGTTGGATGGAGTCTGTAGAGCGATCAACACTCAGACTGAAATATTAAGAAAGCAGAATCGCAAGCTGGACACAATTCTTGAACAGAATCGCAGCCTGGCACTGGTTGGACTCAGTGGTTAAAGGATATAATCTTGGAGAAGGTGTACACTCGAGATCTGCGGAAAGTACCAGAAATTTGGCTATTTGGATTCGCAATTGAGACATACTAGTAAAACTCTTTAGTTGGAAATTCATAACTGCCTGAACCACAACATTTATATAAATAGACTTGACTTTACAGTGAATGTTTTACTGAATTGTAGTGATGGCAGCTCCGGTGCTACTGGCAACTTAAGTGATATTAACATTTTATGCATCCGCTTAAAGTGCTGTTGCCTTGACATGGTTATGGTCACAAAAAAGACAGAATTACTATTTTAAAGTATTTAAACTTGGGCTCAAAAGCAGCATGTAGTTTTGATACAATTTAACATCTTTAAGGTCAATAGGGACTAAAACATATTAGAAAGAAAGGAAAGGGTAAAAATGTATGTACAGTTGAGCCCAAGTTGAACCCGTAATCCTGGTAAATTTAGGTTTTCAGTAAATTTGCCAATACCGTTCTTCTGACTAGAAGGAATTGGAGTTGGAGCTTATTCCCTGTTACAATCTGCCATTTTGGACTTTGTTTTGGTTTTGTGTTTGTTTACTGTTCAGTTAGGTGTTTCTATTCGTTTGGAGTTTTGTTCCCTCTCCTGCCTCCTAGTTTCAGTAGTTCTTTCTCCCCTCGCCCATAGTTCCCTTGGTGGTTGCTTTCTCATTTATTTCTTACTTAGAATGGTTTTCTCCTCTGGTTATTATTATTATTTTTACAACAGTTCTCCTTGCTTCTTTGGGTTTTCTAGTTTAGTTTCTTGCTTAGTGTTTCTGTGCTTGTTTACTGTTAGGTTATTTGTTCTTGCTGCATTCTTCTAGTTTATTAGTTCCCTTTCCCCTTTGGCCTAAGACCCCTTTTTGTTATTATTTACCCAGTTGCCTGTTTCCCTTATGATTAGTTGTTCTTGCCCAGCCTTGCTCCTTAGTCTAGTTAGTGTTTCTTCCGGATTTAATTTTGTGTTTTATGTTAGGGGTTTTATGTATATAGGCTTCCTTAGGTCTGTTTTCCATTAGTTTAGTTTTCCCCTCCTGTCTCTGCATTCTCTAGCTCCCGTTAACTAATTCCCTCAGTTCCCTTCACCTGGCCTGCACACCTGCAATCATTCACTGATTACCTGCCTCTTCTCTTGCCCATTGTCTCATCATTCACTTCCCCTGTATTTATACTCACCTGTTCCCAGTGTTCCTTGTCGCCACGTCTGCAATGTTCTCGATTCTCAGCCAGTGTATCTTCTGCAATGTATCTGCTTTTCAGTCAATATTGCTCCAGCTCATTCCAGTGTCTCATGCTAAGTTACCATCTTCTGTAAGTTATCCTCATTCTCCATTAAACCATGACCTCTGCTAATCTGGCTGCCTAGCGTCTCTCTGCATCCTGGTCCAACCTCAACACCAACCATGACTTTCCCAAACAGGAATCTTGAAAATACCAGAGGAAATATGCAAAAACTAGTCAACAATTAAGAGTATGATTGCTGTCAATACAGACTTTTCCATAGATTATTAAGAAGGGGGTTTATAATTTTCAACATGCCATTTTTTAAGTAATTAATAACAGATTTGTTTTCCCCAAAATTGATACAATTTCTTTTGAAAGATACCTTTGTCATTTCCAATCAGAAAGAAACTTCTCTGTTAAATGAAAATTATTTTAAATATATATCCCCCAGTGGTGTGAATAATTTTGGGCTTAACGGTATGCAGACATGTTAAAACAAGAAAAGTGTAGGCAAACAACATTTTAGTTCACACCTGTATATTGTGGTTTCACATTCTAGAAAAAAATGGTCAAGGTATATTTTACAATCTAGTTACATAGCTTGGCACACAATGCCGGCAAGGGAGGAGGAAATATTTTAAAGGCTAATGATGAATCAACATGTTGTGAGGATTCAAGAGAAACAAGTTTTTACTCATAAAAGTATCTAATTAGACTTCATTTGACATCTGAATTGAGTTAATTTCCAACATTCCCTCTATCCAGCGATGGATCAGCATAACACACTCTAATAACTATTATGTGGCTTAACTTAGAAACAAAAGTTCAAAGCTGCCTTAAAACTATGAGTAAAGTCAACTTTCTGATTTGCATGTTTCTGAACTCTGACAAGCTTAAGAACAGTCAGGACAATTTACAGCAATAAGTTAAAAGTGGGAAAACAAACTTACTTTCTCATTAAAAACTAATTATAACAAGTTTTAATAGTGCACAGATTCTTTCCTGTCAAGTTGTCCTTACTTTAAAGCTCAAAGTCTTTCCAGTGACTTTGAGGCTGGGGGGCAAAGATAGTAATGGAGGAACCAAACAGCAGAAAATGCACCAATGGAGGGAAAAAGAAAAGCTGCAGCTGTCTCAAATGTTCTGCCAGTTCCTGCCAGTTCACAATCTGCAGGTACTTAGAGAGCTAGCTTGAGTTCACAAACCATTACTGAATACATGCATTTGGTTTAGACCAAAGAAGAGGAAGACATGCAGAATGAGCACCAACTAAGGGTGGTCTCAGAGACTATCAGCCAGTCCCCCAGAAATGATTACTGAATTGCTGTCTTTGAGAACACTAAGACCCTAGTATGGACTTCCTCCCTTAACCCACAAGCATCATAACCTGCTGATCCAGTTCAGATTTCTATGGTCTGTAGTAGGAAGCAGGGTGGCCATATCCAGAAATTCCTAACACTGGAGATTAAGCAACTCATACCCCACTTAAATATGTGACATATATTTTGTCATGTAACTCGATTCATAGATTAATGATGGGAGTTAAGGCTTTAAAGGGAACCGAATCTTCGGGATCCGTCCACTTCAAAGAGCCGTCCAAAAGAGTCACTGTCATCATTTGTTTTTTAAAATGTGCATATCTAGAAGAACAAGCAATTTTACCCCTAATATGGTGTTAAATATAATTATTTTGGAAAACCTGGCATGTGTGTGTGAAATTTACAACAAAAACTGAATTGTCTGTATTAAGTAAGATTAACATTTTTATCTAAAAAGGTGCAAACTAGAACCACAGTATGTTCATACAAAAAATATTTCTTTATGTATATATTATTATAATATTAAGCATAAAATATCAAAACATAAATATCAAATACCCATGTAGTGCATCAATTGCAATTTATTGCTATATGTAAAATAGAAACAAAATAAAGAAAGCAAAATGTAACAAAATAGAAGAGAAAAAAGTGCACTTGAGTTGCTTCGACAGAAACAAATCAACCCCTGCAACAATAAATATTAACTATTAAGGCAACGCACTAATGGTAGACAACACTTAACTTTAAATATTAACCAAATAAATTGTACAAATCCATTGTGTTGCACCACTCATTGTTTAGTCCTCAAACAAGGAGCACAGTGTGCCTGTCCTCCTCCTCCCTCTCACTGCATGCATCGGCATCGCAGCCAGGTCTCACACAGCGCCTGCCGCCATGACAAGTGACGAAAACAAAAAGTGCACAAAGGACATGCGATATATTCTTGTACCTAACCCTCGGTTTTCATTTTTAGTTGCCTAAGTAATATATTTTAATTTAAAATTAAACTAAATTGAAAAAGTAGCATTATATGCAAGCAAAGTAGAAAAAACAAAGAACAGCTCTCACGACTAGAATCCTATTGTTCAAGGTGAGGAGCCATTTAAAAGAATCGATTAGTTCCTGAACGTCACATCCCTATTACAGATAGTTCAAACATGCAAGTAAGGCTCAGATTTTTGTGACCACATGGATAAAACTCCAACTCCAAAGTGGTGCCAAGGACACAATGTCATACCTGCTTGTGTTTTTGTAATATTACCTGGTCTGGTCCTTTATTTTTCTGTCTCCCTGCACCCCAAGCCCACACCTGTTCTGTGTTTTCCCATGATTGTCTTGTCACGTTTGTCATTGGTTCCCTTGCTGTTCAGTTTTGTATTTAAGCCCGTTTGTTTCCGTTGTTCCCCGCTGGTTCCTTATGTTATGTGTATGTGCGATCTCGTGTGTTGGCTACCCTGCCTGCCATGGATAATAAAGATTCATCTTACCTGAAAACTTCGAGTTTCAGGAGTTCTTCCCTGCATTTTGGTCCATCCAAAACCCACTTTATGACACACAATTGTTAAAGAAATGCTGATTTAGTTCATTTATCCCCCACGGTGAAACAAATACTGCCCTCTTTCATATTCGTTTATGTACTTTCTTCTTCTCTTTTAAATGAAGAGTTGACAAATGTTCCAAATGTTGGAACCTGCCCTTCTTAATCCACTGACAAGGATTACTTTTGCAACAATTGAAGACAAAACAGCAGATCTGCACACTAAATTCTATTCAGCTCATTTCAGTTAATGTATATACAGAAGTGTCATTTCACATCAAATGTATTCTCAAAGCACTTTTCTAGAAAAATATCCAATTTATATACAAAAATATGTAGTCAGTTCAATCCAACCAAACACTGTATGACTGAAGCTCCAACATCACTGTATTATTACTCAAGTAACATTTCTGGGCTCCCTGTCCTTCCTCAGACCCAAAATGTGTGCTGTGTGCTGATCAAAACAGTCTTAAATACCCTTTACATTGAATAGGGATAAAACCATACAATATAGTATACAATTATTACAAATATCATATTTTTAAATGAAATATGTTATAGTCAGTAATTTTTTAAAGCATGTTATAAGGTCAATGTGGACGTAAATATGAATTTTTGTCATTTATGATTTAGTCTGTGCCTGTTCACTCTCACTATGTATAAATGATGAGGAAATCTTATTTTTAACATTTTTAACATATTTATGAAGAAAAATATTAGGTTTGTTTCCTAATCTTTGAATTTGACTGTTTTTTTCAGGGCACTAATTGGTTATGGAGCAGTGCTTTTAAAAATATTGATCTGTTTATGCTCTGAAGTTTGTACCTTGTTTATTACATTGAGAACTTATTAATCCTATTTAGGACGCCTCGGGCTTCTTCGTAGACCAGGCTTCAGTCTTCATCTGCAGCTGAGACAAGTTGAAAGATTTTCACTGTCTATGTGCACTGAATTTCAGTCCCCTTTTTCATCTCATTTCTTTACTGTTCACCCGCAGACATAATCTTTTATGTTTCCAGAGATGGGAATCCAAACTTGTTTAAGATTTCCAAGCACTATCATGTCTTTGTTTCATGTTAGAATGACAGCAGACTGATTAAGGATCCAGATGTATGTCAAAATGTGCACAAGGATATCCAAACAGATGGAATAATTTCTATTGAACTAATGTTTAACTGAGCTACTCACCCAAAAGTACGACTGTGGTTGTGGTTTTTAATTGCCTGTTTAACAGAAGACACGTGTAGACTAGAAGACTTAATGGCTTTACTATTTAAACAGTATTTCATTCCTTACAGTTATTTAAACAAAATGATTCCCGTAACCAAATAATTGTACAAAGATATGAAATATAGCAGAAACTGTGAAATTGTGAAAAGACTAGAAATAATTCAAAATCTGTTTATGTAATTAAATGTTTAATGGTTAGTAAAGGAGCTTCTTTTAAATTTTTTTGTGCCCACACCAGAGCAATTTTTATTTTATTTTTTTTATGAAAGCCCTCTCTTCTCACTCCCTACATCGTTAAGCTCGTGTGTGCACTGGTCCATGTGTGCATACATGCACATAAGCAAATCTTGACCTCCTATACTTCTGTCCTGGGATCAGATGCCAGGATGTAGCAGCTATTACAGGCTTGCTTTTATTGCAACAACAAGCTGAATTTTCAGAAGCACCCAATGTAGAAATATATGGCAAAATAGCCTGAAATCAAGCAGCGTGAGCACATGAGTTCCTTCCCTTAGCCACCCAAACATTTTTTGTCTCCTCCTGGGAATTTTCCTTCTTACCTGAATCGTCTTGAAAATAGGTAGCTGAGGTTTTCTAAATCAGGCTGCAGATCTGTCTAAAATTCATGCAGTTGAGGGATGTTTATGTTTTTTTTTTTTTGTAATTCTTCCACAAACTAGGAAAAAGGCACTTATATGTAAAAGTAGTGTTTGATTCTATTAAAGTTTTATCTCAATGTTTGATTACCAATTAGTATGTTATCTTCAATATGTGCCAGTGGCTTTGGGTCAGTTTGCCCTTTCACTAATTTGTACACCCATTTTGTTGCCATGCATTTATATAAACTATTTTTTACGTATGACAGAGTCTGACCCCTAATCAAACCAAAATAACTCTGAGCAACCACCTATTGGAAAATACCACTGAAGTCACACAACCACATTACCCTACAGTAGGACTTGAGAAGATTATATGAACAAAACAAAAAAACATGAAATGATCTGTTATCAATGCAGGTAAAAAACATCACATAGGAAACAGCTCCTTTTCATATCCAAAGAAAGTTAAAACCAAAATGTGGAGGTGTAAAGGGAGGAATTAAGGAGCACCATTCAAAGACATTAATAAGATACAAAAGGGACAAAAAAAGATTTCTTTGTCATTAATGCATTGTGCCCTCCCTTGAGTTCACAAGTGCCCCCTAAGTTGTGAATGTTCATTAAACAGATAGGAATCTGTTTGATTTACTCTCTTTTACCTTTGAATTGTTTACCTTTTATTCCCCACCTACAGTATGTGACCATTTATTCAGTCCAAATCCAGACATTTACCAATTTAAAACAATCTTTTAAACTACATGTTTATTATTTTTAAGCATGAGATGACTCTAAACATCACATTTCAACATGAAGATTCCACCTTTCTTCTCAAAACTCAGCTGAGTTTGTTTCAGAGACAAAATAATTTACTTTGTGTGTTTGTGTATCTGTCTGCACATTGCAGATAACCTGCGGTCCTGTTAATCCATCACATGCCGATGTCATCACCGATAGGTGAAAACGTCACCTGAGGGAGCTAACATCAATCAGAATAGATTGTCAAGCTCCATATCTGCAAACCTCTCTGATACTAACATCCTCCAATTAATAATGCCTGAGGAATGAGAGCTCCCATACTGCTCTGAGGTACAGACCTGTACAGGCCTGAATATAATGTTTACTTGAAAAACGTATAAACAACAGCTCGCTCATAAAGAATCCCATTTTAAACTGTTAATGCACCCTTTGTCCTAACCAAGCCCTTTAAAATTGAGGGTATTTGGAAAAACAAATTACTCTATAGAGTAAGTAGCGAGCACTTTTCATCAAAGAAGTAATGGTCGGAAACAAAGCAAACACTGAAAACATATAACCGATCACAAAACACAGTAAGCACAACATGAACTGACTCAAGGTAAAACAAGAAATTAGAAATTGATATTACCATGAAAACACACTGACCGCTTTAAAGTGCTTTTGTAATGAGGGTTTGGTTATAAAAAAAGACAAAATGAGGAAGCTGCTGCAAAAAGCGATTTGAATTTGCATTTGAAGTGGATCTGGAAATGGAGATGACGTTCTAAAGACTGTTATCCAGTGAAACTTAGCTGCTCATCTGAGAAACCTCAGAGGTTTTTAAATCTTAAACGTCATTATCTTTATGACAATCCACTGAAAGACGGGGGAAAGGGAGAGAGAAGAAGAAAGGTGAAAGATAAAAAGATAATCTTATAAACCTGTATAATTTAATACATTGTCAGATGTAATGAGGATTTCACACTTTGTGATGCCTCTTGTTCCTCCTTTATCCTTTATGTTCTTTTCTTTGACATAAAGTATATGGTGACTGAATTATTTCAGTGTTAACAACCATTTAGCTCTAGTATAGCTTATCTGATTGCAGAATTTGAACATTTTAGAAACCGAAAGGTTTTGTGTCTTATTCGGGGAAATTATTATAACTATTAGTTTATAACCATGGTGTTTAAACCCTTTCTTTACATCAGTTTTGGGAAGAAGGCAACAATTAAAATGTAAAAAACCTATGAGAAGATATTGTGTCCAACCTGAGAAAAAGAGTTGATGATTCTGTCTGGTAGGTTTCCATATAGGTAATTACAATCAAATAACATTTACAAATAAAACTTACTTTCAAAAAGCACATGAAATCTAAGCTGTCCTTGTTTAAATAAAGATTATTTGCTTTTGCACTGCACTTACAGAATTTACCACACTGTTGGATAAATAAATTTAATTGTAAAAAAAATTGAAATGTTTTTTTACTGAAGATTTTCTTCTTTCAAGTTTACAGTAAACATGTAAACATGTTTTTGCAGATTTCTGTTGCTACAAACATCGGGACACAATGCAAGTATTTTATAATTGTTAGTGAACATCAGCTCTATGGTATTATGTGAAAAAAATGCATTGAAGTGTACTTGTTTGGACCTTCCCAAAAGTTATCTTTTTTGGGGAGATTTTTCCTTTAAACCTATGTATGAGAAATTAAATTGAAAAATACTTAATAACATTACGAATTAACATGTTGAACAGGTAACTGGTATTACATTACATTGGTAATGTTACTCCCAGGAGAAAGAATTGCTATAAAACAGCAAAATAAAGTGACTAAATCACATCAGAATCCTTTAGCATACTCCTGAAGTGAAGATGGTCCAAAACAGAAAACAACCATGGTAAGGGCAGATGTTGCACATTATGTAAGGGCTAATTTCTGAGCAGGACACCAGGTTTACTTGTTGCTCACCTGGAATTAACCATTTACAGCAGTTAATGTACAGCAATAACTAGGATTTTGAAACAGTAATAGACAAAAGATCAGCACGGAAAAACCAATAGCACAAATAAGCATTGATGTCATACAGAAGCACTGTGGAGACGGGTGAGGCAGAAGAAAGCAATGATCATAAGGGAGCAAGAAAAGTGGAGTTTTGTTGGAGTGCACACTGAGGCAAAAGGAGAAGAAGGGGGTCAGGGAGTGAAAGTCCAGTAATTGCTTTGACCTTGCGTTGAGATGGGGTGTAACTCAGTCAAAGCAAGTGATGAATTTCATGCCCTCAACCCTGTTGAGGGAATAAAGCCACCACTCTCAGGGATTTCTGTTTATGACCACTTCGAGCAAAACATGGAAGGAAGACAGAAGACTGGCAGTAGGAGATTCGGGCGGTTGAGCTTTCACTGCTGCCAAGGGAAACTGTTAAATAGGAGAGATAGACAGAAGGGAGTAGTTAAAAGGCCAGAGAAACAAGATGGAGTGCAGTTGGGAAAATTGTAACATGTTTGGGGAAGATGGGTTGTGATAGTTTGACCTGTCAAATGAAGGTATACGAGTTCTGATAGACTGACTGTTAAGAGAGCGACCAGCAGAAAGTGCCACTTGTTTATAATTTTTTTCCCTCTCCAGTACAGCAGCCCCAGTGTTTTCTAGCACAGAAAATACCATCATATTTTTTCTGCTTATTAAAGTTTTATAAGGCACAAAGCAGCCATGCAGGGAAGGATGTCATCTTGTACACTGCATCCAGCAGGTGACCCACTATTTGAATAATGATTCTTTTCACACCATTATGTTCTTTTTATGCTGTTTTAGACCCCAACTGTAAAACTCTTTATGCATAATTTCATTGTTTTCTGTTTTACACAATATGGCCATTGACATGTCAAACGTGACTTTTAACAAAAACTCTAAAATGCACATATTGTACCAGTCTAAATACTTTGCAAGAACATAAATATCGGCTAAAGCGTATACAAAAAAATGCATCTTGTGTTTTAACACCTGAACCGATTTGTATCCTTTCTCAAAAGATTTCAGGCTTTATAGATTAAATATTTGTAGTGACAGAATCAGTAATTTTTAAGGTTTGAAAATAAAGCACCATGTCAAAAATTAGGGATTTCTCAGTAATTTTTTGGATTTTGTCCAAGACAGAGATATGTGCCATTCAAGGGTTTGCCAAGTGTCAATGTGATATCTGCATTTTTTACAGCAACGAAAGGGCTAAAGAGTTTTTAAGTGCTTCCAATCTTGGTATCCACTCTTTGTGTGATGCTTCACTGCTGCGTGGTCGTTGGTTCCAGACAGGCTCATCTGAGTATTTTAGTAACTGCTGATCTACTAGGATTTAAATGAACAACATCTTTCGGGTCTACAGAAAATTGTCTTAAAAAGACAAAATATCTAGGTAGGGGTAGTTGCATGAACAGAAATGCATGTTTATGTCAGAGGAGAATGGTTAGTATGGTAGACGCATTACAATCAAGGTATTAGGAATACCATCTCTTAATGTACAACATGTTGAACCTTGCAGCAGATAGGCTACAACATCAGAAGATGACACTGGGTGCTGCTCCTGTCAGTGAAGAACAGGAAAGTGAGGCTCGATAGCTGCAATGTTCAGATGATGGGCTCAGATTTTGGTGTAAATCTCCAGAAAGCATGGAACCATTATGCCTTATACCAAAGGTTCAGGCTGCTGCTGGTGGCGTAATCATCTGGGGGATAATCTTATGCCAAACTTTGGGTCCCTTAGTACCAACTGAGCATTGTTTATATGTCACATCTAACCTAAGTATTGTTGTCCAACATTTCCATCCCTTAATGACCACAGTTTACCCAATTTAATGTCTGCTTCAAGCAGGATAAATCACCATGTCATAAAACTCAAACTGGTTTCTTGAACAAGAAAATTGATTCACTGTAGTTTCATATCCTTCATAGTCCTCAACTCTCAATTCAAAAGAACACATTTGGAGAGTGGATGAAACTGAAGCTTCAAATCATGGCTGTAAAGCTGACAATATTGCAGCAACTGTGCAATAGTATCCTGTCAATATAGAACAAAGTCTAAGGAATGTTTCCGATTCTCTGTTGAATCTATGCCATGAGGAATTAGAGCAGTACTGAAGAAAAAAGGGGGTGTAATCCGGTACTAGTAAGCTGTACCCAATAAAATGGCTGGTTAGTGTAAATGCTCTTCAGTAGGATATCAACAAAGAGACTGGATATGCATCACAGTGAGGATGTACCGTGGCTTCCAGCAGCTTCAATGGGCAACAAAAATCTAGCCCCTCCCCCCAACATACACAAACAGTGCACAGACAGTGATGGTTAGATTTAAATTGAGTCACCCATTCCGGAATCCTTTTTGCCTTAACATAGTCCATTAAAACTTATCTCCTCTCTTTATAGTTTTCACTACATTCTGTTATTTTCTCTTTCAGAATTAGCTAGGTGAACTTGAGAGTTTGATTTTGAAATGACTAAATAGATAAGTATATAATTATATGTTAATAAGAATAAGTTTGGACTTGTCATCTAGGCTCCAATCTCATCACTCCATTTCCATATTGCTCAACATTTTACTACATTGCATTAAATATGGTTTAGAGGGTTTTCTTCTCACCCTGAATTCAAGAATATTTTACAAAATCGGGAAACTATATTTTAAATCTACATCTATATTCAAAGTACAGTATAACATGATACACTGCTTGCAAAAAGCTAGGGATATTTGACTTTCAGGAGAAATTTATGGAAAACGTAAAAAGTTCATGCCACAGTGATATTCCATCATGAAAGTATGGCATCTAGTTGAAGCATGCAATGGTGATTTCCTCATCTCAAACACTTTATTGAAACAAAAACCAATAACAGTGGTGGATATACAGCAATAAAACCTGTCTGTGTCTCAATAATGTGTCATGTGCCCTTGAGCATCAACAACAGCTTAACATCAACACCTCATGCTGTTCACAAGTCGACTCGTGGTCTGCTGAGCCAAGGTATTCCACTCTTCTTGAATGGTGACCCTCAGGTCATTGAGGTTCTGGGGTACAGAGTCACGAGCCTCTAAACGCCGACTCAGCTTATACCATAGGCTTTCTATAGGATTCCGGTCTGTCATAATCCTTGGGTGTTTGTGTTTTGGTTTCCTATAGTGTTTATGTGTTATAATTTTCTCATTTTTTTTTTCTGAGTTCATTGTTAAGGTTATCTTGTCACACTAGTTTATTGTTGTGTTCTGTTCTTTATACGTTTGGAATTATTTTCTGTTAGATACTTGCCTAGGTCTCTTTATGTTTCTGCACTGCTCTTTTCTCCTGCCTCAGCTGCTCCACACATCCTCTGTTTGCTCTGCCCTCTGTCTGCCTCAGCTGCAACTCATTCCCTCTGATTAGCTCATAGGTAGTATGGACTTGTCCTCTGCGACACTAAAAAGGAACTGAAATCTTTACGTCAATGGCTGTTTGTTTGGTTTTTAGTGTTTAGAACAAGTGTAGGGTAGTTCTGTATTGAATAGACACACTTGCCCACATGTGACACCGACACCAAAGGCTCGTCTGGTGACAACAATGGCTGATGCATACCGTTCTATTTGACGTCTCCAATATTGTTGAGGAAATCATTTCTGTTATACGTGATTTGACTTCCATCAGAGAGCAACACTGATGCCCACTGGTTCCTTGTCCAGCGAAAATGCTCCCAGGCCCAAGCAAGACAACGATGCCTGTGCCTGGTAGTGTGTGGTCAGGCACCCTCGTAGGTCATCTAGCACATGGACCATGCTGACGTAAATGGTTTCAAATGATCTAAGGTGACACTTGAGTGCCCATCACCTCCCTTAAATGTGTTTGGAGTCAAAATGAAGCGGTCATCAGTGTGGGATGTGGGCAAAAGACATCCACTTCTATGACTTTATGTAATTCTTCCTGTCTCTCTGTTTCTCTGTTGCAACCTGCTGATGACACTCTGTAACACTCAAAGCTCAGGGGCCTCTTCCGTTTGAGATCATCCTGTTTGAAGCTTCGCAATGCCGAGGTACTGTTGATCAATTGTTTGGTATCGTCGTGGTCTCATGATGTCAAAATGAGAACAGTTTAAATACCAGTTCTGACTGAACCAGGAAATTCATTGGTCGATCAATGGATCAAACGCCTGTTGTGAAAGTTTGATCCAAAAATTATCCAAAGTCATTTAATACAGTGTTTAATTAGAGAGACATTCATGTGGTCGGTATTGTGAAGCTAACCATAATAGTCCATTATCCACGAATGTCATTGCCTAGTAATGAAGTGCCTCATTTCACAGTAAAACATATGCATTAGAGCATCACCTGTCAGAGCTATGGTCTGTAGCTTTTCTTAACTCCTTTCAAATGCAATGAACTCTGAGAGCAGGAAGGCAACCAAAATAGTTGCACTCAATCAAAATAAACCTTAGTGTAATCATATGACTGTCAAAGGAGTTTCATGAACACTCTCACAGGTAAGTAAGCACTGCTCAGCCTTTGCAATTATGCCTATTGAGAGCATTTTCAACTTTACATTTTTAAAAACAGCCACAGAAAAACCTTTAATTAACTGATAGAAGCAGAATTACACAAAACTCTAAAAGGTGCAGCTGCCACTCCGACTTCTATTTGAGTTCCCTGGTCCTCTGCAGTACACGTCTCCCTCGAGAAACCATGGTAATTATCTTGTCATGGGCGAGATTGGTTTGTTGAACACAAGTGATTACACTGAGGCTGATTGGCGCAAAATATAACTGGCTCCAGTGTTGGTAATGAAGAGGGATGTGAAATGGTGTCGAGCTGCTGTCACGCATTAAATGCCAAAACCCATGTCAGAGCTGACACAGGCACTGAGGTGGAGAGGGTCCTGATTACTCTTTATCATCCAATATCCGGCTGATAAGTGTTAAACAACAATGGATTTACAAGAATAACACATAGCAGAGGAGGGGAGGAAAGACAGCAGGAACAAAGGCAACTGTGTAGAGGTGATGACAAAATGGGTAAAACAACCGGTTGTTCCTAACGTAAATACATTACAAATTTAAAGCAAGCGGGGGAAGAGATAGAACTTGGGTCATCAGACATTTTGCAGGAATAAACTGTTACCATCCAGCCCACATGCAAAGACAAGCAGGATCTAAGTTCTCTTTTCAGTTTTAATTTTATCTTGATTTCCTGTCTGGAAAAATAATCAGGTAAGTTTGACAAGGTCAGAGGTAAAAAGGTGAGAAATTAAAAGAAATTTAAGCACACAAAGAATATAGAAAGTGACAGCACGCACTGTGAAAAGAGAAGAGAAAGGTGGAGTCAATTATTCTAGAAGTAATAAGAAGTTGGATTAGTTGTGTTTTGATAGGTGAGTAATCCTTATTAACAAGTCTGCATCTTCCATTTCCAGTCAGTGTTTTTTTGTTACCATCCACCAGTGAGACACCTGATTCTGCAATTTCTAATATTTTGTCATGTATGGAAAGACACACATGCTTAAGTGCAACCCTTCTCATCAAAATTTAACATTTCTTTTTCAACACAAATGAGATCAAATAAAAAATAATAATTAGGGTAGAAACTATGATATGTAGATGGTTAATAGCTTAAAAGTATATTTTCCTAATTTTAAAGTAGGAAGACGGGCTCAGATTCTGCCTGGGGCCAGCAGCTTGGGAGATAATTGGAGATTCATGAAGTGATTGTGATTATTGATGAGAGAAGTGGAGAGGATGGCTGAATGCTATTTATCCTGATGCGCCTCAAACAGAGCAGCTACTGGCATAAACAACAGGTGTGAGCGTGCATTTGAGTGTTCATTTAATGGTTTTAATGAATACAAATTCCAAATTAGCAAAGGAGGGAGAAGTAAACACTTGCATGCACACAAACACAGCAATTTCGTAAGCAAACATACAGAGTGACAGATTTTAAATCATCATCTCACTCCCTGACGATCAAAAGCCTAAGAGTAACAAAGAGAGACTGGAGGCATGCAGTCATGTATTTACGCTCTCCCACAGGAATAATATTGACAGAAAATAACTTAAGGGAGAAGACTGAAGATGGCTTTAATATAGTGGAGCCCAATTAAACAACCTCAATGTAAACATGGCATGATTATGATATAAAAATAATCAGACAGATTCCCCTTGATTGGCTCTGACTAATGCTTGACAGGTCAAATATTAAAAAAGAAAAGTCTGATTTTATTTTGTTGTTTATTGAATGCAGAAATCTGTTTGTTTTCAGCTTTTCTTTTATGCTTAACATTGGTTACATTTAATTCATCCTGGATCCCAGCTAATGACATAACATGTTTGTACAACTTACAATTTTTTAACTAAAATACAACATTTAAGGTCCAGCAGGTAAGATCTTGTGACATCTAGGAGTAAAGTTGCAGACAGGAATCAACTGGTAATTTCCTCCATCACAGTCCTGGGGTAAAAGTTATGCTAAAAATTCAAAAGCTACTAGGTTGCAAGTCTTTCACAGAAAAGACTGAAGTCATTTATAGACTTACTTATTTTCTGATATGGACAATGTGGTCAACTGCCCAAGGTGGCATTTCGTCAAGGGAGCAAGAGTGCCCACCCCCGCTAACAGCCTCCTCCTCAAGAAAATAAAATGCATTATTTCATATAGCCTGTCTAGCCTACATATCCGTTTCCTATCCACCAGGTGCAGTGTGTGTGGTTTGCTTCTGAGATCTGACATAAAGGTTGTGAAAGAAGGGTAGGGGGAGAGGGGAGCAGGAGATTCTCATTTACCAAACCTAATACAATTAGTTCACTGATGGCTCAGAGACAAAGCACATTTCATTCATAATATTGTGAATATGGCCTATAGTTCACAGCTTATTTGTGTGAAATCATTTAAAAAATAATACAGAAATAAATCTGCACACCAAGAAGGGTGAATTAGTTTAGGTCCAAGTTATTTTGACTCATGTTGGGGTATTAGCGGTGATAACCTACTACTCCACTTGAGTGCCAATTACAAACATGTAAGATGGACGAGAAAAGGTCAAAGCCATCAGGTGCCCAGTTTAGGAAAAAGAGAAAAGAAGAAGAGGGTGAAATGAGCAAAGACAAAGGCATGCAGCTGTGTCACCTCTTGGAGTATCAAAAGTGCTATAGAGGCTATAGCCTGTTGCAAGATAGGCTTACTATTAATTATTAACACTAGACGCTAACTGTTGTTTACGTTTAGATGCTTAGCATGACATATTTCCTTTTCGGCAGGAAATATTATAGTTTTAAAGATTTAAATTCTTTTAAAACCAAACAACATGGGAAAGTAATATTAGGCTACTAAAGTAACTAAAGGCAATATTCTTGTGATGTATCTTGGACTGTGTTAAACAGCCATTAATTGGAAGACGTGTTGATTTGTCTCATTGATTCATCCCCTATTCTAAATATTTAAAAAATTGTACATATATGTAGGCCTTTTTGTTTTTGTCTTAGTTGTTAGACATTTGCTATGTCAGGAAGACTGTCCTAAATCACTTCACATTTATTGGGAAAGTTATGTTTGCCGGTTGTAACTACTCAGTGTTGCATTAGGCTATTTGTTTTAAAATAACAAGGGGTGGGGGTAAGGGTTTACATGACAGTTAAATATGTCAGTCAGTCATTTTCTACCACTTATTCCATAGTGGGTCGCGGGGAAGCTGGTGCCTATCTCCAGCAGTCTATGGGCGAGAGGCGGGGTACACCATGGACAGGTCGCCAGTCCATTGCAGGGCAACACACATACAACCATGCACACACTCATTCATACACCTAAGGGCAATTTAGAGTGACCAATTAACCTAACTGGCATGTCTTTGGGCTGTGGGAGGAAGCCAGAGTACCCGGTGAGAACCCACGCATGCACGGGGAGAACATGCAAACTCCATGCAGAAAGACCCCCAGCCAGGAATCGAACCCAGGACCTTCTTGCTGCAAGGCAACAGTGCTACCAACTGTGCCACCATGCAGCCCAGTTAAATATGTGTCTTGTTCAAAGTGTAATAGTAGTAAAAAAAATTTCTTCAGTTTTCAGTTGTTGTGCACTTTAGTCTGCATTGTTTGGAAAGTAATAGTGTAGATTCACATATTTAAATTGGGTAAGACTTTGCATGACGGTTTTGCAATTAATTTGTGTTTTGCAATTGCAAAAGTGTAAACTGTCTTTTTCAAAGAAGGTTCAGACCTTCCTTGACAGTTGTGCAGTGAATTTGTGTCTTAATGAAAGTGGAATTGTAATACACAGATTTATGATTTATTCTTCTATTGGTGCAATTAAGAAATGCCTTATTTTTAACTGAATTTATTTTATATATATCCTGATGTCACCAGTATAATCCAGAAAGAAGTAATTTTAATGTAATGCTTCAAGTTTGAAAATTTGCATTGCAAAAATGACCCTATTGCCTTGGCAGAGGTCTGCCCTCTCTGGGTGCTTTACTAGTTTGTATTAGTATTGTATACTTTTAAAGTCATGGTATACAGTATTCATGTGTCTTACTCTGTGTGTTTAAGGTATTATTGTAGTTTCTTTAATTTTAAATGTTTCTAATAAACAGTGTAAAGACATTTTTAGTGTGTCTGTGATGGTACATGGTAATATAAATGATGTGTCATGGCAGAGTGATATGTCATGGTGGGGTGGGGGGGTTGGATGATGTGGACTTGTGCTAGGGCATTGCCTGCTTATGGGTTTGTAATAAAAAACTATTAAGATGAACTGCCAGAAACACAGATTCAGTTCATAGTTGCAATAATTAATGTTGGCAGCTTCAAGCTTCAGAATGATTTAAAAAAACTTCAGTATAAGAGGTGGTCAGGTTATGTCAATAGTTTCCAATTACACAATAGCACCACACAAAGACTCCAAAACCAAAAATGCAAACCATTAAGTGAATAAGTGTGCTCCATAAATGGTTTAAAATACATTTGCAGAGTGACGGATCAAGGTCCAATGTGTCCATTATGGACAGTTTAGTAACTCCTGAAGCTTAGACATTCAAAAGATTATTTTTGACATTCAAGTACATTTGACTGGGAAACAATAAAAAAGAATCATATTTTTTTGGAAAACATTGTAAGGTTCCCTTTTCGTATAGACCTGAATTCAACTTCAGGCTTTGTAAATAAATCACAACAATCTAAACAAAATGGTTTTAGAACACAGCTGCAGAGACAAGTACCTCTTTAAGTTACCTTTGTCTTTCATAAATCTACCATTCAAACCAGTCATATTTCCCTAATGTTATCAAATAAATAAAGTGTCACTGGCTATGATAAAGCACTGCCACTCATCTCCAACTTAAAACAAGGTAAAACAGGGTAAGACATCCTTAAAGCATGTGAGCCGGTCAAACTGTTCTTCGGCCCCTTCTAAGATCTGACAGATGTCTCTCAGTCCTGACTCAAAGCAATTTACTTTTTAAAACCACTTTGCCCCGTGCATTTGGAAATGTAATAATAAACATTACTGACTGGCCAAACATTGCTGTATTCAAAACTTTAGTAATGTAATGCATCGCCTATACCCCATAAGATAAACCTCAACTGTCTTAGTATCTTTACAGGTTCGAATTTGATTTGGGCCTTTAAAGCAGTTTAATAAATCAGGTCGATCGCATACATTCAGTGGCACAATATGCAATTCTGGGTATCACGTCTCTATGCAAACGACAATGGTGACAAACATTATTCATAAATGTGGGCAAACTGTGGGATAAAAGTACTTTGGAGCTTTGGTAATCTCCACAATAAAGTGGATATGATACAACAGTGACTTGTGAAAGCAGAAATTTCCTCAGTGCTCTTGAGCGTTGAGTTGAAATGAAGTCCCACTACAAAGTGAAGCGTTAAAGCCTTTCGACATGAGATGAAAGTCAGACAGAGGCATGAGACGTGCTATGAAGGATGTCGTCATTCTGTCAAACACCAGAGTGTAATTGAGCTGTAAACCCTCTAAGTCTATTGCTACTAATAACTATGAGGAAAAACATATTTGGATTAAATTGCTTGTGTAAAGTTCATTTGTTTGAAGAAGTTTCTGCAGAATGCATTAAAGCTTGGGAAAACTTCACTTTTATGTTAAAATCACCATATGGCAGGAAAAGGAAAGAAGAATTTCTGAGGTGTTGCTATCGATAAACTGCACATTAATGGTCACCCACCAAGGCGAAATGCACAAGAATAAAATCTGCATCATAACACACACAAAAAACAATGCAATACAGTCATCTCTGACTGGTAATATATTTTGTGTAAGGTTGAAAGCAGGGAACTGAGGATTTATCTTAAACACAAAAGATGTTAACCATAGTCAAGCTATATGTCTTTTTATCCTCCACACTTTTCAGATTTCCAACATGCAACTTTACAGTAACAAGCTACAGTGTATTGCTTAGAGGTGCTCATCAGTAAAATTTTTATTTGGCAACCACTTGCTGCTTACATATTCGACCTTTTTTTTTTTTTCCAAATATATTGTATTACATGTGACAAGGTTAGAGGAAATGGCTAAATAAAATATCTTCTTAAAACTAAATGCAGTGAGATGCACCAATTCCAATTTTGCAGATTTTAAGGTTTTGTTCATGTTTGACCTGCCAACATTGATTTTAGTTGTTTTCACTTTCCTTTTAAAAACTATAGGAAGATAAAACGAACTGCTTTAAGAAATATTTTTTTAGCCTTCCTAACATGAATTGTTTTTAAACATTTTACTTATGAAAAATAGGGTCTTACTAAAATTTTAAAAAGACAAAATGGTTACAAAGTTCAAAGCTGTCTCTGACTGACATTAACAGTTTATGTGGTTAATTTGCCTACTATTAATAAACAGCAGTAGATGTAACATTTCACCTTCCCCCTCAGTTTGCTTGTTGGCTAACTTAGATAATGTCACCATGGAGACAAATTCAGTTCACAGGGTTTTCACTGCCTCATGCATCACTAAGAAAATTATCCTTACGAAGTCAGCATGCGTTCCTAATGTTTTAAGTGTCCAGGCAGTTAGGGACTCGGCGCTCTTTTGGTTCTGTGTTGTGGGATGTTTGGCCGTGTTGGTTATGGTGAATGGTGAATTCTTTTTGCGTGTGTTGCACTGGGGTGGATGGTCAGCTCTTTTGGTCGGGGTGGGGCTGAATTCTTGGCGGGGGTGTGCTGGTGCCAGGTTGGATGTTGGGTATCAGGGGGTGGGTTGGTGCCGGGGCTAGTGTTTCAATTCTCACTGGGATTTCGGTTCCTAAACCCCATCTCTTGGGGGTCAGTAATGTGGTCAGTGCGTTGTTTCTTAGTGTCTGGGTGCTTGGCTGACTCCCGGTGGCAACTTGGTGAGGCCTGAGCCCCCTGGCTCTGTCGGGGTTCTACTGGGGGGTCGTGTGCCCTTGGATCTTGGTTCTCTAGGTCCATGGCAGGATCCGCTCTAGTGTAGCCAGCATAGCCAGCTGCCGGCAGGGCCCAATGGCACGTTGCTGCTCCTCTGTGTCGCCTCAGGTCCTGGGGCGCAGGTCTATGGCTCCTCATGCCCATTATTGAATATTCTTATGTAAAAAACATATACACAAGGGTGCTTACACATAAACTCACAGCTGTTTGGATTCAAGCATTTACAGATACACAGATCATATACAGATATACTCTATATCGAGCTGCGGTTGCCACTAAAGACATCTTGAATTAATTAGTACCGTGTACTCTTCATGTTGCTGTTGCTAGCTATGCATCGTTTGTCCATGTGGTGTTTCCTTTCTCTCTTTCTCTCTCTATTTGCAGGTGTAAAATCAGTCTTCTAGGGTGGTACCTCGTATTCTCTTTATACTTCTTTCTCTCTATTCTTTTCTCCTTCTCTCCCTTTTAACTTTTTGCCCCACCTCTCTCCCTTTCTTTCTTCTTTTTTTCCCCTTTTGTTTCCGTTTCCGTGTCCATTGCATTTGAAGTAATCCTAAAGCAATTTCTAATAAAGCAAAAGTCATAATATTCCACTTGTGAAAGTAAATCTGGTGGGCAGACAGCTCTGAGACAACAATTCTGAGTGCTACTCTGCTGGACAGGACACATGGAAAAAATAAATAATACTAATAATAATGATAAACAGCAGTAGAGAATTTCGATCTTACCTTTACTCTTAGAAATTTCTCTAAAGCAAATCCAGCATGTTTCATAGTTAAGAAGGATAAAATAGTCCAACAGTGCTTTATTCTGTGCAGCCTTCTCAAATATGTAAGCTTATAACCGTGCACAACATTTTACAGTTTGAGCTACAGAAATTAAAATGCAATCCAGTCATCATACTGCATTCTTTAATCTATACCTCACATTATTTAATAACCAGAGCTCAAGCTGTGGCCATTATCAGAGCTGGATTCCATCATACAACTCTCCACCATCCTAATGTTTGCTTCAGGGAACTCGGAAGGTAGAAAATTCTTCACATATCCTTTTGTGGCAGGTGCCCTATGAGTCCGAGTTGCTCCATTTTCTAGTCTGCACCAATCTGTTTCTTCTACATACTTTGCTCTTAATCCCTGAATCTATCAGCTCCTTGGCCATTTTCTAAAATAAATTCTCAAACATTACAGCGGGTAAGCATATAGGCCCAGAACTTTAGGTTAGACCTTAATAAATGAAGTATCACACACATTATGAGACTACATAGTTTGTTTATCCCCTGGGGCTCCCTGGACACAATTTATGTTTAGTAAAACTTTTTCTGCCTTAATACAAATGGCATAAAATGTCCTGTTGTTGTCCAGGTCACCCTTGTAAAACCCATTAAGATCTTACATCCCAATGGATCTTTTCTGGTTAACTAAAATAGTAATAGAATAATAAATAATAATACATTTTGGGGTGAATTCTAATTTGCCTTGATTTTTGCCTGACCTTTTTTTTAAAATGTATTTAAACTGTACAATTCTAATCATTTTCATCCATGCCATTGGGGGAAATAATTTATTCTTCAAAGACTGTTTAAATGTATTGCTCAAAAAGTAAAACAGCCTACAAAAGGATTTTAAATAAAATCAGTTTTAGGTATTTGTTTCTTAAAAAAAAAAAAGGGGGGGGGGGACTACAGTTCCTAAAACTGGTATTTAATGAGCTGACTTTCTCTAACTGGGTTATACTTCCCCAAAGGTAATAGAATTGGCTAAAAGTTTTAAATTTCATATCTTGACATAAACATCTGTCATTTTACTGAGATGAACAGATTGTTTTTCATTCTCGATAAAACGTGAAATTAGATTTTAGAAACACTCATTTTGTAAACACTAACCTCACAGCTGTTCTCAAGGATTCACAAGTGCTTATTGATAACATTTTCACATATTTGTTTTAACATGTACAGCCAGCCTCTAGAAACCTTCAGACCCTAACCACTGTTTCTTTTTTGCAAAACTAAGACATCAAAGAAAGTATGACATAAAATGTTCTGAAACAATGCAAAGAAAGACAGAACTAAAATAAATGAAGTGCAACCTTTAATTGGTGCTTTGAACTGAAAATAGAGTCAAATCCTTGGATGATGTTGCTTAGCTGTCACAATCTTCCGCTTCATTTGTCCAGTTGTCTGCCCCTATAATTCTCAGCCAATTAGAGATGGCTATAGGTTGCTGTCTATCTGTCAGCTGCCAAAAGCTTTGCAAGAAACCCCTGGGAATGAATCCCTGTAGCGAAGTGTGCATGTATTTTATCAGCTGCTCTCTGACTTTACTGTATCTCTCTTTCACATCACGAAATCAGGATAGCACTACAGTATACTACTCCAACATGTGTGCAAATCGCACAAGACAGAGAAAAATAAAAAATAAACTCAGATACACACACACACACACAGAGCCAAGAGAGGGTTGAGCTGTCTCTTCATTCCCACCCACCTCTCTCTCAGAGACAACTGAAGTGGAGTCCAAATATAGTGTGGATGGCAACACACCCTTCATAGCAACCTGCTACATGACCAGCTTGACAAACAGTCAAATCACCCTGGAGACCAGTAATGCATAGGTAATGCACACCAATAGAAAGGCTTGTAGAGAAGAAAACAAAAAACAAAAGTAGTTATTTTCCTCAGAGCAGGAAAATTTGGCTTCAATGTTAAGATATATAGTTTTAAGTAAAAAAATTATATTTATCACTTTTTTTTTTTTTTAAGACACAAGGCATCAGAGCATCAAGAGGTCATTGACATTTGTGGGGACATTAACAAGCAGGCAATGAAATTCAAATAATGCCAATGTTTCTATAAAACAACCCAGTTGGCTTTAGTTTGTAAATGTTTCTGATGCTATGACACATTATCACTGTCTCAAGAGAGACAACACACCGCAACGCCCTGATCTAAAAAATAATTACAGAATTGTTCTGGTATACAACAATCATCTAGTATTTTTTCTGTTTTTTAAAATTACTTTGAAAATAAGGTTAAATAAAACAAACTCCAAAAAAGAAATATATATATTATTTTATGAGAACTTAATATAACACACACGATAGGGAAACTGTTATTTAATCTATTATTTAATTTATTGATTGTTAAATTAAACTGGCATTTAACTAAATGATCTTGTTCTTGAATAATTATGTGGTTTCTTCACTAAATACCTTAGTAATGGTTTAAATTAACTCAGGTTTTCTTCTAAGTAGTTAAAATACATACCTTGCCTTACTGTCAAATTTTAAAGGGACCCGAAACGGAGGCTTGCTAAAGTAATCATATCTGTTCAATCTTTTTAAAACCTTACAGGTACAAATGTCAACATACTGGGATTTTATGTGATAGATTAACACAAAGAAGTCCATAATTGTAAAGTGGAAGGAAAAGGACACATGGCTTTCGAATTTATTTACAAAAATTGAAAAGTGTGGTGTAGTTTCACAACCTTACTCTGCTTTAAATTTCTCCACAACTTTTTTGCTGACCCAAAGAAAAGCTTTCCACAGCATGATGCTTGCTGCCACCCCCATCTTTCACCATAATGCATGTTCAGGATGATGTGCAGAGTCAGTTTTCCAGCACACAATGTTTTGTGTATAGGCCAAAAGGTTTGGTTTTTGTCTCATCTTACATATTCGATGTGCTTCCTACATGGTTTATGGCAAGTTTCAAACTTCACTTATTTTAGCAGAATATTTTCATTCCGTTTTACAATAATGTAGTACTTTGTGTTTTTGTCTCCTTTTTAAAATCTAAATAAAACCCGTTAAAGTTTTTGATTGCAGTGTGACAAGAGGTGAAAACGTGTATGAATACATTTGCTAGACACAGTCTGTAAGACACAAAATTTCCTTACCGGGGCATTTTGAGAAGAGCCACAAAGACAGTTCCCTCCACTAAGTCTGGACACTGTGACAGTTTGACAAAACTCCCCAGAAAACAGTAACTGTTTGTGAGCACTCACACTGACAACGATACAGTGCACCCCACATCATTGCCTCCTTAGCTCTCAATCTGACAGATGTCAGCAATGGGAAAAGAGTGGGTGGAAGAGTTTTCAGCACTCTAAGAGCAATTTGAATGGTGTTTGTACACAGGGGCAATCCAGACTTCTTTGGGACTCAATAAAGATGTGGAGAATGGTCTGCACTTGCGTGAGGCTGTATGTTTATCTGTTTTTATGCCATCTATTGCTCATCTGCAGCGTATTCCTGTAAAGAGTTTGGAGTAGAGAGAAAATACTGAAGAACTGTTCTTTCAATCCTCAACTCCTATTTGAACTAGTCTTTGTTTTCTCCTTCTTCACCATTCTCTGGCAACATTTCAGCAATAAGGCCTTTCAAAAAAGGTTACAAAGGTTATAAAACACAATGAAAAGTTAAAGAACAATATTGACAGCAAAATGGTTTCATGAAAAAAAGAGAAATTCTGATATGCATGATCATATAAAAAAAGTCTGGTCTATTTGCTAAATGCTACGTCAGTCAGCACAGTTGTGATGCATTAGAAAATTTAAACAGTGGCAAAGGGAAAAATTACAGTGCAAGAAAAGGAATAAAATGTAAGGTCGAACTGACACAAGTAAGGAGCGACAGCTGGTGGTAGTGTCACAAGCTGACTCATGAGTTCAATCAAAAAAGGAAGGACACCATAGAATGATTTCCGAATATTTATTTTAAAGACATTAACAAACCCTAACAGTAGTTCAGTGTATGGAGTCTGTAAAATCTGTGTCATTGTGAATGGGTGACAACGTTGAATGTAAAAGTTGAGTGTTAAATTAGGCAAACCAGACCAACTCAAATCAAATCTAACCCTGGAGTACAACAATGGCAAAGAGGGGGAGGGATAAGCCCATTTCCACCTTGCTGCCTTCTATAGAGATGAAGGACCAACTTAGGTGTTTCCAATTAGTTTGCCTTCTGCACTTCAGCCAATGGATCCATTTCTGCAATAGTTCAAACAAATTAGTTACCCGACAGAGCCGTCACAGTGGTAATCAGTGGAAGGATAGGTAAATCCACATTACAAATGGAACCGATTAATTTCAGTATCTGAATAGGACCCGAAACTCATTAATGTTGCTGTTATAACAATTAACAGACAACTACAATGATTTTTTTTTTATCTTTGCAAAGAAGCTACGGTGAACTTTAGCAGCCGTAAAATAAATAATTAGACCACAGAAATATGCTTTATATTATTAGTTTGAGCTATAAATCTACATCTAGCATAATGCACATAACATTTGGAATTGATGGCACCTTATTGGAAGATGCTAACACAAGGCACAAATTTACAATCTAGAAAATACACAGAAACAGCTAATTAGGGATGCTAGATGTGCCAACTGCTAATAAGGGTTTCTAGAACAGTTAAAAAATGTCACCATGTATTGTTTTTGACTTGTTTTAATAAAATATAAAGGCTGAGATGAACAACTGAAAACAGTTCAGGGCACAAAATGACAGTTACCAAATACTTGTATTGTTGAATGTAAAGGTTTTTCCAATGATTTTACCAGTAATTTTCCCTTTTTTAAAAAGCCCCTTGTTGACAGCTGCGTTTTCTAAAAAACACCATTAAAAACTGTTGAGAAGTCCTTTGCACTCCTCTCCTCCACAGCTATGTGGTTCAGATTTGACAGATCTGCAGTTAAATTTGAATGCAGGCATAAAAGGATCATTTATGATACTTAATATGTATGTACAGTACTTTGCAAAGGCTTTCACAACCCTTGAGTTTTTTCTAATTTTCACATTACAACCTCAAACTTCAGTGTAATTTATTGGTATTTATTGTGACAGACCAACACGAAGTAGTGCATATTAATGTACTATTAATGTCCAATGTCAATTGGGAGGAAAATGATACACGGTTTTCTAAATGTTTAAAAACAAAAACAAAAATGAAAATCTGAGAAGTGTAGTATGCAGTTGTATTCAAACCCCCTAAGCCAGTGCTTTGTAAAATCAGCCTTACTAAAATTATAGCAGCAAGTCTTTTGGGGCATGTTTTTACTATATGTGTGTATTTAGAGACTCAAAAAATCCTGTCTTTGCAAAAGAGCTCAACCTCAGCCAGACCAGATGGAGAACATCTGTAAACATCAAATTTCAAGCCTTGCCATATACTCTTATCCACGCAGCATGATGCTGCCGCCACCTTGTTTCATGGTGGAAATGGTGTGTTTAGAAAAATGCTGTATTAGGGTTCCAGCACACATAGGGCCTGATCTTCAAAGATCCCAAATAGCAGGTGCCAATTTGCGTGTACTTCAAAGAAATTGCATGTGCAATAAGTCGCTGTGTTGTGTACGATTCTCAAAGACTGGCGTGCTATGGATAACGGGTGCAAAACAAGTGCAGACTGCCCTATTTAAATGAGAAAATTACATGTGCTACTGGCTGGACAAGAGGACAAGAAGAAAAAGCAGATCCTCTGCTGTGTTGCTAGAAATGTGTAGGGATTGTTACGCTGCATCATTATAAATGATCCAATTGCTGATTTTTTTCCTTCTGTTCCATTCGGCCCTTGCTTTTCTGGACTGTTGCAGTTAGTTAACATTCGTTGTGCTACTCAAATTAGGTTTGTCATCTGCCCTGACAAGACTATTTTTCTTATCTTGCTTGACGTAACTCACAACAAATTGGCCAATCAATATTAACAATATAAAAGACAAATATGTCTGTTAATTATTTTGTCTCCCTTGATCTTTTAATTCTTTTCGGAGACTCGCTGGGTTCTGTAGTTTTTTTGAGAGTATATGTTTGAAGAGTTCAGAGTTTATCATAAACAGCAACAATATTTAAGCCTGAACGTAATATTAGCAACATAAAAATAGATTGTTGTAGAAGTTGGCAATCTGTATTTTATAGCTTTGCTAATTTTAAAATATAGCGACACAAAACTGTCCTGCGAAAAAGTTAAATCGAACATTTATGTATATAAAAATAAATTATTTTCCAATGATTTTACTAAATTTATGTTGTTTTACCAATATTTTAACAATATACAACTTTTTTTATTGTTTTTTGATTGACGTAACCGGGTGTCATTATCGCCGGCGTGAATAACAATCTTACTGTATTTATGCTTATCCTTAGCCGGCAGTTTCAGGTAGGATTTGATGTCGCCCGTTCTGGCCCCTGGCTGACATTTGACTATGGTCGCTGGTGTCTCTAGTGCCACATTTCTGACTATGGAGCTGGCAATTACCAGAGTTGGCTTCTCAGCCAGTGTGTCGCTGAGCGGGGAAAATCTGTTAGAAATGCAGACGAGTTGGTGGTGAACTGTGGGCTGGGATCTAGGACTATGCTTTCTACGTAGCATCACCCAGCCGGCCTGATTTTTCACCCAGTAAGAAGTGATTTTGGAATCCAGTTTGCAAATAAATGATTTAATCTGCTTTATCTTTAGTTCTTTCCTATTAATTATATTATCAACATCAAAGCACAGTGGGTCTTTTGCATGATTTGCGATTACAGGCAGGTGTTTTGTACATGCAAATCTTTTGAAGATCAGGCTCATAGAGTTTTGCACATAGAAATAAAAGTTCAATTCTGTATCATCTGACGTGAGCATATTGTACACTACTGTGTCCCCTACTTGGCTTGTGGCAATCTGCAGTTAGGGCATCTTATGGCTTACTTGAAACAATGGCTCTCTTTTAGCCACAGGTCTATTAAAGAACATATTTGTACAGTGCACAACAATGTCCATGTGGCTTATTCATATTAGCTTTTTACAACTGCGTAAAGAAAAAATTACCTAAATGTAAAAATGAACTAAATGTTTACATTAAAGTGGTTCTGGGCTAAACAATATCAACATTGGCAGATATGTGCATTTAGGAATAAGACAAAAAACTGACTGAAAGCATCAGTTATCAATTTGTGCACTAAATTCAGGAAGGTAGAAAGTGACGAAATAAAAGGAAATAATGTGATGAAAAACAGGAAAATAAGAAAATTCTAAAACGGGAAGAATTCAAGGAGTGTTACAACACAAAAAAAAAAAAAACCACAACAACAATGATAAAGTTTGCAAATACAATATGTTTAATGAGAATTGGTTTAGACATGACACAATTTTTTAAATGTAATAAAAATCAGAAAAGTAACTTGAAAGCTGCAGCAGAAAGAGGTGCCTCTTTCCTCTACTACCTCTCAAGGCTTTGAGAAGGTCAAGGTGACACATTTCACATTTCTAATGGTTGAACTCTTTGTCCAACTGTGAACCTTTGAAATGGAGAAAGGGTTTCCTTCTGTGCAGAAGAAACATCAGCTGTGGCTGTCCCCAGAAGAACCTAACAGGTGCCTGCTGAGGGCAAAAAAAGATCAACTCTGTGTCTTAGAGTAAAGTTTGGAGAGAAACTGTGTCCACCTGTCTTTACACTTTTGCCTCCTTTGTCTCATTTCAAAAGACCCCTCCTCACACTGCTCAAAGCTCAGCCAGTTTAAAAAAAAAAACATGTTGAACCTCTGCACAAAGGAACTGCACATCAAATGTCACTTCCTAACAGCTGTAGCCATGACAGGCAGTGCCCTGAAGCACCTTCTGAATGAAGCTTCCAGAAAAGTAGGAGAATGCAGTTGGTAAATCTATTCAGAGGTGAATGAAAGTGCATTATGGAGCTAGCAGGCACAGACAGACCTAAAGATCTGGGAGATTGAAATTCCCACAGAGGAATAGAACTGCCTTGATTTAGTTAAAGTGTGATTGACCAGTGCCATAACCACAGTTCTACTTTTTAATAGTAACAATGATAACTGTTGCACAAATGCTTCTGACATTTTGCCGATGTGAACACACCTTAGCTGCAGAGCATGTGGCATTTTAAAGAAAGCAATAATAAGGTGGTAATGGATTCTTTTTTTTTTGGTTCTGCTACTGTGCTGTGGCATTAAAAAGGTTGAAGATTTATTCCTTTGTAGCAGCTCTTCACATTCTGCATCCTCAACTTATGTGATAGTTCTGAATTCTCCACGGCATGTGACATTTTCAGGCAATCAATAATTAGATGTTCTGTGTAAATCTGTTCCTTGGGAAGTGATGTTAAAAATGTAGGTAAAATCTAACTTATTAACCTGTTCTTAACCTGTACCCCTTGGTTTTCAGTTTCAGTCTTCTGTACCATAAGGTAGTTACCCTTTACATGCATTGGTCAAGCATAACATTATGACCACCCGACAGGTGGCATGAGTAACACTGATAATCTTTTCATCATGGCCTCTTCTTAGTGGGCCTTTTGTTCCAGTCTGCAGTGGTAAATATGTATCAAAAGTGGTCAACAGCGACAGGGTCATGGTCCATGGGGAACATAGGCTGGGCCATGCAGTCCGATGCTAAAGACCAGATACTGTTGTTCAGTGAACTAAAGAAGCTAGGGCTGTGTCTGATAGAAAAGTGTCAGGACCAAACAGTGCATGGCAGTTTGTTGTAAAGAGGGCTACATAGCTGCAGACCAGCTGCCTGTGCTGACTCCTGTCCACCACTGAAAGCATCAACAGTGGGCACGAAAACATCCGAACTGGTCCTCAGAGGACTGGAAAAAAGTGGCCTAGTTTGAAGTATCATGTTTTCTTTTACATTTCATGGATGGTAGGGTGTGAGTACATCGATTACCTGGGAAAAACACAGCACCTGAATGCACCATGAGAAGAAGGTAGGCTGACTGATGCTCTGGGCAATGTTCTGCAGGGAAACCTTGAGTACTACCCTGCATGCATGCTGAGGTTATTTTGTCACATATTTACACATGTAAGCATTATTGCAGATCATGTGCACCCTCTCATTGAAACTGTAGCTTATTTTCTGATGGTTGTTGCCTCTTTCAGCAGGGTAAAGCAGCTGCTGCAAAGCAAAAACAGTGCAGGAATAGAAGCCAAGCAACAAGTTTGGGGTGTTGACCTACCCTCCACATTTCTCAGATGTCAATCTAATCAAGCATGTGTGGGATGTGCTAACCAAACAAGTCTGATCCATGGGGGCCTCTTGGGCCTCACTGCATAGATAAAGATGTAGAAATATCAACCAACATTTTAGGTATCCACCAGTAGGTGAATGATTATTAGAGACAACTGAAAATTCAAGGGAATGACTATAAGGATTATCCGAAAATAGAGCACTCCGGATTTCATGATGTGGAAAATGTGGGCAGAATTTTGGACTTTTAATAAGAAATATTACAATTTACAATAAAACTCTTAGTATAGTGGAATTTGTTATGTGAAACTATTTCAGTCCCCCCCCCCCCCAGTCAAAAAAAGGATTAACATGGCAGCTACTTAGCCAGTCAACCTTTTTTTGAAAGCATAAGATCACACCTGACTCAGACTATTAATATTAAGAGATTATTAATTTCTTAAATGCAATTGTTTCAATCCATATTTATCACATAAGTGCAAAAACTAAAAAAAACAACAAAAAAACAAAGAAGGCTATACATACCAGAAGCATGGCTTACCCATAGTTTGCCCAGTCGAGGTCTACTTAGGAAACTTTTGGCCCTTGAGCAATTTTGCAGATTACGACTGTTTTCTGGCTTTTATCTAAAAAAAAATAACTTAGAAAAAGTAAAATAACCTTACATGGTTAAATACCATTAAATTATCAACTAAAACGTAATATAATAACTTAAATAAATAATTTAAATATGTTAAGTTATTTTCTTCTTTCACCAAAATTAGAAATATCCTATCCAGGAGTGACGCTGAAAAACTAGTCCATGCATTTGTTACATCATGGCTGGACTATCGTAATTCTCTACTATCAGGATGTCCACAAAATGCAATTGAAAGTTGTCAGCAAATCCAAAATGCTGCAGCAAAAGTTCTGATAAAAATGTAAAAAAATATATATTTCTCCTATTTTAGCTTCCCTTCATTGGTTCCCTGTTAAATCCAGAATATAATTTAAAATTCTCCTTCTCACATATAAAGCCCTTAATGATCAACCTTCATCACCACATCGGGGATTTGATAACAGCACTATGTTCTCAGACTGCAGGTTTACTGGTGCTTCCTAGTCTCTAGAAGTAGAATGGGAGGCAGATCCTTTAGTTATCAGGCTCCTCTCCTGTGGAACCAGCTCCCAGTTTTAGTCCGTGAGGCAGACACCCTGTCTACTTTTAAGGCTAGGCTTAAAACTTTCCTTTTTGATAAAGCTTATAGTTAGAATGGCTTAGGTTATCCTGAGCTATCTCTGTAGTTATGCTGCTATAGGCTTAGGCTGCTGGAGGACATAACCACATTTACTCTCTCTGCTACATTCTCATACTACTCTCCAATTTTGCTGTTTAGCTGTGGGAACTTCCTGGAGTGGAACATCGGCCAAGCTTGGTTTAGGCTCCTATTTTAGTCCCCCCACCCCTTGGTTTGTAGCTTCTTTTGCCTTTTGGTTTAGCTCCCTTTGTTTTCTGGGATAATTAGTCACCTTCCTCGGTTCCCTGCTAAGATTATCCCTGAGCTGTTCTGTATCCCTCTGATTAGTCTCACCTGGTTTTCACGTCACTCTCCCTGAGTATTTAAGTGCTGGGTCTCATTGTTCATTGCTAGTTTCTTCGGTTAAGCTCACCCTGATTCCATGTCCTGTTCTTCTTGTGCCATGTATCTTATTGGTGTCTTTATTTGATTATTAAATCCGCTCAATACATTTTTCTGCTTCTAGTCTCCCTGCACTTGGGTCCTCCAACACCGAATTATGACAATTAATGCTTGAAACATATTACTCTCTGTAATTAATCTATATAGTATGAGTTTCACTTTTTGAACTGAATTACTGAAAAAGTTAATAATTCAATAATATTCTAGTTTGTTAATATGCCTGTATTCCCTTATCACACTGATTTCTAGCTCCTCATTTTGAATAGGTTAATTTGTCCATGCAGAAGTGAACAGAACTTGCATCTTAAAACGTCAGTAAACTGACTAAAGGATTTAAAGTACGCTTGCAAATTTGATCTGTTAGTGCATGCCACTAAGTCTTGCGTGTGTGACAAACTGCCTGTGCCTGGAGCCTTTAAAAATGCCTTAATCACACACATTATACACAAGTCTGTACATGATGTGCTGTGTTCCTTGGACCTTGGTGTGCAGTTGCCTGGCAGGGATTGTTTGATGGAGAGGTTTATTAGCCAAGCTCAATATAAGGTTATAATCCACAGAAGACTCGTTTAAATCATGACTTTGCTGAGGAATTAAAGCCACTGCAAAGTTTCCATTTACTTCTCTCTAGGTTTACATTAGTGAGATAGGGCAATTTGGTATGTCAACATTGTATTCGGCTGTTAAATATTTGCTTCCAGGCAACACCTGTGTGTTATTTCTCACAGGTAATTAATTTTTGCTAACAGACTTTTTAATTTAAGATCCTGCGGCTGTGTGCAGTGCTGTCTTAGGAAGCTATTTTCTGGAAGAGAACGTCTGGGTTTGTATTCACGTCATTACAGTGAAAGCTCTCAGGCCTTGTCATTCTTTAGCATCCGTGTGTCTGTCCATGCCTCTGTCTGCCAGCTTGCTGTTGTTGCTGCAGGCTTAGTCCTGTTAGTTTTCGGAGTGCCGATCAACACCCGGCTGGAGATGTGGGTCTTAAGGCTTTGTCCACAATTCACCACAGCTGACTGCTCCTCTGGATGGTTGGGATTCTCTGCTAAGACTGGGATTATTGACCCATGTCGGCTTCCCACCTTTACAGCAGACTTTTCAATGTTCACCTGGTCTGAACTCTGACACCTCTGAGAATTGAAAGTGTATTTTTGTATGCTAACAGCTGTGTGTTTGCCTTGTTTTTATTGTGTAAAAATCTTTAAAACCCTGTACACTGTGCTTCCCTACCACTATCTCTTTTCTGCACATCCCTGCATTACATTTCTACAGTCACCCCTCTAGTGGTCTTTATTTTAAGTAGCTTATTGTTACATTTGATTTAAACATCATTGTTGTACCTTCATTTGAAGATTGGTTTAGGTACAAGCACCTGCCAAATGCATAAACATACAGGTAACAACGACTGTAGGCGTCCTTTTATAGGTAAATGAAAATGCTTTGTCTACAAAGTAATGCCTAAGAGGATACTGTCAAAAAATTTTTGAAATACAATCAGTCATTTTCTTCTGCTTATTCCACAGTGGGCCACGGGGAAGCTGGTGCCTATCTCCAGCAGGCTATGGGCGAGAGGTGGGTACACCCTGGACAGGTTGCCAGTCCATCATAGGGCAACACACAAACAATCATTCATACACCTAAGGGCAATTTAGAGTGACCAATTAACCTGTGGACTGTGGGAGGAAGCCGGAGTACCCGGTGAGAACCCACGCATGCACGGGGAGAACATGCAAACTCCATGCAGAAAGACCCCTGGCCGGGAATTGAACCCAGGACCTTCTTGCTGCAAGGCAACAGTGCTCCCAACTGCGCCACCATGCAGCCCTATTGAAATACATCTTACTTATTTTACTTTTTCTGAATTTTGCAAGTATGATTGTTTTGTTAAGGTCAACCTTTTGTTTTAAATGAATGCATCAGGGGTAGGCATGGTTCTAGTTTAAAGGTATTAAGCAGTTTTAAAATCACTACAAAAAAATTTCATTCAGTTCCTGAGATTTAAACCTTTTAATGACAAAAACAGTGAGAATATCACCAGTTGTTATCGTCAGTGTACTACTGCCTGTCGGTTTATTTCTATAGCATCCATTCAACATGTCATTTAAAGGTACAAGATAAACAGTCCAGAAATCTACCAAAATCCCCTTTGAGACTAAATATATCCAATCCTGTTCTTCAAAAACACAACTATTCAGCCAGATTTAGATTCATTGACAAACAATCCAATTATAATATAACAAAGTCAAATTGAGTTCAGTCAATGCAGCTGATCACAAAATATTAACTGGTACAAAAGATGTCCAAGGAAGCCCACCCAACTGCATAAATATGTTCAACTTTCTTACACCAAGGGAAACTCCCCGAAATATCTGCATTATTAAAAAAGGCAGTCTGCAGTTTAGAAATGTGTCCAGTTGCAAAAACACAAATGGTTCCAGCTTTGCTGGCAGAGGAATGTCACCTGCCTCTTTGTGAGGTAAAGCTGTTTTAAAACAATCATTCGCAACAAGCCATATGGGTAAGCATGTCTGACGGCATAATAAACTGCCTATAGCAGGCTAGCTAACAGTGAGAGGTAACATGGCTAAATATCCAGTCTGCAAATGATAACATTTGAGAAGACTTAACAATCTGTGCAATCTCTCTATGGCCTCTATGCCATCACCCTGATCTTTAGCTCCTTCCACATAGAATTAAAAGAGTGCTTTAAAGCTTAATCTACCAGGGGTATGAACACATTTGGGTTCATCTTAACTTTTATTTTCCTTGGAAAAGGCCCTGTTTTTATTTTTATAATCACTAAGTTTTACCATCTTTGGTTTTAGTTTAGAGGGTACACATTACTCAAACTGCAACTTTGCCTAAACCAAAACAGATGTGTCCTTTTGGATGAACAAATATTTGCTGCTATAACTCCAAACACATGGTTGCTGAAGTTCCAGTGTCCAACTGAACTGCTCCAACTGCTGAACAGCTAGCATTCCAGCTTCTAGTGCACAATGAAGCCATCTCATCCTCAATAGAACGGGCAGAGGTTTTCTTTGTCTTCTGGTAGTTTATAGCTCCTGAGACAGACAGAAGCAGCCAAGAGAGGGGTTAGGGCACGTCAGCCCAAACCAGAACTGACAGGCACACACCACACCAACAGTTGTCTAACAACACGCTATTGTTCCCCCTGAAATGTCCAGCCCACACTTTTTAGAGCCAGTAGAAAAGGAGTGTGTGTGGCAGTAGAAGGACTTCCATGTCAGACACATCTGCAGCTTATATGCAACATAATAATTAGAACTCAGCCATGCAGAGAAAATCTATTGATAGAATATGATTTTTTTTTTATATCCGCGTCATTCTACTCAATTCCAAAGTTTTAATTCAAACAGTTTATAAGCCAACATGGTGAGGCTGGTGTTTAATATTTGAGAGTGCAAGACAACAACTAAATTGACTGTCAGGGCATATATTTTATGCTGTTCTGTCTGCGAGTGAAAAGAACATTATAGAATGTTCTTTTGTATTCAGTAAAAGGTTTTTAAATGCAGTCCATTACTGCTACCATTTGCCATCAACAATCATTTCCACCATTTCCCCCTGTTCCTATTTTGGTAACCATCATAACAGCTTTTTAAAAGCAAAATTTTTTTAAAGGTTTTAGGTAGACCAGCCGATCTGAACTACACTTAAAAATATTTAGAGGACTTGAGAGAAAGTGCGGATACATAATTTCGGAGTATTAACAGATTTGTGAATAGTAGATGAGAGTTTTATAAAAGAAAAAAACAAAAGGAATTTAACATAAAACTTAAATTCAAAACATAAAGAACCAGTTATTGCAACACAGTGATGAAACAACAGAAACCCTGCAGTATTTATACTCGTGGAGCACAACGACTGACGGTTTGCAGGTGGCATAATTAACAAATTAATATCAGGTGCGAGAGGAGAGTCAGCATAAAGCAAAGGAGGGAGCAGACTGAGGAAACACATTCATGCTGAATATCAAACAACCAAAGCCCAAATTAACACTACCAAATTCTGTCTTCTGAAAATATGAAACGTTTTTCTTCATTAGAAATTGGGAGTATAAGGAAAATGAAACAGAAATGTGCCTAAATAAATTAAAATATTACAATTAGAAATTGTTCTCTTGACTGTATTCCATGGATTCTCCATGGGATTTGTTGGTCAACCAAACACCAAACACATAGTCATTAGGTATTGGAACTTCCAGAAGTTGCCTCTAGATAAGTGGTGGCTAAACACAGGTAATGTGATAGTTAATAGCCCCTGTCCTGCATATGACTGAGTGGTGTCTACTGTAGCATTGACTCCAGCTGCAGGCCGCACCTTGTCAATCTCCCCCAAACTCTGGACATTTTTTTTTTCTTGACACTCCTTTCAAGGCAGCTTTTGCACCTTTTTCAAGCACACTTTTTCCTTCCACACAACTTTCCATCAGTATGCTTGTATACAGTACTCTGTGTACAGATAGCTTCTTTACCAAAAATGTTTTGTGGCTTATCCTGCTTGTGGAGGGTGTCAATGGCTGCCCTGTAGATAATTGTAAAGTCGATAGTCTTCCCACTGATTCAGTACCCCATAACAATACAGAATTAAAATTATTTTCTATATTGGTTTAATGTAATATTGTAGGAAAATATTTAGGTTTTAACTAGCCAAAGAACAAAATCATCAAAATTAATTGGTTTCTTTAGGACTAAAAAATGCTCCTAAAGAAAATCTGTTTTAGCTTAACTTTGTGTGCTAAGCCAATATTCCTGCTTTGTATTGTCTCACTTTGTTCCTAATCTGGTTTTACGTAAAATACATAAAACCAGTAAAGTTCAACTTTACTAAGTTGTGCTTTTGACCTATGTCAGATCCTACAATAATGTCCTGAAAGAAAACTTTATATATTTACATATCCTGTCTACCTCAAGACATTTTGTCTGCCTTTGGTTTATTCCCCTTTCACCCCTTCCACCAAAGCTGCGATATTAGTATCGGTGCTACAACCAACATTGTTCACTTTTTTCTCAGAATTTAAATTGTATTTTCAAAATGGAAAAATAATTCTCAACTGGAACAAGAAAATTCAGCCTTGAAATTAAAGAATTATACATATATAAGAAATTTTGTTTTCCAATGGTGAAATATGTACAAGCGGACTGAAAAGAAAGTTTGCAAATGGCCTTTTACTACAGCTTTAATGGCGACATAAAATATACATATTGAAGAGCTGCTTCACATTGAAAGTCATATGGAGTGATGTCAGCGTATTAGCAGCTGGACACAATCAGCATTCTGTACAAACTGTGACAAACAAATGTAAGCTCTGGAGTCCTCAGAACTTCAGACAGCTTCCTCGAATACTGACCTCATGTGCTATAGAGGTAAGTAATCAATAGACTACAACACAGATCCATTAATCTGATTTGTGCAACAATCAGAGTTAAATTATTGGGTATTTTTATAACAGGCACATCTTTAGCCACAATGTATATTCGCAACGATCCTGTTCCTGTGTTAATTATTGGCAAATAACCTTTATACAATAGGTGCCTAAAACATAAAGCCAGATTTAATAGTGTTTTTTGTATAAGATTGTAATGACTTCTTAAATAGAAGGTGATGTTTTGCCTTGTTTTTATTTTATATTTGCCAATAACTGGAAATATAACTAGTTTTTAAAAAAGGTACAGCTAATAATAGCCAGCAAAAAAGTCTAACTTAAATGTCTGTCCAATTAGTTTAAAACCAACAATTAGCCTAAAAAAGGGCAATAATATTACAGTAGAATTCAGCAACCTAAGATTATACATCTGGGAGATTTGCTGCACAACAATTTCCTCTATGTGATCAATGATCATCATGACCAATTAAACCTAGTGCAGACCAATTAGCGGCATATATAGAGATGGTTTTAGTGCTTTAAGATTTTAATTTGTTATATTTTATGTAGCCATCTGGTACATTGATAACACAGATTAGGGATAAAACATTTATCATTTAAATTCCAAACTGAATGTAAATGTATCAGATTATCTTGCCATTCAGTTTTTTTTTGTTTTTTTTTTTGTATTTTCACATGTTAACTTCAACACATAAATTAGTGATTTGGCAGTATCTTCATCCAGTTGACACCTTTCAAAACCTCTAATCCCCCAACTCATAAATTTGATAGACAGAAGATTCCTGCTCTTTTTAACAGAACTGATGGTTTTGTGCTGTTCAATGTGTTTATTAGGAGAATAACATTTCACATCATCTCACCATGTTAATATGTAAGCAAATATGATAATTCTACTGCAACGCACAGATTTTAGGTTATGGCAACTTTTAGGTTTTCTGTGTGTGGAGGGTATCCAAACATGGTGGATGGTTGTTGGCCTGTCAGTAACTTTGTTCTATGTAAAAATATACACTTTTATCACTTCTAAAACAAGCCGAAAACTGTTTTTTCACTTGCCTTAAAAGGATAAATTAAACATGTTTGTTTTTTTTTCTGGGTTGTTTCCGAAATAAAAAAATACATAGAAATTTTAAACACAAAAAAATATATAGCTGAATATTAATAAAATATTACTTGATGTAATGGACACTTGATGTAATAAAAATGAATCTTACCCAAATTTTGCGTTAGGGAAAAAATCTTACCTGTAGATAATTTACCCAGTCACCAGAAGAGGGAAATTTGTGGAGTAAATATATTTTTGTGGACAAAATGTTTTAAAATTTCTATGTTTACATTTTTAGTTGTACTTTGTATTCTTCATTCCATATTGGGTACCATAAGAGAGCGAGAAAGCACAGAGAAATCATTAAAACAGTTGGATTAAAAAAGAAGTGGAAGAGTTGCTGCTTTGCTTCAAGCTGAAGTTAGTCTTACCTTCTGTCGAATCTCTTCTTCCATCTTGATGGGGGACCCAAGCTCAGCTACCTGTCGGACTCCCTCGCTAGCATAGCCGCCGTATTCCCACAGCACATAACTCCTGGAGTGGGAAGCACCAATCAGGGCAGACCAGTGGTTGGCGCGTCCTGGAGGAGACAGGAACTTTAGCATGAGTGATTAAACTCAAATAACTAAGTTGTAAAAGGGATTAAACAATAGCATGGGTTCTCTGTCAGTAAGTCAAAAACTAAAACAGTTGTGATGTGGTAAGTCTACAGAACCCCATCTAAATGTAAATCAATGTAAAAAACCCACTTGTTCAGAAATTAAAATTTGTATTTTCTTGTATAAATGCGGAGGCAATAAAGTTTTCACAACTTCATAGGAAACTTGTAAATAAAACAAAGCTGGGTCAGAAATGAAGAAGCGAAAGGCTTCTTCAGTTCTGGAATTAAAGAAGAACTGATTAAACCTTTTGGATGAGAGGCTAAACGCCTTTGAAAACAACATAGGTCCAGTTGCTTTTTACTTAAGGACTCAGAGTTATGATGTTCTGGATGACTGAGATTGTACAGCAACGCAAGCACATCTAACACATCAAAGTGTTTTCACAGAACACTTTCCCACTTCCCAATCTGTCCTTAGATGTAATATTCAAAGCTTTACATAAAGGTACGTCTCAAAAAAACAGAAACTCATTTTATATATTTTATATATAAATATTTTATATAAATATTTGAAGTCTTTATTTCTTGCTGCTTTAATGATTATGGGTTACAGATAATGAAAACCTAATATTCGGTGTCTCAGAAAATTACATAACATCAATACAAAAGAACATTTTAAACAGGAATGTCAGGCTTCTGAAAAGTACATTCATTTCTATGCACTCAATATTTTGTTAGGGCTCCTTTTGCATGAATAACTGCATCAATGCAGCATGGCATGGAGGACTCTATAGCGCTGCTGAGGCCCAGGTTGCTTTGATAGTTGGTCCTGCACAACACCAGCATTCCGCAGGTGTTTTGAATTAGTTGGCTGTTTAGGGTGTGTTGGTAGGAGTTTCCAACACTTAACTTTTTCACAATATTCAAATTGTTTGGGACATTAAATTCTATAAGCCATAATTCTCAATTACAAGAAACAAAGGCCTAAAATATTTTATAGAATGTGTAATGAATCTATATGACATAATTTTCACTTTCTGTAATGAGTGACATAAAATATTGAACTTTTTTATATTCTACTTGTTTTAGGTATACCTGTATGGTCTATCTGTAGAAGAGACAAAAGTAACCTACAGTTATATTTTCTTTTCATGCAGATCATTTTTTTTGTGGGACTAATAGATAATGACATAATGCATAATGATTAATGTCTATGTAATTTCTGATACAGCACATTTAAAAACAATAACCAAAACCATTCTGAATATAACAGCCCAAAACTAATTCTAATCGGCCGCAGTGTACATGTGGGTGTTAGTCCAAGCCTGTTTAAATGACTCACTTGGATAATCTTTGGGATGTATTTTTTCTGACCAGTTGCCATAGAAGGTGAGTCTATATTTGGCCGTTCCACAAGCGCAGCATTCGATGACAGGTACTTCGGTGACTTCACCGAGAACACGCTCTGCAGGGAGACAGGATGCAAAAGTTACAAAACACAAACACTTAAATATGAAAGCTTCCACAGACCAGTTATCTGAACTAAATTGCTTTAAAGATGTTAATGTCTTTCAAAATAATAAACTGCTGCATGAAAGCAGACAGAATAGGCTTTAAATAATTTGTGACCCCTCCGTTTTCAGCGTCAGTACAAGGCCAAAACAGCATCCCTGCTCACATAGTTTAACCACTATATGCTGTCAGTGGTAAAACTGTTGTTTTTATTTGATTAACACAGCACAGTTTTCAATAGTATGGTCACAGTGGGTTCGGTCAGCACGAGAAGCAATCAAAGTAAACATGACATTACAGAGAAAACTCACGAAGTGTCCTGGTGGTATTGATATTGAATCAAACTACCTTTTTTTTCTATGTTTAGCAACAAGAATTTCTGACAGGTGAAAAGCCTTCTTATAAAGTATGAATATCTTTTATTCCAGTGACATTTTCTAACACTTGTAATTAGCCAGAAAACATTGAGATGAAAGGTTCCTGGCAGTATTCTGTCACTGATTCATTTTGAAAAAAGTCTACATTTAAATTAAGTACTTTTATACAGTGGGGAAATCAATCCCACACCACCACTAGTGGTAAAAGTTTGTACACCCTCATTTTGCCACAGGACAGCACTTAATCTTCTATCTCCTATGATACTTATAAAATAAATGTCACTCGGTATAAATGATCAGATCAATAATTTAAATATTTAAAATGATTCAAATTGTGATAAACAAGACTGGACAAGCACCCAAGTTTATCTTGCCACCTCGCCTTTAGAAGGGAATGGTAAGTGCTGTAAGAGTTATCCAAAGCTCAGTGTTGGAGAACTGCAGCAAGAAGTGGCATCTGGGGGTCATCAACTTCTCATAACAGCCATTAGATTTTATCTCCATGCCAATCTTTAGTTTCAGACACATGTAAGGAAAATGTTTTTCATCCTCCACCATCACAAAGGAAATGTGGAATTTGTTTGAATCTATTTGAGCTTTAACTGGAACTGTGTGCCTTGGTTAGATGACTCGAAGACTGAATTTTTTGAATGCAAAAACTTCAAGCAGGTTTGGTGAGAATCAAAGGATGAATATGTTGGAAAGCATCTCATGCTAAAATAATGTACAGTTGAGAGTCTGCAAAGCTGTGGGCCTGTTTCTCTGCCAAAGGTGTCCTGGAAACCTTGTTAGGGCATGGCTCTTTAAAATACCACCACATTTTAAATAAACATTCAGTAGCCTCTGCCACAAAACAAAAAATTGGTCAACATTGAGTTTTTCAGCAGAATATTGATCCAAAGTGGCCAGAACTACAGTGAAATAGGTTGCCAGGTACAAAATCAGTCTTCTTTTATGGCAACACAGAGGTTCGGGAGAGACTCTCTATATGTGCCAACTTTTTGAAAAATTAAAAAAGGAGAAAACTTTGTGCTGTCCTATTGGCTGAAAGACTTCTACAAAGTGTTACCAGCATGGGTGCCATGGAGGTGCCGGTGACTATCACAGCATGTGATTTTCAGAATCAGAATCAGCTTTATTGCCAAGTTCGTGCATACAAACAAGGAATTTGCCTCCGGTACACTTTGCTCTTTTGTTCTGTTTTTGCATTACAGAATATACAAATTTACAATTTACAATGTACAATATACACATAATAAAAAAAGGTGCATTTGCAACATCTGTATGCTGTTGTTCTGTACTCTATTGAATGTTCATCAGAGAAACAGCCTGGGGGAAGAAACTGTCTCTGTGGCGGCTGGTTTTAGTGAACAGTGCTCTGTAGCGACGGCCTGAAGGTAAAACTGTAAACAATTTATGTGCAGGGTGTGTGGGGTCTGCAGAGATTTTGGCAGCTCTTTTCTTGACCCTAGACCTGTATAAGTCCTGGATGCAGGGAAGGTCAGCTCTGATTATTCTCTCTGCAGTTCTGATTATTCGTTGCAGTCTGGACCTGTCCTGTTTGGTGGATGAGCCAAACCACACTGAGATGGATGAAGACAAGACAGATTGAATGACGGCAGTGTAGAAGATGACCAGCAGCTCCTGTGGAAGGTTGAACTTCTTGAGTTGCCTCAGGAAGAACAGTCTCTGCTGGGTTTTCTTTCGAACAGTATCTATGTGTGAAGACCATCGCAGGTCCTCAGAGATGGTGGTTCCTAAGAACCTGAAGTGGTCCACGGCCGATACAGTGTTGTTGAGGATGGTGAGGGGGGGTGTATTTCTCCATTTAATAAATATATTTATACTAAAAGTTTCAGTGTGAGATTCCACTACTGCAGAAAAAAAAAAAAATCTTTTTTGAGGCTCTTTTTTTACAAATTTTTAACATGAAACTCATAGATTTTTCCATTGTTGGTAACATAGTCAATACACTTAAATACAAAAATATTTAAGTGTTAGGGTGCACAGTCCTGGTAAATTACTGCATTACTGGCCTAATTTACATGATAATTGATTACAATCTGAGTAAGAATGTTACAAAAATGCAAAGCAGGAAAGGAAGTTATTTAAATGACACACTAGCCATAACACAGACTCATAAATATTCTAATTATGCTCTGGACCAATGTTTCTGAAAGATAGGTCAAGGTGATCATTTGAATATTTATGAATCACCCAATTATTTAGTGTACAATTTCTCCTGACATCTAAGTTGCAGCAGGATAAGTGAAACGACACCAAACTTATGTCAGCAAATTAAAACAGGATGTCTTAATGACCTGCATAATAACATAGAAAATCAGATTTTTGTGAGGGGTGAAAAGCTTAGTAAAGATAGGATTCCTCTTGAGACTTAGCATTCAGCCAGTTTTTATTGTACAATAAATGTTTAGATTTGAGCCGAGAGACTCCTGCTAGTTTATTGTCTTACCAGACTGTTTTGTTGATTTTCAGAGCTTTAAAAAAGTGACAAAGCATTTTTTTTTTGTGGCAAAATACAGTCAACATAAAATCTCTGGCATTGCTCTGTGGTGACCTACAGAGACATTTAAATTGCACACAGATTCTAGTGTCACCCATTAATTTGTGTCCTTACACTTATTGTAATCAGCTTTATTGATTTAATTCAGCAGAGAAAATTAGTATTAAACACATAAATGTCTTCTTTCTCCAAATATATTTATAATGGTCCTATTGACCTAAAATTGTTACACGATACTGATAACAACCCAAGTATTCCACACAAACTATATAACAAAAATATAGCACATAAATTATGGGCAATAAACTGGAATGACACAGGGAGAAAATATAGAATACATGACGAAAAGGTGGTATAAAGAATAATAGACAACAACTGAAATCATTTAGCATTTACAAAGCAATCCTGTCTGTATCAGTGCAAATCAATAGCAGCTGATTTAGTCCTAACTGAGGAACCATAAAGAGGTTTTTCACTAGCATTGTATGATCAGGGTCACATCATCTGATGGGTGAAAGCAAAGAGCTATCTCAAGACCTTTGCAACTTGCAAAACACACCGATGGCACTAGTTACAGACATATTTCTAAATCTCTGAACGCTCTGGTGAGTACCTGTAAAGCGGAAAAATACTCATTTCCCCATAAACCAACAAAACCAGGAGAAACGAGAAATAATTAACAGAGTATTTGTCTAAGATCCAAGGACCACTAAGATGTCTTCAGAAAGATCTGGAATTACTAGAGCCAGTGTTTCCATGAAAGACCAGACTAGGCAAGTTCATTTGTAACGCACGATTTTAAGTTAAGGCGATCCAAAGTGCTTCACACAAAATAACAGGAGAGGCAATAAAATAACAAAGACCTTTAAGCAGTTAAAAATCATTGCTTAAAAAGAAACAAATATTGAAATACAATTTCAACACTGATAAATAGCTAAAAAATAGTTAAACTCAACATAATGTGAACAAAACCTTGTTCTAGTCAGAGGAAACTAAAATTGAACACTTTGGATGTCATAACGCACACCATGCATGGAGGAGAAATGGCACTGCACATTATCTCCAAAAATCAACATTGAAGCTTGAAGGGGTTAGCAATGTGGTGGGGGGGCTGGTTTTCATCATAAAGTACTGACAGAAAAAGGTGAAATTTACTGAGACATTCTTGATAATCTGAAGATGCAAGACAAGAATCCAGATTACACAGCTAATGAAACTCTTAGTTGGAAAGCAAATGTGGGCATGCAAATAGCTTTTCTATACAGGAGGCATCTTGAAGTTGTCATTTCTACTTTTTAACAAAACAATTAATTAATTTTAGTTAATGTGCTCAACATTTATTCCCCAGTCATTCCACTTTTTTACCCATTACATAATTTAATAACTAATTTTTTTGAAGTCTTTGTATGAGAGGATTACTTGTGTTGTTACTAATATTTGACGTAAATTTCATATCAGTAGGGTTTACTATATATATTTTTTGAGAAAAATGCTGATGTGTTCAATACTTATTTTTTTCCGCTGCATTTTTTGAAACACGATGTGGGGAGTTGGGAGGTAATCTGTACCAGAATGCAGGAAAAAATACTACATTTGGAGAAGGCCATAAAAGCTGCATGATTACAAAAATGAGCTACAAAAGACAGAGTGGAAGAGAAGATGGGCGATTGTCATTACCTTTCTCACAAAGTCGAATGGTGAGAGAGCCTTGATCCTGGAAAAAGATTACTCTTTTCTGGACAATACTGGCCCTGCAGACACAGAGAACAAGTTGGGAGTAATGTACAGTAAGGATAAAGATGAAAAAGAAAATGGAGAAAAATTGTATAGTCATAGGATTACAAAAGCTGCATGAAATTGACATTTTCTTAGAGTTTCCTTTCATATCTGACCCATGTAATCCTCTGTACGGAGGGAGGGTAATGACTTTCCAGAGGTTTCATAATGGACACTGAGTACACATTTTTTTCACAGGAAAAACATATTCTCCAAATCTCACAGCATAATCATTCTCTACAATAGAAGCAATCATACCCAAGGAAACGAAGAAGAGAGGAAAAACAGCAGGAATTACATTCAAATGAGAAAATATAGATCTGTATGATTACTGTAGCCAAAACCAGACTCTAACCTAGGATCTAAAACTGGCTGAAAATTAAACTTCCTCAGCTGAAATTGATTGTTTTACCGATGCGTTTAAGTTCGTCTTCAGCAGAAAATATAATGCATTTATAAAGGAGCTGAGAGCTCAAATGTGTTGTTTTCTACCTCTTAATGATTTTCTGAGGACAAAGATGGTAACAAATAATAAGAGGAGCACAAAGGTCTGATGGCCTTGCGAAACCATCACAACAATCCTGTCAAATAGCTTGCAATAAATAATTTAAAAACTGTTGCAAATTCTTAAATCCCAATACCCAAATACCCCTGGAAAAAGCTCTGAAGGTTTGTTACCGACATGCTTTACTGGTAAAGCCAAGCATGCCACAACTGCAGTTGCAATACATTTCTACAACATATGCTGCAAACTCAAGATGATTAAAGTTAAATTCCTTTATAAGACACTACAAACAACTAAAACACAGCAAGGACTTCACTCATCGTGAACATAAATGCCAAAATAACTTGGGGTCTGTAATAACGCATCCCTAATCCACCCCTTGATTACTTACAGGCCCAAATGTATGCACATTGCCCCAATAGCATTTGGTTAAACGTCCCTTAGCAAGTTGTACTTCGAACACATGTTTTTGAAGGCATTAGCAAGCTTCTGCCATCATTTTGTCTGAATAATTAACCACTCTTTTCAAACAAAGAAAAAAGGTGAAATGTTGAGGCAAAAACATTTGAGAGACCATTCTAAAAGATTAATGTTGGCCAGATTTATTCACTCCAAAACCACTTTTGAAGTGTTTTTGGGATTCTTATACCCCTGGAACACCAATTAGTGTCCACGTTTCAAACGTCTGACCCCGTCACCCTCAGATGAAAAGAACTCTGTTTGAATGATCAAGAACAATCTAGGAACAACCAAGGCTACAGCCTACTTCTCAAATAAAGAGCTAGATGGTTGGTACTACACTGACCACAAACACACCTAAAATCTGGTTTTAAAATTTAATAAAAGGAATAAACATTATGCCTTGTGGATGGGTCAAATATCCAGCCATAATTAGGCCAGAAGCTTGTCGATGGCTACAAAAAGTATGTGTGGTCGAGATACAATTTCCTAAGGAAAATGTACCAAATATAAGTGTAGTTGTATGCACACTGCTAAAAAAAAAAGGGAACACTTAAACAATATAACTCCAAGTAAATCAACCTTCTGTGAAATCAAACTGTCCACTTAGGAAGCAACACTGATTGACAATCAATTTCACATGCTGTTGTGCAAATGGAATAGACAACAGGGAGAAATCTTTGGCGATTAGCAAGACACACTCAATAAAGGAGTGGTTCTGCAGGTGGGGACCACAGACCACTTCTCAGTACCTATGCTTTCTGGCTGATGTTTTGGTCACTTTTGAATGTTGGTGGTGCTTTCACACTCGTGGTAGCATGAGACGGACTCTACAACCCACACAAGTGGCTCAGGTAGTGCAGCTCATCCAGGATGGCACATCAATGCGAGCTGTGACAAGGTTTGCTGTGTCTATCAGCGTAGTGTCCAGAGCCTGGAGGCACTACCAGGAGACAGACCAGTACACCAGGAGACGTGGAGGAGGCCGTTGGAGGGCAACAACCCAGCAGCAGGACCGCTACCTCCACCTTTGTGCAAGGAGGAACAGGAGGAGCACTGCCAGAGCCCTGCAAAATGACCTCCAGTAGGCCACAAATGTGCATGTGTCTGCACAAACGGTTAGAAACCGACTCCATGAGGATGGTATGAGGGGCCGACGTCCACAAATGGGGGTGGTGCTCACAGCCCAACACCATGCAGGACGCTTGGCATTTGCCAGAGAACACCAGGATTGGCAAATTCGCCTCTGGCACCTGTGCTCTTCACAGATGAAAGCGGGTTCACACTGAGCACATGTGACAGACGTGACAGAGTCTGGAGACACCGTGGAGAGCGATCTGCTGCCTGCAACATCCTTCAGCATGACCGGTTTGGCAGTGGCTCAGTAATGCTGGGGGGTGGCATTTATTTGGAGGGCACTCCATGTGCTTGCCAGAGGTAGCCTGACTGCCATTAGGTACCGAGATGAGATCCTCAGACCCCTTGTGAGACCATATGCTGGTGCGGTTGGCCCTGGGTTCCTCCTAATGCAGGACAATGCTAGACCTCATGTGGCTGGAGTGTGTCAGCAGTTCCTGCAAGATGAAGACATTGAAGCTATGAACTGGCCCGCCCGTTCCCCAGACCTGAATCTGATTGAGCACATCTGGGACATCATGTCTCGCACCATCCACTAACGTCACGTTGCACCACAGACTGTCCAGGAGTTGGCGGATGCTTTAGTCCAGGTCTGGGAGGAGATCCCTCAGGAGACCATCCGCCGTCTCATCAGGAGCATGCCCAGGCGTTGTAGGGAGGTCATACAGGCATATGGAGGCCACACACAATACTGAGCCTCATTTTGACTTGTTTTAAGGACATTACATTAAAGTTGGATCAGCCTATTGTGTGTTTTTCCACTTTAATTTTGTGTGTGACTCCAAATCCAGGCCTCCATTGGTTAATAAATTTGATATCCATTGATGATTTTTGTGTGATTTTGTTGTCAGCACATTCAGCTTTGTACAGAACAAAGTATTCAATGAGAATATTTCATTCATTCAGATCTAGAAAGTGTTATTTGAGTGTTCCTTTTATTTTTTTGAGCAGTGCATATAATTGGGCCTATTTTTACAACATTTAACCTTTATGGATAAGAGAAACTTCAGGATAAATTGAAACTTCTAAGTCCAACTATTTTTAAAATTAAATTGTGACGTACGTTGTAGCATTATTTCACCCTGAAAAAAGAACAGTTCAAATGCATCATTAATAACTCAAAATGAATGTGACATTCATGGCAATGATGAGTAAATATAAGTCATATTTAAGTGTGTTGTCTTACGAAGTATAAATTCTGTCTGACAAACCTCAACTGATTAATTTCCTACATATGTGACACTAAGGCAACTTAAATAAATGTTAAATATTTGACACATTTTTGGCATAAACTCTTAACCAAGAGTCAACCCCTCAAAGAGCATACAATTTACTATTTCTATATTTTATTATTTGGACATAATGAAAAATGAAACTGATACTGTGAGCAGGTACTGTAGAACTGTATATTACACAAGGCTGAAATTAAATGAACAGCTGTACTTTTCTTTATATAAACGTAGTCTCCCCCACATACAGTAGAGAGAAATAAAACTGCCTGATAGTGAGCTGAACAACCCTGGCAATGAAGACGGAGGAGTGAACACCGACTTTAGGTAGGAGTTATCGGTTATATTGCTTCTATAAATCTTACGCGGGCTGAATGGTGCAGTATACTATGCAACATGGGCTGACTGCTTGGGTGTGAAATTGGAAAACAAAAGTAAAATATAATGACCATTGTTAAGCTGTGCCTGGTCATTTTTTAGCATATTTTCTAATTGGTTAAAAAATGCTGGTGGTTTGTACTATTCTTTACATACACTCGCTACTGCAGTCCTTTCTACTAAACAACTATGCTAAAATTGTGTTGTTTTTTAAATTGTTTACTCATTTTTGCAGTTTTTAACAGTAAGCAACCACTGCTCTTAAAGCAGGCCAGACTGTATTAGACATGTGCAGATATAATCCTGTTTTAACTCCTGTTACTGCATCTCCTTCTGGACCCCAAGAGGTCAAGCTGTATCTAAAATGTTATTTCCAGTGCTGGCTCCCATATGGAGTGTTTAGCCTTATTCAAAAATAAAAGTGAAGCTATGGACTTAAGGGTCTTTCTTTCTTGTCCAAATACAAATTTTCACAGTTGCATTTTTTTCTCCAACATCTAGTAAATATAAAGTGGCTATACACATAACAGTTTGATTTACTTTTGTTAAATATGTCTTTGGTCATTTTGTTTCTTTGGGTATTGTTTAGAAGTTAAATGCAACACTGTAACTGTGTCAGACTAACGCTTAACAAATTTTGATCTTCTACAGCCAAGCAACATTGCCCGTCTTAGTATCCTTGTTTTCTTTCTTCACGTTTCACACTTTAAATCAAATTACTACCAAATGTGTCTTACTGTTAGTGTTCCAAATCTTTGGATTTACTGTGAATTCATTGAAAAAATAAACTTTCAAGAAAACTTTGTACACTCTATTATTCAGTATAACCACCTTTAACAGAAATTATTCAAACTGTTTTCTTTGTAACTTTATGAGTCTCTCGCAGTGCTGTGCGGAAATTTTAATCCACTCTTGTTAACCACATTGCTTCAAGTCATTAGGATTTGCAGATATTTGAAGCTCTCGTCACATGACTTTAACTGCAACACCTGAATTATCTTTTCATTGTCTGTTGATGACTGAGTTTGGGCCAACTTTTAGCTGTCAGAGGTTCAGATGTTCTTGTATTTCACTCTAGAATACTTTGGCATGCAAAGCTCAGGGTGACTCATTGACTACAAGGTGCCCAGATCCATGTTACCACCGGTCTTCCACTGTACTGGACAATTACGATGAGCTGGTTGTGTATCTATTCTGTGTGGAATGTTGGGAGGACATCAAAGTCCTCCAGTAAATCAGCTGCCAACAGAATTGGACCCTTTTCTATTTGATCCACTCTGACCAGTGACTAACCAGTTGAAAACTCAAAAATATGATCTTTTCCAATTAGTTAACGGACTATACATGAGCACTTTCAAATCATCAAAACACTTTATAATGTGGAAGTTGCTTTTCAGTAGTAAAGTATTTTAAATGAATTCACAGGAAGAAAAGACCTATAAGAACAGGGGAAGGGAGAGTGAGACCTAAAGCTAAACAATGTACAACAATATTGCTCTATTTTATCCTTTTGAGTCTTCAACCTCTCTGTCATGAAACATGCTGGATTTTGAAGTCTTGGCAGATTTCCTTCAGGAAAACTCAGAGATAAGGTTAGGATGTATAACCTTTAGGAAATACACTCAGCTGTTTCAGTAATGCTAGCCGTGCTAACGCCACCAATCTCTAATATAGGATGCCACATGTTGCAACTGGGTAAATAATGAGAAAAAAAACAATAGATTTTACCTGTTAAAGCAATACAGCAGAAGATCAAACTGTTCTCTAAAGAGATTCCTCATCTGAGCATAGCAGTGTTGGGACCCAGCCATGGGGACAATATAAATGGCCGGTATGAGTTTTTCTGGAACTTTCAAAATAAATTGCATTAACCTACTTCCAGCAGAGCCAGGAAAAGGGGTAACAGCGGACTTCCCGTGACGTCACCTTCCAAATAAAATCACCGCTTTTGCAACAAGCTGACCTCTTCCACGCAAGTCCCCAGCGGAACTGGACGGAGGGACACAGCGCGCTAATGTCTCTTTGCTGGCAAACAGACATAACTCTTCAAACTGGATGCAAGAGTTTCATACGATCATATGCACTAAGTTAAGTAGGCATGAATTGCTGTTTGCGTATCCGGTATTTCATTCATGAACGGGTTAATTAAGGTACAAGCGTGGCTTGACTTTCTCTGAGGTCTACAGAAGCAAACTGTGTTCCAGAGAGATCCCAGCAGAGATCCTATTTCTACAACGCCGAGTGGAGCAGTTTTCCCGGTCTGAAGGAAGGACAACGGGACCGCCTCACTGTGGTTACAGCAGTAACGTGCAGTTTGACCGGCCGACAGAACGAGCCGCCCCACCCCACAGCTACGGAGGTTAGCTGCAGCTAACCCTTTCTTCAAACTTCATCGCCCTGGACAACTTTCTGTCAGCACGGTTCCCGTAAGAGGTTGTGTTTTGGGCAGAGAGAAGTAATTTAGAATGAAATAATCTAAACATTTATTGTTTTATGATGTTTGGTCTTGTTTGTGTTGAAGTATTATTTTACTAAACTTGATAACTAAGTAACACAATTAAGCCCATTTCCCAAAGATTTTGTTCTTATTCAAAAAAATGTCTTTAAAATATTATTTTAATAAATAAAGGCAGCTAATTAAACACCGTTGAGAATTGGTAATCCAGAAGATTGGTTTTATTCAATAAATCATTCTTTAAGATTATATTTTATTAAAATAATATTTTATCTGATCTTGCATTGTGAATGGTTGACTAACGGTATGCCAATTATTGCCTAAGTTAGTTCCAAGACTAACTTAACTTCAATTCTTTCCTGCTTTCCTGCTTTTTCCTTCTTTTCCTGCTCTTGGTGGAGGTGGACGCTTTTTCTGCCCTGCTTCAGCTCTGTGTCTTGTCTTTTTTGGAGCCTCTTTTTGCACATCTTCCAAATTCTTCCAAAATATGGATTTGGTCAGCTGGTCTCTCAATGCAAGTGATCAAATTTTCTCGACGAGAAGACAGGGGTCGGGAGAGCCCACTTGCCCGGACGGGACATTTTTCTCCGGATACACGATGGACTCCTGGCAGAAGTGGAGGATTGTGTGTCTGTCGATAATGTCAGTCGAGGATGTGGAAGATGTGTATATAATTGGATGTTTGATATCAGGATTTCTGCTTTTTGGAGTCAGCGGATACCTGGCATATCAAGAAATTCGGAGAATGTCAGCAGCTGTTCTGGCCATTTTAAGGCTGCCTGGCATGTGTGATGGGATCTTCAGAGCGATCAACACTCAGACTGAGATGTTGCGTGAGCTGAATCGCAGACTGGATGTGATTCTTACACAGGATTGCAGGCAGGTTGCGGTTCCTGGACTCAGGAGTGAAATGGGATAAATCTTGGAGAAAGTTGTTCGCTCGGATCTGGCAGAAAGACCAGGAATTTGGCTGTTTGGATTCGCCTTTGAGAAGCACCAGCGAGACTCTCAAGGCTGACGGAAAATTAAGAGTCAGCCTAACCCAAATAATTGTTGTTTTCTGAATCTGGCTCCCCTGCACGGACTTGATGGCTGGTTATCTTCAACTTCTCCTGGAAGTTAGGTAAACATGACGCTCTGCTCCCTCTGCCCCCTCCCTTCCCTGAGGACATCTGTGGACCTGCTCAGAACTTGGCCGGTTGATGTACATTCCAAGGAACCATCAAGGACAATGGCCTTTGTGACAGTGCTTCATGGACTTACTTGCACACACTCACTTGCACACACACACATGCTCAAGATAAACATATGCACCCCTCACACCACCTTCACCGTTCCCGGCATGATGTTGTTTTGTCAACTTGTTGCTTCTTTGTGCTGAGGTTTTTTGCAATCTCAAACTGTATCCTGCTATGGATAAAGTGTGAAATATGATTTTTTTTTCCCTCTACTTACCTAATGTGGCCTCTTTTCTCATCTAGCAAGGGCAGCGCCTGTGAGTGGGCAGCAAAGCCACAAGACAAGGGGGGACGGGTCACCGTCCCCCCCTTGTCTTGTGTCATGATGTATGTTTGGATGGGTTGTACTGGATTTCTAATTTCCCCTCGGGGATCAATAAGGTATCTTTGAATTGAATTTGAATTTAATTGAATTCCAGATTCTTCAAGATAATCCTTGGTTCTCAAACATAAACATTGCATGGTAATGTTGCATCACTCTTTTGGTCATGGTTTCAACCATCTTTGATCAACTTGTTTATATTGTACATAGCCCATTAGCTTATTTCCTTATTCTTTAATTCTGCTTGGTAGTTTAGTTGGATTGTTTTAGTATAGTAAAGAGTTTGTTGATTGAAATATGGTTGACTTGAGTTGACTTATTTTTGTTAATAAATTCTTGTATTTTAAGAAATTGTGTGAATTCATTCCATGTGTGCGCAGAGTTTTTTAATAGTCCCACTTTCACTCTTTTTGCCCCAAAAGATGGATCTGCATGGAGCCATTCAGTGCAGGAAGTGAGATAAGAAGTCCTCTTCCTTTTTTTGGGTGGAAGAATAAGTACCCTCCAGTTTTCAACCACGTCTTCATCTGTTGGAGGAATGTTTGTGGTTTCATCGGATTCTACAGAATGGTGAGAATCCATTCTTGTCTTGGCTTCAGCACTGTGGGTAGTCATGGATACAGAGTTTGTTTTGGAAACTTTTGCTAATCCAGATGTTTCCTCATAATTTTTCGCTTTTGCAGAACAAATCCGCATATTTCCTTCAATAAAGGAAAGATGACGAGAAATAAAGCGATCAACTCGAATGGGTAAGTTCTCGTGTTTAAAAAGGCCATGCTTTACATTTTTGAATTCTGCTTCAACAGTGGCTGAGCTTGCTGTGAGGTTGGTGCTTTTGAAGAGGGGGACCATTACTCCTGTCCAAAGTCGTAAGTAACTTGCTAGTCTTATTATGTGTGGAACAATATCAGGGAGGAAATGGATGTTATCCCTATCCCCATTGGCTGCAGCGAGTGACCTGCTCTCCTCGCATATGTTTGATACCCAGCCGCGTAGGTCAGTCTGGATCTCGTCAAAAGAATCCACTTGATGCATTTCATTTGGATCTTCAGCTGGAATGATGATGGAGTCTTCTGTGATCTGGGTTTTTAGATATTTTTTGCACATCTCTGATTCGAGAGGGACTCCAGAACTATCATCACCCTCTGCCTCACTGAGGGCCACAACAGTGATTAGCTGTTTTGCAAGGTCCAAGCACTGTGATTGAAGAAGCTTTGCTATTGCCCTGACAAAGAAATCTTTGACACGGTGTGACTTGTTTTTCAGGCAGTCCCACTGACAGATCATCTTTATGCAGTGTGCTACATCAACCCTGATAAAACAAGGAGGAAGTTTTGCAGACTGGTTCCCAAGTAGCAAACGGAAGCATTCGTTAATGTATGTCTTCAGATCGGGGTAAGGAGTGAAGGCCTTCACCAGAGCACCAAGAATAGCCAGACAAAAGTCACTCACGGCTTCCTTTGGTATAGCAGCACCTGTACGAAGCCATTCTGTCAGCCATGTTGCAATTGCATTAATGTCGTGTCTCTCTGACAGCATTTGCACAACTGGGACTGAGCAGTTGTCCCCTGTCAGAACGCCTTGATATAAGAAGATGTGGCCAGATGTACCATTTGGTCTCACAAGTCTTCTCACAACTGAGCCAGTTGCGTCAAAGCAAACTACTGAGGGGCATTTTTTGGACAATGCCTTATACACATGCAGCTGTGTTTGACTCCAATAGTGGCAGAAGAACTTGTCTAGACCACTGTCTCTTATACTACCACTGTGAGGTGTGCTATATTTTAATAACTGCAAAGACAAAATGGGATCTTTGTCACCTAATTCCAAATCTCTTCTCTCCTGCTTAGCTTTTCGTAGGGTGGCCAAATTTGGAAGGTGACTTGGCTCAGCATCTCCAATATCCATCAAATCTGATGCCTTCACTGACCTCCATACAGCCGGCTCCATCCTGCCCTCACACAGCTCTTTTGAAATCTGTGCACGAAGGTTTCCAGACATGAACCTCTTGGATTGCCCAGTGTGCAGGGAGAGATCAGTGTCTTCGATGGAACACTGAAGCAGCATTGGGCTGTTTACCGTTGGCTCTCTAGTACAAGTCATTTTAATATGGCCTTGACACTCTTTACATAAGCCTTTGATATCTATGTAGTTGCTTGTGACAGTTGGATAAACCTTTGCTCTCTGGAACACAAATGTACATGTGCTTTTGATCTTTTTCCAAATCAGATGGTTAATTACATGACTCCAAGTGCCAGGCTTCAAAATCATGTATTCCCTTTTGCCAGATGATGAAAACCTGTCATTATATTCCACTTTCTCAGGTACAAATTTGATCAATTCCTCAAAAGGAACTTCAAGCTGAAAACCTGAGCAGTCGTCTTGTCCAGGAGAAATGGAGCCAGAGTCAGAGTCAAACTCTGTGTCCACAATGCTCTCACGATCACTTTCCTGCTCACTGATCTCCAAACATGACCAGATGTTGTGTCTGTTAGATTTTACAAAAGTGTACAGGGCTTTTGGAGACATCTTGTTTTCCAGCTGCTGACTTAATACTGTCCAGATAGTGGCAGCTGGAGTGGCTATTTTGCCATTAAGAAGGATAGCCTCTTTGGAAGTGCAAAGAACTGCAATAAGGGAATCCCTGTCTATTGATGGCTGTCGAGGCATCTAGTTAAAGAACGAAAAGGCTTTGATTAGCATTAATCAAAATATTATTCTGGCCTATATAATCTCCCAAAGCCACAAAACATTGATATTTCAGCATTCTATCACAACTCAAAAACTCAGTTTAAATTGTTCTCTCAAATCTGTAAGCCATTTATGCTGTGTTGTAATTATAGTATGTTTTTATTTTATATTAAATGTTGAATTTTTTACTACTACTTGTCTTGTGAATTTTCAATTGAAGTATCTGTTCAACTTTAAAAATGTGTCTTAGTTCTGTGGAGTCTACTGATGTGCCTAAACATCAATGACTAAAAATGAATGGAATAGCTGCAAAATGAAACCTTGCCGAATCTTTGTTTCAACATTTTTTTAAAGTCTGGACTTAAAATGTAATTGAATTGCAGGTTTACAGAAATATATATATGCAAGGCGTGCAACCATGAATCCCTCTCTTCTAATCAGGGACTGGATTGCAGTGGCAACAGTGTTTTATCTAAAACCTAAACATTAGTTTACTTACCTTGTACAAGTGTAGTAAAACGTTTAAATTACCACCAAAACAAGGTCAGTGGTGGGGGTCAGTACGTGGGTGGAGCCAATCCCTATGACATTGCGTGAGAACTTAGTATATCAAAGTTGCCAAGCGCTTTTAAAAATTCTTACATTTAATGTCAGAAATTAGAAATTAATGCTTGACGCATTTTTAAATTTTATTTAAACAAAAAGTAAATTACTTGGTTATGAACTTTGAGCCAATGACCTACTCGCACTTCCGCTTTTGTCCAGCGTACACGAGCTGAATTAGATTATTAAAACCACAACAGTAACACAGAACAGTTATTGAAATTATAAACATTACATCATAGTGGTCGCAGACCATGTCAGGTTTTGGGCAAGGAATGTGTAAGCTGCAGCTGGTGGATTTTTCCCCATTTGTGAGAGGATAATATTGAATTACTGTGTAGAAAGATAAATGTATTGGTGACTTAGTAGACATATTTAAAGCAAATTTATTTGAGACCAAAAAAGTTTCATAATCTTTATTAAGGAATAAAGTGCAAAACACTATAACAAGGCATACATTTTACAACATCGGATAAAAACACAATTTAACTTGCATGATGAAAAAAAAAACACGAAATTAATAACTGCTTGCTTGGTGGTGATGATGTTCAGCGCAGGCCATAGACGTCATCGATTTAAGTCGTCAGTGATCGCCTGAAAGAAAATTGTATAGCTTATACATAAAAGCGGCACAAACAGCATTAAAAAGGTAGACCACTCCGGTTCAATTTGGAGCAAAATGGGGGGATGGTGACCTCTGGATGACCTAAAAAAAAATATTCTTCAATATCTCATAAACCGAAACAGCACAAATGAAAATTTTAACGGCACAAACCTGCACAAACGAAGCACTAACAAATGAGCCCACTCCGGTTCAATTCGGAGTAAAATGGGGGGATGGTGACGTCATCGGCCAAAATTAAACCTTATAATATCTCAGAAATTAAAACAGCACAAACGAAAATTTTAACGGCACAAACCTGCACAAACGAAGCACTAACAAATGAGCCCACTCCGGTTCAATTCGGAGTAAAATGGGGGGATGGTGACGTCATCGGCCGAAATTAAACCTTATAATATCTCATAAACCAAAACAGCACAAACGAAAATTTTAACAGCACAAACCTGCACAAACGAAGCACTAACAAATGAGCCCACTCCGGTTCAATTCGGAGTAAAATGGGGGGATGGTGACCTCTGGATGACCTGAAAAATAATCTTTAATATCTCAGAAACCAAAACAGCACAAACGAAAATTTTAACGGCACAAACCTGCACAAACGAAGCACTAACCATTCTGTCTATTTGCTGGAATTTTTCAAGTGGGTGGGGTGTCAGCTTCACGCAGCTCTTCCTCCCAGTAACAGCATCCGAATACTGATAGAAAAAAATTAACTAGAGGTCGAAGTGAGGTGAAAATGTGATGAACAGACCGCCATAAGACAGAGATAGAGAATCTTAAGTATAAACCTGATAATGATCATTAGAACCACACAACCTAGATTAGAGAAACAGCCTGCATCACCCTCTTTTCACCCCTTTTCTCTCACCCTCCCTGTCTATTTTATCTCTGGGTGGGAAACAATAGATACTGAAAGACTTTTCAGGAGCTTCTTGAGATTAAAGCAAAGATTTGAACTAAACTCATCAGAACTACAAGAAAGACCTGAGATGAAAAACACAGAAACATGTACACATACACACCCACACACTAATTATCTTCACAGAAAGACCTTTAAGCATTTTAGATTTTTATGTCACTCTCTGAGGTTGTTTCGGACCAAAATGCAAACAGGGACTAGGGCTTGGCATGTTGCAAAGTAAATCAGTTTTAATAAGGCATGAAATCAGCACTTACAGGCACTCTGGGAGGAAATACTCCATAACACAAATGCAGGAAACCATGAGGAGCTCGAGGATAGACAGGACATAACACAAGGAACCAATAAGGAGTATAGCAAACAACCCAGTAAATAAACAGAGGGAGGTGGAGTGTGGACCAATGAGAGAGGACGGCAGGTAATCAGATGAAAGTGATAACAGGTGCGCAGGCCAGGTGAAGGGAACTGAGGAAATAGGTTGCTATGGTACTAATGTTAGACAGAGGCATGGGGAAACTAAACTAGACATAACCTACAAATGAAAACAAACCTGAGGATAATAAACCAGAAGCTAGAAAGGAGAAATAGAAATAAACTCTAGGAAGAACTAAACCAGAGAACATGGGGAAATACTCAGGGAAATAACCAACCGGGTAACAACAACAAACAGGTCTAAGGCCAAAAGGGAAAAATAACTAATGCAGCAAGAGTAAATAAACCTAACAGTAAACAAGCACAGAAACACTAACCCAAGAAGGAAATAAACAAAGAGAACTGTACTAATAATAATAATAACCAGAGGAAACAATTCTAAGGAATAAATAACTGAGTAAAATAATAACCAAAGGGACCTGACAACGAGGGGAGAATGAACCAATAACTAGGGGAAATAAACATGAGTGTAACAATAACTGAAGGGGATCCAAGGACAAGGGGAGGAACTACTAAGGGGCATGAGGGAAGGAAAGATAGAACACAGAAGAACATAAGTAAACCAGTGAGTGGGTGGACTAATAAATAAGACGAAAGAATAAAATGACAAACTATAACCAAACTAAAAATCACAACATAAGGAAAAAATACTTTACAACAAAACCCAAAACAAAGCTAAAACTGGTAGATCCTGACATTTTACATGGAAACAAGGAATTTTTGGTGTCCATTGCTTTGTTTAAGAAACACAGTTTAATGGGGGTTTTGCCTCTGCTGTAGCATATGACACTCAAGAGTGTATGCTATTTGCAATGTTAAAATTTAAATGTTCTGTGTTTCTATGTCACACCCACGCAGAAATAGTCCCCTCATCTTTCCCATCACACTGCGTCACTTCTTAATTTTCATTTTTTGCAATCTTTTTACCTTTTTGTTTAGAAAGTATTCTGTCACTCCATGTGATCCACAGAGTTTGTCCCCTGAGGGCTTTTACAGAGTTGCAACAGTAAGCCAATCCAAATTTTTTACAAGGACGAATAACAAAACCTCCCAATAGACCTCAGGGAATAGAAAGCACATTCAAAAATTACAAACTTTTCTCAGCAGCAAATGTTAGACAAAGTTTGACAAAGAAAGCTAATTTAAAATAATAGTTTTGGAAGTTATCTAGCTTCTTTTTGCTCAAAGTTATTTATACCCCTGCCAGATTTAAATTTAAAGTGATTTTTCTACACTTTGTTATGGCCTAAACCATATGGAGGTTTAAAAGGCACAAAATTAAATAAATAAGTATATCATAAAATAAATGAATGTGAATGTCTCATGAAATAAATAAGTGTACCATTAAATGTCCCATTAAATGCTTAAATGTACTATTTATTTAATATATCATTAAATATTTAAATATACTATTAAATTATGAAATACACAATTAAATTATTAAATGTCTCATTAAATAATTAAATATACATTTTAAAGCCTTACATTGAATAAATGAATTCTTTTTTTTAAAATAAATTATTTTAATATTCCAAACTATTTCACTCTGTATCTCTATATTTCATAGTGCAGCAGTTTCATGAAATAATTTAAACTGTCAACTTCACCCATCAAACTCAGTGGGCAGGCAAGAGTTTTGTCAATTTATTCCAAAGACTGATTGTTATTATGTATTAGAGCCTGAATGTGCAGAGAAAGATCAAGTCTAGAATAAATGTTTTTACTTTTGGATTTTTCATTAAGAAATGTTGTTCTCATGTAAAATTTCTTCAGCTATTAGATTTAAATAGATATTTGAATCAGTATAAGCCCCAATGTCAAGGTTTATGAGATGCAGTGTGACATTTTATTGAACAAACCTAAACCTCAGAGGGTTTATGTTTTCACTTATGTGCAGTCCATTTTTCTGTCCCACAACAACTTATCTTAGAAGACTTTTTCTTAGGAAGAACCTCAGTACAAATGTTTCCATGATGCAGTTACATCAAGCGTCTGTCCAAATAAATGTCCTACATAAAATTTAAAAAGGTGGACGCTAAACAAACTCTAAAAGCTTAGACCTAGTCATTTCTGCACCAGAAATACTCCTATGATGCGGTGCAAAAAATATTTACACCCTTTGAACTTTTACACAGCTTTCCACATTACAACCACAAACTTCATTGTATTTTATTGGGATTTTATGTGAGAGACCAACACAAAATAGTGCAAAATTATGAAGTTGAAGGAAAACTACACATGATTTTCATATTCTTTACAAATGTGAAAGTGTTACAAGCATTTGCATTTAGCCTCTTTTACTTTGACACTCATAAATAAACAAGTGGCAGAAACCCAGATGCAGGGTATAGAATGATGAAAGGTCTGCTAAGGTCACAAGAACATAGAGTTCAGTGAGAGCGTGTCCAGTCAGTGGGAGCATGGTCGGTCCTCAATGCACAGAGTGGACACTTAAGGCATAGTGTCCAGGATGCCCTAGCTCCGTTGTATGGTCAGAAGAACATACTCTGCACCATGCCCTAAATCATTCAGCACATTGATAGAATTTACAAACTTATAAGGTGAGTTTAACAATACAACATGCATTTCCTTGTGTGTTTGTAATTGCATGTGTTTGTATTCTTTTTCAATAAAAGGTACAAAACTGTCATTTTTGGAGGCATAGATGGTTTCTCCAGAAAGGTAATGAACCTGTCAACAAAATAATAGTTTTATCATAAGGTAGAAGTATAAAGCTATAACAGATTTGTTTTTTAAATTTGTAGTCTAAAAAGCTGTTAAACAAAAATGTTATTTAAAAGAGTCTCTAAAAAGGAATATGGTTATTACAATACATTTATCGTAATTCTTTTTTGTTTACGTGGCAGACAGCCATCTGCTATATTTTTGAAACATTTAACATGATTTTGCCTTTGCATACATATTTACAGATGTAGATGATCAACTAAACATTGACAAAAATCTGAGATCCTATTTTCCTTTTATATTTTTTTCTTAAACAGCATAGGGGATCTTACCCTAAACACGTTATTGTTTAGAATACTACCTGTTTAAAGTTAATTTTACTATGATTATGAGCTTTTTGTACTTAATTTTATATGTTTCACTTTAGATCATTTACCTAAGAGTGTCAAAAAACAATCTGGCCTCAACAACCCTGGCTTTTCTTTTTACAAAGCAGTAAAAACATTTGGTTTGCCACTGAGGTAATTGTTAATTTAATGTCTGGTAATTTTCCAATGCCATTTTAAAGTGATCTGCATCTGCTCTGTCTCTCATAGGTCATAAAGGAAGTCCAAATTTGGTAATGTAATTTTTCCTGAGGCTGTTTTGATTTTTGATAACCACTGAGATGGATTAAGGGGTTTCAAAACTATATATAAATACATACTTTTTAAAGTAGTTTATATCTGCCACACCTACCATTTTATTTTCTTTATAAGTCTCCACCTGCAATGCGGCTCATCATAATAATTCAGATTGTGTTTACAGAACTTTGTTTCCCTGAAGATTTGTTACTCATCGCTGCTCTCAGTGCTGATTTGCAAATTTTTTGAAAACAAGGTTTAGCTCCTCGAGTTCATACTAAATCAGTCCTATAAAGTCACTTTGACCCCAAAATGTATTGCATATCAGGACAAATGTAGTGGCATCTACAACAAAATAAATTCCCCCAGGATTATAAATATAGGTACATAAATAAAATATAAATAAAAACAGTGCAAATAAGATCCAATAAACTGGGTTGATTCAAAGGCTTTTACAGATTTAGTAGCCATTATGAGTGGAGTTTCACCAAAAATGTCACCTTATAGTACTGCAAAGAATGTTGGTCTTGGATCTTAAGTGCAAAAAACCCCCCACGACAACTCTTAACTGCCCCAGTATATAATTTTACCATATAATGAATTTAAATTTAAACTTATTATATATACATTAAACTATTTAAGATGCATTTATGTAAATATTGGTGCATTTTATTTATATTTTTACAGATTTATTCAAACCATCACATACATTAATAATAATAATTAAGAAAACATTATATATTTATTTATTTGTTGGCTTGTGACACTTTTGTCCTCTACTCAGGCACAAACAATAGAGACTTTTTTAACTTTACCACAACACAAACTGAAATCAAATTCTAATGACCAATTAACACTTTAATTGAAGTAATTTTGTGTCTGATAGTACCTTATTTGTTGAGGTGTTAGGCTAAGGCTGAAGCATATTTCTAAGCCATGTCCGTATGCTGATAGTTATCAAAAATAGCAAGCTACGCATGCCCGAACTTGCTGAAAGACAGTCTACAGAAGACAGAAGCTACAGGCTGAGAGACAGTAAATAGGGAAATTGGGTGTGGCTGCAGAGAGACTGGAGCACATTCTAAAGTCAGAGCTATATGTTGGGGAATGCCTAATTCCAGAAACTGTGTGTGCTGCCTGAACTGCTTATAAAAAGAAGCTGTGATAGTGGTTCTGGGGAAATCCTTACACAACTGGCTTTGGTCCCCCCAGATCAGGCACAGATCTGTAATTTTGATATTGGCCTTGTTAAAATAAAAATGTTGTTCAACTAAAGTCTGTGTCAAACTGAGTCCTACCTGAGACATTTGTAGGTGAGGTAAACCCCTTGAAATACACAACAGTAATTATTGCGGCTTTATTTAAATTACAAATAACTGTCTAATGAACGACTCATTTATTTTTTAAATTGTGGATGAACCCTTAATGCATTTAACAATGTTTTTGTTGCATTTCTTTAAGGAAAATAAAATACTTAATTTGGGTTCAAGTTAGCAAACTTGTGCATCTGTTACAATAAAAATGAAAAGGATATAGGTTAGAACAACCAGAGGTCAGACAAGAAAAACAAAACTGAGACATCAGGAGATTTTAATAATGAAAACATGGTCTATCGTATAAGCTGGAGAAGGTGAATCAATGCTCAAATGAGCAACTGGAGATGTGGGGCCCTGGAGGGGCCCTGTCGCCTTCCCCGCCAGCATCCCACTGACAACCAGAGCTGTCACCACCATGAACGGAATCAGGATGGACATGCGAATAAAAACATCTACGCAGCTCCCACACCATTGGACGCTGCTCTGGAGAGACACCACGTCCTCTTGATTGCATTGTTGCTCCATTAGTCTGCTGTTGTTGAGATTATCTTCTACACTAACTTCTTAATTGTGCCTATGCAAGTTGTAAAATTTGCAAGAAAACAGAAAAACCTCCTGCTGATGGGTCAATTACTTCCACAGAGTTAGTTGGTTTTGTTAATCACAGCAGCTCAGTCCCAGTCTTTGGAGAGTTTGATGGCCCTCAGAACCTAGACTGTTTTCATAGCCTTGTCCACAAGCGTTGTTAGGATCCTGAAACAGTGGGGTCTTAGACCAGGCCCAAAATGGTTAAATTTCCATAGGAAGGCGGCACAGTTTATTAGTAATTTTAAATTTTAAATAATATAGAGCATGCCTTGACTGGGTTTTGATTAAATATAAATTATTGTCAAACAAAAAAGTTTTACTTAAATATATACTTGTAAGAAAAACTTACATAATTGTGAAATCAAATTAAGTGGTGTGTAAGATATTTATCCGCAAGTCAGTGAACACAACTTTCCAAGTCTGTTAATGCGCATGCACGGCTCTCCTCTTATGCATGTGACTAACCGTATTTCGACTAATTTCTTCTTCGTTTTGGACAAAGAAAGTGATACACACAAACAGAACACTACACTATTTACACCAATAGTATGATATTAATATAATATAGTTCTAATGTACAGTCTGACTAACGTTATATGAACAATCTACTTTGCTAGGCTATTGGAAATAGTCACTTGCACACCAGAAAGCCAAGATCAGAAGGCTATCTGAGTAGCCTTGCATGATAGCCACTGTGTTTGTGTTTTATTTTATTTTAACTAGTCTTAACATACCTGCCATGTTATGATTCTGGCACGTCTGCTCTACCCTGTCTCCCTGGCAGCAGATTAGATGCACCTGGTGGCTGCTGCAGTGCAGTGCAATCTGTGGAATGCCAAGCACCTGTGTCTTCCCTGATATATACCGACTCTGACAAGCAGACGGTGCCAGATTTTTGAAAGCCATTGTGTGAGTAGATATCCAGCATTCCTTCCTATCTTATCATTGTTCTTGATCTTGCCTTGCTTTTTGGATTTATGCCTCTGCCTGCTCCCTGTCGGACTATTTGGATTTTGGTTGTTGACTTTGTTTCCTGCATCTGGTTTATGCCTCTGCCTGCCCCTTGCCTGACGCCTCTTGTTCCGATCGTTGACCCTGTTTCTGTCCTTGGATTATTGAGCCAGCCTAGCCCTCGGATTATTCAGCCTGGAGTCACTTCTTACCTGTGCTGTGGAGATCACCGCCTGCTGCCCACTGAGGTTTCCCCTCTGGGTTTCAAGTTCCACTCAAGACAAAAGCAGGTTAGTGGCTTTTCTGATCCCTGCAACATCTGGAGAGACTACAAGTCACTAATCCCTCTTTCTGCCTCAGTGATTCCTGGAAGCTGTGAGGAGTGTTACCTGTGTGACGTTTTCCTGTGGCTGAATAAACCTTTTAAACTTTCAGTACTGTGTCTGGCTGAATCTTGGGTCTGCCTTTTTCTGATTCATAGCATGCCAAACAAACACAATGGCTAATCTTGCTTTTTATATGTATGCAAACAGCTTCTGTGAATGTTAATTTAATTCCTTTGTTTTGGCAAAGCCTTTTCTGACAGTCGCTCCCAGACAGGTGTGAACTGCTCTGTATAAATGTTGCCTGTTTTAAATGCAGTCATTATGTTGCTGAAAACACAGAAGGGCACTCCAAACTGTTTACCTCATAAACTGTCTGTTTGATACCCCCTTCAGCGAAGGCATATTTTATTTAAGTGAATAAAAAGCATTAAATTTGTTTTAAAAATGTATCAGGTAGATTTATTCTATTATGTTTGTGATTGAGAATTGTCTATGGATCAGTGATGTTTTATCAAGATTCATGTAGTTTGTATGTGTTTTTTCTATTTAATGGGATCAACAGAATTCAGACTTGGGCAAAACTGTGCAAAATCTTTTCAGTTTCATCAGATGTTTTTCAAATCAGCAGCAGAAATGTGGAGAAGCCAAGCAATTATCCAGGAATAAGTCAACCCATGGAAGCCAGTACAATTAGTTCTCCTGTCCTCCTAATTCTGTGTTAAACACACTCTTCAACAGGAGACACTAAGGTATGAAAGTTGGACCTTGAAGCCCCAACTCAAGATTTTGTTCCTCAAAGTATCTGTACAGCTCATTTAAACAAAACTCTTTAAATATGTCTGTCGTTGGAACTTGCAACATGCTGCTAAAATAAGCCAAACAACCAGATGTTACACCTTTGTAGTGTTATCACAAGATCAAATAAAGTAACAAATGTATTTTTCCCCCATTAGCTGGGTTAGGCAATATGATATTTAATGCAAGATTAGAACATGTTGACGATCTGCTACAGCAGAGAGATTGTGATATCAACTATAGGGCAGATTCTGTCTATTTGTGTTATGCACTCTTGCATAGACACCTGTTTAATTTTCCTCCTTCTCTTTACATAATTATGTAGAAATTGTGCACTTTTCTGAGTGTTGTAACTACTTTAAAACAACACAGAAGTGGATACAAGAATAGAGATAATGCTAAAGGAAAATAAAACAATACAGTATAGTCATTACTTGTTACCTTGTTGTTCTCTTCTATAACTGTTTCTCCTCCTTTCTATCTACACAATATTGCCAAAAGTACTGGGTCACACCATCAAATCAATGAACTCCAGTGTTACAATCACTTCCATGGATGCAGGTGTATAAGGTTTGGTGTGGAGAAACTTGAGTCCTGACCTCAAGCTTCTAGAACACATTTGGGATTAATTAGAGCGGTGGATGCAATTCTGGTTTACTCATCTAACTAAACGCTATCCTTGTAGTAGATGTTTACAGAATAACTAAAGTTGCTATTGCTGTCGGGTCCATAAACAAACTGGACCTTATAGATTAGAATAGGATGTCCTCAAAGTTCATGTACGTGTAAAAGTAGAGAGACAAATACTTTTGGCAATATAGTGTAAGTCGGTGGAAACAAGGCACATTTTAAAATAAAAGTGCCTGAACCCACAAGAGCAGCATTTTCCATATTGTTGGAGCTACTGTTCTGTCAGCTGCCAGAAAACACAAAAATGTCTTTGAGAGATCAATCTGGCTTTTTATTCTTTAGTACTTGCTGTTGTATTTTATTGACCTCTGTACAGCACTTTGATCAATGCTGCAGTTGTTTTAGATAAGCTATGTAAATTACCTTTAACTTAAACTGATCACACACAAGTTGTGTTTTGTTTTTGATCTTTTTTAATTGTGGCACACTTTAATGACTGTTGCCAGGGGCATAGTTAGACCTGGGCTTCTGGGGTGGAAGCCCCGGATGTTTTCTGAATAGCCCTGGACTACTTGATAGAAGAAATTTAGAAGTATTAAAAAGATGCAGCCACAAAATGGTATTGGACTTCACATTTTTATTTAAAAACAGATTTATTAAAAATCTGATTATTTTTCAATTGTGTTCCATATCACGTCCCGCTCCACCTAACCTGACAATGAGTTAAAAGGAGAAGACAAAAAAAATAGCTATTTGCGCACTCGCGGCATCGCAAATGCGCAACTACGCTGGAGAAGTCCAGAACAGCAGTTTACTCCAGGGCGACCTGCCTCCTTCATTACCTGAAAAGTTACGCTGAGCGCCTCGAACAGGGCTCATTTCAGAGCAACCATGGAGCCAACTGGAGAGAGGGAGCCTGGTAGGTGCGTTCAGGAACAGGTGGACGCCAAGCGGTAAAACCTGAATGCTGACTCAGGATGGGCTGATTGTAAGTTACAGCTAATCACTTATTCACCCAGCAAGATACGAGGTGGAGGTTCACTCTAATGAGCATCTTCAGGGTCATGATGAGGAACTTTCACCTGAGCTCCAGGTAAATTTAAATGATCTGTCTGTGATAGAATACCGTAACAACCTTTTCTGTGAGCTTCTAGCCAGATTTGCATCATAATGTGAAATTATCTGGTCCTTTACTTCAGTCAAAATAAAAGCATTTAATCCTAATGTAGCTGAACACCTTAAAAGGTCCTTCAGATCAACACATTGCGTCCCATTGCTGCAGCCGTTCTTATAGTCAAGTTCTACATGTAGACAAAAAATGTTGCTCAATAAACCAGGAAAATATCTCCTGTTGCCAGTAAGACGAATTAGAAAGAGCAAAAGTAAGCCTCCCTCTTCTGTTTCATAGCTTCTGTGCTGATTCTAAACATACAGCTCTGGCTTTAAAGATGCAGTATAATTAAGAAATAAATCATAGCAACAGGAGGACCGTTGATTAGTTAACTATTTTATTTTTCTGAATTACACATGTAATATTATATAAACTAAACTCATTAAAAAAGGATACAGTTTTACTAAAGGTGAGACACACCTACCATATGTCTACAGTTATTAATAACTGTAAAATTAGTACTGATAAGGTCCAGGATGAGGCTCTATGCTATATTTTAAACACCACAACTTAACAACCTTTCCTCTCAAAGTGTTTAATAGTAAAAACTGCACCAATGTCTCACTTTCTTAGTGCAGAACAAAAGACTGTTGTAAAATGTTTCTTTTATTATTTTTGGCAGGACAAATTTCTTCAGAAGTAGAGTGAAGGGCTAAAAAAATGGCGATAAAAGAGAACAGGTTCATAAAAGAAGGAACAATTTTACTAAAATGTTTCAAAGCTCTTGGCATAATTAAAATACAAGTGTTTTAAGATTTTACTATATGACTAAGATTTAGGAAAATCAACTTTATACCACTTTTCCTTTTTTCATCAGACCTAACCTTGTCCCATCTGTCTTTTCAAAATTTAAGCCATTTCAAAACTTCCTTTTCTATCAAAAATTCTGGAAAGAACAGTATTTGTGTAGCTGTAGCTTTTAAATGTACACAATATTCACGAAATATTTCAGTCTGCTCTTCATTGCACTGAAACTGCACATTTAAAAGTTTTTATTGATCTTTTATTTGCCCTTGATTCAGGAGACACGGTTGACCACATCAGCCTAATCTCTGGAGCATTGTGGCATCAAAGGCACTGCACTAAAGTGGTTCAGGCCTTATCTGTATGACAGAAGTTTCTTAGTAAACCTTGGAGTATCAGTGTCTTCTTCGCCCCCTTACATGTGGAGTTCCTCAGGGATCCAGTCTGAGGCAAATTTTATTTTATAAAAAGGTTCAATTCAATTCAATTCAGTTTTATTTATATAGCACCAATTCACAAAACATGTTGTCTTAAGGCACTTCACAAAAGTCAGGTACATACAGGGGTTGGACAATGAAACTGAAACACCTGTCATTTTAGTGTGGGAGGTTTCACGGCTAAATTGGACCAGCCTGGTAGCCAGTCTTCATTGATTGCACATTGCACCAGTAAGAGCAGAGTGTGAAGATTCAATTAGCATGGTAAGAGAACAGTTTTGCTCAAAATATTGAAATGCACACAACATTATGGGTGACATACCAGAGTTCAAAGGAGGACAATTTGTTGGTGCACGTCTTGCTGGCGCATCTATGACCAAGACAGCAAGTCTTTGTGATGTATCAAGAGCCACGGTATCCAGGGTAATGTGAGCATACCACCAAGAAGGACCAACCACATCCAACAGGATTAACTGTGGACACAAGAGGAAGCTGTCTGAAAGGGATGTTTGGGAGCTAACCCGGATTGTATCCAAAAAACATAAAACCACGCTGCCCAAATCACGGCAGAATTAAATGTGCACCTCAACTCTCCTGTTTCCACCAGAACTGTCTGTCGGGAGCTCCACAGGATCAATATACATGGCCGGGCTGCTATGGCCAAACCTTTGGTCACTCATGCCAATGCCAATTGTTGGTTTCAATGGTGCAAGGAGCGGAAATCTTGGGCTGTGGACAATGTGAAACACGTATTGTTCTCTGATGAGTCCACCTTTACCGTTTTCCCCACATCCGAGAGAGTTACGGTGTGGAGAAGCCCCAAAGAAGCGTACCACCCAGAGTGTTGCATGCCCAGAGTGAAGCATGGGGGTGGATCAGTGATGGTTTGGGCTGCCATATCATGGCATTCCCTTGGCCCAATACTTGTGCTAGATGGGTGCGTCACTGCCAAGGACTACCGAACCATTCTTGAGGACCATGTGCATCCAATGGTTCAAACATTGTATCCTGAAGGCGGTGCCATGTATCAGGATGACAATGCACCAATACACACAGCAAGACTGGTGAAAGATTGGTTTGATGAACATGAAAGTGAAGTTGAACATCTCCCATGGCCTGCACAGTCACCAGATCTAAATATTATTGAGCCACTTTGGGGTGTTTTGGAGGAGCGAGTCAGGAAACGTATTCCTCCACTAGTATCACGTAGTGACCGGGCAACTATCCTGCAAGAAGAATGGCTTAAAATCCCTCTGACCACTGTGCAGAACTGGTATGTCATTCCCAAGAAGAATTGACGCTGCATTGGCCGCAAAAGGAGGCCCTACACCATACTAATAAATTGTGGTCTAAAACCAGGTGTTTCAGTTTCATTGTCCTACCCCTGTATATAGTAAAGAGAATTGGCCCAAGTACTGAACCCTCTGGTACTCCACAATTAACCCTGGAGTTTAAAGATAATTTATCATTTACATGAACAAACTGGAATCTGTCAGAAAAATAAGATTTAAACCAGCCTAGCGCTATTCCCTTGATCCCTACAGCATGTTCCATCCTTTCTAAGTGAATATTGTGATTGAATGTATCAAATGCAGCACTGAGATCTAACAGGACAAGTACAGACACAAGTCCATTATCTGAGGCCATAAGAATATCATTAGTGACTTTCAGCAGAGCTATTTCAGTGCTATGATGAGCTCTGAAGCCTGACTGAAACTCTTCAAACAGGTCATTGCTGTGTAAATGCTCACACATTTGATTAGCAACTATTTTCTCAAGAGTTTTAGATAAGAATGGAAGATTGGATATAGGTCTGTAATTTTTCAAGTCATCTCAATCAAGTGAAGGTTTCTTAAGTAAAGGTTTAATTACAGCTAACTTAAAAGCTTGTGGTACATATCCATTTACTAAAGATAGATTAATCATATCTAAAATGGGGTTAGTAATCAGAGGGAATACTTCCTTAAATAATTTGGTTGGGATTGGGTCTAACATACAAGTTGAAGGTTTAGATGAAGCTAATATTTCTGATAACTCAGGAAGCTCCACAGGATCAAAACAGTCCAAACACAAATCAGGTTCTGCAGTTATTTCCAATGTTGTCTCACTTGCTGAGGATGAAGTAATCATCTTCAGGAGTTTGTCAAAGATTTTCTTTTTAATAGAATTAATTTTATTTAAGAAGAATCCCATAAAGTCATGACTGCTGAGAGCTAAGGGAATGGATGGCTCAACAGAGCTATGACTGTGTAAGTTTAGCAACTGTGCTAAAGAGAAACCTAGGATTATTCTTCTACTCTTCTATTAATGATGAGAAATAAGCTGCTCTGGCTTGGCGAAGTGTCTTTTTATACAACAGTAGGCTATTTTTCCAGATTAAGTAGGAATCCTCTAGGTGTGTAGAGCGCCATTTTCTCTAAATTTTTCTAACATTGTGCTTTAATGTATTCAGGTCTGAATTAAACCAAGGAGTCTGCCTCCTATGAGGCAAATATGTTGTCTTTAGGTTATACCCTTCAGAAAATAAAATATTTCTTTCCACTCATATGCTGCCGACATTTTACGGAGCCCGCGAGGGGACATGGGTTTTTTTTTTTCTTTTGCGTCCCCAGGCAATACTTTTGCGTTCGCTCGCAAAAGTTGTTAATCACCTTGAGAAAGCTGTGCATTTTGGAACAGCAGCACATTTGACAAACTGCTCACAAAACAAACAGCACTGATATGGCATTGGTATGGTTTATTTGTCATATACAGGTTAACATGCAGTCAACAATGCAATTAAATGCTTAGGATAAAACGAACCGTTCAAATCCCTACAAAAACAAAAGTGGCATGCAAAAAAAGTACACGTCATGCAGCAGCAATAAGCAAATAAAGTGTCACAGATGTGGTTTTGTGCAGTATTATTGTCCAGAGTTCATTAGTTTCACAGCTTGTGGATAAAAACTGTCTTTAAGTCTGATTTAAGATAATTTTATTTAAGGCCAATTTCAAAATAAAACTCAATAAATCTCAAAAATGGGTGTAGTGTTTGTTCCATTTTTGCAGTTATCTGGTTTGGAAACTATCCCACAAAGTATTGCGAGAAAACGCAAAAGGTATTGCGAGCGAACGCAAAAGGTATTGCGAGCGAACGCAAAAGGTATTGCGAGCGAACGCAAAAAGTATTGCGAGCGAACGCAAAAAGTATTGCGAGCGAACGCAAAAAGTATTGCGTGGGGACGCAAAATATTGCGAGCGAACGCAAAAGTATTACGTGGGAACGCAAAAGTATTACGTGGGAATGCAAAAGAAAAATAATTCCCCCATGTCCCCTTGCGGGCTCCGTAACATTTAGATCTACATTCAGCTAAAGGGTAACTGTTCTAGTGTCTCACTCAAGTCAATGCCAGCAGCCCAAATTTCCTCAATTTCAAGGAGATCAAGACTGAAATAATTATGTCTGGACTAAGTGGTAATCATAGTGCTTCTCATTTCGATCAGAATAGCCTGGAACCTCTTGTTATGTTGCAAGTAAAAAAATTGAGTGTTAAATTTGACTAAAATCTTACCTTTGAAAAACAGAGTTATTCAGTTCTAAAGCGACCTTTTTTACATTGAAGCTTTTATCTAAAATGAAACCATTTTTATAAAAAAAAAAAATGCTTTCATTATATCCCTACTGGATTATTGTAACTCTTTTTATGTTGGTGTTAGTCAGTCCTGCCTCGCAAGACTGCAGTTGGTCCAGAATGCTGCAGCTTGTCTTCTGACCCAAACGAAAAGGTGTGAACAAATTTCCACAGTACTCTCTACTCTTCACTGGCTCCCTGTTCATTTTACAATTGATTTTAAAGTTTTGTTGTTGACTTATAAGGCACTGAATAGACAGGCTCCGGGGTATCTGTCTGATCTCCTGCAGCCTTATGCACCCTCTAGATCCCTTTGATTTAATGATCACTTGCTTTTAGCTGTACTAAGGTCCAGGCTGGTTCACAGAGGTTATCGAGTGTTTAAGGTTAGAGCCTCTGAACTGTGGAATAAAATGCCCGTACACATCAGACAGGCTCCAACTGTCCATGTTTTTAAGAAAACATCTGTACCCACTGGCTTTTAATACACCATGAAAGATATGAGGGAGGCTTTTTATTTATCCTTTTGTACTTGCTGTTGTATTTTTTTTTACCTCTGTACAGCACTTTGATCAATGCTGCAGTTGTTTTTAGATAGGCTATGTAAAGTAATGTGAACTTAAACTGATCACACACAGGTTAGTGTTTTGTTCTTGATTTTATTTTATTGAGGCACACTTTAATGACCGTTGCAGCTATGAAATAATTCTATTTTTTTCTGACTGAGGGCAAATAATTAGTAATAGAAATTCATATGACTGCAACTTCTGTTTTTTTTACTTTTTTGAATACACTAACTGAAAATGGGAAAGACAGAAAAAAGTATAGAATAGGACATGGGTTGGAGATTGGATTGAACTGGCATACCATGGTTGCACAATATATGAGAATAAATTAGTCCTAATGGTCACAAATTAGCCAAAAGAATGCTGATTCTAATCTAATCCGAGCAACCTGATCTAATACAAGCAAGTGCTACTGTTTTCAATTATTTGACAATAAAGCAAAATGATGTACAGTTCAACCATTCTGTACCTCAACACAACATAATCTTGCACTTACACATACTATAACATTTTCCATTTGGAATTAACATTCTAAATCTGTCTTCTAGGGCTGTGCGATAAGAGGAAAATCGTCATGTTAAGGCAGATGAAAGATCCAAAATAAATAAAGAAAACTGACAAGGAGACCAGTATGCAGAACACAGGCAGGTAAACAGACATGGATCCAGGTAGTTTAACGGGACAAAATGTGAAGAACAATGAAAACCAGAGAGTATAAATGCTGAGGAAGGGTGGAGAATGCACCAGTGAATACTGGAAGCTAATCAGAGGGGTAAGCAGGAGCAGCTGGTGGAAGAGAGAGACTGAAGGCAACTAAGGGAGGGAGGCTAATTAATACAGGCCAGCAGGGGATCAAGGGAAACAACAAAACATCTAAGTGAACAAAAATTAGTAAAAAACTAACTAAAGAACATAGAGAGGGAGGAATAAATCTACAAGGAAATACAAACTAAAACATCTAACTGAGGAATCACAGAATGTAATCTAAACACAAGAATGATTGATGGTTCTAATAAACATGAATGAACTTAGATAATAGCAACAGATGTAGAAAAAACAGAAAATAAGCTGAAACTCAAAACAGAGGCAGATTATGACAAAAACATCAAATTGCATTTTTCTTGTTAAATATTTCAAAAACATGGTCGATTGAGATCCACCCCCATTTTCCTCACTCTTCTCCTTGCAATAACCCCACCACTCTTGGCCACCAAGATATATATCAGATGTGGCCATTAAGGACATCGAAAGTCAATCTGACCGGCCAAACTTGTTATTGCCAAACAGTTTTAATAAATGGCACCTGAAATATTATAGCTCACCAAATATTTCTTCTACACAGCCCTTTGCTTTTGGCTTAATGCACTCACTGATATGACTGTGATTTGATATATTGAAAAGCTGTACTATGTACTCATGTAACACATTTTAAACTTACAATTTAAGTGCACCAATAATTTTTTATTATTTTGATATTCATGCATGTTTCCATGCATGTTTGGACTTTACAGTTGGTGTCTGTTCAGAAAACTTTGCAATACAGTAGAGGTTTCCTTCAATTTTAAAACACATAGGTTCATATAATATTGTGTTATTATACATTTTAAACATAATTGCATGGTTGGCTTCTTGTAAAAGGTGCAGGTAAGATCATGGCTCTACATTCTAAGTCCTAATTATTCCAACACTTTTGTTCTCCTTGTTTTTTGTTATCTTTTGAACAATATTTTTTTAACCATGATTTGCTTTTGCAAATAAAATATTTTTTCTTTCAAGGAGGTAGTGGTCAAAGAAAAAACACTCCACTCCCTCAGGCTTCTTAGGGATACGCATCAAAAATATTAAAGGCTTCCTCTGAAACTGAAAAAAATACTCTCTATAGTGTCCCCTTACAAGAAAAGATATACACAACACCCAAACCATATGATGCACCAGAATTTCAGAACATCCAAAATAAATAACTGCATGGCCCATGTGCTCCTCTTCTTTTGCTCCTTTTGTAAAATGAATCCTGCCAATTTGATAATGACTTTGTAAGTGGTCATAATTTATATTGTTTGTAAAAGAAAGGAGGCCTTCAAAAATGTGTAAAGTTTTAATATCCATTATCTGTTTCTAAATAACTTAAACCATTTTGGGTGGGCAAATGTAAATAGATTACAGAAACAGAAAATGTTGAATATTGTAGAATATTTCTCAAAATACAATAACAACCACTTCCATATTCTTTGTGAAGGATATGCGAACTGCAATTAAAGAAAAAGAAAAATATGTTATTTGCATGTAATTAAAAATATAATTAAAATATTTTACATGATATAAGTCTATGATTTCATCTCTATAGTGGTGCAATATGTGAATCATTCCTCTCGGAAAATAAAATATAATGGACCTGGTTTTTCTTCTGGACTTGCCAATAAATCAGATGGCTCTTAAAACAAAGAAATTGTGTCTAATTTCAGTATTATTTGTCTAATTGCCCAGAATTTATCCTCAATCTGTGGAGACAGTTTGCTTCTGAGATAATGTCCCTTCATGCAAGTTCATGTGGAGAAAGGTAAGTCAACTAGACACTGCAACGCTAGTCCAAACTGACAATTGATAATACAGTTAGAATAAAACAAATCTGAAAACTATCCACTATTCCACATTTTCCCCTGATCTGAAACCCATTAAAACTCTTGGGGAGGGTTTTAGAGTTTTTGGTGTGAGATATTTGTGCTGTTTAGTTTTCTCCAAATGTAGTGCTGTGCATTGTGGCCAAACATCTTAACCTTGTCCTTATCTAAAAGACATTATTCCAAGGGTCTTGTATTTATTTAAAAGCCTCTTGCCAAACCTAAGTCATGCTGCCACATTATTTCGAGAGAGAAGGTACTTTCTCCTTGCAACCCATCCAAACATGCCATACATATTAAGTCTTTCCCTAACTGATAGAGCTTATGCAGCTTCTTTGAGCATTGTAAGGTCTAACATTGGGGTCTTAAATGGTTTTCACTTTTACCAGGTTTCTCTCCATAGAATGACAGATATAAAAAAGTTTGGAAATTGCCTTTTAATCTTTCCCAGATTGATGGGAAGTAGTAATTTCTTCATTCACTGTTGATGTCTTTGCTCTTTGCAGTTGTATTAATACACACCTGTAAACCAGCAAACCTGCCAGGACACTGTCACTCGGTGCATTTGGGTTTGGTATTTTGCCGACAGTGCAATGTTCATGAACTGTATTGCTTTTCCTCTACCGTTTGAACAAAAGAAATGCATGATTTTAAAGTAACTATTGATAACTAGTTTGTGCTTAAACATAAATTTGACTTTATTTTACCATTTGTGATTGGATTCACAGCATCCATTTAAAGGTTTATGGAATGTAATCTTCTGCTTTCTTTGCCAAAAGAAAAATATCAGAGAATTGAAAACAATTTAAGATAAAACGTGTATGCAATGGGTTTTGTTTACCTACTGATTTCTACAAATGATTTCAAAAGACATCTTAATAAATACACATAAGACGACATTAATATTGAAAATTATGATGACATTATGACCAGACAATTATACCATGTTTCATACTCTTCTCTTTCTACTCCAAATTCTATGTGCTTCGGATTTCAAATGCTACAATCAGGGGTTTTTATCTGGGGCACTGAAGGTCCATCTTGTAGCCCAAATTTATTACTGGTGTGTGCACAAAAGCATTTATTCCACTTCACGCTATATTTTTACTGCATACTGTATTCTTTAATAATAACCTTTTAGTTATTGTGTAGCTATTTTGTATTTTGAGTATATTTCATCAATTGCAATATTTATTAAAAATGTTTTATAACTTATGTCAAAACTGTTTCTTCTTTCTTGAATCAAACTACTGAACACACTGGGGCAAAGCTTCTCTTCTTTTCCCATATTTTGATCGACACAATTCAATGATGCACCTTGTTTATACATATAAATTATCTTGTTTTATATATAAATGAGTCTATGCATGATCATATATTTTATAAATGTATTACCAGTATTTGGACCTTATTCGTTCTTGGATTAACTCTAAATACTGTCAAAAATCAAATATCTTTATTTGCAGCAAGAAAAAAAATAACGAGAGAATAATAAGTCAAAGCGATAAATATGTTTCATAAGGAAAAATGAATCAGCGCCTTGTGGACGTTTTACAGCTCTGATTCCCTGAGCCTTGGGCTACATCTCCTTTCCATACAGCTCAATAAGATGAATGACAAGAATTTGACCAGCAGAGGAGGAGAAGGGCAGCCCTGACAGTGCACCAACAGCTTCAAGAAGACAAGTTGCATACTGCATCTTCAAGGTGCTGTTAGTTTAAGTGCCAGAAACACATCAGACGAACAAAGATAGCGCATGATAGAGTGTGCTATTTAAAAGCTGCTGACATGGTTTGCTTGCCAAGAAAGTGATAGCAATGTGTTTAACAGGTGACTTCTCTCTAGGGTTCAGCTCACAATGTGTAAATTAGATGAAAAAACAGCTCAGAAGGAGCAGCACTCATATGCCTGGCAAATCACAGAACATAATACAGCCAAGTCTGTGAAATGCCAAAATGAATCAAATATGAATGTCCAGAAAATAACCCGAGTATCAAGTCTGTTACAAAAGAAGTGTTTTGTATTCTAGCTCAGTTATCTACAACATTGAGTAAGCAAGTGAGTTAAAAGAAAAAATATATTATTTTAGCTGAAGTTCAAGATTTTCTGGTGAAATCAGCAGTTCGTCAAGCTTTCCAAGCTTTTCTTTTGGACTCTGGCTAGTTTTTTTTATCATCAGTCCACTGATTGTGCAGACTGTGATTAAAAATAGAGGGACATTAATATGTCATAGATAAGTGAAGAACTGTCTAGCATAAAACTCTACCTCTACTAGAGGAACAGTATGTGAAAGACATGTCTTGAAGAAACAGGGGGGAAAAAAAGCTAAATTTGAGAGAGTCATGGTGCTTCGGTCTATTCATCTAGTACAGATCAAATTTTGAGCAACCAGTTTGTTCACCATATCTGTCAAACGGTCCTTCAAAACCTTGTAAATCTAATTTACATGTTATGACCTTTGTCTTTGTCCTTTTATAGCCAAGTCAGGCTATAAAAACAGACTCAAACCACTTTGCCATCATAAATGTTGTAGTTTGTTTAATTAAATTTTACATCAAGGAGGGTTGACTTTGTTGTACATTTTAAATTCAGCTACAGAAATAGGAATAAATTGTGTTTTGTCACAGCCTGCAGAAAGCATAGTGCCTTTAGATCTAATTTAAACTGGATTATTTACTAAGTAGTATGTTACATGTGGGCAAACATCCTCTGCATTTAGTAATTAAGTGGCTTAACACACAAAATGTACTCATCTGAAAAGGGTTAGGCACTGGACCATAAATGAGTAAAAAAGTGGACAAAGTTCAAAGAAAACTTTCAGAAAAGAACAATAGGGCTTAAGAAAACTTTGTTCCCAGCATATGTTCTAGAAGCATTTTGTTGGAAGTGCAATTAGCTGGATCAAATTGCCTTACAAAAACAGAACCTGATCTAATCCAGGGATCGCTTTGAAGCCTCTAGACCATATTGTGTAAAGAAGGATGTTTCACAAAATGAAACAATATAGATAACCCTGAGCATCTTCACAAAGTAACACAGAAGATATTCAAGTTTCTGTCAGAGACACAGATCCTCAACAGCACAGATTGCTATACAGAAGATTGTTTCACACCTATAACTGTCTGTAAAAATTCTTTGAAGAAATTCAAATAATGAGAGGTACTACACATCTTATTTCCTTTCAGGATTAGTAATTCAATAACTTGAATAGGATCTAAATATGAACAAAAGTCACTTTTTAAAAGAACACAAATGTTGAGTGCTTTGGAAATAAAATACAAAGAAATAATTGGTATCATTTGTGCAATTCATAAGAATAATTATTGATCTATAGATCAAACAGAATGCTATGCCTGCTTGGACCAAATGCTCAAACAAAAGTGTAAAATACAAGTTCACCAATATAAAAATTTCATGTATAATAACATAAAAATTTGCATTTTTTTCTTAACAGTATTTTTTAGGATAATCTGAAAAATGAATCAAATACTTGTACATTTTATCTCAGAGTGAAATAGTTTTCCACTGATTCAAACAAATCCATTAGCACTAAAAATGATAACCAGTACTTCTAAAACACTTTACATTGGACTCCCTTTCTCTGTACTTTTACTGGTGTTCCACTGTTTTTCCTCTCTGTACAGCATATCAGCAATAAATATGACGCTATTAAACTTTGTAGCACAGTAGGGCCGGCTGATCTTCCCTGTTTCCCGTCTTTATGTTAGAATAAACAACTTAGCTGCCAGCTGCAAACCTCAGGAGTGAGAGAGCAAACCATCTTGAGTAATTCCTGGCAAACCCACGTACTGTAAACTTTACAGCAGTTATGACTTTTCCTTCATTGTATTTGTTAAAATCTCGGTATAGTTGATCTTAATAAAAATCATCCTATCTTAAAGGCACTACAGCTTTCACTGGCGGTTTGAGGTAGCAGATGTTTTAAGTTATTAGATCTTAAACCCAGGATGGAGAAAAAGGAAAACTAATAGAGGTCCAACAGGGGACGAAGACGTATTGGAAGACTCCCAACCTAAGGAAGTTGAATCTGGAACCGATTCCAGTGAATGCAGAGATAAGTGTTTGACATTCTCAAGTATCAACACATAACAGAGATGAAATGTTGAGTGAACATATTGTAGGGTTCAAAGACGAGGAGATGTTTGGCTTATGGATTATGAAAAGTGGGAATTTTCTTTTGTTGACGTTGGCTTGCATAAAGAAACCAGATGCAGAGTCTTGTGAAGTAAAATTGAGTTTTCAAACAGATCTGTGGTCAGTAATGTCCTCCTTCACATGAGCGAAGGTGTTGGAAAGAAGTTTTTGCCTTTACGATTTATTCTGGTTTTATCATGTAAAACAAAATACAAAAAATGCAGTTTTTAAATTCAGCTTTCATTTATTAAGTGAAAAAAGGTATCCAAACCAACCCTGAACTTATTAATTGTGCCACCTTTGGAAGCGATATTTGCCACAGAGTGAATGCGATAACTAGCAATGAGTCTTTTTATTAGATCATGTAGAGGAATTTTAGCACCAAAAACTACTTCATGTTGTTTGATAGGTTCTATTTAAGTGAGTTCTTGACTCTAAAGATTTTCTTCCTTTAGAAATCATACATTTAAATTTGCAATTTGCATTTACTTCAGTTGAAACTATATTTCAGTTCAGACTATAAATAGCAGACAGAAAAATGGCATAAGGTAAATAAAGTAAAAAATATAAAATTAAAACTGATATACATAAAGTTTAAATGAGCTAATCTTAAATCTCTATCAGAGACAAATGTGACAGTAATATGAGGTGAATTTGAATAACAGATGTTCCCCTACACAGGGCCAAATTTATTGAACCAGCAATTACTGGGATGGCTACATGCCATCTGTTATACAACTGCAGCACATAAATTAAAAGCAACAGCTGTTCTTGTGCTGTGGAGGTAAGGGCAAGTTAAAGCGTCTCGCTCAGTGGAGGAAGAGATGCATGTCAGGTAGTTTATTCCCTTTGGGTATTCAGATGAGGAGATAGAAAGAAACAAGAACAGGAGAAAAAGGCTGTCAGCAGGTAAAACTTGGAAAGAAAAATATTTCTCGTTCTATCATTTAGATTTCTTATTTGTCAAACAGTGGCTTGAAGGCATGTACTGCCATCACTCTATGTAGTGTACATTTATTTAGTTTTGTTGGCACATTGCTTGAATAACATCTCATCATGTATTAATAGTGAGTGCTTTCTGCCATCAGAGAATATTACATTTATACAACCAAATTGTAGTTGATGTCCATGAAAATCAGTCTCTCTGGGCTATTACATTTGGCTCTGTTCTGCTTTTCTAACGAACCATTTTTTACTCAATAATAAAATAGCCTGCTGCTGCTTTTAAGAAAAACATGTGGAAAATATGTGTTTATCATAACAGTCCAGAGGCTGAACAGTGACGTCATGAAGTCTGCTGTGTTCAATCAAATTTGACCATAAATCATTTCATAACTCAAACCACTCTGCTTTTGTGTAGCAGCAAAAATAACTTTTACCATAAAAATGTCTTCATATTTAAACTAGTTTAAGTTAAATAAGGTTTTTAGTTTTTTTATGAAAACCAAGAAAAGAAGAGTTACAAATAAAATAATGGAAATAAATGAAAAAATGAGGGCTGCACGGTGGCGCAGTTGGTAGCACTGTTGCCTTGCAGCAAGAAGGTCCTGGGTTCAATTCCCGACCGGGGGTCTTTCTGCATGGAGTTTGCATGTTCTCCCCGTGCATGCGTGGGTTCTCACCGGGTACTCCGGCTTCCTCCCACAGTCCAAAGACATGCCTGTTAGGTTAATTGGTCACTCTAAATTGCCCTTAGGTGTATGAATGAGTGTGTGCATGGTTGTTTGTGTGTTGCCCTGCGATGGACTGGCGACCTGTCCAGGGTGTACCCTGCCTCTTGCCCATAGACTGCTGGAGATAGGCACCAGCTCCCCCGCGACCCACTATGGAATAAGCGGTAGAAAATGACTGACTGACATGACTGAAAAAATGAATACTTAAGTGAGTCTTGTTTGCAACTATAGCATAAAATAGCTTCCCAAAATCAGAGAATTATGGTGCCTGGGAACTGACATGGGGAAAAAAAATATATATATATACATATATATAGCATGTGCACAAAATACTAATTTGTGCCCACGAAATATATATATAATGTGTGCACGAAATACTAATTTGTTCCCACGACATAGGTATAACGTGCTCACAAAATACTAAAACAGCGCACTCTCAAACATACGAAGGAACAAATGAGGGCTGCACGGTGTCCGATAGTCTGATCGAGTTTTATTTTAGGCTGGGGAGGAGCTTCTGAAAAGCCAGGCATCGCAATGAATTCTCATTAGTGAGAGGCATTTAAATAGAATATTGAGAACCAGGTGTTAACCCTTCCTGCATCAGTTTCAGGGGAGATGCTTCCTTCAGGGCCGAAATGGTTGTTCACCTCGGGGTTAATTCCTTGTACTTGCGTGTCATGGGGGGGTGAGACTTCTGTAATAATGAAGGGACTGGATTGCTGAAGCAGCAGAGTTTTTAATAGCTATACTGCCTAATGATTGCACATTAAATGTACCGTGGCCAGCTTAACTTGCTTCCCGGTCGCCGTCGTGCATACTGCCAAAACACACAACTGCACACACTTTTCTTCTCTCTCTTCACTCTTCTTCGTGATCCCAGTCTAACAGCGCACAGCGCCACCGTACGTATGCATAAATACACATTTACACACCCACCGTACACTGAGCTCCATCACTTTTACATGTCTCCTGCAACACAGGTCACTTGATGCCTACTTCGTGGGAATGAATCAGTACTTCGTGGGAACGAATTAGTATTTTGCGCCCACGCTATATATTGTTTTCCCCCCATGTTAGTTCCCAGGCACCGTGGAGAATCATATGATCACAATTATCAAAAAGAGTAAAAGGGCAAAATGTGCTTTGCTGTTAATTTATGGTCTATGTTATTCTGGTTAAAAGCAAAAGATTTCCCCAGAAAATCCTGCAAATGTTTAGCAGTTGGTACAGATCTGAGGACCAAACCAAACCTTTCCATTGTTTCCTGAACAACGACCCTGGATGAAATGCTAAATATATTAGGGCAATCCAAAGTGAAAACTGGTGAAAGAGCCTATTCTTGAACCTGACCTCAAAACTTGCTGGATGGGTTATGTATCCCTTCTGTGTGTTGATGTGTTGATGGACAGACGGACGGATGGAGGAATTCAAAAACCTTTGTGCAAAACGAATCCCACTGTTACCCATCCAGCTCCCATTAAAACAAATGTCACTTGTTAATAGCTGACAGGCAATATGCCAACATAGACATTTGCCGTTAGTCTGACCAAATTAATTACCAGGTTAAACTTTTAAATAGCTGCATAATGTCATTCCTATGATTAATATTCCCGTAATGCCAGCACCAATGCTGAGAAAATGACAGTCTCACATTGTTTTTTCTAAAATTACGCAGCACTGAACAGTTCTTTAAATCCTCAAACAAAATTCTATTCTAAAAAAACATTTTGTTAACTGTTAAAGTGTTCACCCCAGAGCCTGTGCACCCATGTTTTAAAAAAAAGTAACACAATGCAGACATAATTCTTAAAAAATTACTTTGATGCTTAACGTCACACCTGCTTTAAAACACAAATTGCACCCAGTAATCATCATTGTTCTTTGTGTTGTGGAGATGGTCCCTCAGTACAAGCTAAGGTGTGCTGTGCTTCTAGAAAAACACATGGAGTCGGCTTTCTCACTGTCTTGCCTTTAGGCAGTAAGAACTGCTTGTAAGGGCAAGGGTCATTGGGCCTGGTAACCCCATTTCTTGTACAAGAGGACCAGAAAATCAACAGATTAAACTGTCTTAGGTAAGAGGCTGAGCTTTGTTTCTGTGAAAGTAAAACCAAAAACAAGAGTCCTGCATTTTCATTATTGTACTCTTCTGAAATCTGCAACTTTAAAGGGAAAACATACACACATTTTAATTTATTTGTTTTATAAGCTTTGAGTTTAACACCAGTTTTTTTTCCTTTTTGAAAGAGCAAACTAGGCTTACAAATTCAAATGGGAAACAAAAAAACATAAACTGTGTTATTTTAAGTAAATATTTAACTTTTTTTTTTTTTCATTTAGTTTAGTTTTAATTTTGTACAACATTAATGATAACTGTGCAGGAAGAGGCAAAAGCCCAAAGGGCTTATATAAAGCTTCCACCCAAATAGTGTAAAAAACATAATAACAATTCAACAATACATGCTTCATCAGCTAATCATAAATTTGTGAAATCATATGAGAAAAAAAACATTTAAAAAAAAACACACCTACAAAGTAATTGTTGGAAATTTAGATAAATTATCAATGAAAGAAATGACAAGCATAATACACAAGCATATTTTTATACATCATAATTTTACCCAAAACATTAAGTATCTTTTCAAATGCTACATCCAAGCAGTCTTTTGATATCGCAATTTTGCACACACTGATATTTAATGGACTACTGTGGTTCAATGCCTTGTGTCAGACAAGGGTAAAACTCACTTGAGAATAATGCAGCCAGTACCACTGGGCGGTGCAGTCCAAAAGACCTGTATTCTGGTTCTTCTCCGGGGCGTGCTCTCTGTCACTGCAGGAGGACAGTTGGTCATGAACTGGGTGTCGTCATCATTAATGATCTGGCACAAAAGTAAGGGTTGTTCTATGAATATCATATCATAGATTTACAGAACATACAAATGATCCAAAACAGGCCAGATCACATACTATCACCTAAACCAATAAATATAGGCAGCCTCATACAGAACAAAAATGTATAAGGATCATTATCCATCAGGTTAAACTACACACAGAGTTCTGAAGTAAAGCAATGACAAATAGATGACAAATAGAGGGATTAAGTCACAGTCTTATGCATTTTAGCACTCCTAGCGTTGCTCTCTGATTTTCATAGAGTAGATATAGCTATAATCACAGCACAGATTTTTTCTTTAAATTAAGTGAATAAAAGAATTGTCAGCCGACATGTTGGTGCAGAATCAGAATTTTATCAAAGGCGAAAGGCAACCTTGTGGTGCTATTGTTTCTTTCTGACAAACATGAAAATATGTAACAGCTTTTTTGAGAGTTTGGACACAAAAAAATACAGTTTGTGTGAGCAAAGAGGGCACAAGAGGCCAGGTTGTAGATATAAGGCAATGACAATAATAATAATATGCTAACTGATGATGTATACATGATGATCTATATATTAAAGACTTTATTTCATAAAAACATATTGTTCAAACTGAGACTGTGGACTTAGTTTGAAATGTTTATAGGCTAAATTGTGAACATGAATGAATTTAGCTTTTTTAAGCTATGTGAACTGAACTAATGCTACTATTCCACACAGACAAATAACAAACTGCCAAGAATTGCTAAATTTTAGCATTTTTTGTTGAATTGTATAAGTTCCTGTATTTGTCACTGATTCATATATCATTATTAGTGAGTTGCAATTCTTGAACCATCTGGAATTCATTGAAAACTTTGGAGGAGAATTTGAAATTCATAGTTGAGGTTTTGTAACCGATTCTAAATTGATTTGTAGGCATCCCTACGTATTCTTAACTTAGTCTGAGATTCGTTAAGCAGTGTCTTAACCATGAATCAAAGGCATTCTCATCTTCCTCCATTAGCCTCTGCATTAGTCTATTGTAGTGACCATATTCTAGGCCTCTAGCTGGTGTCAGCTACCACCACCAAGGGACTCTTATCCTTCATTTGGGCAGAATTCTTAGTAGATTCTTAAATCATACTGAATTTTTGACAATATTTGTGCAAATCAAGCTGAATCATCTGAGTTATCTTTATCTATCATACCTGTATCTTAACTGAATCTGACAGCATGACAAATTGGACCAGAAATTTAGCAAATTCCAAGAATCCCAGAAGAATCCTCAAATTTAGCAACTGTTGGTGATTTGTGTTACTTGTGGTCAGTGTGGAATAGTAGCAAAAGAACCAGTCCGTGGTAGAAAAACTGGCACAACACTGGATTTAAGCAACATAGTGTAAGTGTTGGTTTTAGGAAGAACATCTTGGTTTAAAACGTTACCCAGCTACCAATTAGAGAAAATACTGAACCTCACCTTTCAAGAACATGGCTGCAATGTAATTGTATTGAAAACAGTTTTGAAATAAGTTATTTTACATTATTTTTAAAGCAATTATGAAAGATGCGAATAATAGAACTCAGTTTCCCAGCTCTGTAGAAGATAATTACTTTTATCTTTAATTTCTATCTATACACCTAACTATAGCTTCCATTAACCTATACATCACTGCTATTTGTGGTGATTTCACTCCGCTTGTCAAGCTGGTCATGAAGCAGGTTGCTATGAGAGTTGTGTTGCCCTCCACACTTAACTTGGATATGTTTAGCTGTCCATAGGAACAAGAGGTGGATGGAAATATAAAACATTTCTCAGCAAATACATGTTTTTTTTTTTTATATATATATATATATATGCTTCGATTGCGGCCTTTAGCTCATCCAGAGTGTTGGGTCTTGAGTCTCTCAACGTTCTCTTCACAATATCCCACAGATTCTCTATGGGGTTCAGGTCAGGAGAGTTGGCAGGCCAATTGAGCACAGTGATACCATGGTCAGTAAACCATTTACCAGTGGTTTTGGCACTGTGAGCAGGTGCCAGGTCGTGCTGAAAAATGAAATCTTCATCTCCATAAATCTTTTCAGCAGATGGAAGCATGAAGTGCTCCAAAATCTCCTGATAGCTAGCTGCATTGACCCTGCCCTTGATAAAACACAGTGGACCAACACCAGCAGCTGACACGGCAACCCAGACTATCACTGACTGTGGGTACTTGACACGGGACTTCTGGCATTTTGGCATTTCCTTCTCCCCAGTCTTCCTCCAGACTCTGGCACCTTGATTTCCGAATGACATGCAGAATTTGCTTTCATCCGAAAAAAGTACTTTGGACCACTGAGCAACAGTCCAGTGCTGCTTCTCTGTAGCCCAGGGTCAGGCGCTTCTGCCGCTGTTTCTGGTTCAAAAGTGGCTTGACCTGGGGAATGTGGCACCTGTAGCCCATTTCCTGCACACGCCTGTGCACGGTGGCTCTGGATGTTTCTACTCCAGACTCAGTCCACTGCTTCCGCAGATCCCCCAAGGTCTGGAATCGGCCCTTCTCCACAGGGTCCGGTCACTTCTTCTCGTTGTGCAGCGTTTTCTGCCACACTTTTTCCTTCCCACAGACTTCCCACTGAGGTGCCTTGATACAGCACTCTGGGAACAGCCTATTCGTTCAGAAATTTCTTTCTGTGTCTTACCCTCTTGCTTGAGAGTGTCAATAGTGGCCTTCTGGACAGCAGTCAGGTCGGCAGTCTTACCCATGATTGGGGTTTTGAGTGATGAACCAGGCTGGGAGTTTTAAAGGCCTCAGGAATCTTTTGCAGGTGTTTAGAGTTAACTCGTTGATTCAGATGATTAGGTTCATAGCTCGTTTAGAGACCCTTTTAATGATATGCTAATTTTGTGAGATAGGAATTTTGGGTTTTCATGAGCTGTATGCCAAAATCATCCGTATTAAGACAATAAAAGACCTGAAATATTTCAGTTAGTGTGCAATGAATCTAAAATATATGAATGTTAAATTTTCATCATGACATTATGGAAAATAATGAACTTTATCACAATATGCTAATATTATGAGAAGGACCTGTATATATATAGATATATATATATATATAGATATATATATATATATAGAGATATAGAGAGATAGAGAGATAGAGAGATAGAGAGATAGAGAGATAGAGAGATAGAGAGATAGAGAGATAGAGAGATAGAGAGATAGAGAGATAGAGAGATAGAGAGATAGAGAGATAGAGATAGATATAGATATAGATATAGATATATATATATATATATCAAGAAATTTTTTTTTTTCCAAAATATATACTGTAAAAATTGTAGATAGATAATACAAAAACTTCACAAAAATTTATTTGAGAGGGTAGGAATTATTTGCTTAATATGTTTTGATTGTGATTAAGTAGGTAAAAAATATTAGTCAGGTGGAACACTCCCACACAGTTCTGAACCCTGAATGTTTTGGGAGGGAGACCCTAATGACAAAAGGTTTATTTCTTTCACCCCTTCCTCTGAATGTGAGGATGATTATGCATGTAAACTTGGCCTTAACTTATCAGATGTTACTGTCTTGACCAATCTTTAGCACTAACCTTAGTCGAGAGCAAAGTTGTGGGACAGAGGAGCCTTGTCAAAGACCTAAGGCAATGCTTTGGATAATAACATAGTTGTGCATTCAAGGCATGTCCTGCCCAGTTGTCAAAGTACTTGAACTGGGTCACAAATCTTATAAACTAAACACAGAGAAACAGAACCACACATGGCCCCTGACCTTGTAGCTTGTGTTCACCATCAGTTCCAGAAATCCTGTTTGACAAAACTCACCAACAATTTTCCTGTTGGGGCCTTTTGTTTTTTGAGGAACAAATTCCATATTTCTGTACTCTGACTGATTTCCTTTTTTGTTTCACTAAGACTGAAGCTATGTCAGTCAAAAGCTGAAACAAACAACTTTAAGAAAGAAGCAAACAAAGGAGAATGAAAGCAAAAGGAGTCACAGCTTTGTGACAGGAATAGAAAGATTTGCAACGTACCAGTTTAAATTCATATTCAATCAATATAGATACGAACTTCAAATACAGATTGACATAAGTGCTCTATCAATTTACAGTAGAAATTGTAAGATAGCGTGCAAACATCCTTTGGAACAGGTCAAAAATATTTATAGACATTTGAATCCTGTTAAAGGAAATTCAACAGCCAAACAACTTACTAATGTCTAGGCATTCAAAATCCTGTCTGAACTTGGTCTACAAATTAAAGCTGTCACGGTGAGGTTTTGGGATGGACCGTAGCACAGACAAGAGCTTGGCAGCAGCATTCCGAATAATCTTCAGCTTTATTCAAAGTTACAAGCGTAACCAAATCACTGCAGGTAAAGCATAGATCCAAAACTTACATTTGCAGGAACATGGTATACATGGCAGTAGAGGGTAGACCCGAGTTGTGTAACGAGAGGAACCAGCAAAGGACAATGAAACAAAACCAACTAATATACTGAGGGAGAACAAAGGCAGGTAATCAAAGGAACTAAGAACAGGTGAGACAAGGTGGCAGAAGGAGCAGGTGAACCTAATAAAATTAAGCATGAGGAAAGGGACTAATTAACACAACAGTGAGCAGACCTAATTGAAACTATAGACCAAGATAAATAAAGCATAAAAATCAAGAATAAACATGAACTAAAGGAAACTGAGAAAACGGAGGAACACAACAACCTAAGAATTAGCAACATCATAAAGAAACCCTGACTACAAAAGTAAACAAACCTAAAGCACACTGACTGAATAGACTGGAAGGGAAGCAGAGAACATGAGAACTAGAATGTAAACAAACAAAATATAAACAATAAGTAAACACAACCTAACCAGAGCGGCTGGAGAATAGAACTAAACTAGAGGAACTAAACGAGAAAGGACTACAACTAGGAAAGGAACTAACACAGAGAAAATAAGACTAGTAACCTAGTAGAATATAAAAGAGGACAAATACCCAACCATAAATAAACACAAAGATACTAAATGGGAAACTGAACTAGGAAATACAAGGAAACCAGGGCACTACAATAAATAATAATAATAATAATAATACAGAGAAAACCATACTAAGTCAAAAATAAGAAAGCAACAATAACCAAATGAGCAATGAACGATGAGGGTGACAACACTAGGGGGGAAATAAACAATCAGGAGTGAGAGGAAGTAACCAAAACAACCACGACTACCAAAATACTAAATATAAACATAAAAAGTGACTAAACTCAAAGTCAAAACCCTGACAAAAGCTTGTTTACCTACCAGATCTTTAAGAATTATCAGAGAAAAGTTGGGCAAGTCAATAATAAAGGGATGTGATGTAAATCAGTTTATGCTCAACTAAATAAAATATACTTATCAGTTTAACTGAATCAATTTAGGGGGCTGTTGCAATAAACTGTTGCAATGAGCTTCTGTCTGTTTAATGGCTGACTGCTCCAAAATCAACAGATTCAGTCCAGTCTGATATCCACAGTTGCCTACATGGACAAGTAAAATGCCTTATGGCGAAACATTTGATGGTCAGGTGATACAAAGATTCAGCTAATTGACAACAAAGACAAAAACTATATTTGGAAGACTCAAGGTGAATTCACCTCTAAGAACACTTTACAAACTGTTAAGAATGGTGGTGATAACCTTGAGCTTAGGGTATATTTTGAGGCCAGTGTTGCTGGTGCATTACACAAGGAGAGTGGAAAAATAAAGAAGCAGGACTACTTCCAAAACTCTTCAACTTCACCTCAAATCTTTAAACTTTAACACAGTTGTCTATTCCAACAGAATAACAATCTAATATACACGTCAAAGGTTTTGGAAAGAAAAAAACTGGTTAACGGGGCGGCGTTGGTAGGGGTTTGTCCTGTAACCGGTGGGTTGTCAATTCAAACCCCTGCTCTGTCCATCTCAGTCGTTGTGTCCTTGGGCAAGACACTTAATCCGCCTTGCCTGCTGATGGTGGTCAGAGGGCTCGATGGAGCCCATTGTATGGCAGCCTTACTTCTCTCAGTCTGCCCCAGGGCAGCTGTGGCTACAATGTAGCTCACCACTGTCAGTGTGTAATTGTATGCAGGAATGGTTGGATGACTGATAATAGTGTAAAGCGCTTTGGGGTTTTCAGAGATGATAAAGCGCTATATAAGTGCAGGCCATTTACCATTTACAAACTATTAGCTAAGTGCCATCAAAAGTAATTGTTTACATTTATGTAGCAAAAATACAAAAACAGTGCATGTTAAATTTTCTGCTTCTGCTTGTATCGCAACCAGCAAGCACAATATCATTTGAAAGAATAGGGTCTCCTCTTTACACAGATGTGTCTCCCTGTGCAACAAAATTCACAGAGTTAGCAGCAAAAGATTAGCCAATGAATTAAATAATAAACAATGTTTTAGTTTTACTGTTTTTTGGTCAGAAGTTCTATTTCAGCTTTAAGAATTACTACTAATGTCCACTGCTAAATTAACTACATGTTAGTTTAAAGTTAGTCACAAAAGTCTTGCTTGTTTACATAAAGACAAAGAGGAATTTGGAGGGATGGGTACTTTCTGCTAACATATACTGTCTTTGAGATTTTCTTAGTTTTAGATCATCGATGGTTTTGTAAATGATATGTGGGTGTTACCTTTGATTCTCTTTAATCTGACCAGTTGATGTAGATATCAATCATTCAAATCTATCAATGGGGCGCAGATATATGTAAGTTGAATTGTCATATTTGAATAGGAAAATCTTAAGAGGTCTGGGTGTATTCTCAAAATGAGTCAAAAACAATTTTATATAAAAAGAACAAACTAGAAAAGCACTAGGAGGGCACAGACCTCTGCGTGTCAGCTGCTGACAGGGTCACAAACCATGTGGGAATTGCAAGTTGTTGCTCTATGGCCAGGCAATGATAAAGAATACTTCAAGAATCCAGTTGGTGCTCTGCATCACCACCAAAATCTAACCATCTGTTCCTTGTCCAAATACAGGGGTTGGACAATGAAACTGAAACACCTGTCATTTTAGTGTGGGAGGTTTCATGGGTAAATTGGACCAGCCTGGTAGCCAGTCTTCATTGATTGCACATTGCACCAGTAAGAGCAGAGTGTGAAGGTTCAATTATCAGGGTAAGAGCACAGTTTTGCTCAAAATATTGAAATGCACACAACATTATGGGTGACATACCAGAGTTCAAAAGAGGACAAATTGTTGGTACACGTCTTGCTGGCGCATCTGTGACCAAGACAGCAAGTCTTTGTGATGTATCAAGAGCCACGGTATCCAGGGTAATGTCAGCATACCACCAAGAAGGACAAAACACATCCAACAGGATTAACTGTGGACGTAAGAGGAAGCTGTCTGAAAGGGATATTCAGGTGCTAACCCGGATTGCATCCAAAAGACATAAAACCACGACTGCCCAAATCACGGCAGAATTAAATGTGCACCTCAATTCTCTGTCGGGAGCTCCAAAGGGTCAATATACACGGCCGGGCTGCTATGGCCAAACCTTTGGTCACTCATGCCAATGCCAAACGTCGGTTTCAATGGTGCAAGGAGCGCAAATCTTGGGCTGTGGACAATGTGAAACATGTATTGTTCTCTGATGAGACCACCTTTACTGTTTTCCCCACATCTGGGAGAGTTACGGTGTGGAGAAGCCCCAAAGAAGCGTACCACCCAGACTGTTGCATGCCCAGAGTGAAGCATGGGGGTGGATCAGTGATGGTTTGGGCTGCCATCTCATGGCATTCCCCTGGCCCAATACTTGTGCTAGATGGGCACGTCACTGCCAAGGATTACCGAACCATTCTTGAGGACCATGTGCATCCAATAGTTCAAACATTGTATCCTGAAGGCGGTGCCGTGTATCAGGATGACAATGCACCAATACACACAGCAAGACGGGTGAAAGATTGGTTTGATGAACATGAAAGTGAAGTTGAACATCTCCCATGGCCTGCACAGTCACCAGATCTAAATATTATTGAGCCACTTTGGAGTGTTTTGGAGGAGCGAGTCAGGAAACGTTTTCCTCCACCAGTATCACGTAGTGACCTGGCCACTAACCTGCAAGAAGAATGGCTTAAAATCCCTCCGACCACTGTGCAGGACTAGTATATGTCAATCCCAAGACGAATTGACGCTGTATTGGCTGCAAAAGGAGGCCCTACACCATACTAATAAATTATTGTGATCTAAAACCAGGTGTTTCAGTTTCATTGTCCAACCCCTGTACGTACCTTGCCTGAAGATTTCATCAAAATCCATACAAAACCTTTGAGATATTTTGCAACCTGACAGACTGATGGACAAAATAACGTCGACAAAAACATAACCTCCTTAGCAGAGGTAATAACCACTGTGATATATTCATGATATATAATTAATTTTTCCAGTCTGGTATGTCAGAAAGGTCAAATTGCATAAAATGTATCCAAATGGCAAATTAGTTTCTTCCACCTTGACAAACCTCCATTAAATCATTTGTGAAACTGCTCAGGTTTACTTTTTTAGCACCTAAATCTGCAGTTAGTCAACAGATATTATTTCATTAATTCATAGATGAATTAAGTATGATATGATTCAAATGTGTTTTTCACTTTATGTAATCTGTTTTTTTTAAGCAGAGGTAAAAAGTGTATTTTTTACGTTGTTGCTGAATTTACTCTGACACAGTGACACGTCATTCTGACACATCTGTAGTAACCTCACATGTTTAAGTTTTCCTTTGAGGCCACATTGATCTATACAAGCCCTGTAGCTGTGAAGATATACTTCATTTGTGGTCGGGGGAATCACTTTAGACAGGAGAATGAAAAAATAGGCCTCATCCTGAGGCGTATTAGGCGTGTTCGATGTGTAACTTTGTGTGTTTTGGAGAAAATCCAGAATAAATACAAAATTGTGCAATATCACCCATGTTTGACTGAAGTACACAAGCAATGGTGAAATTGCTGACATTTTAAACTATGAAACTTTCAGCAACACTAACACAACATAGTTTGAAGTTGATCAATGATAGGAGGGCATGTACAAATTACGGAGTTAGTGTAGAGCAGAGAAGAGGAAGAGAGGTTAGTGTGGGAAGACTGTCAAAGGAGGCGTTTGTTTTCTTTGCAGAGCCTGGCATGTCAGTGAGAGTCCACGGTTTGTCTATCTCAATCTTTCTCAATCTCTTACTCCCGTTTCAGTCGGTAAACACAGATGCTTCAGAGTGTCTGCACAAGCAATCGCAGAGCTCTGTTCAAACACACACACACACACACACACACACACACACACACACACACACATACACAAAGCCTCGGTGACAGGCAAGGCAAATGTACGAAACTCTGGAGATATCTGACAGAAAAGGCTGATATTAGCAATTAAATTCCATGCAGTTGTAAAGCAGTGAATACAGTTGAAACCATTGGGACTTTAGTCAAAATATTAGAAAGAAGAAAAGAATTACAGGAAGACAGAATGATAGATTGAAATGTCATATCTCCACTTGAAAATGAGCTCATTTTAGAGAATAACAAAGTTTTCTTGTCTTGATCAAGACCTCGGGGATACCAACATTTTGCCTGGAGCTTTCTATCAATCAAAGTGTTCTATTACTGCGGAACACCTCTGAGATGTTGAGCCTATCACCAATATTGTATCGTATTCCATTTTTGTCTCAGCCACCCAACCATGGCAGCAGAGTCACATGTGAAAACAGCCACTATTCGAAGGTCCTCTTTTCTGCTTTGACAAGAAGGCTTCTCTTCTTTATTTTCTCTTTTCACTCTGTCATGACCTTTTTTGTTTTTTGTTTTTTGCATTAATGCTTTGAGACCATGAAAAAAACTGACAACATCAGGCAAGTCTTTTACCTAGACATACGTATAAAGGGAACAACGTAAATGACACATAGAGGAAAAATATAAGTGAAAATGTTTGACTCTGACAATTTTATTATTTCTACAAAAAACTGCTTTATTTTAACAAGGAAGCAGCATTCAGATTCTTTGCTCTTCAGTTCTGGAACAAACTTCCTGAAAACCTAGTATGTGCAAAAACTGTTGGCTCCTTTTAATCAGGACTAAAAGAGTTTTGTTTACTGCAGCTATCAATCAAAGAACCTTACTAATGAACTGTTTGGCAGATGCCTGATGAGATACTAAAGCATGAGATTGTAGACAGATCAGGTCTTTACTTAAGGTGCATAATGTTGTGGAAAAAATAAGATTATCCAAGCACTGTTATGGTAAGAATCACTCAGTGAGATTTACAGGTCCTTCTCAAAATATTAGCATATTGTGATAAAGTTCATTATTTTCCATAATGACATGATGGAAATTTTACATTCATATATTTTAGATTCATTGCACACTAACTGAAATATTTCAGGTCTTTTATTGTCTTAATACAGATGATTTTGGCATACAGCTCATAAAAACCCAAAATTCCTATCTCACAAAATTAACATATTTCATCCGACCAATAAAAGAAAAGTGTTTTTAATACAAAAAACGTCAACCTTCAAATAATCATGTACAGTTATGCACTCAATACTTGGTCGGGAATCCTTTTGCAGAAATGACTGCTTCAATGCGGCGTGGCATGGAGGCAATCAGCCTGTGGCACTGCTGAGGTCTTATGGAGGCGCAGGATGCTTCGATAGCGGCCTTTAGCTCATCCAGAGTGTTGGGTCTTGAGTCTCTCAACGTTCTCTTCACAATATCCCACAGATTCTCTATGGGGTTCAGGTCAGGAGAGTTGGCAGGCCAATTGAGCCCGGTGATACCATGGTCAGTAAACCATTTACCAGTGGTTTTGGCACTGTGAGCAGGTGCCAGGTCGTGCTGAAAAATGAAATCTTCATCTCCATAAAGCTTTTCACCAGATGGAAGCATGAAGTGCTCCGAAATCTCCTGATAGCTAGCTGCATTGACCCTGCCCTTGATAAAACACAGTGGACCAACACCAGCAGCTGACACGGCACCCCAGACCATCACTGACTGTGGGTACTTGACACTGGACTTCTGGCATTTTGGCATTTCCTTCTCCCCAGTCTTCCTCCAGACTCTGGCACCTTGATTTCCGAATGAGATGCAGAATTTTCTTTCATCTGAAAAAAGTACTTTGGACCACTGAGCAACAGTCCAGTGCTGCTTCTCTGTAGCCCAGGTCAGGCACTTCTGCCGCTGTTTCTGGTTCAAAAGTGGCTTGACCTGGGGAATGCGGCACCTGTAGCCCATTTCCTGCACATGCCTGTGCACGGTGGCTCCAGACTCAGTCCACTGCTTCCGCAGGTCCCCCAAGGTCTGGAATCGGCCCTTCTCCACAATCTTCCTCTGGGTCCGGTCACCTCTTCTCGTTGTGCAGCGTTTTCTGCCACACGTTTTCCTTCCCACAGACTTCCCACTGAGGTGCCTTGATACAGCACTCTGGGAACAGACTATTCGTTCAGAAATTTCTTTCTGTGTCTTACCCTCTTGCTTGAGGGTGTCAATAGTGGTCTTCTGGACAGCAGTCAGGTTGGCAGTCTTACCCATGATTGGGGTTTTGAGTGATGATCCAGGCTGGGAGTTTTAAAGGCCATAGGAATCTTTTGCAGGTGTTTAGAGTTAACTCGTTGATTCAGATGATTAGGTTCATAGCTCGTTTAGAGACCCTTTTAATGATATGCTAATTTTGTGAGATAGGAATTTTGGGTTTTCATGAGCTGTATGCCAAAATCATCCGTATTAAGACAATAAAAGACCTGAAATATTTCAGTCAGTGTGCAATGAATCTAAAATATATGAATGTTAAATTTTCATCATGACATTATGGAAAATAATGAACTTTATCACAATATGCTAATATTTTGAGAAGGACCTGTATTAATATAATTGTGTACGAATTGAGAGCACGGTATCTGCCAGAGTGTCAGACTGTTGCTCTGCCTTACAGAGTTAGCACAGTTCTTTTATACTCAAGGACAGAGGGGTGCAAAAATGTTTTTAAGACAGACTGTGAGACCTAGCTTCTGAGCTTTGTCTATCCATCTGTTGCAGCTGCAAAACTCAGTCCTGGCAGATGACCTGTAAAGCAGAGGAGCTGAGAGGCCTATGCCACACAAAAGTCCTCTAACAAAATAAAATAAAGACATGACACAAACCATATGTTTAACGCAGATGTAATAATATGGAAAGCAAAGTTCAACCCAGTCATGAGGCTTAGGCAAGCTACAAAATTTTCTATCAAATTAATGAGTGTTGTTTTCCCTATGTTTTAGCAGTTTGTCTGTTTTAAAATTTTAGGTATTTGTGTCACGATCTAGAGGTGTTTGGGTTTTGATTTTCATTTGTGGGTTTTGATGATTTCATGGTCATATTCATATTCAGGTCATTCCTCTATGTTCTTTAGTGTCAGTAGTAGTCTGCTTATTAGTTCGTGTTTTTGTGTTTAGTTTTTTTAGTGTTTTATTGCGTCCTGTGCTTTTGTACATTTGAAAGTATTTCTGCTAGATCTCTATTGGAATTTTCTGCTTAGTTTGATAGGTTCTTTGTGTGTTAGTTCAGATCCTATAAGGCTAATTAGTCTCTCTTCCTCAGCTTCAGTGCCTTCCTTCTTTCTCAGATGCCCCTTATCATCTGCTGATTGCTCACTGGCTTGCTTTGTCATTCTCCACTTGTCCTTCAGTATAAAAGCTGTGTGGCTCACACTGTCCTCTGCTCGGGCCAACTCCAAAAACCACCCTTTCTGACAGTTTGACAGATTGAGCTGTCTTTTTAAGCAAATTTTAAAGATTTTTGTTATTTTAATTTCTTTACTCTGATCTCCTGTAAAACACTTTAGATTGCCTCATTTATGAATGGAGCTTAAGTGGAATAATCAATGTATTGATATCTGTAGCAAGCAAACACTTCATTAATTATACTGTAGAACATTTTTCTTGAATTACAGCAGTGTGATTTTTTGATATTGTCTGGATCTGGGTTGTGTGTGTGTGTTTGTATTGTGCTTGCAACATTGCCTCAGTGTTTCAGATGGTGCTGGAGTTCTCAGGTGTGCTGGGGGACAGGTGCGACTTATTCTGCTGATTGCTTGAAGGAGTACTTTAGCAAGAGGCTGCCAGCACTTCGACGCCAGAGTGTTTGGCTACTGTGGTAACAAGCTCAGCCAATGCTAAGTCTATGCTTTGTGTTTCGTTCTGGAATAACTTTGTTTATGTCCCTTCACAGTCTAAGAATCTGAACTTTGGATTTGTCACTGGACAACTGACTTCGTGTCCAGGAGTTTTCTGGATGACCAAGATTATTTATGTTCTGAGGACTTCGTTTCCTGACTATTGTTCCCGTCTGGATTACCGACCAAGCTGGCAGTTTTCTGCTTCCTCCATCTCCAGGACCTAAGCCTAAGCATACCCTGTCCATCCTCAAACACAAGTATCAGCATAAACAAACTAACTCAATCATCTCCAAGCTCACCTAAGAAGCACCTAAGAAACCAATAGAACAAACTCTGCTATGACAACTTGGATCCCGAATCCCTCTACCGCTGGCGACCTGACCGCACCCATTTAGTATGCCATCCACTTCTCTACTTGAAATTCTTGTCATTCGCTCAGTTACGTTTGTTCCCTGTTTTCACCAGTTACCTTCCCCTCTCCCCTTACAGTTGGAGTTTTGCCCGTTTTGGTGACTGATTATTTTGTGGCATAATAAATATAATTTCACTTTTTCTATTTTCTCCGGAGTGTTCTCTGTATGTCGGTCAGAGCTATTACGAAAAAATTACAGAACACGCTGGCCAACAAGACCCAGCAGAAACACTCCATAGAACTCTCTCTGAACATGCTAATCAAATCCATGTCCATGATTCTTCTCTTCGTTCCCTTTCAGAACAACAACGTCAAACAAACCAACAACTAGAGCCGATTGCCTCCATGCTACAACAGTCCTTAGGTTCTCAGTCCACCACTCATGTAGAGGGCGCTGGCGCACTACCGGTATCTCAACAGCTTCCTTATTCTCGTGATGTCACTTCCCCTAATCCAGAAACATTTTCTGGTGAGTTGGGTAATTGTGAGGGGATTTTGCTTCAGTGTTTCCTGGTTTTCAACCATTCCCCCCGTTCTTTTCCCCATGATGATGTAAAGATTTCATATGTTATTGGTTTATTGACTGGCAAGGCTTTCCAGTGGGCTGAAGCCCAGTTTCCTGATTGTAGAGAGTTTGGTTGTACTTTCGAAGAATTTGTCAAGGAGTTTACACGAACCTCCTCCCCTGTGACAGATAAATCTAGTGCAGGTCGACAGTTGAGAGCCTTAAAGCAGCATCATAGATCCATTACTGAGTTTTCTATTGAATTTTGCACACTAGCTGCTACTTCTGGTTGGAATAACGAAGCTTTGAAGAATACCTTTTGCACGCTCTAGATGAAGGATGAGTTAGCCATGATTGAGGAACCTCCTACATTAGAAGAGGTAATTACTTTAGCAACTAGAGTTAACAACCGGTTAAGAGACAGAAGAAGAGCCAGAGCAGAGAGGTCCTTTTACAGACCCCAGCCGAAGACTAATTCTCCACCTCATGTTAAAACTCCACCTCAGCAACCAATACCTGAACTTGAGCCCATGTTGGAGGGATGTACACGTCTCACATTTGAAGAGAGACAGAGACGCAGATTGTCCAAACAGTGCTTTTATTGTGGCTCTTCCGAGCATTTTGTAGCTGCTTGTCCTGTTTGCGCCGGGTCCCCAAAAGACAGGGTCCACCAACTGTGAAGGGGGGGTTGGTGGACCACACACAGATTAGTAAAGCCACCAGATTCAGTTTACCTGCAACTATCATAGTTAATCAGCATACTATGACCTTATCCGCTTTGATAGATTCTGGCTGCGAACAGAACTTGATTGATACCGAGTTGGTAAACCAGGCAAGCATTGAGGTGGAACCACTTGATTCTCCACTGTCTTAGCTTTAGATGGTAAGAGATTACAGCAAATAACTCTGCAGACCAAACCCATAGAACCTTTATTGTCAGGTAACCATAGGGAGAAGACATCCTTTTTTATGTTTCCAGTGTCTCAAGGTTCTTTAGTCCTAGGCTTTCCCAATGCTAAGTCAATCCTTTGTGTTTCGTTCTGGAATAACTTTGTTTATGTCCCTTCGCAGACTTAGAATCTGAATTGAATTGAATTGAACTGAATTGAATTGAACTTTGGATTTATGTCACTGGAAAACTGACTTTGTTTCCAAGAGTTTTCTGGATGACCAAGATTATCTACATTCTGAGGACTTTGTTTCCTAACTATTGTTCCCGTCTGGATTACCGACTAAGCTGGCAGTTTCCTGCTTCCTCCATCTCCAGGACCTAAGCCTAGGCGTACCCTGTCCACCCTCCAACGCAAGTATTAGCAAAAACGAACTAACTCATTCATCTCCAAGATCACCCAAGAAGCACCTAAGAAACACACAGAACAAACTCTGCTACGACAACTTGGATCCTGAATTCCTCTACCCCTGGCGACCAGTTGGAGTTTCGCCCGTTTTCGTTCCTGATTATTTTGTGGCACAATAAATATTTCACTCTTTCTATTTTCTTCGGAGTGTTCTCTGTATGTTGGTCAGAGCTATTACGAAAACAATGACAGATATTACCCTTGAACCAATTATAAAACCAAAGTAAAGATTTTTTGGACAATTTTCACACCAGCAGGATCTGCATTAACACTGCAGGTAATATTCTGTCACTTCTCAGAGTACATTAATTTTGAAATTTTTTTTAGATGTTTCATCCCGTAAACGTATGAGTTCTCCCCTAAACTTCGCTTCTCTAGATAAACTGGTCTCTTTAAATCCCCCCTAGGTGTAAGTGTGTCTATTCATGGTTGTTTTTCCTGTCTGTCTCTGCTCTCGTGTGGCGGACAGGCAACCCCCGGCACCCTCCCACCCCTGCAAAGGCAAACGGGTATAGACAATGGATGGATGGAGATTTTAGAGAACAAAGAATGTGTTACTGGCTAAATGCTAAACATATAGTAATTGGTTACAACAAATTACTGTTATAGATCATCCCTAGGTACCCTCAAGTGGATATAACCAATGATTTTTGCATTATCATCATCTTATCTTGGTAAAATTGTGATCTGTGCCAACATGATTGGTACTGTGCTGTGCTTAGGATGCAAATGCTTATTCCAATCCTAATAACACTTGTTTATCATCACCAAGGCACTATTTGCATCTTGCTGTAATATTGTCTTACCCCTTTTCACACAAATTCAAAATATCATGGGAATTCATATTCACAATCTAATTGCCATCCTCTCTTGCTAAAACAGAATAGTGTGCTACAGATGTGCACTGACCTATGTAGGAGTGGCTAATATTTAATGGATAGCTTCATTGGCAACATAATTACATACAGTGATGTGCACAAATTAGGACACACCAAGACAGTCTGGATGTTTTTCTTACATAGTATGACATTTGGTGTTTAGTATAAATTATAACAACACTAGAAAAGTCATCTGATAATCAATAAAGTCATTTTCTACCGCTTATTCCATAGTGGGTCGCGGGGGAGCTGGTGCCTATCTCCAGCAGTCTATGGGCGAAAGGCGGGGTACACCCTGGACAGGTTGCCAGTCCATCGCAGGGCAATAAAGGTTAAAGAAAAATAACTATTGAATTTGTTTTATAAAATGTTATTTTAAAAAGGGTTAGCTACAGAACTTACAAGCACAAACAAGGACAGTTGTCTACCTTGGAATTCAACAGAGGCAGTGGCATCACATGATTTTTTCTCATTGCAGCCACTGGAATGGATCCAATGTAATGGTTTTGTTTCACCGGATGTTGTAATATAATGTTTTAGAAGCTGGGCTTTGTGTATAAATACGCATCTGTTTAACCTCTGATTAAAATTATATGTCCCTACACAGACTAGACAAGTCAGACATGTCATCAAACACAAGAACACCACTGGGAATCCAATCAATTTTGAAACCAGATAAGCTGGGCAAAGTCTCCGTGCTACATCACACTATTATATCATTAATATGTATGGCAAAGTGTCAGATAACTTGTAAAAGGTTTTTTTAACCATGTGCCAAAGAGTTCAGGACCTTGAAAACAGAACACGTTGCATGAAGTGCAAACATTTTACAACAGCACAACACGAGGAAGGACAAGACAGGGACATAAACTACCAGAGATTTATGAGCTGAGAGTGACAAAATTATGAGAGCAAAATATATGACAGCAAAATGTGCTTTTGGGGAACACAGACTGTGGGTCCTCTTCGAAACAGACACAAATTCCCACCTTTGGGTCTTTGCTGCAGGTCAAGTAAAAATAATGGATTTAGGAAAAAACTAAAAACTTTGGAATTTTCAGTTCTATTAAACATTATTAAACAAGTCTTTATATGTTTATTCATGTGTCTTACAAGACAAAGTGTTATTTAACAGTGGTATTCTTGGTACAGGTTTTTGAATAGTTTGCATTATTAGTAGTTTATAATTTGTGTAATTGTGTAGTATTTTTACAAGCAAATTTCTTTATTTTTATTTAGGGTTAAGCTATTCTTCAAACCCCCGTCGCTTCTGTCTTGGGTTTTGCATTGTGTATGGACTATGTCTATGGACATAGCTTCGAGTATAAAATGTTCCAGCATCACCTATCAACACACTTTATACATTAGGCTATGTAATTTGATCTCCCACTAAACCAGTTTTTCACGAGTGCCGCAAATCATACTGTATACAGTAAATGACGTGCCACTGCTACAAAACTGAGTTGGTCTAAGTGTGACACAAATGTTTTACTGATGAGTTAATAATAGTGTTGCTTAAACCCATACTACACTATGCAATGCCTCTGTCTGTACTAATGAAGATTTACCTTTCTTGGCATGTTGAATGTTGGACAAAAATTCTGACTGATTCAGCTCATACTTACTTGACCACTTGAGAGCACTTGTAGAATGCATACAGTGCAGACCTGGATATTTTACCAGCAGTCGGCCACATCCAGCCTTTTACATGCTTTAAGTTGCCCTGAATGAAGGCAGGCTCTGCCTACAGCGGCAGAACACATATTTTACGTGAAGACATTTTCATTCATACGTCAAAAAGTAGGAAAAACTAACAAAAATACAGAACTCTTAACAAGACATAGCTTCTATTTTGTGCGCCATGTGCAAACCAATCTTACTCACAAGTATTACAATTTTAATCTAAGTAACTATACACTGAGCCTTGCTTATTTTGACGGTTGTTTTTATACAGCATCATAATTTACTTAAAGTACATATACAGTTTTAGTTTTTTGCATAATTGGTTGCATTTTATTTTTCAATTGCAATGTCTACTGTTGCCTGAAGAAGCTAAAAATAATATTTATAGTTTGTTATCAAGTATTCGGCACTGAAAAAAAAATTTAAAACCATTGCAAAACCTTTAATTTCTCTCATTTTAATATTTATAGGTATGTGTTTGAATGAACAGTTTTGTTGTTTTAACTATATAAATACAGTCCTTCCTAAATTCCAAATAGAAATATTTTAATAGGATTTATTTACAGGAAAAACTGGTCAAACTACCAGAAAGGATGTGCTCTTTTAGACCTCAAATAACACAAAATAACAAGTTCATATTAATTTTTAAACAATACAAGAAAAATGTTAAGAAATCAATATTTGGTGGAATGACCCTGACATTCATCTTGGCATACTCTCCGCCAGTCTTTCACATAGTTGGGTTCAGGAGGTCACCCAATCAGAACCTCACTGAGTTGAATAGTGTGAGTTTCTGTTTGAATTCAACCAGCACTGAAATGTAATAGTTGTCATTCAAGCAGAAATGCTGTTTTCGGAAAAAAAAAAAAAAGTGTTTTTGGAAAAAATTGTTTTAGCCATATGATTTTATCTCAACAACAGTTAGTTGCTTACAGGTCCTTCTCAAAATATTAGCATATTGTGATAAAGTTCATTATTTTCCATCATGTAATGATGAAAATTTAACATTCATATATTTTAGATTTATTGCACACTAACTGAAATATTTCAGGTCTTTTATTGTCTTAATACGGATTATTTTGGCATACAGCTCATGAAAACCCAAAATTCCTATCTCACAAAATTAGTATATCATTAAAAGGGTCTCTAAACGAGCTATGAACCTAATCATCTGAATCAACGAGTTAACTCTAAACACCTGCAAAAGATTCCTGAGGCCTTTAAAACTCCCAGCCTGGTTCATCACTTAAAACCCCAATCATGGATAAGACTGCCGACCTGACTGCTGTCCAGAAGGCCACTATTGACACCCTCAAGCAAGAGGGTAAGACACAGAAAGAAATTTCTGAACGAATAGGCTGTTCCCAGAGTGCTGTATCAAGGCACCTCAGTGGGAAGTCTGTGGGAAGGAAAAAGTGTGGCAGAAAACGCTGCACAACGAGAAGAAGTGACCGGACCCTGAGGAAGATTGTGGAGAAGGGCTGATTCCAGACCTTGGGGGACCTGCGGAAGCAGTGGACTGAGTCTGGAGTAGAAACATCCAGAGCCACCGTGCACAGGCGTGTGCAGGAAATGGGCTACAGGTGCCACATTCCCCAGGTCAAGCCACTTTTGAACCAGAAACAGAGGCAGAAGCGCCTGACCTGGGCTACAGAGAAGCAGCACTGGACTGTTGCTCAGTGGTCCAAAGTACTTTTTTCGGATGAAAGCAAATTCTGCATGTCATTCGGAAATCAAGGTGCCAGAGTCTGGAGGAAGACTGGGGAGAAGGAAATGCCAAAATGCCAGAAGTCCAGTGTCAAGTACCCACAGTCAGTGATGGTCTGGGGTGCCGTGTCAGCTGCTGGTGTTGGTCCACTGTGTTTTATCAAGGGCAGGGTCAATGCAGCTAGCTATCAGGAGATTTTGGAGCACTTCATGCTTCCATCTGCTGAAAAGCTTTATGGAGATGAAGATTTCATTTTTCAGCACGACCTGGCACCTGCTCACAGTGCCATAACCACTGGTAAATGGTTTACTGACCATGGTATCACTGTGCTCAATTGGCCTGCCAACTCTCCTGACCTGAACCCCATAGAGAATCTGTGGGATATTGTGAAGAGAACGTTGAGAGACTCAAGACCCAACACTCCGGATGAGCTAAAGGCCGCTATCGAAGCATCCTGGGCCTCCATAAGACCTCAGCAGTGCCACAGGCTGATTGCCTCCATGCCACGCCGCATTGAAGCAGTCATTTCTGCAAAAGGATTCCCGACCAAGTATTGAGTGCATAACTGTATATGATTATTTGAAGGTTGACGTTTTTTGTATTAAAAACACTTTTCTTTTATCGGTAGGATGAAATATGCTAATTTTGTGAGATAGGAATTTTGGGTTTTGATGAGCTGTATGCCAAAATCATCCGTATTAAGACAATAAAAGACCTGAAATATTTCAGTTAGTGTGCAATGAATCTAAAATATATGAATGTTAAATTTTCATCATGACATTATGGAAAATAATGAACTTTATCACAATATGCTAATATTTTGAGAAGGACCTGTATTTGGCATGTTGGGCAACATAACTGCCCAGTCCTGGAATAAAATATTCAACTTTAAGCCATAGAAGGTCAGATGATCATCAAGTATGAGAAAAGAAAAAACAAACTACATAGTTACTGCTACTATAAAAACTAACTCCTTCTATGCTCGAGCAATAGCACATGGCAAAATTTACACTTTGTCAATAATATTTATAACAAGCATGCATCATATGCAAAACACCCATATAAAATGCGATTGTGCAGATTAACAAAATATGCTTCATTTGAGTTTTAGATACACCAAAATGCATGACTAAATACAAAACTGTGTGAAAGCAGCTCAAACATTTTGTACAGTTAAACATTTTTATGTTTAACTGTAAATCTGTTATCTCCCTCCAGCTGCCCTCTGTAATTCTTTACATTCAATCTACAATAATGTATTACATATATGTCATGCCATTTTCCTGTTATGCAGCCTCTTTTGTTAAGTCCCATCTTGTCCTTGTGTTCTGCTGGATGTGCCTTGAAGGATTTTCTGACTGGACTTTTTCAGTCTGTCACTGAATTGCACCATTATTAGTTTTCCATTATTAAATTGTTTTTGTTTGCTTCATCTCTAGGCTGCCTTTGTCCTCATTTGGGCCAAACTTTCCACATATCAGTGCTGCTACGTTTCTCAACAGATAAAGTTGTATATCTGAGCCTTCTTGTGTTTGCGTGTGTTGCTGTCTTTCCAGTCTATTTTGTCCTTCTTTGTTTGCTTAAGCTGTTATCAATAAGAAACAGCATGAATAAACTATACCAAGCTCTCGCACAGAGTCACGAGGCTGTAATGACTACAGCAGTATAATGATTTTTTGGCCTTCAACCAGTAAAGACTTAAATGAAGACATTCCTAATGACATGGAGCAGTAATTAATTTTCTTTTACAAGTAATTTTCCCAGACCTATTATTTCTCTAGTGCAGATTATAGCAATGTTCTGAATAATACAGCTTAATCAAGCTTTAATGTGGTGAAATGAGAAAACTTCAAGTCCTCATATGGTCTTTTTTCTGAAACTAGATTTTCTTTGTTGTGGTGTTAATGTTCACAGCCTCCCATGTTAAATAGTCACAGAGTTCACAGCTGACAAGTACATGCTATTCCAAGTGAATTTACTTCCTTTTTAGGTTTTCATCAAGCTATATATTAATGGGGAAATCAGTGATGGATTAAGCTACTGATGTTGCATTTGTGTTTACTTTTCAATAAAGGGGTGTCAACCTGCGGGAGCTACCCATGAGGTAGAAAACACAGGACGTTACATTAAAGATTTACGAGATGTGCATTGTATAATTTCATCAGAAGAGTAACATGAAGTACAAAGTTGATTTAAAAATGTACACATTCTTATTTCTTTCATGAAAATATCTCAGCAAAAGACAAATCTTGTTAGAGAATGCAAATGAGGCAATGAGAGGCCGTGAAAATGAAGTTTTTTTGTGAATGATCAGTCAGTGTCAATTTTCTCAAGCTTCTTGATTTGTTTAAAAGGGGTCACATATCAGAAGAGCTAAGTTTTAACTCAGAGCCCACCACCAGTCTTGTAGGAGTGCAGCTTCACTACAATATTACTCTCAGATAAGACTCAAAAATGTGAATATATTATTTAGAATGTATCTTTACATTTGCATTTTCATTTTATATTCATCTTGATTGGCAGGAGCAGCAGGAGCAGAAGAGAAAGAAAAGTCCAACTGCAAAAAATGACAAAAAGAGGGAGGAGTACAGTGACTCAAATGTGATATTTTGTCAAGAACCACTGTTTCAGACATGGCTTTAACATTAATCAGGCTGGATTCACATTAGATTAAGACTGTGCCACAGCATTGAAAATCTCTCTGGACATGGACGGTCTCTGCAGTGTCTTGGAGATGTCTTCAGTGGTTCATCAAGAATGCAGTGGGCTCTTCATTACATACTATTGAACATCCACAAAAATTTCAAAGTGGTTTGTTATCATGTCTTTGTCGGCTTTTTGTTAGTTTTTGTTCACTAAAGTGGATTCCTTTGTATTATGTTGAGTTACTCACCTTCTGATTTCATTTGTGATTAACTATTGCCCTAATTTTCCTACATCTCTGTTTGTTTTATGCATCTCAGTTCAGCCTTCATCAGTTGCTCCACCTAGTTCTATTTAGGATTCTTCTGTTGTTTCCCAACATTATTCCCGGTAATACTGTGTTTTTGGACTCCTTGACACCTTTTGCTTCTCAGCCTCCTGCCCCTGCTTTGGCCTCCATTTGGGTTGTACACTAACACACATCACCACAGGCGAGGATATATATTTCTGGGTCCTGAGTGCTGCATGGAAGAGCCTAGTAGCAGCAGTGGTAGCTTATTTATGAGGTGTAGACTAGGCACAACGGTGCAACTCGGTCATTATAGAATTTAAAGAATGATTGGACTTGCCGGACACATGCTAATCCCATCTACACGAGGGTGGCGGCAGGGATGAAATGCACACACCTGCACCAAGTGACTTTGTGGGTCTTTCAGGCTACATTTTAAGTTCTGGTGCTTGGAGCCCCGGAACCCCAGAGCCCCACAATGTGCTGTTTCTAGGAACAGGAACTTATTTCCTGTGGAGAAGAAGAAGCTGTCTGAAAATAAATCAATCATGATTCTAGCTTGGTTATTGGGTTGCTGCATTTCTCTCCTCATTCCTCTTGTTCCTGCTTATTCCGCTCTGTGAGGACTGAGCAGGTCATTCTACAGCCAACTCACATGGCGCACATCAGGCTCATCAGCCTGGCTGCATAGGAGGAGCAGCAGGACAGTCCTCAGTGCCTCATTGTCTGTCAAAGTAGCAGTAATCAATCCTTCTTCTTGCGATCTCTTTTGATGTTCCTTAGGTAGTTATTGGTCTCTCTTGTGTTTCCCAGTAGATTCACCTGTGCCTTAACCTCTGGAGGCATACACAATGAAGCACACAAACCAGCCATCTGAAAAACCTTACAAAAATATATTTGCACATTTATTGTAAATAAACTCACTTTGTCACTACTTACTGGTACCATCTTTTCTCAATGGATGCTTGCATTTGGGTCACACAAAGCTATAAAATATGACAAAAGTGTCTAAAAAAACCAGGCATGGAAAACGAAAATAAGTAAGCAGTACAAAGGCTTTTAATAAAATCAACAAGCTCACAGTTTTCCTCATAAGGTACTGTTAATAAGAAAACATGGACAGAGCGAGAAATTCAGGTTGGAGCTTTGCTAACTAGGGAAGCAATTATTTCAGGATTATCTCGGAATTTGTGGTACATTTCAGGTCACCGTCTCACCTTCTTCCTGTTTTATTTCAGCTGTTGAGTTGTTCTTGGCAATTGCCTGTATTGCCTTTACAGCTTATGACTTTAAAAAAACTGATTAAGTTTTTGTAGCCCACCAAAACTCCAGGCCGTTTGTAAAAGATGTTATCTAACCTCTTCTTATTGCTTCCACTATTCAAACAAACTCCATTTGTCTCCCAGAGCCATAACACACTGGTGACCTAGATAAATATGACCTGTGTCCCACGGCAACACACAGAGGGCTGGGAAAAACATACACAAGCAAAGCCAGACATGTATGTCCTGTCAGAGCACATTTAAGCACAAAGACACACATCTCCAAGCAAATAATGAGCCAATTCAGTGAGACATTTAGACAGACAAATTTCAAATGTTTGACACATTCAAACGAAGGTCTTTCAGTGGCAGTAATGCGTTAAAAGTTACTATTATTGTTTGAAGAGATGACAATGAGCAACAGTGATTCTGAAGCTAATTTCTGCTTCTAAGCCTATTCAGAGTAATGTTTCTATTGAGATACCAGAGTTTGTTTATATTGGAGCTATAAACACTCCCTGTCCCGCAGCCACATTTCAGAATTTTTAAATAGAAATATATTTTTTTAACACTTGACTGTTTGCCTAAAGTATTTTTTTTCCTGAGTCTAAATTACACCTGTCATTTAAAAACCCCAAAAGTCTGAACAAGCGATATTGTCAACTTCAATTCTGTTCAGGCTTAGCCCACACAGTTCCAGTCTCAGCTCAGTGCCTTCTCCCAGTCTCACTGCAGACTCTGCAGGGACTTTGACTAAGACTGCAAGCTGTTTAATGTTTTTACTGAGATGTTGAGTTTTGAACAGTTGTATGTAACTCTAAAATGCTAGATATTTGCACTAAACCACTGTCCCGTTGACCTTCACATGGCCTGATATTTCCTACTACACCAAGGTCCTCGAGCAATCTTGTCCTCGAGTTGCTGCTCAACAAGTTTTTCTCTCGTCTCAATTTTCCCAAGCTAGTTTGTAAAAATTGAACAGTAGGCAAGTTCAAGCAAAAATAAAAACTCTGACCTGAAAACTTAGTTCTGCCTGAGGACAAAAAGAAAAAAAGCAACATCATGTCAATATTTTAAAACTTTTGAAATAAAGTAAAACAGATAGATTTGGTGGCTTTTCTGGGAAATATGTGTACAAATTTTGACATCTTAACTTTTTATTAAAGCATTCTTTTATGTTTTTTTTACTGTTCTTAGATTAATTTTTATGTTCTTATTGTGCATCAATTTGGTGCAAAGTGCCTTATAAATAAAGTTGGCACTGACATTGTAAAAAGCCTTAAAATAAATTAATATTTTAATTTGAGCAGCAAAATTTCTCACACTGAAAACATTTGAAAATTCAGCCTTTCATTTGATCACATTTATTCACCAGTGGCACAATTATTGTTACATCAAATTACACAACTAAAATAACTATAACAAGCTTTTTTAATTAGACTTAATAGAAACTCTGAAAAACTTTATCAATTCTGTTTCATAATCCCTGTCCCACCCTGGTCTATAAATATGACACAGAGGCTTATTTGTTTCATCAATCGGCCACTGGGCTGGAAAACCTATGTTTTTGTTTTAGCCATGTGTAGTGAGTGAGACATGCAAAAGGAAAAAAAAAATCTGCAAAGCTAACTGTTCAAGACAGCAAAGAGTGGCATCTAAATGTTAAATGGTGGTTTTGGTGGTGATGCTTCCTAAAAAGCTTTTTTTCTTCTTACCATTACAAACATAAAACTATGTACAGTTTGCTAAACTCTATGAGGACTTGTGAAACAAAGGAAAAATATGGGGAAAAGTACCTCTCGCCCAAAAGGTACAGTTGAAGGATCTGTGATGATGTTTCCTTTTTTTTAAATCCAGTAATGCAGTTGGAATGCATAGCATTATGAGCTCCGAAATACCAGGGAATTTCAAACACAAAAAGATGGGCTATACCAGCAAAACCTAAAATAGGTCATCACTGGTTGAGGTGGCACAGGCAACTGATCAGGATGACTTCTGGGCACCTTACTTTGAAGCTTTCCAGGCACATCCTATTGGAAGGAGGCACTGGGACAGACCCAGAACTCACTGAGGGAACTATATGTCTGTTCAGGCCAGGGAACTCTTTAGGAATCCCCAAAATGAGATGAGAAGTGTTGCCAAGGGGATATTAGTCTGGGTTTCCCTTCTAGACGTATTTCCTCCGATGTTCTGATCTGGTATAAGCTAAAGACAACTGATGGAAAATGGATGAGTCATCAATGGGTCTTTCAACAGGGAAAAGACTCAAAACATATGGTTACATCAAAACAGAAATGTTTCAGCAGACAAAAAATGAGCCTATTTCCACATCCATCTCAGTCCACACACCTAAATCCTCCAGAAAATCTGTGGGGCGAGCTGAAGAAAAGTGAGTGTAAGAGAAAATCCGGTACTCTGCGCGATCTAGAGGTTGTTCAAAGAGGAATGATCAAAGATCCTTCTCTCTGTATGGTTCAACTTTATGAAATGTTATAGGAGAAGACTATGCACTGTGCTATTGCCAAAAGGGGGTTGTACAGAAGGGGTACTGACAGTTACAACAATGACGATTTTGCCGAAAACAATTATGTAGCTAAGCATGACATATTTTAGAGATTTTTACACAGTTTTTACCAGAGGTGATAACAAAGGTGCATCTGTAATTTTGAGGGACTCATCCTTAAGAGCTGAAAGGAGAGATGCTTAAATCCCTGATTTTTAAAGAGTAATATTGAGGTAAACCTATATGTTGTCAGCATATTGGCTTCTCAATGTACATTCTGCTCAGCTCCAAATTTGCTAGATTGACGAGAAAAAAACTAAGGGAAAGTAATTCTGCATTAAGACAAGAATCTGTTTTTGCTGAAACCGTCCTGTTGACTCAACAGTACATTGATATTAGAAGATAGTGTTAGTGCCACTCTTCAGGTGCAACAAATTATACAGATGCATTACGTACATCTTACTAGCCGATGTTCTAAATTAGCACTGCAACACAGATTGTACTTGCAGCTCTTTGCACACATTTCATTTGTTTACTTCAACCCACACACCAATGCCATCAGTTTATCTTTCATATAGATAAACAACACATTAATAAAAAACTGTATAAATGCTAACACAAGCAGATTTCGCATAGACATGTTAAGTATTTGGATGCTGAAAGTTTAAATAAAAATCCACCTTTTTCCTGATTCTTCCACTACAGTGTTGTTGCATAACTGCAACTAAATAGCTTGAAACCACAGAGAACATGGAAATACATTTTACAAAAGCATTCTGTAGCCTACAAGCCCCTAAGAGTTTGAAAACTGTCTGCACCTTAATAACTTGTCTGCATTTGTCTTATTAACAAGGAAGCATGGAAGCCTTGAGTTTTAAAGAAACATATCCTGTGTACCAAGCAGAACAACTGCAGTCGCGAGCACTTCATCATCTATGTGCATATACTCTTTTTTCAGCCTGTATTTGCAGAGCTGCTGTTTTCTGATATTTTGTTTCTGAGCCACATTTAGTTTGATACCAGGATACCAGGAACATAGGCTGTTTCTTTGAAGAGCATTGTGTTAGACCATCCACAGGATAAGGGGATTCATTTCCAGCCTTTAAAAGTTCCTATTATGCCAATTTCAAATTATGCCCACTTAAAGTTTGTATCAAAATACATACTTATACTGTGAGAAAATATAGAATGGAATCAATCATAAAGTCACTTTTTAAGTTACAGTTTGTTTGTAGAAACTCAACAAACTATGTCTCCATCTGGCTCAGCAGAATAACTATCTTTCAAAATCTTAAATACTCTAGCGTTTTTGACACACACGTGGTATAATGAAACCTTAATCAATTAAAGAGGATAGAAAGAAATTAGATTGAATTTGAAATATCAATGGATGCTCATCATATTGACAAGGATTGCTAATATAATAAAAACCTTTCATTTTTAAAATCTTAGATATTGTTACTGCAGTGTAAAGACCTATCACTGAGGCACCAGAGAAAGTGCACGAGTGTATGGCACATAGAGCAGGTTACCCCCGCCAACCCCCCGCCAGCTGTTGTGCACTGCAAGTTAGCTGGTCATAAAAACTGGGTGTGGAAGCTAAAGAAGCACCGCTCATTACTTTTATTAAGGTACCACAGTTTTCAAACAACAGCTGACAAACTATTAATGACATGTCTGAGAACAAGCTGACTTCAAGCTGTTTACCTGAGCAGACAGCCTGACCAGCTAATTTGAGTTTACATAAAGAGTATAACAAGCACATTTCTCAATAAAGACCAGAAAACCAAAAACGTAAACTCATACTACACAAGAAAACACATGAAAACTACTCTGTGCTTCATCTTCTGGGTGAAGCTTGCTGATAGTTCACAAAAGGCAACTTCCAAACAAAATTAACTTCTACCAAAATGTTATAGCGGTTTACACGAATGCTTTTTATGCATATAAGGGAATTAATCCCAGTAAGAGTGTCTGAAAAAAATATGGCAGTGTAAAAAAAAATGTAAAAAGCTTTCACTTAAGCTGCTATATTTTGGGGAATTTTTAAATTGCCTTACTTTTATTTAGGACATTTACTCTGACTGGAAACATCTACCAGATTCCATTTTCCAGTGCATAACACTAATGAGCCACATGAGTCATAACAATTGTTGTTGAGCGTCTGTCCATTGGCTGAACTCAGATATTTAAGAAATATCAAACTCATACTCGTACTCGTCGTCTTCCGCTTCATACAGGACCGGGTCACAGGGGCAGCAGACTCAGTAGAGACACCCAGACTTCCCTCCCCCCAGACACCTCCTCCAGCTCCTCCAGGGGGAGCCGAAGGCGTTCCCAGGCCAGCCGAGAGACATAGTCCCTCCAGCGTGTCCTGGGCCGTCCCCTGGGCCTCCTTCTGGTGGGACGTGCCTGGAACACCTCCTGAGGGAGGCGTCCAGGAGGCGTCCGGTATAGATGCCCGAGTCACCTCAACTGACTCCTCTTGATGTTGAGGAGCAGCGGTTCTACTCACAGCTCCTCCCAAATGGTCGAGCTCCTCCCCCTATCTCTAAGGGAGTAAGAAATATATTTGATAATAAACTCTACACAGTATTTCTATTATTAATGATGTCCAGTCTAATCTCAGGTATTGAACTGGGTCTGATCTCTGCTATTTTTAATGCTTAGTATTGGTAGTCTCTGATGAAACTCAGATCCCAACCTGGTGTAGATCTCCTGTCAGTGATAACGTCAGTCACAATCCCTGGAGACATGCATCCCCTAACAGCCAATTTACAGCAAAATCATAGGTTTTTTGTGCATGGCCTGCAAACCTTTATTAAATTTCTGGACATCATTTTGTCAATCAAATCTGAGTATTTCACTCATAATCAAAGAAATCCTGATTGGGTCATGCTTGTGTATAAGAGGCTGCAGGTGACAGTAATCATTGCAAGAAAAAAATAACATGCTGTATACCATACTAGGAACTGAAACTTTATCTTATCTGGATAGAACCAATATTTTTTTAAAAGACAAAAAGTCAAAGCCTTATTATACTCTTTAATAATGGTTGTAAATATGGTGGTGTTTTAAAACCTTATACTAAAGGGGGTAATTCTCATTAAAGGTTTGTGGACCGTTGTTAAGGAGAGATATAATACTCCGTTAGGTTTCCAGGGCCAAATTTAATTTGGAGTTCAACAGTCGGAATAAAAAAAGTTTAATGACAATCATAAAAATAAGAGAAGCGTTTATTAATGTGTTAAAAAGATTGGATAAAGGCTTTGTGTGGATAAGAATGGGAAGGAAACAAGTTTTGTCCTATTATAGCTGAACTGGCATGATGTGGCTCAACAGCTGTTTCCAAAGTCATATTTATGCTATAAATTTTAGAAAAGTAAAAAAGCAACATATTGGCTATTGATGCTTTATGTGTTGACATTAACTCTGCTTTAATTGACTCAACCAATTATCAGGATCAAAAGGTTCCACTGCCATTTTGTGGGTCAGAAGCTGAAAAGTTTGGAAAAGGATATTTTGAACTGCTTCTAACAGGAAAGGCCATTTCTTGCTGTTTGCTGTAAGTCTGGTAAGAAACAGTGTGTGGAAACACAGAGGTTTGTTCCTGTTTACACTGAGAGGATAGTAATTGAAAAAATCTGGCTCTATCCTTGGGAGCTCTCTGCTGCTCAGTGGGAGCTGTGTTACTACTGAAACAAACATTTCATATCTCCTTCTTACTGATTATCTCTTGTCGCTGTTCCCACATGCATTTTTTCTTTCCATCTTTTTGTCACCTTATTCTTCCTCTGGAGGAAATATCTAGTACTTAGCAGGGACTGGGTGCCATGTTTGCTGCACCCTGGAAGGGTGGCACCAAAGACAGGAAGAAATCCTCTTTTCTTCTCTGTCTCAGCACCTACCCGGTATGTGTCAGGAACACCTCCTTTAACCTCCACATCAGAGAACAGCAGGGCGCTGCCTTGTCGACTGCAAGGTGCAACAAAGCTTGCAAATGAGCTCCTTTTTTGCACATGTTCCCATAGAGCACAGAGCACATTCAATATGCAATATTCTTCTCCACACCTTCTCAGACTTACTTGGAATTGGCCGGCGTAGTCGTCGTCTGTGGTGCCCTCTCGGCCCTCCTTCAGCGCGATGAGAGTGAAGCCTCTGAAATAAGTAGGGCTGCTCGCTAGAAGCCCCACTGTGAGGAAGGTGAGAGAGTGTGTGAGTATATATCAGCTGCACAGAGAATTAGGGTATTAAACAAGCTTTAGATTTTCACATAATGGTTTCTCTGTGATACGCAGGGTCACTGCAGATAATCATGAAAGAAGGTTTATTGTGACTGGGAGCAGGATGTGGAACAGTGAAGGTTGTAAACAGCAGCTCAGCATCTCACACTGCGTTAAAAAATGAGATTACAGCTGAATCACACTTCCTATCCTGGATTTTATCCATATCCCTTGGCTCTTATTTAATTGATCAAGTAGGATACTTTTTGAAGAAGCTGAAGTAGCATCAGGTCTTGTCAATTCCTACTACATAAACATACAGTACATGCCCAAATTTATCTATATGTGTCATATAAATGTGAAACATAAAAATAAAAGAAATCTACATTTATGTATTAGAAATGCAGATTTTTAATAATGCAATGCCACTAACAAAAATGTTGTGTATGATATATAGTTGAAAAAAAAATAGACATTGAGTATAATTATGATTAGGCTGAGTGCAAGATGGCTCTTTCGTCAGATTAAAAGTACATTTTACCTTTAAACAAATATTAAATATACTTTTTATTAAGCCCACATTTCTGTATTAAAAATAGTTTTTCATTGGTCTGATGTAATATTCAAATGTTAAATGAATGAATGAATACACTTTATAAGTATATACTGCTTTTTGTTGGTCTATCATATTGTCACCTTCCTAAAATAATAGCCTAAGTTTTTTTTTTCTTTGTTTCTTTGTGTTTCAGGAAACACAAAAAACTTCACAAAATATATATAATATTTCTTAACAATTTCCCCAAAAAAGGTAATAACAACAGATGAGAGTTGAAATAGCCATTTATTATGGTCCTGTTTATTAAACTACACATCTTTCTCAATTAGATAACATAATGTGGAAAATTTAAAGAAAAACAGTTGATGAAGTAATCTTTAAAAAGAAAGAAAAGAGTTGACCAAAAAACGATTACTTGTTAGAGCAACAGGTTCTGTTGCTCTTCCACTCTTTGCTAAATGCTAGCTTCATGAATGTAGCTACTTTGTGGACAAAAATGCTGACTGAAAGACAGAATTAAAATACTAAATATCTATTTAATATTTAATGCGTAGCCTATATTGTGGTAATCCTTATCACGTACCAATAGGGGATGTGCCCTGAATTATGGAAATACTTTCAGTGGCTGAGTAGATTTTGTTTTTTCCTGAAGCAGTCGCCATTTTGAAAAGCCTCTAAAACTGTTTAAGTCACATTCTTGACATAGACCATTATACAACAGGCATGGAATTGCAAGGATTTAGACAGTTTTACAAGAAGTGGCTAGCATCATGAGGAGGTGATTTAGGCAAAAAAATCATATTTGACAAAAAATGGCCATTATTTTAGAAAGGTGACAATATAAAATCCTATCGAAGTAAAGTGAAGTTTGTGTTTGCTATGTGCCATATTATGAAAAGGTTTAGTAGTAAAAATACAACAATTACTGTATCAATTCCCTGCAAGGTATGGGCAACAAGGAGAGGATGGGGAAAACATTCAGGCTCAGGCTTAGCCTAAATTTGAATTTCGGTCCTTCGTCTCTTGATATTTTTACATATTTTTAATTTTGCTGAAACAATTATCTAATCTCAACTCAAATTATTTAAGTAGTCGTACTTAGGGAGAGCTGTCACAGCAAATAGCTCTAATATTGGGACAAAAAAACTTCAAATGACATAAATTTTTATCTTTTGTGGAACTTTCTTCATAACCGTCTCATTTAAAGGGTCGGTTTTGAGTTGGCTTTCTTCTAAACTCTTCTGTAATCACTGTGAGAAAGTTGTAGTCAAACACATCTGGCCGGATGGGAACTTAAAATGTGTTTTGTCAACTTAATTGGATCCAGATCTGTCTGTGTGTGTCTCTAAGTCTGTATCTGCATGCAGTTATATGAGACCGTCCACTTTCTGGCAGGAAGTAAGGAGGATGTGAATATAGGCCACTCATTATAACACTAAATAGCCTTATCAAACCAGTATCCTCCCAGCAGGAGGCTGAGGAAGACTTGCTTTGGATATTGGACCTCCCCTCCGGCTGCAGTTTGCACTTATAAAAACATTGTAAAGACAACATGAATTAACAGTGTTATGTAAATAAAAATGTTGAAGAAGTGCTCTGTTTTCAATTTGGCAAACATCAATTTGTCAAATTGGATGCAGATTTGCGCACAACTGCGCGCAGACTGAAGTGAAGATCTACCTCTGTATGTGCTGCCCGGCAGGTAGCTCTCCGGGTCCCCCTCCACCCTGAGCCTGAACTCGTGGTGCCCTTCCCGCCTGGTCCCTTGCGTCTGCGCCCGAAGGATCCGCCCGCAGTACCCGTCCGACCTCCCTCCGCTGGGCTCCTCCACGAAAGCGACGGCATTGCACACAAAATTCGAGACAAAATAACACTGCAAGAGCAGCAGATGCAAATGCATTCCCATTTCTGAACTGCAGCACGGGTATGATTGTGCAGTGGCTATTCAGACAAAAAAAAAAAAAAAAAAAAAATGAGCAGAGCAAAGAAAACCAAAGACCAGTGCTTGCTCCCTTCTGCGGGAACTCCCACAAAACTACAGTCAGAGACAAAGATGCGCAGAAGGAGACCGAGACAAGTCCATCCAGAACTGGAGAGAGCGCGTCTGGAGCCCTGTGCGGTGAAGCGCTGCTTATATGAGAGAGAAGAGGAGCTGCTGCTGATCCTGGATCAGTCCGTCTGAGGTGCTGAAGTGGTAGAGGGAAGGTAGGAGGGCTCTGCGAACAACGGTGTGCCGAAACGGGCGATTATCTCTCTGACCCGAGACGAGGGAAAGTTCAAACTGAATCCCAAACATTTCCTCCCCTTCTACTTTACTCACAAAAACAGTTAACACACGGTCTGAATCTGCACAGATGCAGAAGCTTCACAATGAAAAATAGCTCCATACTTACTGTTTACTTACATGAAGCTTTACTTAATGCCCTATGTGGCAATAATGAAATCATATCCCATGCAATGTCAGAACACATCACTGTTAGAAATTAATCTAACAGTGTGTAGAAGATATAAATCTCCATCTCCTGTGAGTAAACCGCAAAAGCGTATTTTATAAATATTACTCATCTGTAATAAGATGTGTTTACTCTTGCATTGTGTATTTATATATTTCCTGCATGCTGATAAAGCAAAGCGAATTTAGTTATGCACCGATCATGCTTTCTTTGACCGGCGTTGCTCTTGCTGGTTTTCTTAAGGTTAAAACCTAACAAATCAGATTTGAATGATCAGATTTTATTGTCCAAGAAGTAAAACACATAAGAGAGAAAAATGCTGGTTCTTTGTTAAAGTTAGACTACTTTTTATCCAACAGAAAATTAAGAAATTCCATTTTTATTCAAATTATGCATCAAGGCATATGTTCCTAATAGTTTATTGATTTTTAGTGAACAATAATTGGAGCCACCAAGTATCATACTTTAACCATTTGCATAAATATTTGCTTAGATTTTAATAAAAATTTCAAGTTTATTAACTAACTTAAATTTGTTAAATTCCTACCAGTTTTACAAAAGTACTTATTCAACAAGATTTGTCAAAAACAATTTATGCATTTATTTAAATAAATGAATGAGGTTCTAATTATTCTGTTGTATATTCACAATCTTGTTAATTTTTGCTAGCTTGCAAAAAAAATAAATACAAATTCTGGGTTAGAATCCCAGCCAGGGATGTGTTATGTACAGGGGTTGGACAATGAAACTGAAACACCTGGTTTTAGACCACAATAATTTATTAGTATGGTGTAGGGCCTCCTTTTGCGGCCAATACAGTGTCAATTCGTCTGGGAATGACATATACAAGTCCAGCACAGTGGTCAGAGGGATTTTAAGCCATTCTTCTTGCAGGATAGTGGCCAGGTCACTACGTGATACTGGTGGAGGAAAACGTTTCCTGACTCGCTCCTCCAAAACACCCCAAAGTGGCTCAATAATATTTAGATCTGGCTTCTCCACACCGTAACTCTGCCGGATGTGGGGAAAACAGTAAAGGTGGACTCATCAGTGAACAATACATGTTTCACATTGTCCACAGCCCAAGATTTGCGCTCCTTGCACCATTGAAACCGACGTTTAGCATTGGCATGAGTGACCAAAGGTTTGGCTATAGCAGCCCGCCGTGTATATTGATCCTGTGGAGCTCCCGATGGACAGTTCTGGTGGAAACAGGAGAGTTGAGGTGCACATTTATTCTGCCATGATTTGGGCAGCCGTGGTTTTATGTTTTTTGGATACAATCCGGGTTAGCACCCAAACATCTCTTTCAGACAGCTTCCTCTTGCGTCCACAGTTAATCCTGTTGGATGTGGTTCGTCCTTCTTGGTGGTATGCTGACATTACCCTGGATACCGTGGCTCTTGATACATCACAAAGACTTGCTGTCTTGGTCACTGATGCGCCAGCAAGACGTGCACCAACAATTTGTCATCTTTTGAATTCTGGTATGTCACCCATAATGTGTGCATTTCAATATTTTGAGCAAAACTGTGCTCTTACCCTGCTAATTGAACCTTCACACTCTGCCCTTACTGGTGTAATGTGCAATAAATGAAGACTGGCTACCAGGCTGGTTCACTTTAGCCATGAAACCTCCCACACTAAAATGACAGGTGTTTCAGTTTCATTGTCCAACCCCTGTATGTCCCCTTGTTCTTGTATGGGTTTTTTCTAGGTTCTCTAGCACCCTCCCACAGTTCAAATTCCAAAAACATCCACTCGAAATTGCCCTAAGGTGTATATGTATATACACCATGCTTCCTTGTGTTTGAGGAGTTTTTTAATGCCTGCTTGGGCCTTGCAGGGTGATGGAGGCTGGCACCCATGTCCAGCACTCAATGAGTGAGGCAGGTCACCAGTCTATCACAGTGCAGCACAACCAGCCATGTACACACATATGAATTGGAGTTCACAAGTTGTGAATTAATCAAAGTCTATAAAGCATCATCTGACATTATCTATACTTTCCAGAAATTCTTAAATTTTCTGTATGTATACTTTTGAATTTGAAGAAAGTAAAAAATATTACAAGACAATAATAATAATGTTTCAAAAAGGTTAATATTAATAGAATAACTTATTAACAACTTGAACCACATGAAATATTTGAATGGCTTAAATGCAGACAAATCTGCTGAAGAACAAGTGAGACAAAGGAACATGTTACAACAATATCACCTCACCTGACATCACAGAACCTCATATACTGGCCCATGAAAACCAGTTTCATGATAAAACATTTTGCAGTACTTGTTTTTTTGTGTTTATTTAAAAGCAGCAGTAAAGTGTGTCCATGTTGGTGAGTATAACGTTGAGTCTTCACACTAATAAACTTGCAGCTCACTGACTTCCATTTGTATCTATGAATTTACGTTCACATGTCAAGTGTGGGTTCTCTTCTGTATTTATGTTTAAGTGTTCCCAAAAGTAAAACAGCTTTTAGATTTGGCATTCTTAAACTAAACAACATCGGCCTGAGCACCTCTGTGTGATGGATCCCATCTGGAATGTCTATGCTTTGTCCACTGGATGGCTAATGCGTGACATCCACAGTATACTTTTGACCAAGATCTGGAGTCTGGAAGAACCCATTGACCTTTCACAATAAAAACATAAAAGTGCTTCAAAGTCTGCCAGAAAATTTCCAGTACTCAAGCATACAACTTTTTAGGAGGAAAATTAGATCGAACCCGGTCATCCGGAAGACATTGTAAGAGTCAGGAGAAGTTTAATCTTATTTAGCTATTACTCTTAGTAATAAAGAATTTACTCTGATTTATTTTTGAAAAGCAAAGTATTCTTCTAAGAGTATTACCACTCTAAAATCTGATATGATATATATCAGTAGAAAAAAAAAAGTTAAGTTTCTTTTTGCAGGAAAGTCCTGCAGGCCTTCTTATGACAAAAAAATTGTCTTTGCTCAACCTGCCTGCTCAAATTAGCCTTTCATAAGGGTGATAAAGTTCTGATGCAGACAGCATGGGTCAAAAGGGCGTATTAAATATGTAAATTGTACAGATCTTAGACTGTGGAAGTAATTTCCTCTAATGGACTATAAAGGGTCTTAAAAAAACCTCTGTATTACACTCAGGTGTGTAATAGAATTTCTAATGATTTTATACAGACTTTTACTCTGTTCAGGAGGCATTTGCTTTATTTAGGTCTCTTTGCCTCGAGTAATAGAGATGATGCTCTAAGCTGTATCTTTTAGTAGCTTAGTGTTGAGATGACAGATTTAATTTTATCTTGCTTTTCAGAAATGGTGAAGAGAACACACATTACTCATACTTAAAAAAACAGTCAACAGTGCATGTATATTTCACACACTGCCTGTTTTCAAATTAAACAACAGAGGAAGCTTATTGCTTAACTATTTAGGATAAATTGTTCACCCATTAACTGGTTGACTCTGATTAGTTATGCATTGCCCATAATGAGCAGTTAATGGTGTCAGCATTCAAATGAGAGAAAACATGAACCACACATATAATTGAAACACCAGTGATGTTTTTCCCTGAAAAGTTTATTTACTGTAGTTTACTGTAGCTGAAAATCCAAAATAAGGGCTAATTTCATTTGTGCATTTAGAACAGTTATCTGTGTTAGCTGAGCAGGAAAGCCAAACTTTTAGACCTGTAATCAGCCGATAATAGAATCAGCTTTATCCGCCATTTTAGGGCTCACCAACAAGGAATTTGACTATGGTTTTACATTGCTCTCAATGAAAAAATGTAAAATAGAATTATGTAAAAAGGGAAATAAAAACAAACAGTTTTTTGTAAATATGGACATTCAATTCAATTCAGTTATATTTATGTAGCCCCAATTCATAACAGATGTCATCTCAATGCACTTTACAAAGTCAGTTCAATCATATGATACAGATTTCAAGTCAGGTGCATATATTCCAATTGATCCTAACTATCAAACAGTCCAGTCAAATTCAGATTATTGTTCTAATTGATTAAAAGTTTTTTTTTTGTTTGTTTTTGTTTTATCTAAGGAAACCCAGCAGATTGTATCGAGTCAGTGACTTGTAGCATTCACTCCTCCTGGATGTTGTATATTTACAGTGTTTTTACAAAATGAGAAGGTCATGGTTGAATTGGTGCAGATATGCATGGTATCAGTCGATCTAAATTATGATTGTTAAGTGTTCATCAGATAGACAGCCTGGTGAAAGAAACTCTCTGCAGCTGCTGGTTTTTGCACATAGTGCTCTGTTGCACCGATCTGAAAGTAAAAGCCTGAACAGTTTGTGTCCAGGATGTGTGGGGCCTGTGGAGATGTTGACTGTTGATAAATACGAGACATATATTTCATTTAGTAGAGAATTCTGGTTATTATGCATAATAATAAGCTTTGGAGGTTTGTAACAGCTCATTTAAACCCCAAAAAAAATTTTAGGCCACAAAACCTGGCAATGGTTTTAGTTAAAAAAAGTGTTAAATCTGTCAAACTGAAAGAAAAAGTATGAGCTTTAAAACATGTGGCCTAATTGACCTTTCCAGAGGGGTTATATGACATGCTGAACTCAGGTGTGACTAAGAACATTTCACACATGCATTGCAGCTTAGGCTACTCTTGATTTTACAATTTATAGCATTAAAAATCAGCTTTCTCATGGATTTTCAACATGAAGATTCCAGTTTATTTGTTTTAGAGAAAGTAATGTTAGCCTTTTTTTGAAACTCATTTTTGGCTTTTTCAGTTGTAGGACAATCCAATTACAAATATATACAGCAGTCATAATGTTATGGTTAATGAAAGCACACTGGCTGCTGTAAACAACCCTGTCATACCTTTGTATATATGCATTAATTCCTTTTTTCCTTCCTAAAAGAACTTTGCCAGACAGCATGGATTCTTTCCTGAAGAGTCTGACCCTAATTCCCACTGTTGAGGCTGGAGCTGGTCGGCCTATAGTTCCACAGTCAATGCATCATTAAAAAATATGTGTGGTTTACAGCATTCTCACATCAAGTGTCATTGTATAGGACAGAATGTGCTCGGGTGCAGACAGAAAGGAGCAGCAAGTAGATCATTAACAACTGGAGAAAGTGACGTCACCAGATGGAGGAAATGGGCTGCCAGTTTCATGAAGGACTCCTCGAACCCTCTTCATGGACTGTTTACCACCCTGAGGAGGATGACTGCACAACATTATTGTCACGAGTTGGCTAAGAAAATGTTTCCAGAAGCTGTCACACTCACCAGTGCTTCTATGCACAAGAGATTCTTTTGTGTGCAGAAACTGTCACATTCTGCACGCTATTAAACAAATAATATTGCCAAATGTATGCTCATGTTTATCAGCACTCATTACCAATCATAACTTTCACCTTGAATAGCATTTTCTTATTCTGCTTAACAGTTTTTTTCTTCTACATTTTGTGTACCATCTGTTTATGTTGCAGGTTTCAAGATATTTGATACCATGATCCTTCAAACTCATTCTTTTGGAGGTTAGCTTTTTTCTATATGTTTTTAATTATCTTTAGCCATGAAAAATATTATTAATATTACTCATTATTATTGTTTTCAACATGACAGGGTTTTCACATGTTTTCTTAGGGAGACAAAATGTGTTTAGACTTTGAAATATATCGTTGAGTGAAATTATACTATATATATTATATACTGAGAATATTGTGGTTGTTCAAATGTAGACTCACTAACCTTTGTCTAGCATTGGTTGGAATGAAAACAAAGCTATCCTGTTTCTTAGTCCTTCGTCTATGCTTTTGTGCATTCTCCATCGTCACTACATCTAGTATATCCCAACCTTCCCTTTTCTAAGAGAAATCATTGGCACTTAATTAGCATTGTGTTAAATATTAGCTTCACTACTGTACCTTTTAATTTTTCCATTATGTACTGCACTTCATCCTTTAAAGAATAAAACACACTATCTATAAATCGTGTAATTATACCAATCTGGAAAAAAATATTGTTTCGGCTATGAAAAACTCTAAAAATGAAGTAAGATTTTTTTTTTGCAGAGTCTTTTTAAAAATATAAATTGAAATATAAATTTTTATACAATATACATTTTTTGGACAGATGATTAATCACAGTTTTCTTTTAACATAAATCGCTACTTCAAAATGTTCACAATTATCTTAGTCCCTAGATGTTAGTTAATGGTAAACAGGACCGGTTCTTGAAATAGGCCATCCTAGGGGAACCAACTTCAGAAGGAGGCACTGTTGGGACAACGAAAACATATGAAATAAACAATAGCAACAATGTGCAGCCATGACTGGTTTCCTTTTCTCACACTCCATTTTGAAAATTTAAACTCTGAAAATACAGGGGTTGGACAATGAAACTGAAACACCTGTCATTTTAGTGTGGGAGGTTTCATGGCTAAATTGGACCAGCCTGGTAGCCAGTCTTCATTGATTGCACATTGCACCAGTAAGAGCAGAGTGTGAAGGTTAAATTAGCAGGGTAAGAGCACAGTTTTGCTCAAAATATTGAAATGCACACAACATTATGGATGACATACCAGAATTCAAAAGAGGACAAATTGTTGGTGCACGTCTTGCTGGCGCATCTGTGACCAAGACAGCAAGTCTTTGTGATGTATCAAGAGCCACGATATCCAGGGTAATGTCAGCATACCACCAAGAAGGACGAACCACATCCAACAGGATTAACTGTGGACACAAGAGGAAGCTGTCTGAAAGGGATGTTCTGGTGCTAACCCGGATTGTATCCAAAAAACATAAAACCACGGCTGCCCAAATCACGGCAGAATTAAATGTGCACCTCAACTCTCCTGTTTCCACCAGAACTGTCCGTCGGGAGCTCCACAGGGTCAATATACATGGCCGGTCTGCTATAGCCAAACCTATGGTCACTCATGCCAATGCCAAACGTTGGTTTCAATGGTGCAAGGAGCGCAAATCTTGGGCTGTGGACAATGTGAAACATGTATTGTTCTCTGATGAGTCCACCTTTACTGTTTTCCCCACATCCAGGAGAGTTATGGTGTGGAGAATCCTCAAAGAAGCGTACCACCCAGACTGTTGCATGCCCAGAGTGAAGCATGGGCGTGGATCAGTGATGGTTTGGGCTGCCATATCATGGCATTCCCTTGGCCCAATACTTGTGCTAGATGGGCTACCGAACCATTCTTGAGGACCATGTGCATCCAATGGTTCAAACATTGTATCCTGAAGGCGGTGTTGTGTATCAGGATGACAATGCACCAATACACACAGCAAGATTGGTTTGATGAACATGAAAGTGAAGTTGAACATCTCCCATGGCCTGCACAGTCACCAGATCTAAATATTATTGAGCCACTTTGGGGTGTTTTGGAGGAGCGAGTCAGGAAACATTTTCCTCCACCAGTATCACGTAGTGACCTGGCCACTATCCTGCACGAAGAATGGCTTAAAATCCCTCTGACCACTGTGCAGGACTTGTATATGTCATTCCCAAGACGAATTGACGCTGTATTGGCCGCAAAAGGAGGCCCTACACCATACTAATAAATTATTGTGGTCTAAAACCAGGTGTTTCAGTTTCATTGTCCAACCCCTGTGTAAACAATAACCCTGCCCCCCGTGCCCTGTTGTTCCTCATTCTGATAGAAGGAAAATTACACCTACTTACAGAAGTGCTACAAACAGCTGTTCCAATGTAAGTAGAAAGAAATTTTTAATTTCTTTGTTTTTAAATTATTTTGTTGTGTCTGAGAGTGATATCTAACATTTTAACAAGTTACAGTTTTGCTAAAAACGTTAGCACGCAGGTTTTGTTAAAGTTACAAGCTGACGTTAACAGGTCCTTTCAACTTATTGTTGCAGCTCTGTTCATGTTGTATGTTGAGGGTCTGATTTTCTTTGGCTAGTTTGAATAAAATAAAGCGAAGTTACTTAATTATGCTGCTACTATAGGTGTAGTACAACCTCCTTTATTTTCCTAAGGAGCAAATCCATAATCTCAACCAAATAATTTGTTATGTTGAACACATCTGGTAGTCTACCTGTTGCAGTTGCATGTTTTGCTTGTACCATTCAGCAACATATAAATCTAATCCTTATCTGTCCTTGACAGAAGCACAGAGGATTTTTTTTGACACATCTGTCTGCTCATAGAGGCTCTAAAAATATTTTTTTTAATTTTAGCAACAATATCTACTTCTAGTTCTCCAGCTCTTTGTTTCTATGAAGTTCCAGTTTCATGATCAGTTAGTATTTTTCTCCATGTCTGTGTTTCACCTCTGTGGGGTTGTTGTTGTGCCACTCATGTTCTTTATTTGTAATCAAATCTCTGTTTTCCTTCTCCTGTTTAATGTCAGCCCTTTCAGCTGCTCTGGATAGCTTGTATTTTTTAGATTTGCTGCCCCAGAGCACTTCCAATGTTTTACTATTTAGTTAGTAATGAGCAGCATCAATTTCACCAATTATCCTGCATTTATGTACTCAAAACTACAGCATGACATTCATTTATTTTGTTCTGACCACATTGGATTTCTTATTTGGCTGCCGCTCACCAGGAAGTCAGTATTTACACTCTTCAGTTCCTTTTTACATCATGCTCTTGAAAGAGAATTACCCTCTTATTTCAGACTTGTTTTGGTGTGTTTAAAAGGCTCTTTTATAGGGGCTTAAACACCATAACAGTTAAGAATAAATACCCGTTACCTTTGCTGTCCTCAGCTTCTGAGCCCGTTCACTGAGCGACTATTTTTACTAAACTCGATCTTAGAAATGCTTACCACTTAGTCCGGATCCGCCAGGGGGATGAGTGGAAGACTGCATTCAAGACCCCACTGGGCATTTTGAATGCCTGATAATGCCTTTTGGTTTATGCAACGCACCTGCAGTATTTCAGACTCTAGTAAACGATGTGCTACGGGACTTTTTGAACAGTTTTGTTTTCGTATACCTGGATGACATTTTAATTTATTCCAGAACTGCCGCTGAGCACCGCCAACATGTCCGCCTGGTGCTGTATGGAGGACCGATCCTGACAAAATTAAAAATAAAAGCAGAAATACATATATATTGCTTTTCCTTTTCCTTACACATGTGTTTTCATCAAGAAATGTAAATGTTTTCCTTTTCCTTAGACATGCGATTCATCAAGAAATGTAAATGTTTTCTTTTTCCTTTTCCTTACACATGCCTTTGTTCTTTTGACATTTCCTCGTCTCTCTTCTTCCTTTACCGTATGCATTTCTGCTTCATTATGCAAATGAGGAGGGCTGCCTTCTTCTCTCCGGCTCCTCTCCTATTGGTCAATATACAGGATGGAGGAGGATCCATGTGCAGGCCGAGGGTGTGTCCCAATTCAGGGGCTGGATCCTTCCAAGTCCGTACTTGTGGGCTGATTACATCACAGCGCGGCGCGTAAGGTCTGTCAGATGCTGCCGACAAATGTGTCCTTCTTTTGCCTGATTTGAAGGATGCGTTGTGAGTATCCTTCGTGGTCCATCTTTTCCCATGATTCATTGCGGGTCGAAGTGGTTTGGTCAAACAGGGGAAGCCATGGCGGACCACAGTGGCAAAAGCTGTGAGTAAACTGTAAAAAAATACACTTTCTGTGACATAAATTAACATTTACAATGTTTTAGTGCGGGAATATAACTGTGTAGACATGAAAAATCTGCTTGATTTATCAAGACATCGCTTAATTTCAAACGTGCTCCGATGTGTTCGGAGTTTTCCGCTCCCACCGTAGTAACTGCCGGTTTGCTTCGCCAGCCCTACCGGCGGTGGGGCGAGCTAGACCCGGTAGAGATCTGACCGGACTATCGGCACTGAGCTCCTGCTGCCAGTCATCACAGTGAACGTTAAACACAACTGACTTCTAACAGTTTATGTTAGTGTTATTTTAATGTATTGTTATTTGTTCATGTAAGTCGATTTGACATTACAGGTGATATTAAAGTTAACCTGAATAAATGGACGATTTTATGTAATCTTACCGTATCGCTGGAGAGTGTGATTGAGAATAAATAAGCTTTTAAACATTCATTTATGATGAAGAAATGTGCTATATGTGTTTTAAAAGTATATTTATAATTCAGCTAGCATTATAATTCGTGATTCCAGGTACAGCTGAAGAGAAATACACTTTCAAATGCAAGCAAATCTCAGTAAAGAAGTGAAAAGTTTGAAAGAGCTTGTTTTAGGCATTTGCATAGAAATATTTTAATATGTTCTGCAAATTAAGACAAATGTAAAAGAAATAAAAAAAGACTTATTTTACACTGATATTAAGCAAGATGTTTTTGTTTTTTTTGTTTTTATTGTTTAGGGACAAAGGAGCAGACGGGCCAGTTTATTAAACTCAGGGGTGAGAACCACCACCTTTATACTGGAGCTAAAAGCTCAGCCACCGTGGCTTGGAGGTACAATAACATTCTTTGCAGTCAGTTTCTGTCCAGTTTCAAAAACTCCTATCTTTCTAACTTTCATAAATATCCATCCAGTGATTAACATACTTCTTTTGGTTTTCCCTTTTCCCTTTTGTTTGTTTAGGACAATTCTGGAGAAGATGGGCCAACAGGGGAAGGTCACCCCCTTGCAGGCCAAAACAAAGTGGGACAATATGAAAAAGGAAAAATATAAAGTTTGTTCAGAAGTTCTCATGTCACACACAAATAAAAAATATTTCTAAAAGTCTTATTGGTTTCTCTGTTTAGTCAACTCTTTTTTTCATCCTTCTAACTTTAGGATTGTAAGTATCCAGGGTCAGGAGAGGGAGTCAGTGAAAAGCCCACTGCTGCTACTTGGCCTGGTTTGTCCTTATGGATGAGGTGTTGGGACAGAGGTCTTCCACAACACCTCCTGTCCTAATTGCCTCCATCCCTGAGGACACTCCAGGGCCAAGCGGAGCGGTGGGCAACCAGACGGAGAAGGAAGACAGTGAGCCAGCAGGAAGGGGTCAGAAAAGAAAGAGGGACAGAGATGATGGAGTTGATCAGGGGTTGATCAGGGAGGACATGAGGGCACAGAGAATAGACAGACTGTTTTCCATCTTAGAAAGAATGGTAGTGAAATAAGGTGCTATATAAGAAATAATATGTTTTGTTCAGATCGTTTCTTAAAGTTTTAAGCTGTTCTAATAAATTTCAATATTGTTTTTGTCACCAATGTATTTTATTTCCATTTGACCTAACAATACATCAACTTCATTAAAATTTCTAAACACAGTTTATTTTGAAAATTACAAATAGAATTTTAAACAGAATGTGGAAAAAACAACAACATTCAAACAGATCAAGATTACAAGACAAAAGGCAGGTTCCTGGAACACCTCTTCAACAGAACAAAAAGGCAGATGTCTTTCTGAACAGAAAGTCTCTGGCGGTGTGGCTAAATCTCTCACAAGGTCAGAGACATGGATGGGATGCTGCAACTGAGACCTGTGGTCTGTCTTTCTGGATGGTGAGCGAAGCATCACACAGGTGGTCTGCAGATGTTTGTGATGCCTCTTTCATCCATCAGGTTTAAAGGGCTGGCTGGACCACATCACTAAGATGTAATCAGGAATATGCAGAATTAGAAGATGGTGCTCACAAAATATGACAATTAGTTATACCCCTCAAACATTAATCACATCTATAATATACTTGCCTGCATACAGTGGTCATGTTCTGGTGGTGTGTGTGTATATATACATATACAGGTCCTTCTCAAAATATTAGCATATTGTGATAAAGTTCATTATTTTCCATAATGTCATGATGAAAATTTAACATTCATATATTTTAGATTCATTGCACACTAACTGAAATATTTCAGGTCTTTTATTGTCTTAATACGGATGATTGTGGCATACAGCTCATGAAAACCCAAAATTCCTATCTCACAAAATTAGCATATTTCATCCGACCAATAAAAGAAAAGTGTTTTTAATACAAAAAACGTTAACCTTCAAATAATCATGTACAGTTATGCACTCAATACTTGGTCGGGAATCCTGTGGCAGAAATGACTGCTTCAATGCAGCGTGGCATGGAGGCAATCAGCCTGTCGCACTGCTGAGGTCTTATGGAGGCCCAGGATGCTTCGATAGCGGCCTTTAGCTCATCCAGAGTGTTGGGTCTTGAGTCTCTCAACGTTCTCTTCACAATATCCCACAGATTCTCTATGGGGTTCAGGTCAGGAGAGTTGGCAGGCCAATTGAGCACAGTGATACCATGGTCTGTAAACCATTTACCAGTGGTTTTGGCACTGTGAGCAGGTGCCAGGTCGTGCTGAAAAATGAAATCTTCATCTCCATAAAGCTTTTCAGCAGATGGAAGCATGAAGTGCTCCAAAATCTCCTGATATCTAGCTGCATTGACCCTGCCCTTGATAAAACACAGTGGACCAACACCAGCAGCTGACACGGCACCCCAGACCATCACTGACTGTGGGTACTTGACACTGGACTTCTGGCATTTTGGCATTTCCTTCTCCCCAGTCTTCCTCCAGACTCTGGCACCTTGATTTCCGAATGACATGCAGAATTTGCTTTCATCCGAAAAAGTACTTTGGACCACTGAGCAACAGTCCAGTGCTGCTTCTCTGTAGCCCAGGTCAGGCGCTTCTGCCGCTGTTTCTGGTTCAAAAGTGGCTTGACCTGGGGAATGCGGCACCTGTAGCCCATTTCCTGCGCACGCCTGTGCACGGTGGCTCTGGATATTCCTACTCCAGACTCAGTCCACTGCTTCCGCAGGTCCCCCAAGGTCTGGAATCGGCCCTTCTCCACAATCTTCCTCAGGGTCCGGTCACCTCTTCTCGTTGTGCAGCGTTTTCTGCCACACTTTTTCCTTCCCACAGACTTCCCACTGAGGTGCCTTGATACAGCACTCTGGGAACAGCCTATTCGTTCAGAAATTTCTTTCTGTGTCTTACCCTCTTGCTTGAGGGTGTCAATAGTGGCCTTCTGGACAGCAGTCAGGTTGGCAGTCTTACCCATGATTGGGGTTTTGAGTGATGAACCAGGCTGGGAGTTTTAAAGGCTTCAGGAATCTTTTGCAGGTGTTTAGAGTAAACTCGTTGATTCAGATGATTAGGTTCATAGCTCGTTTAGAGACCCTTTTAATGATATGCTAATTTTGTGAGATAGGAATTTTGGGTTTTCATGAGCTGTATGCCAAAATCATCCGTATTAAGACAATAAAAGACCTGAAATATTTCAGTTAGTGTGCAATGAATCTAAAATATATGAATGTTAAATTTTTATCATGACATTATGGAAAATAAGGAACTTTATCACAATATGCTAATATTTTGAGAAGGACCTGTACACTGCTGAAAAATAAATATAGGGAACACTTAAACAACACAATATAACTCCAAGTAAATTAAACTTATGTGAAATCAAAGTGTCCACTTAGGAAGAAACACTGATTGACAATCAATTTCACAGCTGTTGTCCAAATGGAAAAGACAACAGGGGGAAATCTTTGGCGATTAGCAAGACACACTCAATAAAGGAGTGGTTCTGCAGATGGGGACCACAGACCACTTCTCAGTACCTATGCTTTCTGGCTGATGTTTTGGTCACTTTTGAATGTTGGTGGTGCTTTCACGCTCGTGGTAGCATGAGACGGACTCTACAACCCACACAAGTGGCTCAGGTAGTGCAGCTCATCCAGGATGGCACATCAATGCGAGCTATGGCAAGAAGGTTTGCTGTGTCTGTCAGCGTAGTGTCCAGAGCCTGGAGGCACTACCAGGAGACAGGCCAGTACACCAGGAGATGTGGAAGAGGCCGTAGGAGGGCAACAACCCAGCAGCAGGACCACTACCTCCGCCTTTGTGAAAGAAGGAGCACTGCCAGAGCCCTGCAAGATGACCTCCAGCAGGCCACAAATGTGCATGTGTCTGCACAACGGTTAGAAACCGACTCCATGAGGATGGTATGAGGGCCCGACGTCCACAAATGGGGGTTGTGGTCACAGCCCAACACCGTGCAGGACGCTTGGCATTTACCAGAGAACACCAGGATTGGCAAATTCGCCACTGGTGCCCTGTGCTCTTCACAGATGAAAGCAGGTTCACACTGAGCACAAGTTACAGACGTGACAGAGTCTGAAGACACCGCGGAGAGTGATCTACTGCCTGCAACATCCTTCAGCATGACCGGTTTGGCAGAGGGTCAGTAATGGTGTGGGGTGGCATTTCTTTCCGTGTGCTCGCCAGAGGTAGCCTGACTGCCATTAGGTACCGAGATGAGATCCTCAGACCCCTTGTGAAACCATATGCTGGTGCGGTTGGACCTGGGTTCCTCCTAATGCAGGACAATGCTAGACCTCATGTGGCTGGAGTGTGTCAGCAGTTCCTGCAAGATGAAGACATTGAAGCTATTGACTGGCCCGCCCGTTCCCCATACCTGAATCCGATTGAGCACATCTGGGACATCATGTCTCGCACCATCCACCAACGTCACGTTGCACCACAGACTGTCCAGGAGTTGGCGGTTGCTTTAGTCCAGGTCTGGGAGGAGATCCCTCAGGAGACCATCCACATCAGGAGCATGCCCAGGCATTGTAGGGAGGTCATATAGGCACGTGGAGGCCACACACAATACTGAGCCTCATTTTGACTTGTTTTAAGGACATTACATCAAAGTTGGATCAGCCTGTAGTGTGTTTTTCCACTTAAATTTTGTGTGTGACTCCAAATCCAAGCCTCCATTGGTTAATAAATTTGATTTCCATTGATGATTTTTGTCTGATTTTGTTGTCAGCACATTCAACTTTGTACAGAACAAAGTATTCAATGAGAATATTTCATTCATTCAGATCTAGGATGTGTTATTTGAGTGTTCCCTTTATTTTTTTTGAGCAGTGTATAAATATATACATATATATATAGAGAGAGAGAGAGAGGAAAATAAGTATTTGAACACCCTGCAACTTTGCAAATTGTCCCACTTAGAAATCATGGAGGGGTCTGAAATTTTCATCTTAGGTGCACGTCCACTGTGAGAGTAACAAAAAAAAATAATAAAATCCGGACATCAAAATAATTATTATTAATAATAATTTATTTGTGTTTTACTGCTGCTAATAACTATTTGAACACCTGTGAAAATCAATGTTAATATTTGGTACAGTAGCCTTTGTTTGCAATTACAGAGGTCAAACGTTCCCTGTAGTTTTTCACCAGGTTTGCACAAACTGCAGCAGGGATTTTGGCCCATTCCTCCACACAGATCTTCTCCAGATCAACCAAGTTTCTGGGCTGTCGCTGAGAGAAACTGAGTTTGAGCTCCCTCCAAAGATTTTCTAAAGGATTTAGGTCTGGAGACTGGCTAGGCCACTCCAGAACCTTGATATGCTTCTTAGGATGACCACTCTTTGGTCATCCTGGCTGTTTGCTTCGGGTCATTGTCATGTTGGAAGATCCAGCCACGAACCATCTTCAATGGCTGAGGGAAGGAGGTTGTTCCCCAAAATCTCGCAATGCATGGGGCCAGTCATCCTCTCCTTAATACAGTGCAGTCATCCTGTCCCATGTGCAGAAAAACACCCCCAAAGCATAATGCTTCCACCCCCATGCTTCACAGTAGGGATGGTGTTTTTGGGATGGTACTCATCATTCTTCATCCTCCAAACACGGCGAGTGGAATTAAGACAGAAAAGTTCTATTTTGGTCTCATCTGACCACAGAACTTCCTCCCATGACTCCTCTGGATCATCCAAATGGTCATCAGCAAACTTAAGACGGGCCTGTACGTGTGCCGATTTAAGCAGGGGAATTTCTGTGCCATGATTTTAAACTATGACGTCTTAGTGTATTACCCACAGTAACCTTGGAAACAGTGGTGCCAGCTCTCTTCAAATCATAGACCAGCTCCTCCCGTGTAGTTCTGGGTGGATTCCTCACCTTTCTTAGGATCATTGATACGCCACGAGGTGAGATCTTGCATGGAGCCCCAGTCCGAGGGAGATTGACAGTCATGTTCAGCTTCTTCCATTCTCTAATAATTACTCCTACAGTTGATCTTTTTTCTCCAAGCTGCTTGGTAATTGCTCTGTAGCCTTTTACAGCCTTGTGCAGGTCTACAATTTTGTCTCTGGTGTCTTTGGACAGCTCTTTGGTCATTGCCATTTTAGTAGAGTCTTACTGATTGTGTGGGGTGGACAGGTGTCTTTATGCAGCTAACAACCTCAAACAGGTGCTTCTAATTTAGAATAATAAGTGGAGTGGAGGTGGAGTATCTCTCACAATGGACGTGCACCTAAGATGAAAATTTCAGACCCCTCCATGATTTCTAAGTGGGACAATGTGCAAAGTTGCAGGGTGTTCAAATACTTATTTTCCTCTCTCTCTCTATATATACAGGTCCTTCTCAAAATATTAGCATATTGTGATAAAGTTCATTATTTTCCATAATGTCATGATGAAAATTTAACATTCATATATTTTAGATTTATTGCACACTAACTGAAATATTTCAGGTCATTTATTGTCTTAATATGGATGATTTTGGCATACAGCTCATGAAAACCCAAAATTCCTATCTCACAAAATTAGCATATTTCATCTGACCAATAAAAGAAAAGTGTTTTTAATACAAAAAACGTCAACCTTCAAATAATCATGTACAGTTATGCACTCAATACTTGGTCGGGAATCCTTTTGCAGAAATGACTGCTTCAATGCGGCGTGGCATGGAGGCAATCAGCCTGTCGCACTGCTGAGGTCTTATGGAGGCCCAGGATGCTTCGATAGCGGCCTTTAGCTCATCCAGAGTGTTGGGTCTTGAGTCTCTCAACTTTCTCTTCACAATATCCCACAGATTCTCTATGGGGTTCAGGTCAGGAGAGTTGGCAGGCCAATTGAGCACAGTGATACCATGGTCAGTAAACCATTTACCAGTGGTTTTGGCACTGTGAGCAGGTGCCAGGTCGTGCTGAAAAATGAAATCTTCATCTCCATAAAGCTTTTCAGCAGATGGAAGCATGAAGTGCTCCAAAATCTCCTGATAGCTAGCTGCATTGACCCTGCCCTTGATAAAACACAGTGGACCAACACCAGCAGCTGACACGGCACCCCAGACCATCACTGACTGTGGGTACTTGACACTGGACTTCTGGCATTTTGGCATTTCCTTCTCCCCAGTCTTCCTCCAGACTCTGGCACCTTGATTTCCAAATGACATGCAGAATTTGCTTTCATCTGAAAAAAGTACTTTGGACCACTGAGCAACAGTCCAGTGCTGCTTCTCTGTAGCCCAGGTCAGGCGCTTCTGCCGCTGTTTCTGGTTCAAAAGTGGCTTGACCTGGGGAATGCGGCACCTGTAGCCCATTTCCTGCACACGCCTGTGCACGGTGGCTCCAGACTCAGTCCACTGCTTCCGCAGGTCCCCCAAGGTCTGGAATCGGCCCTTCTCCACAATCTTCCTCAGGGTCCGGTCACCTCTTCTCGTTGTGCAGCGTTTTCTGCCACACTTTTTCCTTCCCACAGACTTCCCACTGAGGTGCCTTGATACAGCACTCTGGGAACAGCCTATTTGTTCAGAAATTTCTTTCTGTGTCTTACCCTCTTGCTTGAGGGTGTCAATAGTGGCCTTCTGGACAGCAGTCAGGTAGGCAGTCTTACCCATGATTGCAGGTGATTAGAGTTAACTCGTTTATTCAGATGATTAGGTTCATAGCTCGTTTAGAGACCCTTTTAATGATATGCTAATTTTGAGAGATAGGAATTTTGGGTTTTCATGAGCTGTATGCCAAAATCATCCGTATTAAGACAATAAAAGACCTGAAATATTTCAGTTAGTGTGCAATGAATCTAAAATATATGAATGTTAAATTTTCATCATGACATTATGGAAAATAATTAACTTTATCACAATATGCTAATATTTTGAGAAGGACCTGTATATGTATATATTTATACACTGCTCAAAAAAATAAAGGGAACACTCAAATAACACATTCTAGATCTGAATGAATGAAATATTCTCATTGAATACTTTGTTCTGTACAGAGTTGAATGTGCTGACAACAAAATCAGACAAAAATCATCAATGGAAATCAAATTTATTAACCAATGGAGGCCTGGATTTGGAGTCACACACAAAATTAAAGTGGAAAAACACACTACAGGCTGATCCAACTTTGATGTAATGTCCTTAAAACAAGTCAAAATGAGGCTCAGTATTGTGTGTGGCCTCCATATGCCTATATGACCTCCCTACAATGCCTGGGCATCCTCCTGATGAGACGGCAGATGGTCTCCTGAGAGATCTCCTCCCAGACCTGGACTAAAGCATCCACCAACTCCTGGACAGTCTGTGGTGCAACGTGACGTTGGTGGATGGTGCGAGACATGATGTCCCAGATGTGCTCAATCGGATTCAGGTCTGGGGAATGGGCGGGCCAGTTCATAGCTTCAATGTCTTCATCTTGCAGGAACTGCTGACGCACTCCAGCCACATGAGGTCTAGCATTGTCCTGCATTAGGAGGAACCCAGGGCCAACCGCACCAGCATATGGTCTCACAAGGGGTCTGAGGATCTCATCTCAGTACCTAATGGCAGTCAGGCTACCTCTGGCGAGCACACGGACAGAAATGCCACCCCACACCATTACTGACCCACTGCCAAACCGGTCATGCTGAAGGATGTTGCAGGCAGCAGATCGCTCTCCACGTCTGTCACATGTGCTCAGTGTGAACCTGCTTTCATCTGTGAAGACCACAGGGCACCAGTGGCAAATTTGCCACGGTGTTGGGCTGTGACCACAACCCCCATTTGTGGACGTCGGGCCCTCATACCATCCTCATGGAGTCGGTTTCTAACCGTATGTGCAGACACATGCACATTTGTGGCCTGCTGGAGGTCATCTTGCAGGGCTCTGGCAGTGCTCCTCCTTGCACAAAGGCGGAGGTAGTGGTCCTGCTGCTGGGTTGTTGCCCTCCTACGGCCTCCTCCACGTCTCCTGGTGTACTGGCCTGTCTCCTGGTAGTGCCTCCAGGCTCTGGACACTACGATGACAGACACAGCAAACCTTCTTGCCACAGCTCGCATTGATGTGCCATCCTGGATGAGCTGCACTACCTGAGCCACTTGTGTGAGTTGTAGAGTCCGTCTCATGCTACCACGAGTGTGAAAGCACCACCAACATTCAAAAGTGACCAAAACATCAGCCAGAAAGCATAGGTACTGAGAAGTGGTCTGTGGTCCCCATCTGCAGAACCACTCCTTTATTGAGTGTGTTTTGCTAATCGCCAAAGATTTCCCCCTGTTGTCTTTTCCATTTGGACAACAGCTGTGAAATTGATTGTCAATCAGTGTTGCTTCCTAAGTGGACAGTTTGATTTCACATAAGTTTAATTTACTTGGAGTTATATTGTGTTGTTTAAGTGTTCCCTATATTTATTTTTCAGCAGTGTATATGTATATATACACACACACCACCAGAACATGACTACTGTATGCAGGCAAGTATATTATAGATGTGATTAATGTTTGAGGGGTATAACTAATTGTAATATTTTGTGAGCACCATCTTCTAATTCTGCATATTCCTGATTACACCTTAGTGATGTGGTCCAGCCAGCCCTTTAAACCTGATGGATGAAAGAGGCATCACAAACATCTGCAGACCACCTGTGTGATGCTTCGCTCACCATCCAGAAAGACAAACCACAGGTCTAAGTTGCAGTGTCCCATCCAAGTCTCTGACCTTGTGAGAGATTTAGCCACACCGCCAGAGACTTTCTGTTCAGAAAGACATCTGCCTTTTTGTTCTGTTGAAGAGGTGTTCCAGGAACCGGTCACTCAGGTTGATCCTGTTGTCGCCATTGTAAATACTTGTACATAGTTTTATTTTATGCCTTTTGTCTTGTAGTCTTGATCTGTTTGAATGTTGTTTTTTTTCCACATTCTGTTTAAAATTCTATTTGTAATTTTCAAAATAAACTGTGTTTAGAAATTTAAATGAAGTTGATGTATTGTTAGGTCAAATGGAAATAAAATACATTGGTGACAAAAACAATATTGAAATTTATTAGAACAGCTTAAAACTTTAAGAAACGATCTGAACAAAACATATTATTTCTTATATAGCACCTTATTTCACTACCATTCTTTCTAAGATGGAAAACAGTCTGTCCATTCTCTGTGCCCTCATGTCCTCCCTGATCAACTCCATCATTTCTGTCCCTCTTTCTTTTCTGACCCCTTCCTGCTGGCTCACTGTCTTCCTTCTCCATCTGGTTGCCCACCGCTCCGCTTGGCCCTGGAGTGTGCTCAGGGATGGAGGCAATTAGGACAGGAGGTGTTGTGGAAGACCTTAGTCCCAACACCTCATCCATAAGGACAAACCAGGGCCAAGTAGCAGCAGTGGACTTTTCACTGACTCCCTCTCCTGACCCTGGATACTTACAATCCTAAAGTTAGAAGGATGAAAAAAAGAGTTGACTACACAGAGAAACCAATAAGACTTTTAGAAATATTTTTTATTTTTGTGTGACATGAGAACTTCTGAACAAACTTTATATTTTTCCTTTTTCATATTGTCCCACTTTGTTTTGGCCTGCAAGGGGGTGACCTTCCCCTGTTGGCCCATCTTCTCCAGAATTGTCCTAAACAAACAAAAGGGAAAAGGGAAAACCAAAAGATCACTGGATGGATATTTGTGAAAGTTAGAAAGATAGGAGTTTTTGAAACTGGACAGAAACTGACTGCAAAGAATGTTATTGTACCTCCAAGCCACGGTGGCTGAGTTTTTAGCTCCAGTAAAAAGGTGGTGGTTCTCACTCCTGAGCTTAATAAACTGGCCCGTCTGCTCCTTTGTCCCTAAACAATAAAAACAAAAAACATCTTGCTTAATATCAGTGTAAAATAAGTCTTTTTTTTAATTTTACATTTGTCTTAATTTGCAGAACATATTAAAATATTTCTATGCAAATGCCTAAAACAAGCTCTATCAAACTTTTCACTTCTTTACTGAGATTTGCTTTCATTTGAAAATGTATTTCTCTTCAGCTGTACCTGGAATCACAAATTATAATGCTAGCTGAATTATAAATATACTTTTAAAACCAAGGAAAAGGAAAAACAAAACATTTACATTTCTTGATGAAAATGCATGTCTAAGGAAAAGGAAAAACAAAATATATATATTTCCGCTTTTATTTTTAATTTAGTCAGGATCGGTCCTCCATAGGTGCTGCAGCGCCTCCTAGAGAACCAGCTTTTTGTCAAGGCGGAGAAGTGCCAGTTCCACCAGTCTTCTATCAGTTTTTTGGGATTTATTCTCAAGAGTGGGCAGGTTCGTGCCTATCCAGACAAGGTTAAGGCCGTATAGAACTGGCCAGTTCCACTAGGAAACAATTACAATGTTTCCTAGGGTTTGCAAATGTTTATAGAAAGTTTATTCAGAACTACAGCCGGATAGCCAGTCCCTTGACGGCCCTGACGTCCACCAAGGTCCCCTTCGACTGGGGCCCCGAAGCCCGAGCGGATTTCAACAAGCTAAAGAGCTGGTTCGCCCAAGCCCCGGTCCTCATCCACCCCGACCCAGAGAAACAATTCACACTGGAGGTGGATGCCTCGGACACGGGAGTGGGAGCGGTGATGTCTCAGCGTCAGAGCCTGGATGGCAAACTCCACCCCTGCGCCTTTTTCTCCCGTCGCTTGATGGCAGCGGAGAGGAATTATGATGTTGGAGACAGGGAGCTGCTTGCCATCAAGCTCGCCCTGGAGGAGTGGTGGCACTGGTTAGAGTGTTCAGAGCACCCCGTGCTGGTTCGGACTGACCATAAAAACTGTCTTACCTCCAGTCTGCCAGACGCTTAAATCCCCGTCAATCACGCTGGTCACTTTTCTTTTCCCGCTTTAATCTGTTGATCTCTTTCAGACCTGGAACCAAGAACATTAAACCTGACGCCTAGTCCCGCCAGTTCACCTCCGATGACTCTGAGAGGCAGGCTGCACCAATCCTCCCCACCAGTTATACTGTCGGGGCCGTGACCTGGGAGATTGAAGACTGTGTGTGGCAAGCCCTCCGTGCCGACCCGGGTCCGGGCACTGGACCACCTAACCGCATGTTCGTCCCCACTGCTGTGCGGTCCCGGCTGATTACCTGGTTCCACTCCTCAAGATTCACCATGCATCCCGGGATCAGTTGGATCATAGTTGCGATCACTAGGCGCTTCTGGTGGCCCACTCTGCACTGTGACGTCAAGGAGTACATTTCCGCCTGCCCAGTCTGTGCCCGGAACAAAATGTCTAACCGACCACCTGCGGGTCTTCTGCAACCACTGAGCATTCCCCACCGATCTTGGTCCCACATCGTGGTGGATTTTGTCACAGGCCTGCCAACATCCCACGGTATGACCGCCATTTTGACCATTGTGGATAGACTCTCTAAAGCCTGTCATCTCGTTCCTCTTAAGAAGTTACCTTCAGCGTTCCAGACCTCCCGGCTCCTGGTGAAGCATGTGTTCCGGCTCCACGGCATACCCCAGGACGTGCTGTCCGATCGGGGCCCCGAGTTCACCGCCCGGCTCTGGAGGGAGTTTTGTACAGCTCTAGGTGCAAAGGTCTCACTGACATCCGGTTTCCACCCGCAGACCAATGGGCAGGTGTAGAGGCTAAATCAAGAACTGGAGGCTGCACTCCGCTGCGTTACATCCTCTAATCCCTCGGAGTGGAGCACCTATCTGCCGTGGATTGAGTACTCGCACAACTCTCATGTTTCTGCAGCAACCCGATTCACCCCATTTGAGGTCTCATTGGGGTATCAGCCGCCCTTATTCCCATCTGACGAGAAGGAGATTGCAACGACGTCAGCACAACAGTTTATCCGGAGGAGCAGGCACATCTGGGACGCCACGTCAAGGGCTCTCCACCGGACAGCAGTCCAGAATAAACGTTATGCTGACAGGCGGCGTGTCCCTGCACCGACCTACCACCCGGGCCAGAAGGTGTGGTTGGCCGCACGGGACGTTCCCCTCAAGTCCCTATCCCGAAAACTCTCTCCGAGGTTAGTCGGCCCGTACATCATCGAGTCCCTGATAAGTCCTATCTCCGTCCACCTTCGCCTGCCTGCCAGTTTCCGGATTCACCCCGTTTTTCATGTGTCCCAGATCAAACCAGTCCAAACCAGTATGCTCTGTGATCACCTGGCCGTACCTTGTAATCCTGACCAGAGGTTCTCTGACTAATTACCTGTTTTCCTTGATTCCTAGGCCTGTAAGCCAAGCTCCATGCTGGAGATCCTCTTCGAACCAACTACAACTAATCTGGATTTTTTTCCCTGGATCACTTTTGCTGGGCAGCCGCTCTTGTGTACCATTCAGTCTGATCGAGTTCGACCTGCCCGCTCTCCCACGAGACCCCTCTGGACCATCAGACCCCATTGCCTACCTACGCAGCAGTACAGCCCCAGACTCGCATCTCTCTCCCCCGGGCGAATCCATCCCGCCTGAAAAGTGAGCTAAGCTTTTGTATTGTTTTATTTCCCTACCCTGGCCACCACTCACCATCTGCCGTTTCCCTTTCAGCCTGACCTCCGGCCACGCCCCTCTTTGACTGAGTTCTCTGTTAATCGTGTAAATAAATCATCTTTAATCCACGCTTCTCTGTTTGAATGTTCTCTCTGCATGTGGGTCAAGTCGGCCTTAAAGAAAACAATGACATAAACAAGTTTATTAAAACTTTGAACTGAAAAAAAATCCTACATTCAGAGTATTCCAGATAGCTGTTGCCTATTTAATGCTGTTGTTTGACGAGAATCATGATGTCATGTCAGTGGGTAGTACCACAATGTGTCCCAGGACAGACTGCATTCAGACTGTCAAAGTAATACAGATACAGGTGTTCCAAGACAAGACTGAAGAAAACATCCCTCGATGCATCTTGAGTACGTTCATATATGGAAGATCAAGACAGATTTTAGTTTCAGGTGTGAGTGGGATTGAAGGCTGAAGCCAAGCACCCTAAACAGTAATCGCATGTTAGCTGCTTGTATCCATGACCTTGTTCTACTTGCCAGGATCAAGGATACTGTTAATGATAGCCCTAACAATGACTGACCTGTAAATCAATAGAAAACTTTTAACTGCTTCAAGTTAGGTGGAAATTTCAGCTGTAAATGATGTTATCCTATGCATTACTTTCTCCTGTGTTCTAAGCTGTGTGCATGGTTGTTTGTAATATTTTCATACACTGTGCACTATGATCCTGCCAGACTGATTCCACGCTGAGGTTTGAAAGAAATTTCAATTACTGCTGATTACTGCTTGTCCGTAAACAAACATGTTTGGATTTATTACATTCATGTGCAGTTATGGATAGGAATGATATGCCAATGAGTTACTAGTCTATTCCACAGGCCGACAGATTGCAGCAGTTAGGGTCCAGTGGAAGTGATTTCCCTTGAGACATCTTATGGCAAAGAGCCTGAGCTTTTATTTCAATGTGGCAATTAACCACATTTATTAAAAACTATCTGGATGTTTAAACTTTTACTTGCTTTCATTTATACCTCCTGTAACTGAATAAATAATTCATAACAAACTGGTTAAGATGTAACAGTGAGAGTGCTTGCATATAGATTTTAATTTCATGCAGCCTGCATGCACAGAGATTTCAGTTCAATTTCCAAACCTTCACTGCCCCGACACTCACCACAAATTTCTGGTTCTGTCACTCAAATTTAACAAGCCATGGACGGGGAGGAGTGCGATGGGGGTGAGCAGGGTAGCTTTGCTAGTGGTTGCCCTCAGAGAGAGGAAAAAGTCAACAGATTTGGATTCTGTGCAGCAACTGAAAGCGGAATTAGAGTAACTACAGGCAAGGCGGCATATAATGCCACCATAATGCTTTCATTCTGTGTTTATACAGACTAAAGGTTTCATTTTATGTCGTCTAAGCTTTAATTAAAGACAGCCTGGTGAGAGATACAGCAACATTCAGTCAAGTCTGTGTATTAGAACATAGGTTAATGAGTTGTGTTACTTTTCCTTTCATGAGGATGAATAAAAGAATATCAAAAATGGTCTGACTTCATCAAATCTTAAAATGGTTCGAGTTCTGTATAAAGATGGAAAAATGGAGCTGACATTTAGAGGGGGAGGGAATGGCTTTCTATTCTGTGCCTGGACTTAAAACTAATTTATTTCTCTATTAAACCAGCTCACTATGTAATTCAATATTTTTCCGTTCCTCTCGCTTCTGTTAAAAAGGTTTTATCAGATACGTTTTCAGGGTCTATAAAATCTTACTACTGGTAATCTTATTGTAAAAATCGACAAGATTAATGAGTCACATCCACACTTACTGTCCTCTTTATTAGCTACACTTTGCTAGTATAACTCTATTCTTCACTGCATAGATTCAACATAGATAGTGTTACATGTACTCCACATTTGTCGGCTGCACATGCATGTTCCAAGCCATGCTCATGCTGCTCTAATGAATGTCAGGTGAACTCATGTTCAAGAAACCAGTTTTGAGATAATCTGAGCTCTGTGACATGGTGCATTATCTAATTTGATAAAACACTTATACAAATTCAGGCCATTTGCCATCGAACCAGTGTTGGGGGTTATGATTATTGATTGATTAATCTTGATCAATAATTATAATTACAAATCATAATTTGACAAAATCAATTTCTTAACCAAAATCCTCATTTATGAATCGAGACCTGAGATGTTTCTGGTGTTGTAATTGCGGCTCAACGCCTTTGACAATTACAACCGTTAACTACTCCGTAATAATTAATAACTATTGCCGGAGATGTCACTGTTTAATCGACCGTTTCTGCCAAAACGTGTGGAACTTTACCTTATCTTGACTGACAAATCACTTTTTGCACACAATGAACACAAAACGCTCTCTCTTTATCTATGTGAATATTTATTAATCTTCACCTACTTAACATGCAAAGTTCTACAAACACAGGGGTAACACATCTAACTAAGCAAAATTCAACAAACGGCAGTGGGTATGTATTGAATCAACCAGCAGTTTATGGCAAAAACAGAAGAAGGAATGAGAATATGAAAAGAGGTGTGGTGGCGAGTGGGGGGGTTGGAGTGCAGCTGCGACTGTACTCAGTGATGTCCGATCATAAAACGTCCCCCCAACTCCTGAGCACAAAGGATTCTAACTTTTGGCGGCAAGCTAGCACAGTGAGGTTTTAGACAAAGGAAAATGGTAAAATTCACCACGAGGTTATTTTAACAGTCCAGTCTTGGGTTGCGTTGACTCTCAGATGGTGAAACACGCACAAAGCTAGGAACACAGCGGCTCCAGACATCAACACATCAAAGTTTCAATAACAAAGTTACATGCACATATCATTCAGAGCACATGAGATCCTAACTAGCGATTCTGATCGCTCTACAACCTCTGACCCTGCCCAGGCTTTCTAATAAAGAAATAAAAATAAGGATAGTTTTTACTCGTTGTCGGCTCTCCTCTGAACGGGGTATAGCGAACAAGGGGGAGTTGGTTAACTGCGCGTCCACAGTTATCTTCAGGGAAAATGGTCAGACGTCGTCCTCCGGCTTCTTTGGCGGAAAGGAAGAATATGATTTGACCATCAAAAGTCGACTTGAGATGAAACACGGTGGCGGTTCGACTCCTCGAAACTCCGTGTTCTTAGTTACGTGTTAAGCTCACGTCTTCGATCGGCAAAGTGAAATTCCTGGCCTTCTCATTCCAGAAACCTCAGTTATGAATTGTTCGTTGGCCAACGAGAGAGAGAGAAATAAATGAAGACTCCACGTGGGATCTCTTCTTCTCCAGAGGATGCTCCAGTTGCGTGGTAACCGTGTCAAGATTTCCAGCTGAAAGCGAGTTTTCAAAATGTCCGCCTTCCTATATAGCGTCTCGTGACGTCACTCTTGGGACACCCCGTCATATCAGTCGTGATGCTTGACGGGATATGGAGGAGCGGACTGCCCTGGATACAAAATGGCCGAAAGCATCAGGAGGCCTGGTGTCTGTGCAAGTAGTCCAATATTCAGCAACAAGTGGTCCAACACCAGGAAACAAATTTCCAACCTGTTAATTCAATTTTGATGAGCCTGTGTGAATTGTAGCCTCAGTTTCCTGTTCTTATGTGACAAGAGAAGCACACAGTGTAGTCTTCTGCTGCTGTGGCCCATCTGCTTTAAGGTTTAATGTGATGTGTTTACAAAGATTGCATTCCACATACCTCAGTTGTAAAGATTGGATTGTTGAAACACTGCTGCCTTTTATTGCCTTGAACCAGTCTGCCCATTCTCCTTAAAACTCTGACATCAACAAGGCATGTTCATTCACGCAAGTGTCACATTTCTTTTTTTTTTTTTTTTTTTTGACCGTTCTCTGTAAACCGAAGAGATTGTTGTGGGTGACAATCCCAATTTGTCATAAATTCCTGAAATACTCAGACCACCAACAACCAAGCTACATTCAACCTCACCTAAATCTTGGAATGTGCAGTGATCTCACAACCCTGACTACTGAAGATGCAGGAATAACTGAGTTTAAGTGTAGTGTTTGAAAACAATATCAAGTATTTTGTCCAAACAACTGGAAGTTAAAAGATTAACAGTCTACAGAAGAGTTATAAGGAGAGTGCATCTTCTATAGGTAATACAAAAGGCTCCTGGATATTATGTTCTACTGGTAAAAATGTTCCAGGATGTTCAGTTGGAAAGCAGCTTTTGTGAACCAATTGGTTAAAGATTGTTATCTTAGTCACATGTACTTTCTTGCCGCTCTCCAACCAAAACATTCCCTCTTGAGGTCCAGTTGGTACAGTTATAAAGTAGGAGACATTGGGAATATGCATGCAGTTAAATTTTTAAAAACTAATGTGTTAAACATCATGGTTCAAACCTAAAAATACTCTGTTGTTAATTTTGTATATGCCAAGCACGTTAGCACTCACATATAGATCTTGACTTGGATCTCACTTTTTATTCTGCTACCACACTCTCGTTGCATGATTCACACATTTTTATTTTAAGCCTTTAAGGCAAATCGCAGCACAGATATGCCGTCTCTTTGCAAAAGTTAAATCATCTCATGCTAAATGTCACCCCTGTTTGTTGTAACTCTTCTAGTTTTTTCAGCACTATCTCACCAACTTCTGCTCAGAGCACACCTGAGTACAAATGAATCAAACCTGGTACAGTGTACTGACTTTTTTACGTACTGGTTCTGATGTATTCTGCAACTTCTGATCATTTTCCTTCTGTACGCTGTTTTGTCTTCTCATTGTGCTTTAAAACTCACTTCTATTTCCTCTTTCGTCCCACTCCTGCTACCTGCAACAGTATTTCCTCTTCTCCCATGTTGTCAAATTACAACCACCAACATGAATGTACTTCACTGAGATTTTATGCGATACAACAACACAATGAACTGCATAGCTGTGATGTGGAAGAAAAATGATAAAATTTTCAAACTTTTTAACAAATAAACGTACTGCTAAAAGGTATGGTGTTCTTTTGCATTATGCTTTCTACCCTTTGTAGAACTACCTTTTGCTGAAGAAAACTGAATTGTTATTCTCTTTCTTCTTTGCAGAATTGCTAAAACTCAACATGATTGCATGGAGAACCAACATCTTTGAAATCTTGACAGATATTTTAAATTGGATGTAGGTCTGGATTTTGACTGGGCCATTCTATCATATAAATATACTTTGATCTGAACCATTCCATTTTAGCTGTAGATGTATGTTTGTGCTTATTGTTCTGCTAGAACGTAAAACTCCACTCAAGCTTCAAGTCGTTTGCAGCCTCTAACATATTTTCTTGTGCAGTTGCACTGTATTTTGCACCATCCTCCCATCAATTATGATAAGCCTCCCTCCCTTTGCTGTATAAAATCTTTTCACATGTGGCAAACTGCAAACTGAACTTCTCATGGCTTTCTTTCCACCATGGCTTTCCTCCCAATGGACTGAACCATGGTCCATGAGATGCTCTAAGCTTGTGATGTTGTATAACATAATTCTGCTCTACACTTCTCAACTACTTTTACCTGTCTGCTGTGTCCTTTGCTGTTTATTAAGTTTTTTTTTTTTTCAATATGCCCTCTAGCAAACCTCTGAGGCATTTACAGAATGGCTAGATTTAATTAGGTGGACCTGTCTTTACGCTGTATTTATTTAGGGGTACTAAATTAAGGAAGGCTGAATACATATGCATACCACACTTTCAGATTGCTGTTTGTAAAAGATGTTTAAAAATATGTATTTAGTGCTTTCCACTAAACAATTATGGTCTACTTTGGCTTGGTCTGTTGCATAAAATCCCCCCCAAAAACCCAATAAAGTTTGTGGTTGTAATGTGACAAAGTTTTTCATGGCACCAACATCTGCAGCAGCTTTTCGCTCTCATACAAACTTAAAAACAAATATTAGATTTACAGTTGTTGTTCTAGGTTTTTTCTAAGAATTCAGTGCCAGGATGCTTTTCGTTCTGCAACATTAGAATTTGATTTTCCACTTTTACTGCAAGAATTAATGCACACATATTACTTCTTAGTGCACATAATTGGTTTATGGAAGTCATGGTTACATTATTATGGTTTAGCATGAAGCTTTACAATTCGTAGCTGCAGGAAGACCATATTCTCTTTTCTTTATGTCAGGATGGAATCAATTCATGATGAATGGAGGGGAAAATTAGCTCTTGAAATAGCAAGAAAAACACTAAAACACATGGGCCAAAACAAAAGGAAACTTGCTGTGGGCATTTTAGGGGAACATTCCGCAAATGCAGGCTGCAGCTGTTTCTTTGTGCTGAACAGCAGGAGCCATCTGTAAAGCTTTGTGCCTCAGCTAAATATTAATGCGTATAATAAATGTACAACAAACTTACAGGAATTTAGATTTACTAACCCATCCTTTTAAAAAATTCTCCTTGATTTGTTAACTCGGACTGGTTCTTTCTATCAGATAAATAAATGCTGAACATCATCCTGACAGGGACAGCATCTGAACAATAAGGCTTGGACATAATTCCTAAAATAAATTAATCAGCAGTTTCCAAGAAAGAGAAACTTGTCATTGAGATGCACTAAAGTACAGCGAAAGACAAAATGACAATGACAAGGGAAAACTAGCCAAATATTGTTTAAATTTTAGGTTTATTTTTTCCAAATCTGACTTGAAAAATCAAGTTTCATCATGTTGGGAGTCTTGATTTTATCTGACAAGGACATTCCATAAATGGGCTTCTTTGATCATGAAAACACTCTCACTCGCCATTTCACCAGCTGCAGCGTCTTGCCAGTGGCAAGTGGCAGTCTCATAAAGCTTTTAATTAGGAGTCCTACATCTTGAATAGAGTCTGTTTATTCAGGACAGAATCCACACAGGTGATGAGCTAATAGAGCAGATGGTGGAATTTGTTTACTTTGAGTAGTTGTTGACCTGCATTATTAATTAGGCAGATCAACTTATTGTGAACAGATTCCTGCAGATTACACTGCACCAACAGTCCTAATAGAAAACGTAAAGTTATGCATATAACTACTGGTCCGTGAAGGAGAGTAACGAAGTACAACACATGAGTATGGGATATCACGCCCTGCGTGCCCTGGCTGAAGCCACCTCTAATCACGCCTCCTAGGCAAGTGATGTGATGATGACAGGTGACAGGACCCGCCTGCACTATATACCTGTCCGTCATCGTCGTCATTACTCAGTTCGACAGTCGCTATTCACCGAGCCCAGCTGATCAGCAGGGCAGCCATGTGTTGTACTTCGTTACTCTCCTTCAGAGAACACTAGTTATATGCATAACTTTACGTTCCCTTTCAGTCGATTCACTCAGTACAACACATGAGTATGGGACATATATATACACCCCGCAGAACAGCCATCAAACCAGGATCATGCATTGCATACTAGTGCAGCACTTCAGACCCAGCAGAAAGAACAGAGTGAGCCACAGAAGGGGTTGTCACATCCAAACGCTGGCTGCAGCACAAATGTCACTCATGGGCACCCCTCTAAATAGGGCCCAGGAGGTCGCTATGCCCCTGGTGGAGTGAGCCCTCACACCACGTGGCATTGGGAGACCCCTGTTGCTGTAAGCTAGAGAAATAGCCTCCACAATCCATTGAGAGAGTCTTTGTCTGGACAGAGCTTTCCCCCTTTCTGGGTTAGCAATACACACAAACAGTTGATCACACAACCTCCCAGTCTGAGTACGGTCAATGTAACTGCGCAGTGCACGTAAAGGGCACCGGAAGTGTAACCTTCTTTGTTCCTCAGATGCAAAAGGAGGTCGACAAAAACTCGAAAGCTCCATAGTCATGGAGCTGTAGTCCGAAAGCATAACCTTAGGAAGATAAGCTGCATTAGGTCGCAAGGTGACCTTGGAACCATCAGGTGAAAAGTGTACGTAGGTAGGATTTACAGACGAAGCATGGAGGTCTCCAACCCGCTAAGCAGTTGTCAGAGCAAGAAGCAGAGCAAGCTTATGTGAAAGGAACTTCACATCTACTGACTCCAAAGGTTCAAACGGAGGGTCACAAAGAGCTTCTAGTACCAATGTGAGATCCCAGGAAGGAAAACTGGGTGCGAGGCGCTAGAGACAGACCGAAAGGGAGTACGGGGTACTTGTACGCCTTGCGCTCGAAGGCGAATCTCAGAAACTGTCTGTGGTCCGGGTGTATCGCTACATGAAATAACCGCCAGTCAGGTCAATTGTGGCGAACCAATCGACCGGGCTGATAGCACTCAGAAGCTGCTTGAGTGTTAACATTTTGAACTTGTATGTTCGGAGGTATTTGTTCAGAACTCTCAAGTCCAGGATTGGACGAAGCCCGACCCCTTTTTTCAGAACAATAAAATAACGGCTGTACCAACCTCTGTTCATGTCCGACTCGGGAACCGCACGGATAGCTCCTTTTGTATTTATCTCCTCTCTCAGAACCTCTGCTGCTTGGGTCATTACCGCCGTGTTTACCACGCCAACAAAGCGGGGTGGTCTCCGGTGAAACTGTAAACGGTAAACCAAAGCAGCGGTCCTCTCCACCCAATGTTGGAGTGCGCATGCGCGCCACATATGGAGACGTGCAGCCAGGCGACTGGCCTGTGGCACTGTTGGTGGAACGGTGCTGCCCTCTCCCGATGTGCAAGAGAGGTGCAGCCTCATTTGGCTGTCGCCTGCAGCCCTATGATTTTGACTTTTTTTCATAGAAAATCTGTCTTTATTGAAACATTTGGAGCATCGATACAAACATTTGGAACAACTTCAGTGCTCAGAAACACATTCAATGCACCCAAACTGGGGACGTTTAGTGCAAATACATTTATGGGGAAATTGTGCTTGGGACAATTGGGACTGGGATCCCGAACAACACCAGCAATGCCATCCCTCTGCCCAGTGACAGAGCTGCACAGCGGTATACACGGAGGATGTAGTCAGCGGGGATTCTCACCTCATTCAAGAGTGGCATCAAAGGACTCTCCGGCGGTGTTGCGGCTCCAAGCTCCGCCAAGCGCATAGCTTGATATGTTTGCAGCATGGTAATAGAGCTCAGGGCACAAGCAGTGGTTGCTTGAGCCCTGTAGATTTTCTCCAATTGAGCAGCGGAGAACCTACAGTGCTTAGACGGAAGCGATGTTGGACCACCTACACCATGATTTTGGGACGGGGCCAGATATACTGCCAAAGACAGTTCCATAGGCGGAATATTCACCAGTCCTGATTTTCGGCGCCTTCCAGATCCAGATACTGTCCATAACCCGGCATCATGACGCGGGTAGACAGTGGTTTGTTCCATGAAGACGTCAAGTCAGAGACAAAGTCTGGGAACATGGGTAGATGGTGCTTGACTGCGGCCGGCTCCGAGGGGAGATAAAACCCTGCAAATCGCGATGGCTTCTCCACAGGAGGTGGGGAGGGCCATTCCATGTCCAGGGTATCAGCTCCACGGCGGCAAAGAGAGAAAAAATACGTGTCGCCCGGGTCTGCTGGCGCAGCAGCGGCAGCCTGACTCAGCAGAGACTCATCCTCATTATCAGATAGACCATGAACATCCAAACCGATATCCAGTACGTCCACCTCTCCCTGAAGGGGTTCTAGTTGAAGCTGAGACAGAACACCTGCTTTATTGGCTAACCCATCAACATACTCCATATGGTCTGCCCAGCTAGAAGCAGGGACTTCGACCGAAAAGCCGTCCTCGTCAGAATCGGATGAAACTGGGTTTCCCGCCTCGGAGAGCAGTGTGTTGGGTTTATGATTATTGATTGAATAATCTTGATCAATAATTATAATTACAAATCATAATCTGACAAAATCAATTTCTTAACCAAAAATCCTCATTTACGAATCGAGACCAGAGAGGTTTCTGGTGTTGTAATTGTGGCTCAACGCCTCTGACAATTACCACCGTTAAATACTCCGTAATAATTAATAACTATTGCCGGAGATGTCACTGTTTAATCGACCGTTTCTGCCGAAACGGGTGGAACTTGAACCTTATTTTGACTGACACATCACTTTTGCACACAATGAAACACCAAACGCTCTCTCTTTATCTATGTGAATATTTATTAATTTTCACCTACTCAACCTGCAAAATTCTACACACACAGGGGTAACACATCTAAATAAGCAAAATCAACAAACGGTAGTGGGTATGTATTGAGTCAACCAGCAGTTTATGGCACTACAGACGAAGGGAAAGGATATGATAGGGGGGTGTGGTGATGACTGGTGGGGGTTTGGAGCGCAGCTTAGAGTCTTTTTTTATGATCTTCTCATCATAAAACTTCCCCCTTTACTCCTGAACACAAAGGATTGATAACTTTTGGTGGCAAGCTAGCACAGTGAGATTGAAGACAAAGGTAAAATGGAGAATTTTACCATGAGGTCGTCTTAACAGTCCAGTCTTGCAACGCACCCGCGTTCAGATAGTAAACACAAACAGCTCGAGGACACGGCGGGTCCCGATATTACATAACACATCAAAGTTTCAACAAGCAGGGTTACATGCACATATTATTCAGAACACATGAGCTCCTAACCAGCGATTCTGATCGCTTCTACAACCTCTGACCCTGCCCAGGCCTTCTAATAAAGAAATAAAAAAAATGGGTTTTACTTGTGTCGTCTTCTTCCGAGTGAGGGAATTCGAGCGAGGAAAAGTGGGATTAAGTTAATGTGCGTCCACAATTAACTTCAGGGGAACGGTCAGTCTTTGTCCTTTGGTCTTCTTGACAAAAAGGAAAAATATGATCTGACCATCAAAGTCGACTTGAAAATGAAACACGGTAGCGGTTCGTCTCTCCGAAACTCCATGTCTTCAGTTACGTGTTAACTCACGTCTTCGATCGGCAAAGTGAAATCTCTGGCCTTCTTAGTCCAGAGACTTCAGTTATGAATGGTTCGTTGTCCAACGAGAGAGAATGAATGAAACTCTGCACAGAATTCTTCTCTTAAAGTGATGCGCTTCAATCACCAGATCGATTTCTAGCGGAAGGCGAGTTTTCAAACATGAGCGCCTCCTATATAGCATCCTGTGACGTCAGACTGGGGACGCCCATTCATATCAGTCGCAATGCTCGATGGGATATGTAGGAGCGGGCTGTCCTGGGTACAAAATGGCCGATGCCATTGGAGGGGCACAGTGACGTCCAACAACATGCAGATAATCCAATACTCAGCAAACAAGCGGTCCAACATTCCCCCCTAGGTTCAAAGGGTGAGATGAATCGCAGTCTTTGAAGCTACTGGGACCATTTTGTCCTTTGCTGAGCAATCAGTGATCCGTGGCGAAGCAGAACAAAACAAAACTGTCTCTGTGTTACTCAAAACCTATGACTGAGCAGGATAGAGGTTAGCCTGGGCAGGACTAAACTCTGACTAAACTCATCCCTTTCTACATTGTTCAATGAGAAAAATACAGGACAATACATTCATATCATCATTACATTCTTTGGTCATCAGCTTTGGTAATCCTGAGACAAAATGAAACAATAACAGATATCGTACATATATATGTATATATATAAGAATAAAAGGAACAAAACAAAATCATGGTTCATAGCTTATTCATCCAACTTCTATTAGGCACTGGACCCTGGCTGTGTCGTTGGCAAAGGCGGTGCTATGAACCGTGGGGGAATGAATGTGAGGGAATCAATCCTGACCTGTAAACGCTTAACCTGTCTGTCTGCGGTGAGTGCCATTCCAGCCGTCTTGACCCACCCGATCACAAGGAGAACTACCGTAACGGTCATAGTGTGGGTTTCTGTCCATTCTGTTCACCGGGGAAACCGAGGGAAAGGTGTGACGCTTAGTTCTGCAGGGGTGAGGCTGAACTTAATCTGTTTGGTACCTTCCACTATCAGTTGTTTTTCAATACTAGCGCCAATACCCAAATAAAAGCCCCACCTTTCCACAAGTCTTTCTCTTCCATATGGCCTGCCAGAGGGACCGGTCAGGAGGGAACACAGCGCACTGAATGTCTTTTGCTGGCAAAAAGACATAAATTCAACTGGATCCAAGGACCGATCACCGATCATTTGCAAAAGTTAAGTAGAATGAAATACTGTCTGTGTATCCGGTATTTTCATTCATGAACGGAGAAATTAAGGTGTAAGAGTTGCTTACATTTTCTCTTTGTTAGGTATTATTTAGTCAACTCAGAGGTAAGAACGATACAGTCAGAGTTACTTGCAGCAAGGGTAGCCCACTTTGCAGTGAAACTGCAAAGTTTTTGACACCCTATCTCTTTATTTATATGCACAGTTCAACAGACAGTTCAGACAGGGTGTGTGTGTGTGTGAGACGGAAAGGAGGCTGGTTCTCACAAAGATAACAATGATCTCACACACACAGGGAGGAAGGCATAGTGCAGGTGCCTTGCAACACAAAGTTTTTACATGAGTGATAACAAGTTTTTGCACCCATCCAACAGTCCCTCCTTTTATTACAAGTAAAAACATTTAATATAAAAACGAGTAAGAAAAATACTTTGTATGAGCGAAAACCCACGGACGGTAAACAGATTATATTTTGTGGGAAATACTCATACGGTCCCGCCGCCCTCGGCAACCATTAAAAGTTAAATGTTGAATAATACTTGAAATCATAAAAATAAAAGAATAATACTTGAAATCATAAAAATAAAAGAATAATACTTGAAATCGTAAAAATAAAAGAATAATACCTGAAATCATAAAAATAAAAGAATAATACTTGAAATCATAAAAATAAAAGAATAATACTTAATGAAAACAGTAAAACATAATAAAGGAATTTAAAAATCTGCCCTGTTTATGTCATCATTGTACTTTTTCTCATTTCACTTAAACAACAACTTCTTTCGATTTTCTGCTGTAAGGTCATTTTATGAAATACAATGTATGAGTACACTCAGGCTTTTGATGTGATTTATTTACAACATGTCATCATAATCATCCCCTTCATTTTCGTGCATTTCTACCTGGTTCAGTGTTGCATATGCCACCGTGACTGACTGAGTTACTATTCTTTGTACCATGCATTTGCAACATGGGATAATACATATTGACAGGAGACACAGAAGGCCCATGCATGCTATTACTGCAACTAAGAGAACCTTAAAACAGATTTATCCATCCCCCTGTGAGCATCCAATCTAACCAAGAAGAGTTAGGATCTGGGTGGTCATGTGCCATGACATTTTGCAGATTCCGTAGGTTGTTTAATGCTCTTGTTATGTTTGCAGAGTGTATATTATCTGGGATATATGTGCAACAGGTGTTATTCAATAGAACACAAACGCCCCCCGTTGATGCTGTTAGAATATCCAAAGCCATGATGTTCTGAATTATCATGGCTCGCATAGCGCTCATTTCTGTGTTTTGACCCTCTTCTACTATTATGGAGTTATTTAGAAACAATCCAAATCGATAAATTAAAGTTTCTATGTGCAGCATTAATTTGCCCACACCTAACCAGGGTAAGAAAGATAATAATGTTTTATCATCTTTAGACCAAAGTTTAAATTAATCTGGGACATTTGTTCCCCAAATGGGGTCATGTGGTTTAACATCTATTTCCCTTTTTGATCTCCTATGTGGTATAACTATAGTCTGCTTACTAAGTACCACAGTGTGATCTGATGTGAAAACTGGGGCACATACACCATACCAACTGGGTGGAAGTACATAAGCGTTATTATCACATAACCATGCCACCCCTTCTATCCAGTATGTGTCGTTTCCGGGATTATTCCTGTAAGTGTAGAAGTAGTTACATTTCGTAGTATTCCCTACAAAATGAGTATGATTCCCTGTAAAATTTTGTCTTATGCAGTGTCGATGGTTTCCGGGGTCTGTTACATATGCTTTGAATGGTTCTGATTTCCCTGTAATGTTGAGAGGTTGCCATTGTTTTCTGTCGCAAGTGCAGTTTTCTGGGTCACAACTGTAATTTAATCTCTGGTTACTGAAAGATTGGTCTGGCATAAATACCTTTTTATTTGTATATCCTATCAGGCCCATTGATATGGCGCAACTTGTCTCGGTGAGGTTCATAGCTTTGACATATATGGTGGGGCCTTGGGAATGCACGGGCATTATAGAACACACATAACAATCAGTTTTATTTTGAGTTTTAGCTGTGTCATACACATAACGATACCAGTAATTTTGCAGAAATGGGTGTGTGTCATGTCCTTCCGTCAGTGGTCTGAGATGGGTCCCGTCTGATGTCCATCTCTTCTGGTTCGGTATCACCTCCTGTGGATCCTGCTTTAGATAGAGAAAGAGTCCTGCTACCAGAATTAAGCTCAGGCTTATCAGTCCTGTTCACATGTTACAGAGAGCCATTTTATAATTGGGAGCAGATCAGCTGTTTTCTTCACCGGTTTGAGACGCTGGGCCATATGGGTCCTCCAACACCTTTGAACCCGGACTTCCTTCTGCTACCCCGTCGGTTGGTTTGGCTCCTGTAACGGCAAAACTGGCTTACAGTGGCTTTTATGGATCCAGGAAGGCCTCTCTGCTATTTTCAGAGCTGTGGGCGTTGTCAGGAGTATTTGAAACGGCCCTTTCCACCGAGGAGTGCTCCAATCCTTCCGGTGGAGTGTCTTAATCAGGACCAGGTCTCCAGGCCTCAGGTTGTTCTGTGGGATAGGAGCAGAGATTATCGGCAGACCACTGGACATTTGTGTTTCTTTTGTCTGCAACATTTTATTCATCCACTCAGCTAATTAAGTTTCCTGTTGTGCTTTATCTATTTCATTCATGTCAGAGGGCAGAGAAAATGGTCTGCCATGTACTATTTCTTTGAGAATACAAATTCACATCAGCAACTTGGTGTCACGTGATCTCAGACTCAGAATATAGTGGGTGGAGTTATACAATGATGTGCAGTAGGTGGCAAATGGAGTAAGACCAATTTGATTTGGAGTTATTCTCATCCATAATTTAACCAGGGATAGGCATTCGGGCCATGGCCTCCCTGTTTCTTCCATTGTTTTCCTTAATCTTTAACTGAAACCCTAATGCATTAGAACTTAATTCTATTAATTTATTTACAAAATGAGTTCCATTTTCTGACCTTATAATCTGTGGGATACCATATGTGGGGAAGAAATGTGTCACTAGGTTCATCTATTGCAACTAGGCAATATTTCTTCCCCCGTGTTTGCAACAAATTATGCATGATCTGCAAAAATTCTTTGCATAGTCAGAAAAATTTATAGTGTAGCATTAATGCTTTACCAGATGTGACATATTCCCCCTTTGACACGTGGGTCTTCCCAATGTGTCACTGTAGCCACTGTGTTGTATAACGTTTTTGGGAGGATTGGTTTATCTTCTATCTGATAGATGTCATCTTTTTTCTGTGCTCCTCTCTTTAGCCAGGCCTTTATTTCTGTCTTGGGTGCTGACTGTTGGGCGTCTTTCAGCACGTCTGTGTCTATAAATAGCAGATCTGACATTTTCTCTTTAATAGGTTGAAATGAGTTAGTTCTGTCCCTGATGATGTTTTAAAACCTCTATTTTGCCAAATCTTAGCATGGTGATGTACTGATCCGAAAACGTATTGGCTGTCTGTGTATATAGTAAGTATTTGTCCCTCATGTAATTCACATGCTCTTACTACAGCATATAATTCTACTGTTTGGGCTGAGCATGTATTGGGTAGAGATTTAGCTTCTATTATCCTATCGATGGTTGTTACTGCATAACCAACTCTATTCTTTCCATATTCATCTTTAGATGCTGAGCCATCTACAAACACAACACATGAATCTGGTATAAGGGTTTGAGAAATGTCTTGTCTGGGTTTGGTGTCTTCTTCAACTTTTGCTTTATAAGAATGTGGTTTTCCATCTTCTGCAGTAGGTATTAGAGTACTTGGATTTAAAGGGCACATCTTTTTAGAGTTATGTTTGGCTGTGATAATAATAGCGATGTCAGTGTGATATGCCTTGCATGTAGCGTCAGGTGCTTCTCTTAATATTCCTGACTTCAACATATCTTGTATTACTGGCTTAGTACCTTCTTCAGCTCCTGGCTTTAAGGGGTATTGGCGGACTGATAGCCTTTTTTCAGATATTAGTTTTAACCTTGTACGGTGGGAACCCCTTTATAAGCCCTACATCAGTTGATTGGGACCACAGTTCAGGTGGGACAGCAGCTAGGGCAGTGTGCATGTTGCTCTCTTTGTTCTCAGCTAAGCCCTGTATTTGTCCCTCTGCCTCATCTAAATGTGTCCTTGGATGGACTTTGACTATCCACGCCAGAATGAGATTCCAGATTCCTGTATTAGGATCTACCTTTGACAGTGTCAGTGCTGTTCCTGCAGAGGTTTAAAGCCTCTGTTTTTCCAAATTCTTATTATTCTTTTTTATCATATTTTATAAAGTAAGTCCTTATTTGATTTAAAAATGAGATCAATATTTTTGGTAGTTGCTATTATTATAAATAATGCTTGGTTTAGTTCTTATTAACAATAAAAAATAAAAACTCACTCACTGATGAACACAAAAAATGAAGGGCATATTATATCTTATAATCTTAGTTTGTTTTACCCAGTTTTATAGATACAACATACAGTTTCAGTCAGCTTTGTATTTAGTTCAAGTAACTAAAGTTTGTTTCAATTAACTCAAGTTTTCTCTATTTCAGTCCAGTCCAGTAATTCTGTTAAGGTTCATTTCATCTTATGTTAAGTTTGAGTCTAATTCAATAATTTTGAACCTGACTGGAAAACGTCTAAACATCTGTTAAAATCTTTTTGTTTTACCATAGAGAACTGACCTAATATTATTATGGTAATGTTGAGGACTCTAATTTTTACATAACATGAAACAGACATTTATTTCACAAAAACAGAAAGTCAAACACAGACATTTGGCCACATGAAAGTTTAAATTGTGAAAAATTGAAGACGGGTTTATGAGCTTTCTTATGGTTATCAGTATTTTCAATACAGGTAGAACCTTTGCCATCTTTATATGATTTTTCGAAAAAGATTCTGGAAACCTTATTAAGATATAAATTTGGCAAAGATCATCAGAACATCAGACCTTTATTAGCGCTTTTAAGGTCCCTCAAAGATGCATTACAATGAAATCAGTCATTCCCATTCACACACATTCACACACTACTTACTTATTTCTCTGTCAGAGTCATTTTATTTGCAAAAATTTGAACATAATTTGACTTCTATTATTCTTAAAATGCACATTGTTTCCTCATAACCCCTTTTGTTTCCACAAGGTCTGTTTTGAACGCTTCAATTTTTTTTTTTATTCACCAAGAATCAATAAGGTGGTCTTAGTGGGTCCACCTTAAAGGTGTTGTCTGTTGGGTGTCATGTTATCATCGTCAGGTCAGTGAGGTTCATAAGTCAGTCAGAACCTTGGTCATTTGGTCTGTGCTCATAATGTTTCATAGATCCAGCCTATGATTAGTCAGCAAAACGTCCACCTATAGGAGAAAAATTGATTGTTAATGAATGAGCTGCATTTCCTAGGAACACTGTCTTCCTCCTGGATGAGCATCACCTGTTGAAAAACTTTCATCATTGTTTGTTTCACATATTCACTCACATCTTTATATTATACCAGTAGGTGAAGTTGTTAGTATCTCATGTAGACTGACATATACTGTTGCATTTGGAGAGGATCTCAGATTAAATAAACATAGTTAGAGCTTCAATCCAGGTTCATTTTGTGTCTGCAGACTTTAGCCAATTTTTCTTTTCTTTTTTTTTTTTTATACATAAAGAGCAAGATTCAAAACATTTTCAAAAGGCGTATTGTGGCAGAATGTAGACAAAACTGCTTATTGATTGACAAAATAACATTCAAGCACACAATCACCATATTAAAAGGCTCTACTTCTAGAGAATCACTAAACTTCTGGGATCTGGTTTTGGCCCGCGGACCTTGAGTTTGACACACGCAGATGTAGAGTTACAATTTTTTTCAGACCTTTCAGCAGAGACAGGCTTCTGCTGTTTGCAGAAGTTTTATCTTTGTTTTCAGGCAGCTGCATCTCTTTGTCAAGGTCGTTTCACAGAGCTGAAATTTAACTTCTCTCAAAGAGGAAAAATCAAGAATGCAAACAATCTGAGCCAAATATGGAATCATTTCCCTGTAAAATGAATCTTTTGCATTTTATCATGATATTGTTGGTAGTATAACACCATAGAATGATTTTTAAAGCACCTGTTTCTCACTAATGCTTGCCTACAAAATCTTTTACTCTCAGATTACTTCTTTAACAACATTCTGTTCTCCCTTCTCTAGTCATTGTTCACTGGGTTGTCCAGTTGGACAGTTTCCATGTTGTCACCTCCTCTTTTAACTTCTTTTACCACGTCCTCTAAAACCACCTCTTAGTCTTTATAATTTGGGGCTACCTTGGTATTCTAACCTGGGATGGGTGGCAGTCCGCCCCCCCTTTATTTGTTTTCAGTTAAACTGAAAGTTTTTTCCTGTGCTTTTCTTAAGGCCTCAGTATTATGGCTATGTCAGTTAAAAGCTGCTCTTATTGTTGTTTTTTTAATTAATGTTTTTGTTTTAATCTGTTTATCAACTGTGTGCACTCAGGGACTGAAAAGTCCCCTTTGAAATTATAATCTGGCAAGGTTTTTTATTGTCTCTTGAATCTTTTGAATGCATAATCTCCAGTTTAAGATCCCCGTGTAGTTTTAGGATTTCAGTGATAATTAAGTTACCTGAAAATCCGTATTTTTATGCCATCGTGTACATATTTCTGTTAAATCAGAGCTTTTTCTCTGTCCCTTCCCCATTGTTCTTTGTTATTTTTCTCTTTTTAGTTTTCATTATTTCTAATTTTAGATCCCCTTGTAATTTTAAGACATCCTTTGTATCTAATTTGCCAAAAACCCATGTTTTTTATTTTTTATTCCATCTATGACAGATCATACCTGTTCCTTTTACATAGTTCTCCATAAACTTTACCTCCCCTTCTAAGTCAATTAGTTTACTTTGTTTCTTCCCCATTATGTTTTATGTTAGTTTAATTGTAGTATAAATGTCCCAGATAAAAGGTCACTGGCATGAGACTTTAAGGAGAGGACATTAACACGCCCTTCTACTGCAACTAATTCGCAGCGGTGTTAATTTTCTGGAATGAAATCCAACCTGAATCTCCAAAGTCACCAGTACGTAGTTTTAATCTGGGCAAAATAAAACACAGGACTAGCAGAATCCTGCTGATTCTATTAAAATGCTTAGTCCTCCATACACACACAACACAGTTACACAGTTAGTTTCAGGTACCTTGTAATTTTTCTAAGTTAACTTGGTGTTATTTTATAAGCTCAATTTACTCCGCTCTTTTTACTTTTATAGCGCTTATTCTATTCCTTCGCAGGGGAATAACCCTTAGTTGTTTTATTTGGCCCCCTTCTTGGCGGGGCCCTACCTTAATTTGTCACTATTCCTTTCACGGTGGAATAAAACCATCCCAATGCAGCGTCCTTACCGGCGACGCACTACCAACGACTGTTAAGTACTTTTCTTCTTTTATTTATATAGCGCTTACTCTATTCCCTCGCAGGGGAATAATCCTCAGTCGTTTTCTTTAATCCCCTTCACGGCGGGATTGTACCAAATTTGTCACTGTTCCTTTCACAGTGGAATAAAACCATCCGAATGCAGCGTCCTTACCGGCGACGCACTACCAACGACTGTTAAGAACCTTTCCTATGAACTGTATTTTAAAACTGTCTCACCTCGGAGTTGACTTCTTGGTGACTCTCTGGACCCTGTGAGAGTCACCCCGCGCCGAGGAAGGCGATAACCCACTGGCCAGGTGTGAATTCACACACACCGGGACTTTCAGCCACTCCGGCTAATGGAGGCTGTGCAGCGGTGCTTCAATCGATGTCAGGCTTCCCCCACGGATCCCAGAGTCACTGTTAAAGCAAAGAGAAATAAGGTTATTGAATTAATCCGGCTACGAAGGACCAATAAATGTTAGGTATTATTTAGTCAACTCAGAGGTAAGAACGATACAGTCAGAGTTACTTGCAGCAAGGGTAGCCCACTTTGCAGTGAAACTACAAAGTTTTTGACACCCTATCTCTTTATTTATATGCACAGTTCAACAGACAGTTCAGACAGGGTGTGTGTGTGTGTGAGACGGAAAGGAGGCAGGTTCTCACAAAGATAACAATGATCTCACACACACAGGGAGGAAGGCATAGTGCAGGTGCCTTGCAACACAAAGTTTTTACATGAGTGATAACAAGTTTTTGCACCCATCCAACACTCTTCGAGGCCCCACAGAAGCAAACGGTGTTCCGCGAGAAGCCGGTGGAGAAGCTGTTTCGACAAGCCGAGTCTGGAGGAAAGACGACGGCCGCAACCGTGTTTACGGTAACGAACAGCTGGTCACCTTCTGATCGGGAGAAACTGAGGAAGTTAGCGGGAAGCTAACTCTTTGTTCACGACGGATATCTTCTTCAAACTTCGCCTTGGGACAACATTCCCTCAACGGGTTCAGAGGTTGGGTTTTGGGCAGATTAACAGATTGGTTTAGGATTAAATGATCTAAACGTTTTCATGTTATGAAGTTTGTTTTGTGGAACTCGGCTATCTTGGTGCTAGCATGCTACCTGTAGCACCCAGGCCGGTTCGTGTTCTTTGTATGTTTTAAAGCTAAGATAAACTTTATTTAAAGGGTGGTTTTAACCAGAACATTGCTCATAACGCGCCGTCACGCTTATGCATTTTAACCCTGGTATTTCAAAGGTATGTGTTGATTCTGGCGCTAAGCTATCTTTAGCTTAGCACTTTAGCTAGCTTCTTTGTTAGCCCAACGGCCAGCCGGTAAGAACACGTGTGCTAGCATTAAGGCTAGTCAACAGAAAGGTTGTTAGTTTTCAAGCTAGTGAATAATAGTCCCTGAACATCATTTGCTAGAGTTGATAACTAAGTAAACACCATTAAGCCCCATTTCTCCAGAAAGATTTGGCTCTTTTCCAAAATACTCAATAATATTTCTTCAAATATTATTTTAATAAATGAAGGCAGCTAATTAGACACCGTTGAGAATTAGTCATCCAGGAGGTTGGTTTTATTCAGCAGATCCTTATTTAAAACATTATTTTATTAAAATAATATTTAATCTGATCTTGCATTGTGAAGGGTTGTCTAAAGGTTGCTGATTATTTTCTAAGTTAGTTCCAAAACTAACTTAACTTCACTTCCAGATTCTTCAAGATAATCATTGGTTCTCAAACATAAACATTGCATGGTAATGTTGCATCACTCTTTTTGGTCATGATTTCTAATCATCTTTAATCAACTTGTTTATATTGTACATAGTCCATTAGTCTTCATTATTCTTCAATTCTGCTTGGTAGTTTAGTTGGATTATTTTAGCATAGTAAAGAGTTTGTTGATTGAAATATGTTTGACTTTGAGTTGACTTATTTTTGTTAATAAACTTTTGTATTTTAAGAAATTGTGTGAATTCATTCCATGTGTGTGCAGAGTTTATGCTGTTCAATAATGCCAGAGCTCGTCTCACACCTTTCTATTCTGTCCTAATACCATCGCCTTAATGGGGCTGGTATTCACAGGACAATCCTTAACAGACCGGAATATTATTTGGTAAAATATTAAAATATTAATATTAAAATATTAATATTAAATATTAAATAATATTCTCAGATCTATATTTACAACAAGTGGGTCTCGCCATGAGACAGCAGCCTCTCCCAGCACCTTCTCAAGGAATTTAACCCGCCTCTCCAGGGTCGAGCGATGAAGGTGGCGACAGAACGCACATGCTTCGGGCTCCCGAGATCCCGAGACAGACGGGACAGGCCTCATGCTGGTCCTTCTCATGAAGCGAGAAGCCGCACCCCTGAGGACAGGGATGAACAGAAGACTTCTGCTTCGCTTGCGATAGCTTTGTGCTCATCCCGAACCACGAAAGCCAGACCGAACTGCTTGAAATTAGCGCTTCGCGGGCAGACACGCTTACCAGCAGGCAGCAGTGACTAATTCCAACAAAAGCAGTTGAACTAGTTCCAAGTAGCCTTTAGAAAGAGACACATAGTTAACCAGCAGCAGCTAGCTAGCCTGACTCAAAGAGGTGTTCTTAGCGAGGTGAAGAGCGTGGAAGAACTGAGTAATGATGACGATGACAGACAGGTATATAGTGCAGGCGGGACCTGTCACCTGTCGTCATCACATCATTTGCCTAGGAGGCGTGATTAGAGGTGGCTTCAGCTAGGGCATGCAGGGCGTGATATGAGTGAATCGACTGAAAGGGAACCACTGTGAGCAGAAGTTCTGTATTATATGTGCAACACAATCCTGGTAATTTTGAAATAAACAAATAAATGAGGGAACGTTTTTCAGACAAACAATTTACAGAACAAAAAGTTTACTAGTTGGGCACAGGACCAAAAGAGAGGCTATAACAAAACACCTGAGGGAAATAGCTTTAAATGATTATTGTTTTAAAGTTACTATACAACAAGAGCTCTTTACTGTTGAAACCAGTCAGTATCTCCTTATAAAACTACTTTGCTCTCAGCAGTTCTGTTCTGTATAGTCCGTTGACATCATTTTACTGTAGATTCGCAATGTAATCTGGCAAAATGTCAAATCTTTTCTAATTTAGCAGCAGTGTTTAGCAGCCATCTGTCTTCTTTAAGCACTACATTTAAACCCGATTTATTTGGTGAGTGGTGGAATGTCATTCTTTAAGGTATGCTGCTACCTCCAGCCTTGCCTGACCCATTCTGTCAATACTTTGACCTGTTATGCTGGTCAAAGTATGAGTTTCCAAGAGTTTTACTCTATAAAAGTCTCACATCTAAGCCCATTAATGTCACATTTTATGAAAGCTGGGTGGAATATGACTTGCAAAACAAATGTTATGTCTTTTGCTAATGTCATTAACTTTCTGAAGATTGTTGAAGATTCCATTCTGTGTAGTAAGTTCTACTTGTTTCCAAATTCTTTGTTTATTTTTTAAGCATATTTTGTTGTGTACATTTACAAAAGGCAACAGAATGAATTGTTTCACTATGAAAACAAAAAATGCATTGCTTCTATTATTCTTGAACCCTGTTATAATTTTATGGAGGCAGTTCTAATTGCTCCCCATATGAGAATGTACTTTCACAGAAGCCTATTTGATATATTGATTGTTGTTGGCATGCCATGTAACATTTTATGCTTAGGCCTCAAATTATCACTTTGTGTTAACTTCATTTTCTCAAATTGCTCAATATACAGGTCCTTCTCAAAATATTAGCATATTGTGATAAAGTTCATTATTTTCCATAATGTCATGATGAAAATTTAACATTTATATATTTTAGATTCATTGCACACTAACTGAAATATTTCAGGTCTTTTATTGTCTTAATACGGATGATTTTGGCATACAGCTCATGAAAACCCAAAATTCCTATCTCACAAAATTAGCATATTATTAAAAGGGTCTCTAAACGAGCTATGAACCTAATCATCTGAATCAACGAGTTAACTCTAAACACCTGCAAAAGATTCCTGAGGCCTTTAAAACTCCCAGCCTGGTTCATCACTCAAAACCCCAATCATGGGTAAGACTGCCGACCTGACTGCTGTCCAGAAGGCCACTATTGACACTCTCAAGCAAGAGGGTAAGACACAGAAAGAAATTTCTGAACGAATAGGCTGTTCCCAGAGTGCTGTATCAAGGCACCTCAGTGGGAAGTCTGTGGGAAGGAAAAAGTGTGGCAGAAAACGCCGCACAACGAGAAGAGGTGACCGGACCCTGAGGAAGATTGTGGAGAAGGGCCGATTCCAGACCTTGGGGGACCTGCGGAAGCAGTGGACTGAGTCTGGAGTAGAAACATCCAGAGCCACCGTGCACAGGCGTGTGCAGGAAATGGGCTGCAGGTGCCGCATTCCCCAGGTCAAGCCACTTTTGACCTGGGCTACAGAGAAGCAGCACTGGACTGTTGCTCAGTGGTCCAAAGTACTTTTTTCGGATGAAAGCAAATTCTGCATGTCATTCGGAAATCAAGGTGCCAGAGTCTGGAGGAAGACTGGGGAGAAGGAAATGCCAAAATGCCAGAAGTCCAGTGTCAAGTACCCACAGTCAGTGATGGTCTGGGGTGCCGTGTCAGCTGTTGGTGTTGGTCCACTGTGTTTTATCAAGGGCAGGGTCAATGCAGCTAGCTATCAGGAGATTTTGGAGCACTTCATGCTTCCATCTGCTGAAAAGCTTTATGGAGATGAAGATTTCATTTTTCAGCACGACCTGGCACCTGCTCACAGTGCCAAAACCACTGGTAAATGGTTTACTGACCATGGTATCTCTGTGCTCAATTGGCCTGCCAACTCTCCTGACCTGAACCCCATAGAGAATCTGTGGGATATTGTGAAGAGAACGTTGAGAGACTCAAGACCCAACACTCTGGATGAGCTAAAGGCCGCTATCGAAGCATCCTGGGCCTCCATAAGACCTCAGCAGTGCCACAGGCTGATTGCCTCCATGCCACGCCGCATTGAAGCAGTCATTTCTGCAAAAGGATTCCCGACCAAGTATTGAGTGCATAACTGTACATGATTATTTGAAGGTTGACATTTTTGTATTAAAAACACTTTTCTTTTATTGGTCGGATGAAATATGCCAATTTTGTGAGATAGGAATTTTGGGTTTTCATGAGCTGTATGCCAAAATCATCTGTATTAAGACAATAAAAGACCTGAAATATTTCAGTTAGTGTGCAATGAATCTAAAATATATGAATGTTAAATTTTCATCATGACATTATGGAAAATAATGAACTTTATCACAATATGCTAATATTTTGAGAAGGACCTGTATGTTTTGTATTGCACACAGGCACAGTTTGTAGCAATGTTGTCTTGCTGCAAGAAAATCCTGAGTTTGAGCCTCGGCTTTGGGTCTTTCAACGTGGAGTTTGAATGTTCTTACCCTCCGTGTGTAGGCTCTCCGCAGGTACTCTGGATTTCAGTCCCAAAACATGAGGCATTAGGCTAATTGGTTACCCTAAATTGCATTCAGGAGTGAGTGTGTGCATGCTTGATTATTTGTCCTGTCTCTCTGTATTTATCCTGTGATGGAATGGCGACCTTTCCAGGGTTTACCCTGCCTTTTGCCCAATGACCACTGAAGGCAGGCCCCAGCAACCCTGAAAGAATAAGAGGTTATAGCTGAGCTGTGAATAGTTGGATGTTTAATATTGCTGCCAAGTTTAATGTCTTTCTTTTACTTGAGGTAAAACATCTTTTTCAGTAATAAATTAACTAGATTATTCTATAAGGCGGCAAGAGTAATCAGTGATCATTTAAAGACGTTTATACTGTAATTATCAGCAGGAACAAAAATTTAAGTTATTTAATTTTACAGTAAAACAGTATTAGTGTGTTCTTGGTGCTCAACTGTACATCCGTTTAACAATAATTTTGCTCTAAAATAAAAACAGGAGACACTGGATAATTCCTGCCAGTGAGTTACTGTCATTTTTGCAACAAAAAATAAAATAAAATAAAGTGAGCTTGTGATGAAGTAGGCAGGGTTACCAACAATGTGTTTCTCCTCTGGCCATAATCAAGATCGCCATAAACAATTTGAGCGTCAGAGATAGACTGAGTAATGATCAGTTAAAATTTTGTTTTTGGAGCCCCTAAGAGTTATTTAAATTGCAGGTCAAACACAGTGGTGGAATATGCTAATGATTTGTGTTTTCTTTGCACCTGGGGATCTTACTGTCATTATACCTACCAGGACAAAATTGAAAGGGATGAGACAAGCTCTGACATTATTGAACAGCAAAACTCTCCACACACATGGAATGAATTCACACAATTTCTTAAAATACAAGAATTTATTAACAAAAATAAATCAACTCAAGTCAAACATATTTCAGTCAAAAAACTCTTTGCCACTCTAAAACAATTCAACTAAAATACCAAGCAGATTTAAAGAATAAGGAAGACTAATGGGCCATGTACAATATAAACAAGTTGATCAAAGATGGTTGAAAACCATGACCAAAGAATGATGCAACATTACCATGCAATGTTATTTATGTTTGAGAGCCAAGGATTATCTTGAAGAATCTGGAAGTTAATTTAAGCTCGTCTTGGAACTAACTTAGGCAATAATCAGCATACCTTTAGACAATGATTCACAATGCAAGATCAGATCAAATATTATTTTAATAAAATAATGTTTTAAAGAATGATCTACTGAATAAAACCAACCTTCTGGATGACCAATTGTCAGTGGTGTTTAATTAGCTGCCTTTATTTATTCAAATAATATTTAAAAAAATATTAAGGAAATAGTAAAATAATATTTAAAGAAATACTATTTTGAATAAGAACCAACCAAATCTTTCTGGAGAAATGGGGCTTAATGGTGTTTGCTTAGTTTTCAAGTTTAATAAAATAATATTTAGGGAAATATTATTTTCTAGATTGAAACCTAACAACCTTTTTGGGTAAATGATCTTTAGCAGAGAAGCACGTGTTCATAGCTGTTAGCGGTTGGAGCTAACAAAAGAAGCTTATAGCTTATCATCAGAATCAAACACATACCTTTAAAATACCATTAATACAAGGGTTAAAATGCATAAGTGTGGATGGCATATTATGGCCGATCTTCTGTGTTTAAAATCACCCTTTAAATAAAGTTTGTCTTAACTTAAAAAAAAAAAACACACAAACACAGAACACACAAACTGAGCACATGTGCTTACAGCTAATCTGCTAGCACTAAGATAGCTGAGTCTCAACTCAAACAAAACCAAATGTCATAAAACAAAAAATGTTTAGGTTATTTCATTCTAAATTACTTCTCTCTGCCCAAACCTAACCTCTTACGTGAACCGTGCTGAGGAAAAATTGTCCATGGCGACAAAGTTTGAAGAAAGCTTCCACAGTGAACAAAGCTTAACTCCAGCTAACCTCCGCAGCTGTGGGGTGGTGCGGCTCGCTCTGCCGGCCAGCCAAACTGCACGTTACTGCTGTAACCATGGTGATGCGGTCCCGTTGTCCTTCCTTCAGACCGGGAAAACTGCTCCACTCGGCGTCGTAGAGACAGGGTCTCTGCTGGGAACTCTCTGGAACACAGTTTGCTTCTGTAGACCTCAGAGAGAAAGTCAAAGCAATGCTTGTACCTTAATTGACCCGTTCATGAATGAATACCGGATACACAAACAGCAATTCATTCCTACTTAACTTAGTGCATATGATCGCGGGATCGTGTGACACTCTTGAATCCAGTTTGAAGAGTTATGTCTGTTTGCCAGCAAAGAGACATTAGCGCACTGTGTCCCTCCGTCCAGTTCCTCTGGGGACCCATGTGGAAGAGGTCAGCTTGTTTCAAAAGCGGTGATTCAATTTGGACATCGACGTCACGGGAAGTCCGCTGTTACCCCTTTTCCTGGCTGTGCTGGAAGTAGGTTAATGCAATTTATTTTGAAAGTTCCATAAAAGCTCATACTGGCCATTTATGTTGTCCCCATGGCTGGGTCCCAACATCCCCCCTTTAGTTCCTTAAGAATGAGATGAAGTTCACAGTCTTTCAGAATCAGAATCAGCTTTATTGCCATGTTCGTACATACAACAAACAAGGAATTTGACTCCGGTACACTTTGATCTCTGGGTTTCTTTTTTGTTTTTTTGTGTTATAAGATATATTCTGCATATATCCTTATGTCCATAAATACATATATACAATATATACATATACAAAGGTGGATTTCAGTATGAGGTTGTTTGGTACTCTATTAAATGTTCATCAGAGAAACAGCCTGGGGGAAGAAACTGTCTCTGTGGCGGCTGGTTTTTGTAAACAGTGCTCTGTAATGACGGCCTGAGGGTAGTACTCTAAACAGTTTATATGCAGGGTGTGTGGGGTCTGCAGAGATTTTTCCAGCTCTTTTCCTGACCCTTGACCTGTATAAGTCCTGGATGGAGGGAAGGTCAGCCCTGATTATTCTCTCTGCAGTCCTGATTATTCGTTGCAGTCTGGACCTAATCCTAGGATAGTGGGTTTCTTGGGCACTGGGATGATGATGGATAGTTTGAAGCAGGAGGGGACCTCACACGTCTCCAGTGACTTGTTGAAGATCAGGGTGAAGATCGGGGCGAGCTGATGTGCACAGGCTTTCAGGCATGATGGGGAGACGCTATCAGGTCCTCCAGCTTTCTTTGTTTTCATGTGCTGAAAGAGCCTATTTACATCTTCCTCTGAGATCTTTATTGCAGGCAGAGGATCTGAAGGTAGGGGCTTGGTTACTTTATGGGAGGAATTTCTTCCTGAATGGGATGTGGAGGAGATGGTTTGAGGCGTGAACGGCTACCTGTCATGTCTGCCGTAGAAGCCATTCAGACGATTGGCCAGGCGAGGATTCTGTTCAGGATGGGTGGGTGGGTCCTATAGGCAGTCAGGTTTCTCAGACCAGTCCATACAGCCGAAGCATCGCCAGTAGAAAGGCTATTCTTAAGGTTTCACTGTAACTTCTATTGGCTGCTTTGATCTTCTTTGTTAGTTTGTTCCCGGCCTGCCTGTTCCGCGCCCAATCTCCACTGCTGTGAGCTTTTTCCTTATCCTTGCCCAGGTTCCTGAAATGTGGAGTAAACCATGGCTTGTTATTCCCAAAGGTGCAGAATGTCTTGGTCCGCACACATGTCCTCACAGAAACTGATGTATGATGTCACCACATCAGTTAGTTGGTTTAAGTCAGTGGCTGAAGTTTCAAAAACAGTCCAGTCTGTGCATTCAAAGCAGGCCTGTAGCATCTGCTTTGATTCCTCAGTCCACTTCTTAACACTTGTTTAGATTGTTTTCTACTGAAAATTATTGTTTTCAATAAAACCTCCCTGTTTGGAGATAATTCAATATAATTCAGCTTGTTTTCTATTCATTATATTGATATTATGCTCTGCACAATGATACACAGGGTAAATGTCATGACCAAAGGTCAGGGACGTTTTTAGGGTCTCAAAACATTGGGGGCTTTAGCCCAAATCCAAAATATTTAGATTTCAATAAGACAATTTATAGGTAATTTAAAATTAAAATAGTATAGGACATATTGTACCAGTTCTCTGTCTCGACTGGTCTTAGACTGAACGTAAATGATTTTGAATCAAACAAAAAAGGTTTGCAATAATGTTACTTTTTATTTTTGTTAGCTGAATGAAGGACAAGGAGAAACAGTGTTTAGACCTGATGAAAAACCATTTTGCTGAAAAAAAATAATGACACATTTTGAGGTATTTAGAAAAGAACTTAATCGGAATTTTTGCTGACAAAAGTTTTTCTTACACTCAGAGATGTTTACTATGGGCCAGATAAATATGCTTCTTTTGTCATCTACAAAAATTATATTTTTAAACGTTACATTCTCATCAAAGTGTTCCACTCCTATTGTCTTTATTCTTATATTTCAAAAAAGGAAAGTGGTATAAAGTTGATTTTCCTAAATCTTAGTCAAATGGTAAAATCCTAAAACACATTTATTTTATTATGCCAAGAGCATTCGAAACATTTTATTAAAATTGTTCCTTCTTTTATAAACCTGTTCTCTTTTATTGCCATCTTTTCAGCCCTTCATTCCACTTCTGAAGAAATTTGGCCTGCCAAAAATAATAAATGAAACATTTTTCAACACAGTCTTTTGTTCTGCACTGAGCATGTGAGACATTAGTGCAGTTCTTACTATTAAACACTTTGAGAGGAAAGGGTGTTAAGTTGTGGTGTTTACAACAGAGCATAGAGCCTCATCCTGGACCTTATCAGTACTAATATTACAGTTATTAATAACTGTATACATATGGTATGTATGTCTCACCTTCAGTAAAACTGTATCCTTGTTTAATGAGTTTAGTTTATATAATATTACATGTGTAATTCAGAAAAATAAAATAGTTAATTAATGGTCCACCTGTGATTAACTATGATTTATTTCTTAATTATACTGCATCTTTAAACCCAGAGCTGTATGTTTAGAATCAGCACAGAAGATATGAAACAGAAGAGGGAGGCTTTGCACTTTCTACTATGTCTTACTGACAGGAGGAGATATTTTCCTGGTTTATTGAGCACCACTTTTTTCTGTCTACATGTAGAACTTCACTATAAGAACGGCTGCAGCAATGAGATGCAATGTGTTGATCTGAAGGACCTTTTAATGTGTTCAGCTACGTTAAGTTTTAATGCTTTTATTTTGACTGAAGTAAAGGACCAGATAATTTCACAGAAGCTAACAGAGAAGGTTGCTACTGTTTTCTATCACAGCCAGACCATTTAACTTCACCTGTAGCTCAGGTGAAAGTCCCTCATCATGACCCTGATGATGCTCATTAGAGTGAACTTCCAACTCATGTCTTGCTGGGTGAATAAGTGATTAGCTGTAACTTACAATTAGCCCGTTCTGATTCAGCATTCAGGTTTTACCGCTGTCTTCGTCTGGCTTATACCGCTCTGCTTCTACCTGTTCCTGAACGCACCTACCAGGCTCCCTCTCTCCAGTTGGCTCCATGGTTGCTCTGAAATGAGCCCTGTTCGAGGCGCTCAGTGTAACTTTTCAGGTAATGAAGGAGGCAGGTCGACCTGGAGTAAACTGCTGTTCTGGACTTCTCCAGCGTAGTTGCGCATTAGCGGTGCCGCAAGTGCGCAAATAGCTATTTTTTGTCTTCTTCTTTTAACTCATTGTCAGGTTAGGTGGAGCAGGACATGATTATATGGAACACAATTGAAAAAATCTGATTGTTTTTAGATAAAAATGTGAAGTCCAATACCATTTTGTGGCTCCATCTTTTTAATACTTCTAAATTTCTTCTATCAAGTAGTCCGAGGCTATTCAGAAAACATCCGGGGCTTCTGCCCCAGAAGCCCAGGTCTAACTACGCGCCTGTTAATAACGACAAAAACATTGGAAAATGATTAAAAAGAAGCAAGATGCAGCATATAATTTTTTTTTTTTCATTTAGAAAGTGAATGTATGAGAAAAACAATAAACGAATAAATAGAATGTGATTTAGCTAACACGTATTTCTAAACAGCCCTAATTTTAACTTCTTAAATATCCAGATGTGTAGCAGTTGTTTTTCCATTTTGATTAAAATATTTTGCAAGTGTGGACTGCATAACAGTTTGGATCCCCACCAATACAAATAGATGTCTTGACTTTACTTCTCACCCTGTAAGATTTCAGCATATTTGACTTATTTTTTTTTCTCAAATCGTGCTGCAGAAATATAATTTTATTTTAAGAAATAAACAGTTCCAAACAGTTGAATAATAAAGACTGCTTAATGTAATTAGGCTATTTTGTTAACAATCACATGCGATTAGCTGACAGTGAACTATTTCTTTCCTCATCTATTTTCCTATGAATTCAGACCAGTTCATTCTTTAGGCTTTTCAGTTATTCAAGAAGATTTAATCCCTCTGACTTTCCTACAACCAGAAATTAGATTTCCTCCATGAAATAACTGGGGTAACAGTTTATCTTGCGAATGTATTTATTCCCCTTAAAGTTCAAACTACAATGTATTTTACTGGGGATTTTATGTGATAGGCCAACACACAGAGTAACATATAACTAAATTGTACATAAATTGTAAAATTAACATTTCGTCCATAGTCATGTTTAAATATTTTTTAAAAGGTTTGGGTGTCCTTCTGCTTTATTTCCACTTTTTAAATTCCTAGTTCTAGGGCATACTTGGCTGGCAAACAGACATAAACTCTTCAAACTGGATCCAAGGGTGTCATAAGATCACGCAATCATATGTACAAGTTAAGTACTGATGAATTACTGTTGAAAGAATCCGGTATTCATTCGTAAAAGGGAGATTAAGGTATAAGCATTTTCCCTGCAGAGACGTGGTCTCTACGAAGCAGAGTGGAGCAGCACCCCCCCCCGACTGTGGACGTTTTTTCAAGCTTCGTCGTCCCCCAGACAACTCCTCAACAGGTTCATACGAGGTCTGGTGTTTGGGCAGAATAAGAGAGATAGAAGTGATTTAGATTGAAATGATCTAAACGATTTTCATTTTATGAAGTTTGGTTTTGTTTGTGTTGAATTCAGCTATCTTGGTGCTAGCAGAGTATCTGCAGCACATGTGTTCAGGTTGTGTTCTGTGTTTGTGGGTTTTTAAAGTAAAGACAAACTTTATTTAAAGGGTGATTTTAAACACAGAAGATCGGCCATAACGCGGCGTCCGCGCTTATGCATTTTAACCCTTTTATTGATGGTATTTTTAAAGGTGTGAGTTTGATTCTGGTGCTAAGTTATCAGCCTCCTTTGTTAGCTTCATCTGCTAACAGGTAAGGTAAGGACACGTGCTTGCTGCCAAATAATATTTACCCACAAAGGTTTAGTTTTCAATCCAGTAAATAATGTGTCCCTAACATCATTTTCCTAAATTTGATAACTAAGTAAACACCATTAAGCCCCATTTCTTCAGAAAATGTGTCTCTTTTCCAAAATATTCCCTTGAATATTTTACCATTTCCTTTAATAATATTTCTTTAAATATTATATAATAAATGAAGGCAGCTAATTAGACACCATTGAGAATTAGTCATCCAGAAGGTTGGTTTTATTCAGCAGATCATTCTTTAAAACAGTCAGTCAGTCATTTTCTACCGCTTATTCCATAGTGGGTCACGGGGGAGCTGGTGCCTATCTCCAGCAGTCTATGGGCGAGAGGCGGGGTACACGTTTTGTGTTAAAACATTACTTTATTAAAATAATATTTTATCTGATCTTCCATTGTGAATGGTTGTCTAAAGGTTTGCTGATTATTGCTTAAGTTAGTTCCAAGACTAACTTAACTTAATTTCCAGATTCTTCAAGATAATCCTTGGTTCTCAAACATAAACATTGCATGGTAATGTTGCATCACTCTTTCGGTCATGGTTTTCAATCATCTTTAATCAACTTGTTTATATTGTACATAACCCATTATTCTTATCTATTCTTTAATTCTGCTTGGTAGTTTAGTTGGATTGTTTTAGCATAGTAAAGAGTTTGTTGATTGAAATTTGTTTGACTTTGAGTTGACTTATTTTTGTTAATAAATTATTGTATTTTAAGAAATTGTGTGAATTCATTCCATATACAGGTCCTTCTCAAAATATTAGCATATTGTGATAAAGTTCATTATTTTCCATAATGTCATGGTGAAAATTTAACATTCCTATATTTTTGATTCATTGCACACTAACTGAAATATTTCAGGTCTTTTATTGTCTTAATACGGATGATTTTGGCATACAGCTCATGAAAACCCAAAATTCCTATCTCACAAAATTAGCATATTTCATCCGACAATAAAAGAAAAGTGTTTTAATACAAAAAACGTCAACCTTCAAATAATCATGTACAGTTATGCACTCAATACTTGGTCGGGAATCCTTTGGCAGAAATGACTGCTTCAATGCGGCGTGGCATGGAGGCAATCAGCCTGTGGCACTGCTGAGGTCTTATGGAGGCCCAGGATGCTTCGATAGCGGCCTTTAGCTCATCCAGAGTGTTGGGTCTTGAGTCTCTCAACGTTCTCTTCACAATATCCCACAGATTCTCTATGGGGTTCAGGTCAGGAGAGTTGGCAGGCCAATTGAGCACAGTGATACCATGGTCAGTAAACCATTTACCAGTGGTTTTGGCACTGTGAGCAGGTGCCAGGTCGTGCTGAAAAATGAAATCTTCATCTCCATAAAGCTTTTCAGCAGATGGAAGCATGAAGTGCTCCAAAATCTCCTGATAGCTAGCTGCATTGACCCTGCCCTTGATAAAACACAGTGGACCAACACCAGCAGCTGACACGGCACCCCAGACCATCACTGACTGTGGGTACTTGACACTGGACTTCTGGCATTTTGGCATTTCCTTCTCCCCAGTCTTCCTCCAGACTCTGGCACCTTGATTTCTGAATGACATGCAGAATTTGCTTTCATCCGAAAAAAGTACTTTGGACCACTGAGCAACAGTCCAGTGCTGCTTCTCTGTAGCCCAGGTCTGGAGAATGCGGCACCTGTAGCCCATTTCCTGCACACACCTGTGCATGGTGGCTCTGGATGTTTCTACTCCACACTCAGTCCACTGCTTCCGCAGGTCCCCCAAGGTCTGGAATCGGCCCTTCTCCACAATCTTCCTCAGGGTCCGGTCACCTCTTCTCGTTGTGCAGCGTTTTCTGCCACACTTTTTCCTTTCCACAGACTTCCCACTGAGGTGCCTTGATACCGCACTCTGGGAACAGCCTATTCGTACAGAAATTTCTTTCTGTGTCTTACCGTCTTGCTTGAGGGTGTCAATAGTGGCCTTCTGGACAGCAGTCAGGTCGGCAGTCTTACCCATGATTGGGGTTTTGAGTGATGAACCAGGCTGGGAGTTTTAAAGGACCCAGGAATCTTTTGCAGGTGTTTAGAGTTAACTCGTTGATTCAGATGATTAGGTTCATAGCTCGTTTAGAGACCCTTTTAATGATATGCTAATTTTGTGAGATAGGAATTTTGGGTTTTCATGAGCTGTATGCCAAAATCATCCGTATTAAGACAATAAAAGACCTGAAATATTTCAGTTAGTGTGCAATGAATCTAAAATATATGAATGTTAAATTTTCATCATGACATTATGGAAAATAATGAACTTTATCACAATATGCTAATATTTTGAGAAGGACCAGTATGTGCAGAGATTTGCTGTCCAATAATGTCAGAGCTCGTCTCACACCTTTCTATTTTGTCCTAATACCACCGCCTTACTGGGCTGGTATTCACAGGACAACCCTTAACAGACCAAAATATTATTTGATAAAATATTAAATATTAAATAATATTCTCAGATTCATAATCCTTACAGGTGTTTTTTTTGTGTAGCACAGACACAGGTCAAAAAGACAACATAAATGTTTTCTATATACTAAAATAATAAAACTGGTCAGTTGTCCTTGAATTAAAAAACAACAGCATATGTGTAAACTTTCCAGTTTTATTGAAAATTTTCAGTTTAAAACAGATATAGTGCTGTTTTAAAGTGCCCTATGTCCTCCTGGGTCACAGCATTGCCTTTCCATCACATCTTACGGCTACAACTAATACGTTTTGCTGTTTTGTTATTGTCTCTACACACATAGACGGCTCACATTATGAATCTGTCCTGCTTCATCCCCATTAACGGGCTCCTTCTGCGGTAAGCTCTGATTTACACAGCATACGTATAGAGCTGAGGCAGCACAATTCCTGCTCAGCTCACTGTTTCTGCTCAATAAAACAAGAATAACAATGCAAACATTCATCTAATATAGTACCTTATCCATCAACGAAAAACAGAAAAGAAAGACAGAAGATGCAAGAGGGGATAGTGAAGGAGAAATAAATGGGTGGGTTCATTATTTATTATGAATGAGTATCTCGGTGCTCCACTTTGTTCAAAATGATTTTTAAAGCATCACAGAGAGCTGATGCAGCAAAAGTTTGTTTTGTGCCTGGAATGATCAGGGCTTCTCTTTTGAGGCTGTGGCAAGATGCTGCAGGAGCAAACAGCACTTTATGAGTCCCAAACAAAAACAGCAGCAGGGAGATAAATAAGGATTCCTCAGCACTTTAAAAAAGATTTTGGATGGTCTTTAGAAGTGTTAACAAGTTAACAATGTTGGTTAGATACCAGCAGGTTTTCTTTCAACATGTATGATCAAACTATGATCTGTTTTTCTCCATTTTAGAGGAGTTTGGTCCAAAGGTTAATGAAACTTTCTAAACAATTAATGTGATATAAGATGCAGTTATTAACTTTATTTGAGAAAAGAGGTCTCAAATCCTAGACAAGCTCCAGTTTTGTATAACCTGACCTGTGAAGCAATGACAAAAGAAGAGATGTGCAGATTTAAAAAACTTAAAAAGATGGTTCACAATATTTTATCACATAAATGCAATCTCACAATGCAAAATTTCCAAAAATAAAAACTTAATTTGAGAACATTTATTCACTGGGGGGAAAGACCATGTTAAGAAATATTTTTATTTTATTTTTGTTTTACAAAAATAAATGGTATCACATTTATTAACACATGTTCTGTTAATCCTTTTGCAACCCCATTTTCTCAGCACTTAATTTGTTAAAAGGAGTCTATGCAACGGGTCCATACATAACCAATTCAAAAGTAATCATTTCTGCTTTATTATCATGAGATCATTTTGTCTGCATGCTAGTTGTGTTGCTTGAGCTGGACCTAGCTTCAGGGCTGGTTTATGTCCCTGTCATTCCCAAGTTATCTTACTCTGAGGAGCCCAATTAAAGCTACCAGCTGCCACTAGCCTCATGCACCATCAGTTTTATTTATACATTCAAATTAACAGCTGATTCATCATCACAAGCAGTCTTTCATCAAGGTGGCAGTTTTACCCCCAAACAAAATGTACAGAAACAATTACCCACTGATTTAAAAAGATTTAGAATGCAGCACAGATGGACGTGCAATATGTTTGTCATGCTTAGTGAACAATAACTGTGCTCTTGATCCATTGCATGCACTAAATTCTTTCATGTTGGTGTAATAGAATATGGATTTATTGTTGTGAGGCAACAGATAAACAAAAATTTCAGTCAACAGATTGATAACAACCCTTTATGTTTTTTTGTTGTTTTTTTTTTTTTTGACAAACACAGTAGTTTTCTTTTGACCAATAAAAATACTTTTTTTAAAATTTAAAAGCTTTCTCTAAGCCGAAGATCAATAGCAGGAAAAAAAAAAGTTTATTGAATTATTTTTGGTTGCATTCAAGACAAAGGATAAGAGAAAACACACACTGTTCTATGTTCGTTTTCCAAAAAAAAGGACTAGGGGTCACAAGATGATAATTCTGATGGTGTCTGAGAATCACAGGTTGATGCACATTTGGGTTTATGACATAACATGTCAGTCAGCTCTGGTACTGATTTCTATGCAGAAGAAATCATGTTTGATATAAATCTAAAGCTTTTCATTCTCCCAAAACACATAGCTGTTTTATGATCATATTTTTCTTTCCTCTCTCCCCCCTAAACATCCACAGAGATGTATTCACAGCTTATTGTTAGGGCACAATATGATCACAGGTAGAAAAGAGCTCTTTTGTCTCTCCCTCTTGTCACATAGAGGTTTTATTTGATGCATAATGCTTCTTCTGAAGCCTGTTCAGCTTTACAAAATAGAGACAAAGAAATGGTTTGCTTTCTGAGTGTGTTTTTCACACTTTCCTCTCTTTAGTGATCAATCCCCTAAGCAAATGTACTTGGATCTCCTTCCCTCAGATCCTTGCTGTTGCTTGTGTGTTACTTAAGTTTTGTTTAAATTTGCCTTCTCTTTTGACTCCATGTTATTATCACATGATCAGTTTAGCTTTTTAATGCATTTAATACTTCATCAGTCTGCTTTAGATTTCAGTCTGCTTTTGATATTTCAACTCAACTGTTTTTATGACATGTTGTTTATGACAATAAAGGCTTGCTGGACAAATTGAAAATTTATGTTATGATAAAAATATGACAGCTTGTTAGCTGGTTCAATACTGTGCTCTTTCTTTTTTCTCCTTCATGACAGCATCATATTCAACCTTTTTTGTTAAATATCTCCCATTCAGTTCAATTAACTTTCACTATACACTGCTTTGAGAAAGTACAATCAAAATGTATTTAGAAGGCCAAATGATAGCCAAAGTCACTGAAATCATACAGACAGACAGACAGACAGACAGAGTGTTGCAATGTGCTAAAACTCATGTCCTAACGGAGGAGGGGAGTATGGAGAAGTTAGATTAATGTCCCCATTTAAATAACTTGGGTTATACCGGTTGTTAAAAATCACACTAATTAATCAGCTGTAAAAGAAAAATCCCCACCCAACCAGAAGAAGACCCACAAGGGTGTTAAATTTGCCATATTTTAAACCTTCCCCTTCATTTTTCAGATGCAGTATTTTTCTGTCACCAATTGTCTCCTTCCATTCAACCCTTTTGCACTCTCTTCTTCACATATTTTGTGCTCTAACTATTGCTTTGGGTGGTTAGCCCAAGGTACTTAAACTCCTCCACTTTCAGTGCCATCACTCCTTGCAGCATTACTGTTCTACCTGGCTCCCTCTCATTCACACACATGCAATGTGACATACTGTATATTTACCTTCTCTTTAACACATAAATTCCCCTCTTCGGCCTTCAGTCCACTTGCTCCCTACTCGAACTACACATCACGATTTTGACTCCAAACATTTTACTGGGCTCCCTGTCTGACCTCATGTATTAATCTGTCTACTAAGAGGAATGTCTATGCTTTGCTTTCACCTCAGCCCGACTGTGCACCATCGTTTGTGTGTGTTTGTCCATTTTTATTCACATTTTGTATTTCACAATAATGCTCTACTGGTTGAACTTTGCAATCACTTCATCCTTATTAGAGTTGTAGAGAGCTGCAGCTTAAAAAGACCTCTCCATAGGCAATTGATCGTCTCTCCCATGAGGCTAAAGTAATTCATAACAAAATGGTTTTCAGGGTGAACAAGTTTCGTCCAACACTGAGCGCAATGTTTCAAATATTCCCATAGCAACTTGTATTATTGAGGCTAAACTGACAAACTCATTTAAACAGTTAAACTGAATTGTATACAGTGCCTTGCTAAACCATTTATACCCCTTGAACCTTTTTACATTTGATCATGTTACAGCCACAAACATCAATGTGTTTTTTATGGACATTATCTGACACAAAGTAGTGCAGCACTGTAAAGTAGAATGATGATACATTGTTTTTAAAAGTCTTCTACAAATAAAAATCTGATATGAAAGTGTGGTATGTGTTTATACTGAGCCCCGTTTGACTCTAATACCCTTATATAAATTAAAGTGTCTTCAGATGGTACTTTGTTAGTAAATAAAGTCTCAGATGGAAGAATGCATTATGACAATGATTTGAAAGTATCAAGTAGAACAGCCATTCTTGAAAGAAAGCAATGCAAAAATGCATTGTTATAAGAATTAGCTCATTAACTCAAAAGTAGCTCATTCATTATAATAAGCTACTTTATGTTGGTCTGCCACGTAAAATCCCAATAAAATATTTTGAAGTTTGTGGTTGCAACAAGACGAAATATGAAAGGTTCAGAAGTTATGGATACTTTTGCATGACTCTGTATTTGGACAACCGACCTTCTTGTTCTCATTCGTTTGTATTGAACTTTTTACATGTGGTTTACATGATGAAACAATGCAAGGGTTTTAAGGGTTTTTCAATGCTTTCTGTAAAGACCTAATTAATTACCTACAAAGCTGTGAACAGTTTTGCAATAACTAAAGTGAAAGTGTTTTTATAACCAAATATTCGCTAGATGTTGATAACATGATGCTCCAGAATGTTTTATTGTTGGATATATGATATAAACATATGTGTAGGCATGCAAGCTGACACACACACAGACACAGATTTGGCACACTCACACACTCATGGACTCCAGGGTCAATATATAATATTCAAGAGGACTTTCCCATAGTCCAGTGCTCCGATTATTGCCCTTCCATGTAATTTGATTTCAGGGAAATTAAAAACTGATTGCACTGGGGTTTTGATCCAGCCCACCACTGCAGTAACACACACGAAACCATTAAACTCACTCCTCACCACCGCACACACAGATATAGTGCTAAAAGTTAAATCATTTCAGTTCAAGAGATGCCTTCAAGGTATATCAATTGTAACACAGGAATTACGTGTCAGTTCAATCACATTTAAACACAAAGAGAACATGCTGCTGGTATTAAAACCCCTATAAAATCTTCTAATTATAATATATTGAACAAGATGTCATGCTGCCTGTCTGTGGGTTTAGCTTTTTGTTTTAGTCTCCGTGTTCTGATCAGTTTACTTAAGTTTTATTGGCTGCTTTTTAAATGGGTTTTGGTGACTAGTATCCTAAGTCTTTATACCTAAGTTCATTAGTATTTTACCTGTTTTTATTCATAGTGCCCTTCACACGTATTGGCACATGTGCCAATGATCTGTAAAAAGCCATAAAATCATTATTGCAGTAGCATAATCCAACACAGAATATTTTAGAAAAACCCAGCCTTTAATTTGAGTATATTTATTAAGTCTGTGAAAAAACATGTTAAGAGATAGTAGTTTTCAGCAAAATCACAACATTTATAGGCACCTATTGGGGCAATTCTCATAAATAAAATGCTAGAGTATCTAGAAACTTCTAAACAGTAATCCATGACTACCTGTTTCCCATTGCTATAAATTTGATGTAATATTGATGTCCATTTACCTTAGCCATTTATCTTACCCAAGGTAAATATAAGATTTTTTTATCAATATGGATTAGGTGCTAACCACAATATGTTTTGATTGTAATCACATTGTGCTGCAGAGTTGTGGAGAAGGCATTCGGTTCCAACCGTCACAATAGTTTGGCTCTGGTTAGTTTATTTGTGTGGCACGAAATTACAGAGTAGATAATCCCAGGGCACTTTGCATGAAAACGCAGTCCATTCAATCAGTCAATCAATTTGTTTTTTTATCACATTCAGTCCAACAACAATTCAAAATCAATCCTATTTTAGCTTTCCTTTATTGGCTCCCTGTTAAATCCTAAATTAAAAATTCTCCTTCTCACATAAAAAGCCCTTAATGATTTAGCTCCATCATACATCAGAGATCTGATTGTTCCATATATTCCTAACAGAGCACTTCGTTCTCAGAGTGCAGGTTTACTGGCGGTTCCTAGTGTCTTTAGAGTCTCTAGAAGTGGAATGGGAGGCAGATCCTTTAGTTATCAGGCTCCTCTCCTTTGGAACCAGCTCCTAAGTTTTGATCCGTGATGCAGACACCCTGTCTACGTTTAAGGCTAGGCTTAAAACTTTCCTTTTTGATAAAGCTTATAGTTAGAGTGGCTTAGGTTCTCCTGAGCTATCTCTGTAGTTATGCTGCTATTGGCTTAGGCTACTGGAGGACATGATCACTATTTGCTGTTCTTTCAGCTTTTAACTATATGTTCTCTCTTTGATTTTTCTCAACCTAGAAGTTATATCTGGCCTGGCTAGATGGCGCTATATAAATAAACTGAATCAAATTGAATTAAAAGCGTCAAAACATCAAATTTAAAACACTTGCTCAATCAAGCACCTGCCATTTGATAAAGCTTCATAGGTTTACTGAGCACAGTTTTTGGAGCTCTGTGATTTTTGCAAAACATTCAAACAATTGTGGTGAAAACTTCCCTTTAAGAATACCTACAAAGCATTTTTCATTTTCAATGCTCAGGCAGATGCTAAATAAAATAACTTAAATAAAGAAAAGCTTCAGCTTATTTGTCTTGCAGGAAGTTTTATTTACAATAATTTAGTTATTGTAACTTAACTTTGTTTAACATAACATCATTTTGTCATTCACCGATGATCTCGATATCAGTCAGTCAGTCATTTTCTACTGCTTATTCCATAGTGGGTCGTGGGGGAGCTGGTGCCTATCTCCAGCAGTCTATGGGCAAGAGGCAGGGTACACCCTGGACAGGTCGCCAGTCCATCGCAGGGCAACACACAAACAACCATGCACACACTCATTCATACACCTAAGGGCAATTTAGAGTTACCAATTAACCTAACAGGCATGTCTTTGGACTGTGGGAGGAAGCCGGAGTACCCGGTGAGAACCCACGCATGCACGGGGGGAATATGCAAACTCCATGCAGAAAGAACCCAGGCCAGGAATTGAACCCAGGACCTTCTTGCTGCAAGGCAACAGTGCTACCAACTGCATCACCGTGCAGCCCTATGATCTCGATATATTTTCTGAAATTACATAGAAGTACTGCATTTTGAAAGCAAAACTGTGTGGAAGTAGGATTAGCAAAAACAAATAAAGCAGTTTCTTGGTGGCAAATTCATTACTAAAATACACTGCTTGTCTTGCTCTAATGCTTGAATTTTAAATACAACTGTGACCAATGCATGCATTTAAAGATACATTGATTTTTCTTCCTCTTTTGTTTAACCACTGGAAGCACTAAAAGTAATGCCCTAATAAACAGAGCAATTTTACTGTATCTATGGTGCATGCACAAGCTTTGTAAAGCAGAGATTTAGTCTTTATTGATTTTATTCATTACATCTAGCAGCAGCTGAAAGTCAGCAGTGCATCAGTAAGCCAGAAGAAAAAAAGCTAAAGCTACCTAAGTTTTTATTGTTTACAATTGTTTTTGTTTTTTTTATCTTTTTGTGATGTTAAGATGGAAGATTAAAGAATCAAGCTTTTATTGTCAAGAGGACAATCACAGCTCTCTGTGTTCCTGTCACAGCTTCAGCTGATTCCTCGGAGGATTTGGATCAGTCGGCAATCCGACTTCAGTCTGTTGGACGCTTCCTCATTACGTGTCTGGATCTCTTCCTCCTCTGGATTCTGTGCCTCATCCCCAGACTGAGAAGGTTAGTGGCTTTATCTAACTCCTTGCAAATCAAATCCTGAGTTTTATTCAGCCACTAACTAGTCTCTCTGTTCACAGTGGTTCCTGGAAGCTGACTGCTGTTCTCCTGCTCTCTGAAGGATTAATATTATAATTTTTCCTCTAGCACAGGATTAATTCCTTACCATAGATGACTTAATGAGCTAATTACCTCTATTAGAAAGATTGGATTAGAACCAGCTCTTACCAGTAAACTCCCAAGGATTATTAATGTCTTTTGATTTGTTTTTCTGTGTTTGATTTTCTGTATCATTGTAATGTTTTTCCTCATGTACAGCGCTTTGAGTGCCTTGTTGCTGAAAAGCGTTATATAAATAAACTTGACTTGACTTGATATATAAAACAGGCTCTAAGTAGCCTAATAATGTAAGGTTTTTTGGCACCACAGCTGCTATGTAGTAGGCTCTGCCATTGCTTTAGCCTCTGCAAAAGATAACTTAACAAGTCTCTGACACAAACAATCCATGTTCTCCAAAACCATTTTTACTGTAGTTTTACTAGCCACACCCAGGCCTGATTACTGCAAGAAATCTCTTGAATAGAACCTCTCTGTAAACACAGGGTAGGCTGACATCAGGAGGTTGTAAAAAAACCCAGCACAAAATCTAAAGCCCTGCACGACCCACTTGCCTCACTTAAGGTCAGTGTTCATTATTCAACAATAAGTAGACTGGTACAAATGACATCCATGGAGGAGTTCAAATGTCAAAACCACTGCTGACCAAAAAGAAAATAATCTTTGACTACAATACATCTTGACTATCCCCAGTACTTTTACGTAAAACATTCTGTGGACTGACGAGACAGAACATTTTGAAAGGTATGCTGCCTGTTTCATCTGCTGCAAACTAACACAGCATTTCCGAAAGACAACACCTACCAATTGACAAACAGGGTGGTGGTAGTGGGATGTTCTTGAACTGCTTTGCTGCCTTTGGTCCCGGACAACTTGCAGTAATCATGGAACTGTGAGTTCTGCTCTCCACCAGAAAATTCTAAAGCTTAATGTTTTTGGCCTTAACAGACTTGGGTTATGCAGCAGGACAGTGACACAATTGTCATTTGCCTTTAAGATTTTTATTCAACAATGCTATACATCTAAAATATGTGTAATCCAATTTTAGAGTTTATATCCATACAGTTTGTGCATATATCAGAAGTTAAAACTGAACGTAATAATACCTAAACACATTTTAATGAGGTGATAAATGTCACTGTTTGATAGGCTGAGTGAAAATATTCTATGGAGAAATACAACAGCTAAAGACATAAGTACTGTCATCTTCATGTTATCTGTAGAAAGATCATTTATGCTACACATCCCCTCCTTCACTTTACCATCCTGAGCTAACGGCTGATTGACAGTTTTTTTTTTATTACATCCTCCTCACGACCAAACTTTTATTACTTCTGCTTATGTCTGACCTTTTTGGCTGCTTTCTGTTATGAAAACTTGGTTATGATGTCTGTCTGGATGATAGTATTAGACACAATCATTCTGATGTCCCAATAAGAAGAGCGATAGTGATAAAATGCCAGCTGTTTTGGATCTGTCTTTTCTAGCTGTTACTCTCCCCTGCTGCACTTGCCACTCTTTATAATAGAGCGTCTTATCTTTATGTTGCAGCCCAAGGAGAAGGTTTATCAAATAATGAACACATCACGTTTTAGATTGAAAATATATCTTTCTGTATGTATCATGCCTGAATCTAAGACAATAGCATGAGTCATACTCCTTTACACTTAATCCCACGATTTGCTTTGGATGGCACAGAAGAAACATCCACGTTTCACACTTTAACAGACACAATGACAAACACCAAATACGTGGGCAAATATTATCATGTAACATAGTTTGCTTTACTATGGAATTAGTCAATATAGACTTAAAATAGCTGTAGGATTCATGGTTGTAAAAACAGAGGTGCTATTTTTTCTAACTGCCAATACCTCTGCCAGGGCTTTTTTGGCTGCTTTCTACCAGCTTTACTCCAGTTTCTTTTGCCTGCTTTGGCATTTACTGACTTCAAGATATCCAGGAAGAATTTTAATGGAGGCACAAGGATAGAGGAGCTGAAAGTTGCTAAATGAAAAGCAGTAAAATCTGCGTTACATCTGGTGGTAATACATTTTGAGATGGTTTCTGCATAAGAAAGGCCAGGATTTCCTCTCCTCTATTTCCTCATTTCCTCACATCTGAATTTGCATGTAAAGGACTGAGAAATCAAGGATGTTAAAGGGAATATATTCTGCACCACAGAAAGAGAAAAGATCTGAGGAAGCATACGTTAGGATAATAAAAAGACTGAGTTGTGTCTACATCTGCCTTCTACCCCTGTTTTTATATCCTCTTCTTGACTCCTCTTTCGTTGCATCTTTATGCCTCTCACTAGACATACAAGCAGAAGAGTTAGGGGAAATGTCCTTTGGATTTAGAGTCACAGTCAATCAATCAATCAATCAATCTTTATTTATAGAGCACTTTACACACCCAGAGTGGCCAAACTGCTATACAGGTCCATAAAATTTAAAAGAAAACAAAAACATAGAAATTACCGGTAAGTCTCAAACACCTAAAATATAACAAATAGACAAATAAAAAATAAAAGAACAGCTACAAACAGTAAAAATAGAGGTCAAAAGAAAATACAAGTCTATGTTGCACACTTAAGCAATATCAGAGGTGTGCAATAGTGGAAAATAACAAAAGAAAACAAGTACATAGGTCTGATGTGCTTTACACTGCTGGGTGCGATGGTCTACTGAATGACACATGCATACATATTTAGGACCCAGGGCTGCCCTCAGTGCCTGTCAGAGTTGACCATGTTTTGATAATAATTCTCCCTCTGCTAGTGTTGGACCACTTGTTTGATGAATATTGGACCAGTTGCACGTTGCTGGACGCCACTATGCCTTTCCAACGTCATCGGCCATTTTGTATCCCAGGACAGTCCACTACTACAAATCCCAGCGGGTACCGCAGCTGATAGGATGGGGGCGTCGCAGCTCTGAGGCCACAGTGAACTATATAACAGAGGATGAGACGGCCCACCATTGCTTTTCACGCGAAAAAGTCCCACGTGGATTTTATTCATTCTTCTTCGTTGAGAAAACTAAGCAAATTAAGCTTACAGGAATAAGAAGGCTTGTAAGTTTTCAACTTTACCGATCGAAGACGTGAGTTCAACACGTAACCAAAAAACCACGGAGTTTTCAAGGAGACGCAATTTTTCCTCCTTGTTTTTGTACCAGTCGACTAGTGACAATCCGTCATAATTTTTCTACCTTTCTGCCACGGAGGCCACCAAGGAAGAAAACGGACTGCTTTGCTGAGTATCTGTGGACACGTGGAACTCTTCACCCCCCCCCTCTCTCTCTCTCTCTCTCCCTCTGCTCAGAGGAGACAACGACAAGTAAAATCCACCTTTTATTTTTATTTCTTCATTAGAAATAGCTTGGGCAAATTAGAGGAGGTTTTAGTGCGATGTAAAATCGCCCCTTATAGTCTAATGTGTTCTGAATTGTATGTGCATGCAACATCTTATTGAAACTTTAATGTGCTGTGGATATCTGAAAGCTGCTGTCCTTTTCAAGCTGTGTGTGTTTCGCTGCGTTGTTGTAACATCTGAGAGCAACTCAGGGCACCTTTTAAAGTTGGACTGTTATAACCTCATGGTGAAATTCTACCGTTTCCTTTGTTTCCAACTTCATGTTTTACTTGTTTGCCGCCAAAAAGGTTTATGATCCTCTGTGTTGAGTTTACAACTTTGCTTGGGGGTTTTATGACTGCCCTTGTCCCGCTGAGCTACAGTTTCTGGCGGGCCGCTTCCCAAAACTCCGCTCCGCGTCACATTATCATTTGTTTGCCATAACTGCTGGTTTGATTCCATACACACCCACTGCTGTTTTGTTTTATCTGTTTAGTTAGATTTTTTGTTTTGTTTTACCCTTTCTATGTAGAACTTTGCATGTTTGATTAGGTGAAGATTATTGAATCAGAATAGCGAGGTGTATCAGGCTGTTGATTTAATAAATATTCATGTAGATAAAGTGAAGTCGTTTGTGTTTATTTTGTGCAAGAGTGATTTGTCCATCAAAATAAGGTTAAAGTTCCCCACGTTTCGGCAGAAACGGTTGATTAAACAGTGACATCTAGTAATAGTTATCAATTATTACTGAGTATTTAACGGTTGTAATTATCAAAGCCGTTGAGCCACAATTACAAGGACAGAAGACATCTCTGGTTTCGATTCATAAATGAGGATTTTTGGTTAAGAAATTGATTTTCTCAAATTATGATTTTAATTATAATTCTTGATGAATATTAATTCATCAGTAATCATAATCCCAACACCAGGATACTAAAGTAGTCAACAAACATGTAAATACACAATTTAAAATGAAGACTTAAGAACATAACACTGGAATTAAAAGCCAAATGTGGAAGGTGGGTCTTTAGAAGGGACTTAAAATCAGTCAAGGTACTGGGAATCCTTAGAGTAAGAAGAACATTTTTCCATAGTCTGGGAGGAACAACAGAAAAGGCTCTGTCTCCTCGGGCCACAAGACGAGTCCTAGGAACATCTAAAAGCAACATGATTTCTGACCTTAAACTTCCCCTGGGAACGTAATTGTTAAAAGCTCTGTTAGATAAGGAGGTGTCTGCCCACTTAAACATTTAAAACCCAATATTAAAATCTTAAAAATAAATCCTAAAACACAGGCAACCAGTGTAGGGAGGATAACATAGATAACATGGGGGTTACTGTCACTCTTCCTGCATTTGATGCCCTTTTTGCCAAAAGTTTTTCTCGGTTTATCATTAAACTCTGTTTTCACCATGCTTCTTCCACAATCCTGTGTGCATTTTGATCCAGCTCCTACCTCACAGTTCATGACAAGACGACACTACTATCAAATGTTTAATAAAATTATCAAAAGCAATTTTTGATAGCAGTAGCAGTAGTAAAAAAACTCAATGGACCAAAGGCACTGCTGCATTCGGATAACATGTCAGTTTTCCTAAAACAATAAGCTCTGTCTTATATTCATTCAAATGTGAGAAGTTTATCTCCATCCAAGTTTTAATGTCATCTAAAACAGCTTAACAGATTCCGTGCTGACTGGCTCCCACTAGCTCTTAATGGGAGCTAAATTTGCAGATAATCAGCAAAACAATGAAAAGACATACCATACAAATAGACCCCAAGGAAAGCATATACAGTAATAAAGGAATAGGCTCTAACGCCACTTTTCCACTCCACAAATAATATGGATTGCTAGGAATTGTTAAGTATTACCTCAGATATTTTTGAACTGGTAGAGCAGCACCAAAATTTAGATTTTTTATTTTGATTTTTGGAGGGCACTGTGGAATAGTGGTAAAGGATGGAGCCTTGAGCTACCCCACGATTCAAAGAAGCCTTGGATGAGGAAAGCTGACCCAACTGGATCGGAAAATATCTGTCAAATAGGTAGTAGAGAAACCAAATGAGAATTGTGCCTTTAACACTGGAAAAGTGGTCCAGATGTGATAATAAAACATCACGATCTATCCCATGATAAAAACAGCAAAATCTTCCAAGTCTGCAATTAAAAGCAGAACATTAAAAATCATAATTGCTATTTCTATGCAGTGACATAATTTGAAACCGGACTGAAATTTGTGAGTAATACTGTGTAGCTGTAGCTGCTTATGAAGTTGGAAATAAACAACCTTCTCATAATATTTTAGAAAGAAAAGACAATTTAGAAATAGGCGTAAAGTTTGAGAGAACATTAGGATCTAAGCTGCACTTTTAAAGAAGGGGTTGGATCACACCATGTTTAAAGGCAACTGGGACACAGCCTAAGAAAGAGAGGTGTAGATTAAATTAACAATGTAAGGACCTGCACCTGCATCCACTAAAGACCTCCTTCGGTAGTTGTGGAGGAATACTGTTGCATGGACAAAATTAAGGCTTCAGCTTCCTATCTCCAACAACTGGCATTAAGCACTTTATCACTGAAATCTTTAAAAACTATTCAAAAAGTGAAACAGAAGCAGTTAGGAGAGAATTCAGTGAGTTAAAAAGAGCTTGAGGCTTGTCATTGTTTTTAGACATGTTGGAAAAATGTATATAAGTCATCATTGTTTAGTTTAAATCATGTTTATGTCTGAAGTTCTAGTTAAGGTGATTCCTATGATTGCTTTTTTAGTGTGAAAAAGTGTTAAGTGCAAGGTTAAGGAAGGTGTCTGGAGTGGATCACTCTCTGGACATGACAAGCCTATGTCATATATGGGAATGACTACTCTTTTAGGTTGAAATCTCTGTAAGAATTGGCTGAACCAATTCCCGCTTTTTGCTTGTAGGAATGTGAGTTGTAAATAAAAGGCTGTTGCAAGGATTTTCCCTTCATGAGAAGGAAGTAGCTGTTCTGGCAGAGGACTGTTTCACCCTTGCAACTCACACTTACTTAGTTCACTTGTGTCTTATTTTACACAAGTCTGTGTTTATCAGCTTTCTAACTGTAACATTTATTTGGTCCTTCAAACCGGAGCGATAGAAATCTGCCGCCCGGGGCCCTTCAGAACGTCTGGAGAACGAAAATCCTGCACAGTGAATTCTGTGTTGGTAACCGTTGTATCGTCCGAGGGGCACCGGGAAGGTGGATCAATGCGTTTCGACAGACAGTGTGAAGGAACGCACAGGTAAGACAGAACCAACTAAGTATATAAAGAGAAATACGCAAGCCAGTAAGCTTGGCCTTAGCACTAGATAAGTACGCGAGCCGGTATGCTCGGCGATTAACATAACTGCAGCTTTTGAAGAGGCCTGATAATAAACAAGGGATGTGTATGAATGCAGAATCACATGATTCACTCAGTCAGAAAACCCGAAACCTTGCTGGTGTTAACATAAAATTGTTGATTGTTTAGGTTTGTCGTGGGGAATTCTGATTTGGATATTAGGTGCCGACACAGATATCTGGATCGAAACACCAGAGCGACAGTCTGAGGAGAGTTCATGAAACCACAGTCCGGAGGAAGAAGTACAGAAAAGGGGTGACCTTTCCGTCTCAGAGCTACATCTCTGTCAGACACATAAAATCTAACTCTTGTGAAGTGAAAAGTCAGTTGTTTTTTTTTTTGCTCTGGTGTTAACAGATGCTGAGCAAACGATGACCTCCTCCTTAGCCACTAAGGAGGCCTGACTCAGGGGTGAAAGGTTGCACACCATGTTGGAACCATCTGGTCTGGCAAGCAACTTTAATCTCTAATATAACAGAATGAAAATATCAGGGAATGGCAGGTTGTTTCTAAACTTTTTTGAAGTATTAGAAAAGCGGTTTGAACACATGTTCAATATTCTTACTTTTATTTAGTTGTTTGATTGTCCAGACCACATTCATTTTGTGGATCTACAGAAGAGTTAAGATCATCTCCACCTGGGGATTCTGGGAAGGGGGATGCCTGAGTTACTTTTGGAGCATTTCTGGATATTGCATTACCAAAGCAGTAGATGTATTTAAAGCCGATCTCATTTGGAGTACAGGTAGAAAAGCTCCCTTTCTTTTCCTGTTTCCTTTTGTGTTCATCAGACACAGTTCCGGAAGCTCAGGGTTGCCTCACTGGTTTTTGCAGATTATGTGATTCTGTTTACATAGAATGGACATACAGTTTGGGATGTTGTCAGGAGTGATAAGGATGTTTATCCAGTCAGTGACTAAGAAGGAGAAAAGCTCTGAATTTAGTTATCCATCTATGTGTAAAATTTCAATCATGGTCATGAGAAGACCAGCAATCTTCTGATTGCTGATTTCTAGCCATATCAGCATCCTGTTTTTTTTTTTTTTTGGGACTTTAATGCAGATTTGACATACTTTCCCAACCCAAGCCCCTTTCCTGTTTCTTTTGCAACCTTGGTTTCACTGGTAGAGGACTCTCCTGGTTCTACTTCTCCAACTCAGCACAGCTGATAATCATGGGAGGCTCAACCTCTGCCCCAGAAATTCCTCAAAGTTTGGTTCTCTGACTCATTCTGTTTATAATCTGCATACTCCTCCTTGGTCTGATCACTCACCACCAATTCATTGCTGACCATACACATTAGGATATTGGTACCAAATCCATACAGCTTTCCCTGTAATTACTTGTAAACTGTTCAAATGAATTTAGAAAAAAAAAATTTCATCTAACTTCCTCATAAATCTCCACTGACTCCCTTTCAAGTCCAAAATTCTTTAAATGCAAAAGCTCTCAGTAGCTATCAGGCGTCCTTCACCTTTACTCAGTGTCATTGGATGCATGTTTTAGGCATGTCCTTGTGAGAGAGAGAACCCTAGGTAGGATTTGAAAATACCCCAGGATTCCTGGTTTCCCAATACAAGACTGCATCAATGACCCGACTTCGAAAAAAACAACAAAATGGGTGAAGATGGATCAATAAGGGAATGTATACTTAATCTGGAGTGTGATAGGGATCACTGTCTGTCACCTAGGACAAATGACTGTATCAGATTGCAGCATTGCTTTAAACCTTATTATAATTATGATTTAAATGTCACAGATACCATAAGGAGCCACATATAATGTACAGGGGTTGGACAATGAAACTGAAACACCTGGTTTTAGACCACGATAATTTATTATTATGGTGTAGGGCCTCCTTTTGCAGCTAATACAGTGTCAATTCGTCTTGGGAATCACACATACAAGTCCTGCACAGTGGTCAGAGGGATTTTAAGCCATTCTTCTTGCAGGATAGTGGCCAGATCACTACGTGATACTGGTGAAGGAAAACGTTTCCTGACTCACTCCTCTTAAACACCCCAAAGTGGCTCAATAATATTTAGATCTGGTGACTGTGCAGGCCATGGGAGATGTTCAACTTCACTTTTATGTTCATCAAACCAATCTTTCACCAGTCTTGCTGTGTGTATTGGTGCATTGTCATCCTGATACACAGCACCGCCTTCAGGATAAAATGTTTGAACCATTGGATGCACATGGTCCTCAAGAATGGTTCGGTAGTCTTTGGCAGTGACGCGCCCATCTAGCACAAGTATTGGGCCAAGGAAATGCCATGATATGGCAGCCCAAACCATCACTGATCCACCCCCATGCTTCACTCTGGGCATGCAACAGTCTGGGTAGTACGCTTCTTTGGGGCTTCTCTACATTGTAACTCTCACGGATGTGGGGAAAACAGTAAAGGTGGACTCATCAGAGAACAATACGTGTTTCACATTGTCCACAGCCCAAGATTTGCGCTCCTTGCACCATTGAAACCGACGTTTGGCATTGGCATGAGTGACCAAAGGTTTGGCTATAGCAGCCCGGCCGTGTATATTGACCCTGTGGAGCTCCCGACAGACAGTTCTGGTGGAAACAGGAGAGTTGAGGTGCACATTTAATTCTGCCGTGATTTGGGCAACCGTGGTTTTATGTTTTTTGGATACAATCCGGGTTAGCACCCGAACATCCCTTTCAGACAGCTTCCTCTTACGTCCACAGTTAATCCTGTTGGATGTGGTTCGTCCTTCTTGGTGGTATGCTGACATTACCCTGGATACCGTGGCTCTTGATACATCACAAACACTTGCTGTCTTGGTCACAGATGCACCAGCAAGACGTGTACCAACAATTTGTCTTCTTTTGAACTCTGGTATGTTACCCATAATGTTGTGTGCATTTCAATATTTTGAGCAAAACTGTGCTCTTACCCTGCTAATTGAACCTTCACACTCTGCTCTTACTGGTGCAATGTGCAATCAATGAAGACTAGCAAACAGGGTGGTCCAATTTAGCCATGAAACCTCCCACAGTAAAATGACAGGTGTTTCAGTTTCATTGTCCAACCCCTGTATACTGCAGCTTAAAACCAGCCAGGCTCTGCCACCAGGAGTGAAAAGGAAAAAGTCAGCCTATGTTCTCTTCACTTCATTCTTCTTTTAGTTGTTTTGTTTGCAACAAAATGTGTTTGGTGCCTGCAAATTGAAAGGAGTTTCTACTTGCAGAGCAAGAAAAGTACAGGCTTAACATTGTTTTTCAGTTTGAATGAAAAATTTACTCAGCTATCACGTGAATTATTGCACATAAATATACTACTTGTAAATATAGTACTTACTTGTGGGACATTTACTGTTTGTCAAAGCGATGTGTTTCAATAGCTTTTTGGAGATGTTAGAAATGTCTCTGACATGCAGTCAGAGTCCAGAGACTATGTGAATCATAAGATATAAAATATAGACTGTGAGCTGCAAAGACTGGAAGACATTCATCTGTGTTCCAACTCTTGTGATATCAATTGATGCCCAACAATCTTCTGACTCCTGCTGATGTAGGGTACATCAATATCCTTCTTCTTTTAGACCTCTGCAGTATTTGACACCATTCTCCTTTCCCACCTCTCCGGCTACTTTGGTTTTGTTGGATGACACTGTCTTGGTTTCAGTCCTACCTTTCTCCAACCGGACATAGTTGTTAGTTTCGTTGTCCGATGAGCTAACCCCTCCCCTCTATTTCTCTATTTCTAAAGGGATTGCTCAGTCCAGCTCTCCATCCAACGAGTCCGGACTTCCCTAAACCTGGAAGGTCTTACTAAGCAGGTTTACTGGAAAATCTGTTTAAGCTGGTGTTGGGAAATGACACGCCTAACCTCTAACAGCCTGCATCCAAAAGTCTTGCCCTTCTTCAACTGGTGGTCTGGATGACCGAGTAGCCCACAGCAGTCATCCACTCCTCGACAGTCACTTCTGTTAACCGCTGCTCATTCCCTCTTTTGCAACTTGAAATTGGTCTATGGGTTAGGTTGATTTTAGTGGCTAGGCACGAGCCCAAGGGCATTGTTTTAACAATTTGGCTTAAGGCAACCTATAAAAACCTCCTAAAATCATTTGGAACCAGGCAACAAGAGTTTTTACCACTAACGAAAAACCCAAAAATAAGATGACTCAAATAATTGACTGTCCATAATAAATCTAGAATTTTATATGCTTTCTTTAATTAGTAATGCTTTTGCAGGGGTCAGTAACAGCTTAAAAATCAGCAAAACCTAACAATTTGAATAATATAAATAAATCAATCAACTTAACCTATCTCTCCCTAATGCTGAAACTGGTAAGGCTGAAGAGGCTTTGGAGACGGAGGCTCACCATGGATCCGAATGGAATGATTTCTTTAGTAGGCAACGAGTGATTTTCTTCTTGGGTGAAAGGCAAATCTTCAGTTTTCTTCCTCTAAGTGGACAGGCGCTAATGCTCGGGGTTTCGATGGTCAAGTTGGAAAAAAAATAAATAAATAAATAAATTTAAACATTTTAAAAAACAGAAACTTTGTTGGCATATGTTTCAAAAGTCGCTAGCTTCCAGAGGATGAATAGTTGAAGGAAACCTTTGAGTTGTAATTGAGGTTGGTTCAGGACTTCCAGTAGCCTGAAACTTAGAGCAATCAGTTATTCACTGACCAAGTTCACTTCAGTTGTCTTTGTAAAAATGCAACAGATGAAATTCAGATTCTCAAATTTGAGTTGCAGCTCTTCTCAGGGCACACGGGTTGATCCTCTCTATAATGCAGAATTTTCAGCGGGACTGCGTGTTCCAGTCTTCTGATTCATCTGTAGCTTCTCTTTCCATCCGATCTTGTTCGCTGGTCTTCTGCGAGGAAACAACCCCGTTTCTTTCTTTGGCACAGTTTTTATAGTGCAGATAGCCTCACTGCTCATCCCTGTTGCCGGGCAAGCTTTCCCATCATTGAGTTACACGGTCACCGTGACTTTTCGGTGCTGTTTCCCAGCCTCCGTAGACAGAGTCGTAAACAGCCCGCAGCTGGCTCCCTGTGTTATGACTTCCGTCTGTTTTTCGGCCTTCACGACTCCCGCTCCCGTCCTGGTGCTATGACTCTTGTCTGTTTTTCAAACTTCAGACTGATGAAAAACAGCGTGCACCTGGCTTCACGTTTCTCGCTCCCATGCTTGTTATGACTTGAGCTTGCTCGTTGACCTTCTATCCATGCCCAGTTTCCATGAAGCTGGCCCTCCTCTGCCCCTCCCGTCCTGATGTTATGACTCTGCCTCTGGCTCCCAGACCATGGTGCCCTCCTTATCTGCTCAGCCTCAAGCTTTCTTACACAGTATTTCTCCCAGTCAACCAGGGTGTGCCTCAAGGTCTGGTTCTTGAACTCCTTCTGTTTATAATCCACATACGTGTTCTGGTAAGGCACGTTTGTCAGATTAAAAGTACCCTTAGATAATAACAACCTTTAAATATACTTTTTTTTTCTGTTTAAATTTTTTATTTTTTTTATTGGTCTGATGTAATATTCTAATCCTAAATGTCATGTTTTCTTTGGCTGTAAGTGGGAAGTCATCATAATTAACAGAAATCAAGGCTTAAAAACAGTGTGTGGAATTAATCTATATAATGTGTTTCACTTAGTGAAATAAGTTACTAAAAAAGGAACTTTTCAATAATATTCTAATTTATCAAATATGACCATAAATGTAACCTACTCATGTGAAATTTTCTGGTAGTCAAAGAGTTCTGGGCTTCTCGGGAATGTTGTAAGTATCTCCAACTTGCAGTCTGCAAATACATGAGTCATGTGGTATAAAATATAAACTGCCAAGAATGAGAGACAGCATCTGGAATGTGTTGAGAAACTCCTAAAGAACTGAAGAAAAAAGAAGGTCTGTCTCAGAGGAGAAAATAGATGACCGCAGAGAGATAAATTTAGATGTCCACTGCAGGTTTAAGGCTTTCTTCTTGGAGAGGCTGCAGTGTATGCTCACTTGATTTATTTAGCAGCATGTTCAGGCTGTCTCTCCTATGGCAATGTGGATAGCTTCTTTTCACCACTGACATATTTTCTCAGGTGCAAGGAGAGTTGTTTTTTTAACATAATTTGTTAAACTATTTGTCTTCCAGTTCCACTTCACCTGTGTTTCTAAAGCTGTGATTTATTTTAAGAGCAAGAGTTTGCATTCATTTTCATTGTGGCCTTGTGGATGTTTTGTGTGCACAGTAATTGACTGTGTAGAAAAAGCAAATGCAATCTTTGTGTGAAAGTAATATAAATGTATGTGAGGCTATGCCAGAAATATTACCCATCAAGTCCCCAATTACATTTGTTGAGCACTCTCTGTAATATGAAAACTGAAAACTTGAATGCTTCAAGGAAAACTGTGATCCAATTGAAACCAGTTATTTAAAATTACAGTCCGATTTCTTTGGTCATGAAGTGCCGAGAACTAAAAGGTTGCCCACCAGCAGACTGAAATGAACGTTGACAGTTCATCTGCTTTTGTTTAGTGTTTGTAATGTTCTCAGTGCCACAGTCTTTGAGAGGGACTACCACATTTAGACACAGATTAGGTTTTCCACACAGGACATGTTCACACTGTGAGATGAGACCAGTGGATCGGCACGACACTATACCAGCTCTGAATCTCTGATCTCCTATTTTAATAATATCTGTGACCAAGACAGAAATTGATTGTCTTTCTCATGCAGAGAGAGCTGCCCTTCAGAGGACTCACACAGTGGGAGAGTGTTATCATCCGCTGACATATTGGATGTTACAAGAGGCAGACTGATCAAACACGTCCTGAATCAACATTGGCAGCCTGGGACAAACGCACTGATTAAAATGCCATGGCACTGACAAATGAAAGACCACACATGCAAATGACCGAACAAATTTGCTGTATGAATCACAGAAGTTGCTCCTTTTTTGATGTCTATTTGTTGTGGTACTGATGTAACCTTTGGGGGATATGTTGGGAGAGTCAGTTTGATGCCACTTACTGTGCAGGGTGGGTTAATAGAAACAATTCCAGTCGCACTAACAATTGTTTTGGTCATATGGTTGAAAAGAAACAGCTTAACAGATGGTTGGGGGAAATAATTGATTTTCTCATTTCATAGAAAGGTTTTCATCACAAAATGCAGATTTTTAATCACAGCATTAGTAAATATATAAAACAAGGTAAGCTCAAACCAAACAGGCACAATTAGTACTATCTAAATCAATTTTAAGTCTTCATAACATAAGATAGAGCAGAATAATGAAGTGAAAGGAAAAGGGTAAATGGCTTTCAACATTAACAAAATAAAAATCTGAAAGTGTGGCGTTTATTTATTTTCAGCCCATTTTTCCCTGTTACTCCTAAATAAAAGTCACCTAATTGATAAACACAGTTTACCAGTGGATTTTAATCTCAGTATAAATACACCAGTTCTGTAAGGGGCGCTGAGGTTTGTTATAGAACATTAGAGAACAAACAGCTTCATGAAGACCAAGGAATACAGCAGACAGGTCAGAGAGAAAGCTGTGGAGAAGTTTAAAGAAAAATTGTTATAAAAGAATATTCAAAGCTTTGAGCATTTTACAGAGTGCTATTCAATCCATCCAAAAATGTTAAACGTACAGCACAGCTGAAAACCTAACAAAACTGACAGGCCAAGAAGGAGAAAATTCATCTTAAAAGCAGTAAAATATTTGATGGTAAATATGGAGAAGCTGCAGGTGGGCAAAGCTGTTGACAACTATTAGTTGAGGACTGAAATAAAGTGCTCTTGTCAGATAAAACCAAAATCTCTTCACATTTCTATTTTAAAAACAAAAATAGAAAAACATATCATTTTTCTTGCTTCATAATAATGTGATACTCTTTGTTGTCTGTAAAACCCCCAAAAATACTCTGAAAGGTGTGATAGTAATGTGAATATTTTTTAGAAAGAAAATAAATTTCCATCCTTCTTGTGTTTCCAAAATGCATGCCCAACTTTTATATCAATAGAGTAGAATGACTTAGACAATAATGCTGCACTCCATTCGTTTCAGATGTGGGAACCCTGTCACGTCCCATTTAATGGTGTTCCTATGGCAAGTCAGGAGGAACATGCATGCTGTGGGATATTGGCAATACAAGCAAATAATGGCACAGTTTGTAGATTCAAACTCGGAGTCGACATGTTCACAGAGGATGTACAGTATTATGTGTATGACTGAACTATTAGGATACAAACCCTTTCAAGTGCAAATTAACGGTTTATCAATACATGCCAGGCCCACCACAGCCATATTGAATTTTGGGGTTGAGATGTGTGAGCAACCTTTGGCTTGCACGCTTGAAATTCTGATTTCAGTGTGTTCCTGTTGATTTCTTTAACTTAATGTTCGGATATTCTAGCTTTTGAGTAGAACTTATTAAATAATACAATTTCTAAAGTTATGAGTGTGAACATTGCTTAGTTCATTCTAAAATGTGACCAGTTAGCCCCATGCAGTGATAGGTTTTCCACGTCAGTTGGGGTTAAGAGACAGATAAAATGTAATGAAGACTGTTAAAACAGTTCAACAGCAATATTGTCATTTGTTACTGCAAAAGGATTTACAGAAAACAAGTCTCCTGTGTCCTAGCTGCACATTTTTTGATGTAATATCTTACACAAGGTTTTTTGGGGGACTGAAAATATTCTTGTTGCTACGTAGTAAAATAATTCATATTAAACTATGGTGTGTATAGTATACTGAACATAATCACCTTAATGATAAAGAATTTGTAGCAAAGGACCAAAAAGGTAATGCATTCATTTCCATCAATTTTGTGCATTCCTATGGTTTCTAAGTAGCATCTCTGCTGCTGAAAACACAATAGTCTCACACAGTTCATAAAATCCACAAAAAACTATGTATTGATTCAGGTCCAGTGAAATGATTTTGTCACTTTGCCATTTCCCTGTAAAGAGATGGCAGTCTGCAACTTTCATCCAGACCATTTGGTATCATTTTTACAGAGTAAAATGATTTGGATAGACCTACAGATGCCTAAAAGCTCCAAATAAATGATACACCAAAATGTGCCCAAAGTGGCACACCATTTATGTGTAATGGCATGAAATTACACTGGTAAAAGCCAAACACCCAGGAATGAACCAAGTCATAATTGAAAAAAAAACATCTCTCGTTTGACTTTCACAAAAGCTCTGTTACACTAAAATGTATGCAAGGCGTCAGTATCCAGTATCCTTAGATGGTGTAAAATGTGAGACCCAAATAAAGGCAAGAAAGGATTACTTACAGTACCTTAATACTTTGGAAGAAATAAATTGAAAATGCTGTTGAAGAAGAAACTGGAAATATGAAAATCCAAACATCTGCAAATACAGAGAACATTCCAAAAGGGGTCTACGAGAAATCCATGACAATGCCAACAATATGCCGAGGAAAAACAGAAAACTGGAAGCAAAAACGCAGAAGGATCAACTGATGCAGTGCAGGTGTTATAGTTAGCAGCCTGAAATCTGGTCCATGGGGGTTTTGGTGAAAAAAAAGTACACCCAAACATATCTTTAGGATATCACAGTGTGTTTAATTATCTGAAACTTTTAATTATGACAACCAAAGCAATATCAGAAATACTTTTTTCACAGCACTGTGTGAGGTGTTTTAATAGGAATTCAAAATCTTTTTATCTTCATTCTGCTATTAGATTATTACAAAATGCAGTTATAACATCCAAAGTTTTATTTCTACTTCTGCTTGGGGACAAAATGTACTTCTTCATTGAATCAAGGACTATAATTGTCCGAAATGTCAATATGATACATCCAATCCATTTTCAATGCCTGCTTAATCCTTGCTGGGTCACAGGAGTGCCAATCTCCAGTGGACTTCCAGAGGCACACACAGGACTAATGACCATGGATTCACACGCCTAAGGGCAGCTGAGAATTATCATCTGACCTAACATGCCTGTTTTAGATGGTGAGAGTAAGTCTGAGTACCTGGAAAAGTCCATGGATGCACATAGATAATGTGTAAACTCTACACGGAAAAGGTGTGGGTGGGATTCAAACCCAAGACCACCTTGCGGTGAAGAAGCAGAGTAAACAACTGCTTCACAATGCAGACATCAATATAACCCAACCTCAGATATCTTAATTTCATGTTTAACTTTGGAAAATGTGGTAAACTGAACAGATTGAGCAAAAAGTATCTTCACTCCCTGTTTCATGACACACACATTTGCCTGTCACTGGCAGCTCAAATCTTCCTGCCTTGAGATGTACACAACCTGACAAACAGCAGCTATCTGTGTATTTTCACTTGACACAGCAAAGAGGAAGAAGACAGCAAAACATTTCATTTTTTTGTTGAAGAGCATGTCGCACAGTATTTATCAGCATGCAGCACCTGCATGCAGCCTCAGGGATTTAACATGTACAAAAACAACATTCAAACAAAATTTATTCATGACCTTACATATACAGAGGTGTAAAAAGAAGTATCTCCCCAATTACGGACTTCTTCTGAATGTTCAGATTGTGAAATGTATGTCAATATCAGACAAAGATAAAGTGATTAAATACAGATAGCTGTTTTGATTCATACATCCATCCAGTCCATCTCCAACAGGCTACACTCTGGACAGGTTTCAAATGATGATTTCATTTGAAAGTAATTCCTACTTGAACCTAATACCTGGTTGTGCTACCTTAGCAGCTAGCATACAGCACTTCTGATTACTGGCAATTAGCCTTCTTCATTACTGTGGAGGAGCTTTGGGTAATTTTATTCTCAGAATTAATTAGGCTATGTTGCAGGGTTTACTAGGATGCATTGCCTGCTCATTGGATTAAACTCTGGGCTCTGTCTAGAGATCACCCCAAACCTTTTTATTTTCCTTTTTTATTACCATTTACTGGTGGGCTTTGGATCATTGTTACTACTTAAGCTTTAGCTTTAGACCAGATCAATTCAATTCAATTCGATTTTATTTATATATAGCGCTAATTCACAACACGTGCCATCTGAAGGCACATTACAAAGTCAATTCAATCGAATCATACAGATTTCAAGTCAGGTATGTCGGTGTTTAGTTTTCTAGATGGCGTTGGAGAGCAGGAGCAGTGAGACAGGTGTTCTCCATTCACCGGTGATGAGGCTCCTGGAGTATTTAAGCAGGAAGCACCCAGCATGTCAGCGCTCGAGTGTTAGCCTTCATATATCATGTTGGTGACTACCTGGATGTTACCCAGGCTGGCCACCAATGGATTTTGCTTATGAGACCTCTTTCCAAGTTTCCCACAGATGGATCTACAAACTGGTGTCTCGCTAACGCTGTGCTGTTGGATTTCCTCCTTCTGATCTTTTCCTCGATTTGACCTCCAATCCTGCCTCCACGAAACCTGTCCACACTCCACTGCTCCACTCGTGCCCACCATACAATCCTCCAAACACTGTTAACGTCCAAGGGACTAAGTATCTTGGCAGAACTCACCTCCGTAGTCCCACGCTGTTTCCTCCGGCCAGACTCCCTCTCCTCCTGGCGGTTTGTCAACAACCAACTAGTAAGAAACAGAACACCATTAGTTTCCCATCTTAGTTACCGTCTTAACTTACCTATGCTTTCTTTCTTACAGCTTTGCCTACTGTGCCAAGACCGTACTTACGTCTGTGCTTTCAATAAATCTGTTAAACACTTCCTGGTTTCCTTTGAGCGTTTGCTGCATGTGGGTCAGAACTATCCGTAAAACGATGACAAGGTACATACATTCCAATTAATCCTAACTATCAAACAGTGCAGTCAGATTCAGTTTAAAATTGGTTAAACGTTTTTCTATCTAACCCAGCAGATTGCATGAAGTCAGGGACTTGCAGCATTTACTCCTCCTGGATGAGCATGTAGCAACAGTGGACAGTCATTTGCATTGACTTTGCAGCAATCCCTCATACTGAGCATGCATGTAGCAACAGTGGAGAGGAAAACTCCCTTTGGTTTTTTTTGTGAGCGGCCAGCTGCCAGGACCGACTGGGGGTTTGAGAGAACAGAGCAGAGAAACAAAAAGAACACACCAATCTTTCTATGGGAAAAAAAAAGTTAAACATTAATGGTTGTAGTGGCTTGATCTTGGAGAGAAAGACAGCTAAGCAGATGAACTCTGAGTCATTCTTCAAGTCTAGCGTATGAAAGAGAGCACATACAGTTAGTCACAGTAGATGCTCAGTCAGTAGCTATGTCTAGGAGAGACAGGGTTAATCACAGAAAGACAGAGCCAGGTGTATCATTTGTAGATCACCATCTTGTTTGACTTTTGTTGACCTCAGCTTTCCAATCATTTTTGTTTGTATAGCATTTTTCCCTGAAATCAGCATTTGATAATTGCATTTTGTATTTACTTAAATTATCGTTTTTTATTCAGTCCAATTTAAAAATGTGTTTGATGATCTGAAATATTTAATTGTAAATGAAGCAAAAATAGAATAAATCAGTAAGGGGCAAACATATTTTACAGCACTGAAACATTATTCTCATCCCAAGTTTACGCTTTAAACTTGACCCTAAATGTACACTGAATCTTATTAGCTTATTTGTTTTTGATCGAATGCAGTTTTCACCTGTATGGAACCATTGTTTCATATAAGCACTGTGTGCACAAAAGAAATATTTTTTGAAAATTAAGTGTGTAAGAATTGCTGGTCTTCCTTCAACCAAACTTGAGTCTTGTTCCAAAGTATACTGGACAACTGTTTACGCAGGTTTAGCTCCCCAGAATCACTGTTCATTGCAGTTCTAATGGGATCTGTTCTGGTTCATCTCACGTATGTTTACTTAACATCAAAAACATGTCTGAAAAACTTAATGTTGAATTTTGTGTAGGACATATTTAACCCTTACTCATGTACCAATAAGAAACAAAAATTATGATAAAATTATTAGAAATTATTATAAAATAAGCTAATTCCAATCAAAGCATGCTATTCACAGTTGGAAATTTGGAAGATTTCAATGTACATTTCAAATGTTTTATGATTGAGTAAAGAGTAAATCCAAACCATTTGAAAACTCAATTCTGTCTTCATTCATCGGTCTTATGTAGACTGAAAAAGCAAATTCAATTATTACTGTTTGTGCAAACAGAGTTTTTTCTTCATGTCACATTTATCAGCATCATGTTCGCCAACGTGTGTCTGCAAATGTGTGCCTTAGCTGGACAAAGTTTGCACAGCGAGGCTATCTTGCTAAAGGCAGCTGCCTGCAGCTGCTGGAAATGGGATATAGGAGAGTCTGAATTTGTATTGTTTTTTAGCTTAATTAAGTCAGAGAATTTAGTATTTTACAGTATCAGCTGGGCCTCTCTCTCAAGATGATTTCTTCCTCCATTAAATCTCAGGTGGACTGGAATTATCTCCAAGATTTATCTCAGAGAAAAAACTAGACTCTTGCTACAATTATCATAAACTGTTTGGAAGGAGACTGAGACCACCTCAAAAAGTATTGTCTCCGTCCAGTTGTTTGGTCTAGACCAGGGTTTGCTTGAATTTATTCTCACCTGCACAAAAGGTCCAGACCAAGGGGGAAATGAAGCCAAACAAATGTAGCAGGTGTGAAAACACCTTTACAGGTATTACTAAATCTGGTACACAAGAATTTGATGCAGAGCTTCACATCGGTCCTGGTATCTGTGTTTTTTCATCTTATAAGGACCACTAAGCTGAATGCACAAACCCTCTGTAATTGCTATATATGTTACGAGCTTTGGGACTTTGGCTTTGTGTTTTGCTTTATTTTGGTGCTTATATTCTGCTCCCTTGTATCTTGTGTTCTAACAGCCATTTCTCTCATTTCCTTAGGTCAATCCCACACAGCTGCACGCAGTTTCTAATCAACTACCTGCCCTTTGTTCAGTAATGAACTCTCCAGCTTAAATATCTCTGTCAGCTCTTGGTCAGATCATCCTGTCATTCCCACCATCCTGTTTCCTTGTGGTCCTCATCTGGTGTATTTTTTTGGTTTCCCCTTGGACCTTAATTTGTACACGGTTTTTCCTTCTTTTGTTTTTTTAGTAAAACTTTATTTTCACCTGGCTGCCTTCTCCCTGCATTTTGGGTCATGCTCTACCACCATTTCTTGACAATATCCCACCTTTGAGTGGTAAATCCAGGCATAAGTTGACTGAAACAGGTCTGTGACTACCTCACTTGGTCGCTTAAAAAGCTGAAACAGCAGCAGGTTGACTTCAACTGTTCCAAACCATCTAGAGCTTTTCATATAACACAAAAGCAGTGAAAAGGTATATAGGACCTAGCTTTGTGTTATGGGAGATGCCTTTGTCTGATATGAGCTATTCTTGTCTTAACAAGGTCTTTCCTTTGTCTTCACGAGCAGCTACAGATTTCACTCATGGTTGAAGAGGTTGCTGTAGGAGCAAGTTTCTTCCTTCTTGGTCGGCAGCTTCCTAGATCATAGTGATATAGAACTGGCTGCACTGTTGGCAGTGAAACTGGTCTTTCAGCAGTTTCCAGTTCTAGCTTGCTTAAGCCTTGGAGATTTGAGGGATGTTCCTGATCCTTACTAGCTTCCTTTCATCTGTAGGTGACCTAGGTTTTCATCCAGGCATTAAGGATGAAACATTTGAAAGGTTTTTAAAAAAATAAAATCACATAAAACTGTTTAAACTGAATATTATGGAAGCTATAGCAGTTCAGAAATGCCACCAAAAGAATTTCTGGCACTTCCGGTAATGGCGTTTACGGGGTAGACGTGTTTTAGTCTCGCTCCTGCACAGTCTGTCGTATATCTTGCAAACCTGTCTTATTCTGCTCTTAAACTCCCAGCTTTAAACATATATATATTTATTTGACTCTTTCAACCACCTACAATCTGAAGAATGTCAAAGTCAAAAGGTAAATCTGAACGAGACCGGGAACCTCCCGCACCGGCGACGCCAGTTACCAAAGACGAGATTAGCATTTTGCTAGAGGAGCTCAGAGCTGCTTTGCTAGGGGACTTTAAGCTATCTGTAGAGAACCTGTCCTCCAAGCTGGATGGAGTCCAGTCTGCAGTTAAGGATCATGGGCAGCGGATTAACTCTTTGGAAACGGTGTACACTGAGGTTGACCAACAGTTGGATCAACTTGCGGCTGAATGCACTGAGCTCGACAAAGACAACAAGTGGCTAAAATCCAAGATAGCGGATTTAAAGGGACGCAGCAGGCGGCAGAATATACGAATCGTGGGGCTGCCCGAGGACGTTGAACATCCGCGTCCTTCTCTCTGTTTCTCTCAGCTCCTCGCAGAAGTTCTTGGATCGCAAGTCCTGTCTTCCCCGCCTGAGCTGGACAGGGCACACTGGAGTCTGGTTCCCAAGTCTGCTAAACCGCGTCCAGTGATTTTGCGGTTTCATCGGTTCCAAACTAAAGAGCTGGTAATCCGTGAGGCCTGTAAGAAGAGTGAGCTCATCTATAATGGTTATCGGGTCCGGTTTTATGAGGACTACAGCCCCAACGTAGTGAAGAGCCGGGCGGAGTTTAAAGCCATCATGACTGAACTTTACAAGCGGGGATACAAACCAGCGCTGCTTTCTCCGGCGAAACTACGCGTTACTCTACCGACTGGGGAGCGAAAGTGGTTTACATCTGCCTCAGAACCCGACGAATTTGTGCAAGGAACAAACAAAGGAACTTGAGCTTTAGAAACTCTGACATCCTGATATTGTTTCAGGTAAGGGAGGAGCTGAGGAGGTATTGAGAGGCATGACTAACTCTTTCTAGGTCTATTCATTCAGATATACTGTTTCTTACAATTTTGTGTTATCATTGTTTGCTCTCTGGTTAATTGAAACATGTGGCATTTACGGTTTTTTGATAGTTTCTGGGTTCCAATGACAAGTGACACGTAGGGTGCTTCATTTATGCTGGGATATATTTATCCGATATTTGAAGGTGTATGTTTAATGCAGTTTTCGCTGTGTAATAGGGGTTTAGATTAGGAAGTCAAAGTTGTGTGGGATATACTGCGCTCACCGTGTTTGGGGTGGGCTAAGTTGGGACATGGGGAGGGGTTGGGAATGGCTTAAGGCCATGGAGGGTATGTGTGTTTTTTTTTTGTGGTTTTTCTCTTTCTCCCCGGCCATTATACGACAGTCTATCATCTTTTCTTATTTTCCATCTCTCACCTATTTCCTAGTGTAGCATAATGAATGGTACAGTTAGATTCCTGTCCTGGAATGCGAAGGGCCTAAACAGTACAATGAAAAGATCTCGGGTGTTTAACCACTTAAAGCACCTTAGATGAAGATGTGATCTTTCTTCAAGAAACTCACCTGCGAATCCGAGACCAAAACAGATTAAAATCTCCATAGGTGAGTCATATATTGCACTCAGGGTTTGATTCTAGAGCCAGGGGCGTGGCAATTTTATTTAAGAATAAAATAAATTTTTCCCTTGATAAGCTAGTCTCAGACAAGAATGGGAGATACCTAATTGCGATAGGGACCTTGATGAACAATCCTGTGGTCTTGGTTAATGTTTATGCCCCAAATTTTGACAATGCTCTATTTGCTAATAACCTTTTAGGGATGATTCCTGACCTAAATACACGTCTTCTGGTCTTTGGAGGAGACTTAAACTGTGTTATCGATCCAATACTAGATAAGTCGTCCAGTGGATCTAGGACATTTTCTGCTAGGGCCAAAGCCTTTTCAAATGTCATGATCCAAAACAGATATGTTGACCCCCAGGCTAGGGAATATTCTTTCTTTTCGAATGTGCATCACACGTATTCCCGTATTGACTATTTTTTCATAAACAGTTCTATGGTCCCTAAAGTCTCAAATTCAGAATACCTCCCAATAGTTATATCTGACCATGCTCCTCTGGTTTTGGATATGGTACTACTCCCGGGGAAGAAAGTGCAACTTCCATGGAGGTTAAACTCTTTACTTTTATCTGATTCTGAGTTTTGTGAATATGTTTCTCATTCAATTGATAATTTTCTGGAGATGAATGATTTTGAGGATATTTTAAGGTCTCTATTATGGGAAACCCTTAAAGCATACCTTAGTGGTCAAATTATCTCTCTTCTCACCTACCCAAATCAAATAAAGTTAAACAAAATGAGCTCTTGATCAGAATTCAAGGTTTGTATCGCCAATATGCACTTAACCCCACCCCTGAAATATATAAGCAACGTCTTAACCTTCAATCTGAATTCAATCTCCTGTCAACCCAGGAAGCTGAGAAATTACTCTTGCAGTCCCGGGGCAACTATTATGAATATGGTGATAAAGCTTCTCGTTTATTGGCCCACCAACTAAGACATAAAGCTGCTAGTCGCCAAATACTACAAATTAAAAATGAATCAGGGACCCAGACTTCGGACCCTAGTGAAATTAACTAAATTTTTAGATCATTTTATAGTGAGCTTTATACATCTGAGTTTCCCTCTAACTCTGAGAATATGAATCAGTTCCTCAATAGATTAGAGGTCCCTACAATTGCAGCCTCGGTTGCAGCAGAGATTGATGCAGCTCCTTCCTTGGGAGAGATCACAACTGCAGTTAAATCCTTACAGTCTGGGAAGTCTCTGGGCCCGGATGCATTCCCCCCCCCCCGAGTTTTATAAGACGTTTCATATAAAACTGGCCCCGTTATTATTATCTGTTTTCGAAGAGTCATGGAAATTAGGTTCTCTCCCTCAGACTCTCAGACAGGCTTCTATTTCTCTGCTACATAAGGAGGGAAAGGATCCTACTTGTTGCGGATCTTACAGGCCTATAAGTCTTCTTTTTTTTTTCTTTTTTTTTTACCGTGTCCTGTCCGGCAGAGTATCGCTCAGAATTGTTGTCTGAGTGCCAAGAAATTGCCCAACAGATTTACTTTCACAGGCGGAGCATCACAGCTAATGCTTTAAAGCTCTGCTTGACATTTATAAAAGAAACTTCATTATAAACTTCTTTGGAAATATTTCAATTGTTACGGACACGGAGACTGAAATGAAAAGGAAAAAAGAAGCTCAAAAAAAAGAGAGATGGGGGAAAAAGGGGAGAAAGAAGGATGAAGAGAATTCAAGATTACACCCTGCTTGCTTATACACCTGCAGCTGGCGTGGAGGGGCTGCGCCTTGTGGGGTGGAGGGGTTGTGTCCACTTCTAGGGCGTGGGGTCACTGGCATTTGGATCGGCTGGGCGGCGATGGTGGAGCTGAGCTGGATAGTGTTTCTCCCTGGGCGGTCGTTGCAGAGGTAGTGATGTAGTGTTTTTTGTTGCTGAGGGGGGCATGGTGGGGTCACTGGCCCTGGGTGCCTGCCGCTGGCCGGGGACCTCTTGGTGGATGAGTTTGTCCCGTCATGGTGCAGGGTTGGGGGTCCGGTTGTGGGTGCGGTGCTGGGTGGGGTCTGCCCTGTTGCGCCAGTGGGCGGGGATGGCGCTGCGCGGGGCTCTTGCCTTGCCGTTGCGTCGCGCTGTGTGGTGGGGGAGCGGGGTGCGGCGGGGGTTCTTAGAGCGGGGCTGTGTGTGGAGCTTGCACTGTGTGGGTGTGGCTTCATCGGCTTCTCAGCCACGGAGTTCACCTGTGGGGTGTGCCCCTGTGGGGGTGGGGATTCGTGCCGTTTGGGTTCGGGGGGATGTGTTCGATATTGGTGTCCTTGTTGGGGGTGGCCCTGTGGGGAGGTTCTTGTTGGGGTTCACTGGGGGTGGGAGACTCATGGGGTTGGGATCGGTGCTCGTTGGGGGGTCGGGACTGCTCCGTCCTGGGGCGGCTCCGGTTGGCGGGTTGCTTTGGGCCATGTGGACCCCTCCTTTGTACATAGCCCCCTCTCCGGAGGTGGATGGGGGTTGTTGGGGACTGGGTTCAGGGCGGTGGGGCGGGAGCCGGGCCGGGGTCACCCAGGTCTGGGCAGTACCGGCGCTGTCTGCCTGCCTCTGCCCCAGGAGGGAAGGGGACCGCCTCCTGGGTCCGGGGGCTGGATGCCCCTAGGGGATACCGGCGCCTGGACCTGGGAGTATAGAGTATGCATGGGGAGTGTGAGTGAGTGTATGACGTCCATTGTTGTTTATCCTTACATTGGGTGTGAGTGATTTTATGTGTATGCATGAGGGTGGGAGTGGGTGATTGTGACTGTGTGTGCCAGTTTTTTTTTTTTGTTTGTTTTTTTTTTTTTTTGGGACAGGTTGGGTCTTGGACTGCTCCCTCTCCTGGATCAGCTTCCTCCCCGCCACACTGCCTGCCAGTGGTTGGAGTCTCTGCCCGCTGGTGTACTTGTGGTTCTCGGTGTCCGGGGCCAGGTGCTTTGGTATGTGCTGTCTCACTCCCGGTGGCTGCTTGCCGGGACCTGGTCCCCTGGGCTCTGTCGGGCCTCTGCTTGGGGGGTTGTGTGTCCCAGGGTCTTGGGCCTCTGGATCCATGGCCGGATCTGCTCGGGCGTGGACGGCTGCCGGCGGGGCCTGTGGGCTCGTTGCTGCGGCTCCCTGGGGCTTCTGCACTGTCGCTGCTGGGTGGTTCCCCTGGGACTCTCCACTGCTCTTCTCTGGGGGGGTTGCGGTAGTCCCGGCGGTGGTTCTCCTGGGGTTCCTGTGCTTTGGGGGGCCTTTAGATGTCCGTGGCTCAGATCTCCTCAGTGTCCGTCCAGGGACCATGGGGCAGGCCTGTGGGTCCTCACACTCGCAATTGCATATTTTTGTGGAGAAACCTTGTATACAAAAGCGCGTCCACACCCATACTCACAGGTGTTAAGCTTCAGGTGTTGACAGATACACAGATGTTCTATATTGGGCTGCACCTCTCACTATGTACATTTTACATTCAGAATTACCGTGTACTATTTTGTTAAAAAAAAAAAAAAAACAGAGGCCTATAAGTCTTCTGAATGTAGACTTTAAATTTTGTCCAAACTACTAGCCTCTCATTTGGAAAAGGTTCTCCCATCTATTATTTCAGGTGAACAGACAGGTTTTATCAAAGGAAGACACTCTTTTTCTAATATCCGTACTCTTCTTAATATAATATATTCCAAAAACTACCATACTGTCCTGGATGTGGTCGTTTCTCTTGATGCCGAAAAGGTATTTGACAGAGTGTAATGGGAGTACCTTTTTACAATTTTAAGAAAATTTGGTTTTGGTAGTAGTTTCATTTCTTGGATTCAACTTCTATATACCGCACTGCTGTCATCTGTGAATACAAATGTAGTGAATTCAGACTATTTTACACTTTCCCGTGGCACACGTCAAGGTCGCCCACTCTCACCCTTGCTTTTTGCAATAGCAATTGAGCCCCTTTCTATATCCCTAAGAACCTCTTCCCTATTTCCGGGAGTAACCCATGGTGGAATACAGCACAAGGTTGCTATATATGCAGATGATTTATTGCTATATGTGTCAAACCCAGTAGCTTACTTTCCTTCGATCTTGGAAATACTTTGGAGCTTTGGCTCCTTCTCGGGGTACAAGGTTAATATACAAAAAAGTGCATGTTTTCCCATAAATCCAACAGCACAGGAGCTTAGACAATCTGATTTCACTTTCCACCTAGCCTGCTTGGGCTTTAAATATTTGGGAGTGAATATTGCCAGTTCATTTAAGGCTTTGCAAGCTGTAAACCTTAATCCCTTGGTATCTTATGCTAGATCAGCTTTTCAGAGATGGGCTGACCTTCCGTTATCGCTCCTTGGTAGAATTAATATTGTTAAAATGAATAGTCTGCCTAAATTCTTTACCTTTTTCAATGTATCACATTATTTTTACCTAAATCCTTGTTCAACTCTATAAATCGAATGATTTCTTCATTTATATGGGCAAACAAGACACCTAGGATTGGCATAGCCTTATTTCAGCGGAGTAGGCTCAGTGGTGGTCTCTCTCTGCAAAATTTCATGTTTTATTATTGGGCAGCCAATATTCAGAAGCACATTTATTGGTTGAAGGTTCCTCATACTACCTGGTGCAATCTTGAGGCTATATCATGTTGGTCCACTTCAATTTCAGCTTTATTATTTTCATCTCTTCCTGTTTCTCTCTCAAGATATACAGACAATCCAATTTTAATTAGTTCTCCAAAAATATGGTACCAATTTAGGCGTCTCTTTGATCCTACCTCCGTCTCTACTTTGGCCCCAATTTGCAATAATCATCTTTTCACTCCTGCCGTTTCAGACTCTTCATTTTGCGTTTGGGCAAGAAAAGGTGTCAAATGCTTTCAGGATCTTTTTAGACATTACGCATTTGCTAGCTTTGGACAGTTGTCCTCTCAGTTTAATTTACCCTCACATAATTTATTTCGATATTTTCAAATAAGACACTGTTTATCATCTTTGTCCCTTGAATTCCCAAGGATGCCCCCCAAACATTCGTGGGAGGGTCTTTTTGAGTTGAAACCCAGTAGCAAGGCTTTCATATCACACATACATACGTTTATTGGTGCCTTGGGCAATCATTCTACAAAAAATGTTGCTTCTAAATGGGAATAGGACTTGGGTTTTAAATTCAAGCCGGATTATTGGGACAGAGTGACGGTTCGGATTCGCACCTCATCATCATGTGCTAGACTTTCCCTTATTCAGTTTAAGACAGTATACAGACTTCACCTATCAAAATCAAAACTATCAAAAATATACACCAACATTGTTGATATGTGTGACAGATGTAAGACCTCCCCCTGTGATTTAACTCATATGTTTTTTAGCTGTCCATTGCTTCAACCATACTGGGCTTTCTATTTTGATGTGCTTTCTAGGGTTTTGGAGGTTACATTACAACCCTGCCCTCTAGTGGCAATCTTTGGTGTTCCTGAGAGTCCCATTGGGAACGTGGGCCGAGGGCAGCTGGATGTTATCGCCTTTACTTCCCTGTTGGCACGATGTAGAATCTTGTTGACTTGGAGGGCAGTGTGACCCCTGGTGGTAACACTTTGGCTGAGAGATGTTATGTCCTTTCTAAAGCTAGAAAAGATTAAGTTTAGGCTAAGAGGGAATGTTGACAAGTTTTTGCAGATATGGAACCCTTTTATTAAGTATTTCAACTCTTTAAGTACCATTGCATCAGGCTAAATATGGGTATAATGGCTGATCTCTTTTTATTTATTTATTTATTTATTTAATTATTTATTTAATTTTTTTATGTATTTGTTGATCTGGTTTTGTCTCATTTATGGTGGGGATTGGGGTTGGCTGTTCACTAATGTATCAGTGATGATGTCAATTGGGCTATTTTGTATTTTTTTATTAATGTGATTTGTATCCATTGTGCCCAATGTGTTAAACTATATATAAAAATTCATAAATAAAACATTAAAAACAAAATTAAAAAAAATTTCTAGCTTCTGCAAATTTGTTATTGTCCTTCACTGGGTTCCTTAGACTTTAACAATGTTCTCAGTATTGGTCATTAAGTGCTACCAAAAAATCATGATCATTAACAGGCCATGATCTTGTCCAGTAAGGACATAGCACTACTTTCAGCTGAAGTTGTTTAAAGGTTGGACTAAAGGTGTATATATACATTTGAGGTTGTATATACATTTCTGACACTGAGTGGGTCAGAATAAATCCTTAATTCAAAATGTCAAATCCAGATAATGTTTTAAAAACCATTGAAGTTGCTTGGTTGTACAATCATTAAATTGTGAAAGAAAATTATTCAAATAAATCATTAAGCTAACAATTATTACATTTATTTTATTAAACTCCTGACTGCGGTTCTACATTAAATATCTGCTAAATATTAAAACCCCCCTTACCATTTTCAGAGGCCTAGCAACATATGAATACAGTTTCATAGTAAGGTGTTGGTTTGGATTTTTTTATTTCTTTATTTCGTGTTTTAGTCTGTTAATATTCTGCCTTAGTTTTCTAAAGCCTTTCCGTTGTTTGAGTTTGTTTTGTGTCTGTGAGGTTTTCTTTTGATACATTTTTAAACCTGAATTCTGCTTGATTTGTTGTTGTTTTTTAGGTTTCTTTGTTGGGTGCTTTGTGTTCAGTATTATGTTTGCAGTCTCACTGTTTTTTGGTTTGTGAGTTTTTTAAGCCTTATTGTTTGTCTGCTGTTCAATATCTTTTTAAAATAAACATCTTCTGTCCATTTCAAATACCGCCTCCAACGTTTTTATTGTGTATTTGATTATTCCAATGTTATAAAGCCTTAAGCCATTAATAACTTTATCGACCAAAAAAACAACAAAAGTTCCCATACAATAACTGTCCCAAATACATATTTCAAAAGCATGTTTCAAAAGCATTTGTTTTGCTCATCTCTGAAGCTTCATTCTTTGATTTCATTGATTTATTTATTCTCTTACCTGTGCAGAAGTCTTCGGGATTGTCCAGACTGTGTTTACAAGTTTTGATCTCTTACCTTTTTGGTTAGTTTTTAGTCATTGTTGAATATTTTCTACTTCTATTGCTTCTACTGAGCCAGCCACAGTGCCTTGCAAAAGTATCAACGCAGTTTGTCTTGATGCAACCTAAAACTTCAGTGAAGTTTACTACAATAAAAAGACCAAGGAATACACCAGACGGCTTAGAGATAAAGCTGTGGAGAAGCCTTAAGGAAGGTTAGGTTAAAGAACAAAATCCTAAGCTTTGAGCATCTCATGGAGTACTGTTCAATGAGTTATCTGAAAATAGAAAGATGGTAAGAAGCACTGGGGGTGTAACAGTACAGCCCTATTGGTTCAACACGCACACATACTAAATAAACACAGCATTGTTTTATACCTGAACACATGCAGGATGTTTATGTGCAGAACTAAGTGCAAAATGCAATGTTTTGTAGAGGACTCCCAGCTATCACTAAACTCTGCAATTTGGGAACGTTAGGGTTTCAAATGGTGCAATTAATATATTCGAAATAACTCTGACCCACATACAGAGAACACTCAGGAGAAGTAAGTAAAATAAAGACTGTTTTGTTGAAAAAAAAAAACATAAACAGGAACGAAACTGACGAGAATCTTACTGTAGGGAGAGAAGTGAAGAGAATGGATGAGTACGGGTAACAAAACTAAGAATAAATGATTAACAAGATGCAGAGATCGGCTTACTGGGTAATGGTGGACAGGTCGCCAGGGGGAATGAGATTCAGGATCCAGGTCTTAGGCAGCAATATCCGTAGAGAGTTCACCTGGTGCTGTTCAGTGTGAGCTTGGAGCAAAGGTAATAGTTCGATGTACGGTTGCTTACGTTGGAGGGTGGACAGGGTACGCTTGTGGCTTGGCTCAGGAGACGTAGAGAGCAGGAAAGCTGCCAGCTTGATGCGAATCCAAGCAAAGACAGAAGATAGGATATGCAATCCTCAAAGCGTAGACAGGCTGGATCAACCAGAATAGCTTCCGAAAAACAAAGTCAGAAACTCAGTGACATGGATCCAAAGCATAGGCTTTCAAAATTACTGGTGGCAAAACACTCTCACATTGAAGTGCTAGCAGCCTCCTGCTTAAGTACTCCTCATGGTAATCAGTGGAACAAGTCACACCTGTCACCCAGCACACCTGAGAGCTCCAGCACCACCTGAGAATGAGCACATGTAGCAAAAAACACAAACACACACAAACCCAGATCCTGACAACAATAAGGTATATGCAGTAATCTACACTAAACCTAATTACTCCTTGTATATGAGTTACAGGTTGCAATGGAAAAAACTTAACACGGTTTGTTATGTTTAGTGTTTTAGGCAACCAATATGAATTAAACAGATGAACATTTGATTTTTAATTTTTGGCGGCATTAAATGTTAAAAATTGTCATCCATGTTTCCAAACTGTCAAGTTTTTTTGGTTTAAATAGTGTGGGTGGTTACATACTGTGGTGATTCTTCTTTGTCCTGTAGGAAGCATTCATCTGGATATGCTGCTAATGTGTCTCCACCAAAGGAAAACTCACTTGCAATTAAATGTTTGTTTTACTTTGCTGGAACAGAAGTGTCATTCTGATCCACAGCCTGACCGTAAGCTTAAACCTAACTGACATGACCAAATTAATTAGTATTGAACCAGCCCTGTGGCAAGCCTTCACCAGGTGGAGGTGCTTATTTCTCTGTTGATACAAAGCCCACACAGATGAAAAGTGATAGTAAAATAAAAGCAGTGACCTAAGTACACACATCACGAAGAGCTCTAGAGGAAAGGAAAATAGTTCCTCTAACTTATGAAAGTTTTCTCTTTATCTCTTGTATCCATAACTCCTTCTATGTGCGTACTATTGTGCATGCATGTATTCAAATCATTGTTTTAGCAGTGGAGTTAAGGTTTCAGAAAATGCTGAACCTTATAACGCTGTTTGTACATTCTGAACTTGAACTAAATAAACTCCTGATACCTGTTGTTGAAGCAATACTGTGGGTCAACAAGTCATTTTCTAAAATAATTACATATTTCCATGTGCATGACTTTCAAAGCTGTATTATTACCCAAGTTGATGAAGTATGAGAACAAAGATTTTATCAAAGTTTTCTGTGCACACGAATAACTGGAACCAAACTCTCGATGAGTTATATCACATCATGTCATAAATAATATGCTAGCTTTAGTCTAACACTTTGAGAAACTGCTATACATGCAAAAATTGCAAGTATGAGATAGAAATACTGTAAGTTTACTCAAGATTGGAGTTGTGTTATGAGTAATATATTTAGAAACAATTCATTTAGCTATGCATGTTTAGGGTGAGGTGTTGTCAGAGAATATAGTAGTGTCATTAACCTAGGTAAGCCCATGAAAGAGCAGCATATCAAGGCAGCCCTGCAGAAACTCTTGTTGGGACCAAATATCTGTCACTGTCAAGGTAACATCATTGGAGAGTGCAGGATCAGCTTAGGACTCTCTATTATTAGCTAATGTCAAATCTTGAATGACTCGGATCTAGATGCAGCAGCTAAAACATTTTTAATCTTCAATGGCTGTTGGTGAGGTAGTCACATTTAGTTATTTGTGCAATGTTATTTTCTTAATTATTTTCATTGTTGTCTTTGTTTTGCTGGTCATTGTTGTTGTGGTTGTTCTTTGTTCCATCTTGGTTAATAATTGTTTGTCTATAATGGAAAGATGGATTGGAGCATCGACTGCAATAATGTGGCCACTGCTTTGGTCTTGCATGATAAAGAAAGAGATGACCCAGAAACCAAATCTCTCAATTTATATACCTGTGATGAGATACGGATTATGACAGAGGATTGATGTTCCTGATACAAACAGCTGAAATGAGCCTCTGCCGTAGGGTGGCTGGGCTCATCCTTAGAAAAAGACTTTAAGCTGCTTCTTTAAGTGCAGTTCAAAGTAGAGTAAAGGCACATCCACATGAAAAGGGCACATTCCAATAGTAAGAGACCCTGGGACATACCTGTCCAGGGGAATATTAGTCATCTTCCACCGTTGTTCTTCTATTGAGAGATTCCTAACCTGTGGAATCACGTGGTATAGAAGCAGCACAGCACCAAACAAAGTCTCTTAAATGAGTCATTGCAATCAGAGTCTCTCTGTTACATTCTCATACTACTTTCTGATTCTGTGTTATTTGCAGTTATTTCAGCTTTTAACTTTATGTTCTCTCTCTGTTTTTTCTCTTGCTAGAAACTATATCTCGCCTGACTCTGTGTTTAGCTGTGAAACCTTCCTGGATGAGTGCATCAGCTGATGCTCTCTTTCATACTCTAGACCTAAAAACTGGCTCAGACACTTTTTGATACAGGGCTTGGGAATGGATGTCACGCCGCATTTCACACAGGGATTGCCGCAGCCGTTTTTTTGGTGGTAACACCAGCGTCGTTAACAGAAGCTACCTTTAACAACAATATGGATAGTGAGCATATCAAGTCACAGATCCCGTACTGCAACAAATTAAACAGCGTTTTGAGACAGCGATACTTCGAGAAAATACAGTTAGTTAACAGGCTTGATCCGTACGAACACAGAAGCTTCCAGAAATAACGTTACCCGACACGTTTGGCTACCTTGTGTGTGGAGTGAGTGCCTACACACACGAGCAATTTTTGAAATTACAAGTCCTCGGAAGCTCATCTGCTGTTCACAAACGTGTAAAAATGTGTGCTTTTTTTAATGGTTTTACATATGATGATACAGTGACACATTTTCTTGGTTTGCTTTATGCTTCTGAGTAACTGGCTCAGTAGTGCTAGCAGATGCTGCTAGTTTGACCTTTCTTTGAAGCTGTTTACCTCAGACCACCGGTGCTTTGCACAGCAATGTTGATTTTAATGTTTCACAGTGTTTATTGAAGTTTTTCTTTTGACGTTACAGTGGCAGATTTATAACGGTTCACTTAATGCTTATGAAAAGTTTGCTCTGGTAGTGCTGCAGATGCTACATTACACCTGTAGCTTCAGGTGTGCTTACACTTTATTGAAATGACACTTTATTGACCTGTTTACCTCGGACCACCTGTGCTTTGCACTGCTATATTGTTTTTAATATTTGAAATGAATATTTAATATTATATAATTTTTTTTAAAATATTGTTTACAGACGTCTTATTTTATTGTGTTCACACTTTATTGCTGCGACACTGCTTTGTATCTGTTTACCAAACACCTCAAGTGCTTTGCACATTAATGCTCTTTTTAATGCTCAACTGTTTTGTGGAAGTTGTAAACCATTTTCTGCCTGTGCTTTTTCTGTTTAATACAGATGCAAAATAATTTTTAAGTTGTCCATAAGTTGTTTATTAACGTAAGGCAACCAAGGTACACTGCTTTCTGCTTAGCACAAGTTAGCTCTGCCACCTGGGCTCCACTGTGTTGCTTCCACGCTGGAAAACAGAAAAAACGTACTCCATTTGGGATCCTCTTTACTTTCCGGACATGATAACGATTGTGGCAGTTACACAACAGTTGACACAACAAAACATTCCCAAATTGTTTTGATAAATAAAACTGCACCGATCCAACTAGATGCCTGCCACTACTAGCGTCTTACACCGCGACACTGAAATGCATTGCGCTGCTGATGTCACGTTCCTCTGCATTCCTCATCTCAGACCTCTGCGAAAACAATTTGTCTTTTTGAACACGTGCAATAACGTAATGCAATAATTTAATACTGTGCAGAACCCTTAACACTGTGCAATAACTCAACACTGCAATGACCTAACACTGTGTGTAATTTGAGTTTGTGTTTATGTGTTGTGTGCACGTTAGTTGGTTTGGGAGGAGTGTTCTGGGACTCTGCAATGTGGTTTATTTCTCTTAGTTTATGGAGCGCACCTTAATCTCGTTTTGTATGCTCTGTGTATGCAATTAGAATAAAATAATCTTATGCAATCTCTTCTGACCTGTGAATGCCTTTGGATCCCCCTAGAATGAGTTGGAAAGTGTCACTAAGAAGAGAGATGTCTGGGTTTTCCTGCTAGACCTGTTATCTCTATGGATTTATCTAATATAAGCAGAAGACTATGAATGGATGGTTGAATAAAAACTGAAGGCTTAATGCTCTAACCATCAAATGTTAAAAATTATGCCAAATTGTGTCTGCATGTTGGATTCTGTTCTGCTTCAGAGAGGGACTGAGTACAGTCGTGTTGTTAACATAGAGGTGAGGAGAGTCTTTCAAAAACTTTTAACTTTGCTTTCGACTCATTTTAGAGGTAAGTATTGCTGAGATAACAGCATATATGTTAAGTTATTGGAGGTTTTGTCTTCAATCCCAACTTTAGACTAATTTTGTTTCATAACAACCAAATGAAGTAAGTGTGCGCCTGAGAGCAGCATTATTTGGGATTCAGTCAAAATTCAAATTTAGGACATGTGACCAAAGAGAGCAAGAGAGAATTAAAGATATGTGAATACGATCATAGCAAATTCAATGAAGTGGGATAAATGTCATGCTAATTGTTGCATGATGTAATACAAAACATTTTCGATCTGATCTAAATTTAGAAGCAGTTCATGATAGTAAACCTGCACGACACAGTTTATTTGTTGGGTAGGATTTGCTTTTCATCATCAATAGGAATTTCTCTGCATGCATTGAGTCAGCTCAGTTGTTATGGAAACTCAATACTTTGCTGTACTCTTAATAGTTCTAATAATTATTCCAGTTATTATGTGAGCACTGCAACTTGCCAGGACACTTTTCAATTAAAGTGGTAAATCACACACTGTAAGAGCAAAGCCAGCTACAAGCCCAAACCAGCCACCATCACAAAGTTACTTTTGCAAAATTAAACCAGTGTTGATACAACTGTGCAATCATAGAGGTTGGATGCTGTGAACACTATCAGCTGCTTCGCCAAGGTTTTACAACCAATATAAAAGCTGCAGTAAAATTTGTTGTGTGAGGAAACCATGGGAATCAGTGTTTCATTCTTTTGGCTTGTGCTAAAGAAAGAACAATACAAATAATCTGCCAGGTTTGGCACACCTTTTCAAACTGACTGTACACACATTAATATTGACTTTGCTGAGTTCCTGTGCACCTCTTTTTCATGCCCCTGAAAAACAAAGTTCTCTTGGTTGTAGACTAAGAAGTTATCATTTCCTATTCTGGAGAGCTGGTATTCAACTGTATTTTAGACAGCACTTTGGTAAGTATAAAGTACAATATTTACCAGTTAATAAGCATTAGCAAGCTGAAAACAGGTAAAATGATATTGCAGAACTCGCAGAATTTTTTTCGTTAATTTGTTGGCAAAACCTCTATTTGGACCTTGGTGGTCTTTCTACATCGAGAGAGCAATCTTGGTCCCCAGCTACTCTACAGTCACCACACAGCAAAAGTAAGGGTGTATTCACTTCACCCAAGGAAAGTCTTCAGTCCACTCATTTGGTCCAGATCAAGAATGCACTTTATAATCTTTTTTGGGTTTGGGGCGGTTGGCTTTCACATTGTACTGAACTATACTATAAAAAACCCATCCGTGTGACAACCGTTGCTCCCATTGGACAGGAATGACTTGCAGAAATGACAGAGCACAGACCTGGAAATGGAGGAAAACTATCATTGAAGTAATGCTTGCTGCATTTCTGTTCTGCATATTTGTGCAGTTATTACAGCTTCAAAATAATTGAGTAAAGCAGTTCATTCAACACAGCTTTCCCATCGTTCTGTTTCTAATTTTGGAACAGCACTGGCGAATGCGTGCTGCAAGCCGAAGGAGGCGATGAGCGCCCTGATCCACAATATGCTAGCGTCAGCGTTGCTAAGCAAAAGACAAAGGATCAGGTATGACTAACAGTCACAAAAGTTCGCTACGGCAGCACGTTATGTCCAGAAAGGCTTATGTTTCCTGTAGCTGTCTCAGATTGAGGCCGGTTCAGTCTCCACCCCTGGAATATGTCAAAAATGCCTTTGCACAAGACACTGGGCTAGTCTATGCATATGATCTTATATTGTTGTGAGAACCTTCCTGTTAGTTTTTGGATAAAAGCTGCTTTAAAGTCATATAAGAAAATGTAGAACAGAACAAAGTCTATTCCTATTGAGTCAAGAATTGGATAAATGTACGATAAAAGTCTAAAAACAGTAAAATATTGGGTTAGCTCCATATCCCAATATTAGGAGTGGACAGTAAATTAAACTCAATCCTTTTGTCCATGCATCTTGCACCTTCCATGTATCAACTTGTTATTTTGGAACAAGCTGCCTTCTGATTGACTGTTGCTAGCTAATGGGGTAAATATTGACCTGAAATTTACAAGATTTGCTTAATGGAGTTTTGATGAAAATTCAGACTGAAAGACTCACACTCACCACCTGCTCCATCCAAAGACTCCATCCATGCATCTCCCCTCCATCCAATCTGCGTCAAGCCTGCATGCATCTTCAGCCAATAATCCTCTGACGCTTCGCTTTTAAGGACCACCAGTCATGCTCTTCAGCCGAGCTTGCCCCTCCTCCACCCCACCTCCACCATCTTCCTTCCAATCTCCTCCCGGTCTCCTCACCTCCTCTGGCCTTCACCCCACCACCAGTCGGATCCCAGGGGGGAAGACATCTCTAATCCTAAACCTAAAATGTCCATTCAAGCTCATAATATTCTCAGCATTCATGTCTTCCTCCAGAGTCCGAGCGCCAAAGAAATAATCATTTGCCAATAAACTTCTCTAATTGCTATCTTTGTGTTTCTTATTGTGAGTCTTTTCAATTTGAAATAAACTTTTTGTAAATATATAATTTTAAAAGAAGGTCAAAAACTAAAGAGCTATTTATTTAAGACAAAGGGACCGTAAACCATTTTCGGTGTCATTAGCTAGTTGCGAGGCACATACAGGGGTTGGACAATGAAACTGAAACACCTGTCATTTTAGTGTGGGAGGATTCATGGCTAAATTGGACCAGCCTGGTAGCCAGTCTTCATTGATTGCACATTGCACCAGTAAGAGCAGAGCGTGAAGGTTCAATTAGCAGGGTAAGAGCACAGTTTTGCTCAAAATAATGAAATGCACACAACATTATGGGTGACATAACAGAGTTCAAAAGAGGACAAATTGTTGGTGCACATCTTGCTGGCGCATCTGTGACAAAGACAGCAAGTCTTTGTGATGTATCAAGAGCCACGGTATCCAGGGTAATGTCAGCATACCACCAAGAAGGACAAACCACATCCAACAAGATTAACTGTGGACGCAAGAGGAAGCTGTCTGAAAGGGATGTTCGGGTGCTAACCCGGATTGTATCCAAAAAACATAAAACCACGGCTGCCCAAATCACGGCAGAATTAAATGTGCACTTCAACTCTCCTGTTTCGACCAGAACTGTCCGTCAGGAGCTCCACACGGTCAATATACACGGCCGGGCTGCTATAGCTAAACCTTTCACTCATGCCAATGCCAAACGTTGGTTTCCATGGTGCAAGGAGCGCAAATCTTGGGCTGTGGACAATGTGAAACATGTATTGTTCTCTGATGAGTCCACCTTTACTGTTTTCCCCACATCCGGGAGAGTTACGGTGTGGAGAAGCCCCAAAGAAGCGTACCACCCAGACTGTTGCATGCCCAGAGTGAAGCATGGGCGTGGATCAGTGATGGTTTGGGCTGCCATATCATGGCATTCCCTTGGCCCAATACTTGTGCTAGATGGGCGCGTCACTGCCAAGGACTACCGAACCAGTATTGAGGACCATGTGCATCCAATAGTTCAAACATTGTATCCTGAAGGCGGTGCCGTGTATCAGGATGAGAATGCACCAATACACACAGCAAGACTGGTGAAAGATTGGTTTGATGAACATGAAAGTGAAGTTGAACATCTCCCATGGCCTGCACAGTCACCAGATCTAAATATTATTGAGCCACTTTGGGGTGCTTTGGAGGAGCGAGTCAGGAAACGTTTTCCTCCACCAGTATCACGTAGTGACCTGGCCACTATCCTGCAAGAATAATGGCTTAAAATCCCTCTGACCACTGTGCAGGACTTGTATATGTCATTCCCAGACGAATTGATGCTGTATTGGCTGCAAAAGGAGGCTCTACACCATACTAATAAATTATTGTGGTCTAAAACCAGGTGTTTCAGTTTCATTGTCCAACCCCTGTGTATACTATTGTACAGTGCTTGCACTTGGAAAAATCAGGGCCGTGTATTAGCTCTCCCATTGCTTTCATTTGCTGACAAAAAATAGCATTAAGTGGTATGCTCAAACATTATACTGTGTTTTAATATTAACAATAATAATGAGGCTGCTTTAGGCAGCTATGCTCCACCAAAACAAGTTGTCTGGTGAGCTTGTTGGTTTGATTCCAGTTTCCCCATCACATGCCTTAGTGTTGTCGGGCAAAACAATGAATTCCAAGTAACCTTCCGATCTCTGCGTTGGTAAATGAATATGTGAGCTTTTCTAAGTGCAGCTGGATAAATGTGACCTGTTGCTCAAAAGCACCTTGAGTGGTCATCATGAAAAAAGTGTTTTAAAGGTTGTGGTATAGATTATATTACTGTTTTCACTTTCAGTGTTTTATTGAACCCATTTAAAAACTTTGAGCACCTGGTGATCTCCCCACATTCCAGTTCAAGAGAAGGGTATAAAATATAAGGAAAGCGATTAGCAGAGTGAAAACATAGAGCAATGGGTTGTAGCTGTGAAGGAGCATGAAAATAAGGGAAGTAATACAAAAACATAAACACACACAAGGGGAAGACAGAGATGACACAAAAGCTCCCAGAAAATATTGAACAAAGAACCAGAATTCATTGAAAATATAAACCTTATCACAAAATGACACAAAACTCAAAATCAAAAAGAAAACAAAGACCAAGAGATAATTACAAATCATCTGCATTCAGCTGTGTTTTTAAAGGCTGTGTGCAGCAGGAACATGCTGCATGAAGATTTATTAACTATTGTTAGGTATTATTTAATCAACTCAGAGGTAAGGAACGACACAGAGTCAGTTTTACTTGCGGCAAGGGTAGCTGTGCAATACAAACTACAAAGTATTAGCACCCCTCCCTCTTTATTTATACATGCTGGGTCACACACAGTTCAACAAACATTCAGGGTGTGTGTGTGTGTGTGTGTGTGGGTGTGTGTGGGGTCAAAAAGGTTAGGGTTCATTTGTCTTGATTATAACCAAACAGAGATAGTGGGAAGTGGGGACCTGGTGAATAGCCCCCAGATGCTGCTAATAAAAGCATAAAAGCATAACTCATTCTTGTCCCCATCTCCCTTCCTGTGACATGTAAGGAGGGAGAAGCACTTAGAGCAGACATGAGTGATAAACAATACAAAAGTCTTCAAACCCTAACAGTCCCCCCTGTTTATCACAAATAAGTCATGATTAAATACAAATAAAAGAAAACACTCTGTGTGAGCACAAACCCACGGACGGAAAGCAGATTATATTGTGGGAAACACTCACACGGTTCCTCCGCCCTAGGCAACCACCAATCATGGCAGAGTAAAACAATATAATAAAACAAAGAAAACAAAATGCAATAAAAATTAAAGAATTAAAACAAGCCTTGTTCATATCATCATTGCACTTTTCCTCATTTCACTTAAACAGCAACTTCTTTCGATTTTCTGCTATAAGGTCATTTTATGAAGTACAAGTATGAATACACTCAGGCATTGAAGATATATTCATTTACAACATGTCATCATAGTCATCTGCTTTTTTTTTTTGGGTCCAGTGTCCATCTTGTCCATCTCTTCTCGTGTGATGTTGCATCCTGTGGATCCTGCCTTAAACAGAGAAAGAGCCCTGCTACCAGGATTAAGCTCAGGCTTATCAGTCCTGTCCACACGTTACAAAGAGCCATGCTAAATTGGGCACAGGTCAGTTGTTTTCTTCGCCGGTTTGAGATGTTGGGCCATATGGGTTTCCAACCCCTTTGTACCCGGTCTTTCCCCTGTTACCCCGTCGGTTGGTTTGGCTCCTGTAACGGCAATATTAGTTTACATTGGCTCTTGTGGATCCAGGATGGTCTCTCTGCAATTTTCAGGGCTGTCGGTGTGGTCAGGAGAACACGATATGGCTTTCTAGCAGGGGGTGCTCCAGTCCTTTCTGTGAAGTGTCTTAATAAGGACCAGGTCTCCAGGCCTCAGGTTGTTCTGTGAAATTGGAGCAGAATTTACTGGCAGACTACTGGACAACTGTACTTCTTTTGTTTGTAACATTTTATTCATCCATTCAGCTAACGATGTTTCCTGCTGTGCTTTTCCTATGTCATCCATTTCTGATGGCAATGGAAAAGGTCTGCCATGTACTATTTCAAATGGAGTGAGACCAGTTTGATTTGGAGTTATTCTCATCCATAATTTGACCATTGATAGGCATTCGGGCCATGGCCTCCCTGTTTCTTCCATTGTTTTCCTTAATCTATTTTTTATTGTTCCATTTGTTCGTTCAACCAGCCCAGCAGATTGTGGGTGGTAAGAACAATGGTTTTTTAACTGAAACCCTAATGCTTTAGAGCACAGTTCTATTACATTATTTACAAAATGAGTCCCATTATCTGATCTTATAATTTGTGGGATACCATATGTAGGGAAGAAATGTGTCACTAAACTCTTCGCCACCGTGAGCGCATCACAGTGTTTTGCAGGGTACATCTCAACCCACTTTGAAAATGCATCTATAACAACTAAACAATATTTATTTCCCCCTGACCATGATAACTCTATGAAATCCATGTGTATCGTGTGAAAGGGATGAATTGCTGCTGGGAACTGCCCTCTTTTGGGTCTCATGTTCCCCTGTGGATTATGTTTGCAGCAGATAATACATTATCTACAAAAGTTTGTTGCATAGTCATAAAAATGTATGGTGTGGAAATGTAGATTTAATAAAATGCTAAAGGTCTGTTTTTGGAGCCAAATGGCTAGGTTAATACAGCTTTCATATAACCCTTTCTACACAAAGGGTGAAAGGCAGCTATAATCCGGCAGAGCTAAGGTGACTGTTGTTTGAAGCAGATTTTTTAGCTCTGTGAATGCTGCTTCTCCTTCCTTAGTCCATGTGATTTTGTCTTTTAATGTCATGTCTTTGCCATAGATCATAGATTGCAAGGTTTGTACAATGGCTGCATAGTCTGGTAGCTATTCTCTGCAAAAGTTACACAGTCCCAGAAAGGACATCATTTGTTGTTTAGTTCGTGGATTTGGGGCTTCCTTTATGGCTGTTTTTCTACTACTTAGGAGGGAACGACCATGCTATGATAACATATGTCCCAAATAAATCACTTTCTCCTTGCAAAACTGCAGTTTATCCCTAGAGGCTTGGTGCCCCGTCTGGTAGAGATGTTTCAGAACTGTTATGGTAGCTTCCTCACAGTGTTGTTGAGTGTCTGAAGCTATAAGAATATCATCTACATACAACAGGACTAGGCTATGTTCAGGCACCTCACAGGTGCTCATAGAGTATCTTAAGGCTTGTGTAAATACATGTGGGCTTTCACTGAAGCCTTGTGGTAGTCTGGTGTAGGTGTATTTTTTCCCTTTAAACTGAAAGCCAAATAAATGCTGTGACTCTTCATGCAGTGGTACTGTAAAGAAAGCATTGCTAAGATCTACCACTGAGAAATATTTTTTATCTGGAGTTAATGAATGCAGTAATGTATGTGGATTTGAGACGTTTGGAGCCCTATATTCTACAATTTTATTTATTGGTCTAAGATCTTGGACCATCCTCCACTTTCCTGTGCTGGCTTTCTGCACTGGAAAGTTAGGTGTGTTGCATGTAGCATCAGGTGATTCCCTTAATATTCCTGATTTCAGTATGTCCTGTATTACTGGCTTAATACCCTCTTCAACTTCTGGCTTCAAGGGGTACTGGCGAACTACTGGCCGTTCTTCAGATATTAATTTAACCTTATATGGTGGAAACCCCTTTATAAGTCCTACATCAGTCGATGATTGGGACCACAGTTCAGGTGGGACAGCAGCTAAGGCAGGGTGCCTGTTGCTCTCTTTGCTTTCAGCTAGGCCCTGTATCTGTCACTTTGCCTCATCCAAATGTGTCTTTGGATGGACTTTGACTATCCACCCTAGAGTGAGTTTCCAGATTCCTGTGTTAGGATCTACTTTCCAGTCAGAGCTTGTTAATGCCTCATATCTCCCTCTTTCAGCACGCTGTGTAAAGTTTTCTAATTCTTTCCAATGACCCCCCACGGGTTTAGTTAATGACAGATGAGGTGTACTGCCTTTAAACTGTCGGAGCTGTTTTCCTGACAGTATGATTGAGGTGGAGGATTTCCCTGTTTTGGGGTCAACATACAGGTGCTGTATGGTAACAGTCTGATTGTTTTCTCTGTGAAAAATAGTGTCATATTGATAATCTGGCCCTGGAGTATTTTTATATCTCATGGTTACATGGAGCTCAGTATCTGGCATGTACTGTGCCCCCTGCGAGGTTTGATTTTCTCTGGTTCTCCTCAGCAGTTCTCGAGCTGTTGGTGTGGGGCCTACGTCACCTACGTTTGGATTGGCTACCTCAACTAAAGGAAATGTGTCTTCCTCTAAATTTATTCCAGATGGATGAAATTTCTGTTCGTGAGCCATTAAGGCTTCACCTGGGTATATGCTGGGAATTGTTTTCTTATATTTACTCCTAGTTCGCGCTCCTGTGCACCCACAGGAATTAGGAGACCAGGACTCACTAGAAGAGCTCTGTTCTTCTGTTTTAAAAGGATTGCTTAATTTTTCTTGCTTACTTTTAGGAGTTTTAGGAACTGCTACAGCTCCTTCTATCTCTCCTCCAATTTGTTGTGCTGCAGCCTCCTGGCCTGCTTCCTGCTCGGCAGGGGGCTGCACTCCTCGCTGTCTAGATGCGACCACTGTTTCCTCATGTGGGCGCACCAAGACCGCAGCTGTCAGCTTCTCCTTTCGTTTCTCCTTCTTATCTCGCCTCTGAATGTTTCTTAATTTACTTTGTTCCAGCCATTTGTCTGAGAATTTATACTCGACCTTTCTCTTTTCCTTTTTAGTTGGTTTCTTGGTTTTCATTATTTCTAATTTTAAATCCCTTTGTAATTTTAAGATATCGTTAATATTTAGTTTACCCAAGAAACCATGTTTTTTATTCCATCTATGACAGATCATACCTGCTCCTTCTACATAGTTCTCCATAAACTTTACATCTCCTTCTAAGTTAATTAGTTTACTTTGTTTCTTCCCCATGATGTTTAATTTTAGTTCACAATACTATAAATGTCCCAGATAGAAGTTCACTGGCATGAGATTCAAGGAGAGGACATTAACACGCCCTTCTACTGTGAATAATCCGCAGCGGTGTTAATTTTCTGGGGTTAAACCTGACCTTTATCTCCAAAAATCACCAATACGTCTGTCTATTCTGGGCAAAAGAAAACACAAGACCAGCAGAATCTTGCTAAGATTCTTCCAAAATGCTTAGTCTTCCAAACACACTCAACAGCACTCACACAGTTAGTATTTTAACATATTTATGTCCCTTCAGCAATATGTATGGTCGACCTAGCTTAGTTTATGAGCTCCCTTATCATTCAACATTTAATTTCATTTCCTTCCGGCGAAATGTTACCAACCAAATTATCCACTTTCACTTTACGGTGGAACTACCTAGTCGTTTCTAATCTCCTTACGGCGAGATCATTACCTAAATGTATCACTATTTCTTTGTGGCGAAATAAAACCTATCCAATGCAGTGTCCTTACGGCGACACACTACCAACGACTTTTAAGTACTTTTCTTCTTTTATTTATATAGCGCTTACTCTTATCTCATGTACTGTATTTTAAAGCTATCTCACCTCGGAGTTGACTTCTAGGTGACTCCGTCGGACCTCCCAGAGTCACCCGGCGTCGAGCAAGACGATAACCCACCGGCCAGATGCGAATGTCACACACCGGGACTTTCAGCCACCAGGCCTAGATGCGGCTGTGCGGCAGCGCTTAACTCGACGTCAGGTTGTTCCCGGAGATCCGCCAGTCACTGCAAAGAAAGATAAAATCAGTTTAGTTTTCATAATCTCCGGCTCGAAGGACCAAATTAATGTTAGGTATTATTTAGTCAACTCAGAGGTAAGGAACGACACAGAGTCAGTTTTACTTGCAGCAAGGGTAGCTGTGCAATACAAACTACAAAGTATTAGCACCCCTCTCTCTTTATACATGTTGGGTCACACACAGTTCAACAAACATTCAGTGTGTGTGGGTGTGTGTGTGTGGGGTCAGAAAGGTTAGGGTTCATTTGTCTTGATTATAACCAAACAGAGGAACTGGGAAGTGGGGACCTGGTGAATAGCCCCCAGATGCTGCTAATAAAAGCATAAAAGCATAACTCATTCTTGTCCCCATCTCCCTTCCTGTGACATGTAAGGAGGGAAAAGCACTTAGAGCAGACATGAGTGATAAACAATACAAAGGTTTTCAAACCCTAACAACTATCAAACATGATGTATCGTTTCATTCATTACTGATGAGTAAAAAATATTAAATAATGTATCATTATTGAATAGATCATTATTGTTAATGTTTTGTGTAAATCAGTCTAAAAAGGATAATTCCTTATAAATAGGCAGATTATAGTATCATAAAGTGGTTGTTTGAGTCACATGGTTCTGAGTCTTTTTTTTCTCTTTTAGATTCCACTTGCTTATTATTGATTTTAGATTAACTAACGGTAAATCCTGAGCTGCAGGACAGCAGACCTGTGTCTTTGTGTCACCTCACTCTCTAGTTTGTAACATTAAGAAAATGTTTATAATGAAGTGAGCTCATGTTTATAATAAGAATGAGAATGCTTGCAGATCAAACTAAAATTATTATAAATATACCTAATAACCCAGCACAGAGCATTATGCACGAGATGTTGCATTGATCTGAGTTTCTGCTGTAATCCATCATCTGGGGTAATTATCAAGAAGTGTAAAAACAGCAGGTTTGTACAAAAACATGACATGACAGCATACCACAGATTTAATTGTATCATATTATTTATGTCATGTTGCACTGTTTGTTTAAACCACATTCCTCAAGTTTGTATTTAAACTACATGTGGTCATTCCCATTAGCGGAAAAAAACACTTTTAAAAAACACATGCAAAATGACAAAATAAATATAGATTTACTCGGAGGAACATCGAGACCAAAAATGAGGATTTTTCTGTGCATCTTCTTAAACTTTTTCTCAGATTATAATACAGAGGATAGTGAAAAATAAATTTAAATTCATCTTAAACCACATTAAGTTCATTTAACACACTGTATAAAATCAGTTATTTAAATAAATAGTTTATTTTGTTTAGATTTGATTCATTACATTTAAGATAAAACACTTGAAATGTTGTGCATTTGTCAGTTTTGTATAACTTACAACATATGAACCAATGACCAATATGATTAAGGCTGAGAACAATAACAATTAAAAAAAAAATACAAAAATTAGGGATGGTAAAGTGCAGTAGTAAGAGTGCTGAAAAGCCACTTGCAAAAGTTTATTAATGCACCTTCAGTAGATGAAGGGGAAAAATTCTAATTTACATATATTGAGTGATTTTGTTTGTACAAAGTCAAGAAATGAGGTAAAACAAGCAAAGGAAAGATGGCAAACAGAAGACAGCTGAGAACACTGCCAAAATGTGCAAATAGGTGACACGGTTCTATAAGGAATGCTGAACTCACAATAGTAACAACAAAGATTTCAGCTCCTATAAAAATTCAAAATGCAAGATTTAATATGTGGTGATTTACCCAAAGAGGAGAAAGAAGTCAGGAGAGATCCTGTCAGACAGCAGAAGCTTGGATACCTAAGAAACTGGCTCCAATCCAGTAGGATTGTAACGATGCACAATACTCACAGTTGGGTACAATAAAAACATTTTCTTTCATCTTTCTTCGCTCCAAAGAAAACAAATAACCTTTTTCCATTTCTGAAATTGAAAAAGTGGACAGTTTAGGACTGACTGGAGATTTTGTTGAATTTCTTTCAATGAAATAAATTGTATAAGCAGGCATAGCCAATGGCTGGCTAGATTATACAACAATATAATCATTTGAAAATAATCAATGTTGATGTTCAAGTTGATGTTCATATTTAAATCATTTTGGCTACAGAACACTGCATTGTATTTTTAGTATGAATATGTGTACCATTACACACTACTATCCAGGGATTTGAAAGTTCTCTGTAGCCTCAAAACATTATCTTAAATCTGTAAAGACCATTCTTTTAAAATAATAGTGCCTGTTATCCTTTTGTTGGCCAAGCAGGTGCTTAAAATTTTAATTATATACTGTATCTCACCTATTAACTTTTCTCATTAAAAACAATTTCTGAGTCTATGCTTTTAAATCCAGCATCTGGTTGGTCGCACAAACTATATATCATCACTGCAGTTCTCCTACAACCCACAACCCCAGTTGATGTGTGGCTGTGTCTACCTTGTTAGGCAAATTAGGGGTGTAATCAGAGTCAGTCTGACTTTCACCCTCCTTGCCCATACCTTATTTCACAAAACACAGGAAGATGGCAAAAAGTCGCCTTAATTCCACCATGACATGTTTTGTGAAAGGGGCTTGTTTAGCTCAGTCTGCATATTGTTCACTCATTTGGCTCAGACACTGAAAAAAATGAGTCACAGTTGAAGAAAATTATCATAGGAAATATGCATAAGGACCATTTATAGAGAGGATTAATTGATTGTAATTTGGAAATGCATAAAAAAAATCTAATAAAAAAGTGGTAAATACATTTTCTCATTTGAGAAACATTATGCTCACAATCTACTTCCACAGACGACTCAATGGTCTGGCTCTTAATTAAAAAAGTGTTTCAAACAGGAAGAGACTGATAGGTTAAGAGAACCTCACCCTATTTACATTCCTTAATCTCACCCAGTTTACCTGCATAACAGTTAGTACCCACTCTGCCATGTCCTGTGTTTTCAATAAGCGACTAGACATCTGTCTGACATATTTCCCTTTGAAAGGCCTTTTTGTTAAGAAAGCTGCCCAATTTTTTCTGTTTATCTGTTTATAACTCATTACAGCCCATTATGCTTTTTGGTTTTTAAGGTTTTCTGGCTCTAGACATGATGTTTACCTTATAAGTTAAAATCTTCAAAGAATCTGCATTTCACAATGTGCCGCATGCTAATAAATTGAACTCCTGCACTCCAGAAGTATCGCTGTGTAACATCTCCTTGCACACTGTCACAGCAAAAGCAAAGCTGTATGGTCAACGTGCCTTTTGTGCTGACTTCAGCTTTTATTTTAAAATAAACTATAGTGGCCTATTTTTTTGTACTAAACCACAGTATAACTGCCCCATTTAATCCTATTCTTTTTTTTTTCCACAGTGCCTGCTAATTCAGTCCTAAGTAAGATTTTACTACTGCACTTTGGATCAATACTGGGGCACGTGCCCAATAATAAAAGATTGGACTCGTTTGTATAACATTGTAGCTAACCATCTTGGGGTATCATTGAATTATAGGGGAGGAAACTACTTTGAAAAGGACTAATTACCGTCCTCTGTTAAGGATTCCTGTGCCCCGAGTCTTTAAAAAGTTGCTCTGACACTGAGGGAATGCCACCTGTTTAATGCAAAATCTCTTAGATCTTTTGGATCTGGATTTATTCTTTCAAATATACAGATCCAGAGAAGTCAACATCTTTGCTATGAACTTTATTTTCATCCATCGACATACACCAACAGCACCTTCTATAATGTTAATTTATTAACATAGTTTGACTTCACAGACAGAGCCAAAAAATATAAAGGGCACTCAAGTGAAAGACCCAAGGCTTTGCCTGTGATTTATCCATTCAATGAGCAGCAAGAAGATAATTTTTCTCTATTTGGCTGCATTACCCCTTTGGAGAAAAACAATTTAAGTGCCATTAAACAAGATACAGAGAGTGGTGTGGAGAAAAACAAAGCTATTTTAGAGAGTGACCTCATCTGACCTGATGATATGATTAAACTGCTCAGAAATTTCGATGAAGCTCACCTCTCTTTCTTTATTTTAATACAACCTTTTTGTCATATTTCCCTTTGAGACATTATCCCCTAATACTGCCTGCCTAAAACAAATCTCATTTATTTGTCATCTAACCATTAGCAAATACATGAATGCCTTGTTATGGCTTGTATGTACCTGTGAAAAAGAGGAGCACAGAATGTACTATGCTGATTATAAAATAAAGTATTAGCAGGAGGAGCTGCCTTCCAGAATTGCCAGTTTATTCAGTTTGAATGAGCTCATATCTCCCTCTTAAATCCATAATTCAACACACTGGTTAGTGGAAGATGAATGAAGGAAATCGTCTTTATTAAATTGCCTTTCCTACAAAGAGTAAAAATCCAAGGGTCACATAGTTAAGAGGTGGTAATAAAAATGATTGATTCTTAAGGCTGCATTGGGGTTGGCCCCATTGTGTGGTTAAAAAGCCTATCTCACTTCGCTGATATGACTTTAACTTGATGTATGGCATGCAAATACATCTTGTCTCACTAATTTAAAAGATCAAATACACTGTGTAAGAATAATTGTGAGAACATAGTTACTTGAGCATTGCTGACAATAATACGAAAAGATGGAGATAACATGGGACAAAATTAAGTGTGTAATTTTGGCTTCATCTAATTAGAGTACCTTCTTCAAAATGTTTGCTGTGTCCCCTGCATAGAGTGCAGCCAAAATGACTTTTTGATGCTTTCATTCAACCACACATTTCTTGTTGTCATTCTTCCATCAAGGCAACATTAGTAGAGTGCATAGCCAACAGTTATCTCATCAACAGATTGTGCCACCTGAGTTGTGTATTTTTGCATATCTTCTAAGGGTAGTACAGGCTTCTTGGTATCTTCCCTGATCATTGCTCTCCATACCCAGTCTGTCAGTTGAAGTCGATGGCCGTTTCTTAGTAGGTTTGCAGTTGTAGCATGCTTGTTCCATTTTCAGATGATGGATTGGACAGTGCTCCATGAGAAGTTCGAAGTTTGGAATATTGTTCCATAAGCTAACCCTGCATTACTTTCATGTTGATATGGAGATAGATATGACTCCTTTTGCTTCTTGCTTTTAGTCATATTTCACCAGCTTGACAGATACTATCATCCTAGTAACACTTAGTAACAATTCTTGACATAATTTAATATTTTGTAATCATCATTTTGAGAATTTTCCTGATTTTTCATTTTCCAGTTTTCCAGCTGACCACCATACTGTACTTTCTGATATGGATCTGTTGCTATAATTTATAATTGTGTCTTATTTGAAGTTAGAAATAAAAATGTGCAATATTCTGTATTTGAGGAAATAATGTCAGCCAGGCCTTTAATTAAGCCCGTTATATAACTAAAGCAGATGTTTGGCAGGTAGGGTAAGTGGACTCAAGGTGAGGTGGATGCTTGAGGCAATGAGTCAGTGAAGCAAATTAAAAGTAATTGACATAAAGAAAAAAATCTACTCAGAAAATTAACTTGACAGTTATTATGCAAGATCTGCAAATGAGCAGTCTAAAAATGAACATAACATGTAGGTAACCCTAACAGTGAAATGTGAATATTTCACTGTGCATTACCATCACATTCATTGTTAATTTATATCCTAATAAATAGAAAAAAAAACTATATACATAAGTAAATTATTGAACTGGAGCATTTACATGTTTTTGGGGCCTCGAGCTTTTCAAAAAGTTTTATAATCATTATTTACCTGTTAGAAATTGTGAGACCAAAAAATGCCATCAGGGACTTTCTGGAAAAGCTCACTTCTGCACCTGTTCTTTCTTTTCAAAGTTTGAGGCAACCTTCAACCACCGAGCTTCTCTGAGAAATATGAAATCATTCTGAAAATGAAGGTTAGTGAAACCTGTAGGCGGCTATAAAACACCCCAGTATCTCATGTTTTGCCATGAGAAATGTTACATTAAAATGGTGCATCAGTAGGACTTGGTGAGAAATCCATGGTACATGCACAGAAACTGCTGGAGGAGGTAGGTGACTCATGAGTAGTGATGCATTGAGAGCACACATGGTCCCGATGACAGTCGTCACAACAAATTCCTCATTTGAAACTTCATCACAGCAGTCACTGTTTGAAGTGTGCAGAGCAGCTGGATGAGAGGGATTAGTTCAGGGAACAAGTGGTGTGGACAGATGACAATAAAATTGAGCACTTTGGCTGAAGTCAGTAAATCTGTGGTGAGGGAAAGAACGGAGCACTCTCTGAATAAAAGAACATCTTGGCGGTTGGTGCACACAGGGATTGGAAATGTTCGGCTGTAAGATGCCAGAGCCCAGATGGACAGAAAACAATATATACGACAGGATCTCATTTTATGTTGGCAAAACAAGGAATCAGCAGAAAAATAGCTTTTCATGCAGGACAATGAGCAAGGCAGTCAATGTATGAGCCAAACCTCACCTTTTGAACAACAAAGAAAACTGTCAAAACTTTCAGCTTAAGACCTGAAAGAAATTTGCTTCAGAAACTAACAACCAAAGTTATGGTTTGGAGTATTTCAACATTACAATAAGCAAATTAAGTCGTTTTCCTGCCACTTTGCTGCTGATACATGGAAATATGGGACAGGTAAAGTATTATTTTATTCTATTCTATACTGTTAAGGAACACGGTATGTTTCTCCAATCTCCAATGAGGTCAAGTTGTTTTGTAAGCAAGTTCCAGAGTTTAACGAACTTGTTCATTTACCCTTCCCTGCATGTAGAGATTTTTTACGCCTAACAAGATTGAACCATTCTAAAAGAAGAATCAATTAACAAACAAAAACTTTGTTTGAGAGCTTTTTGGACTTAGTTTTACATTTTGAAATTATTAAACACATCTATTTTAAAATATTTCTCTGTTTGCATAGATGATTTAAGAATGATTTTTCATTGTGTGGATGTGGAAGCAGGTCTAATTGTCATTGATGTGACATCTCTCTGTCTCTGCTCTCTCCTGTCCCACATTTCGCCCTGCCTCCTGAAACCGCCATAAACCAATGTGATAATGTCACTGATATTGATGCGCTCTCACTGGGAAAGCTGTGAAGATTAACAAGACAGCAAGATGGGAGAGAAAGACACGTAAGGGAGATGGGAGAGGAGCTGCAAAGTGAATTACGGACAACGGCTCAGTCTGAGAAAGAACAGTGAACAGAAACACCAGTGGGGACAGAGATGAAAAAAGAAGGACAGAGTTCATGTGGTTCAGGGGGGAAATCCGTGCCAGCGGGATGTAATTCTCTTTGGTCCTTCTGGAGGAATTCATTGACTTCCTTCCTGCAATTATGGGGCCTCGTTTCCTCTCTTAATCCATCTGAATGTTTGTTTGTGCTACCTTTTAGTGCACACTCATAAAAAAGCCACCCTCTGCTGTAATAAATTCCTCATTACTGGCAGCAGTTGCTTGTTTCTCTTCTCAGCTGGCTGTTGGAGTCATTTTTCTTTGGTCAGTATGATTGACTTTGCAATGTGGAAAACACAAAATGGAGACTTGCTCAACTCATACAACAAAGCCACATAAAAGAGGAGGAATACTTTAATTAAGAAGAAACAGCTCATACTTTCGACTAAATAATTACATCTGCTGTTTAACTTCATGTTAGCTGGATGACTGGATGACTGTTTGTTAAAATTAAGATACTTGAGATTCTTTTGGGACAGATTTGCAATTTACAGAGCCGTGCATTACATTCTCAAATTTTAAAATATTTTTTCAGGATTTTAATTTAATAGATCAACAAAAGTGGCACGTGATTGTTAAGTGGAAGAAATGAGTAATGGCTTTAAGGTTTTAACGGATTGAAAAATGCAAAGTGCTGTGTGATTAGTTTTCTGTCTCCATGAGTCTATACTGTGCAGGACCACCTTTTGCTGCAATTACAACAAAAATTCTTTCAGGGTATGTCTCCACCAATTTCAATACATCAACAATAATATTTACCCATTCTTCTTTGTAAAACACTCAGCCAGATTGGATATTGAGCAACCACATTGCAGTCTTGCAAAAGATGATTAATTTGATCTCGGTCTGGACCATGATTGAGTCATTCTAACACATTAAAATGCTTTGATCCAAAGTATTTTACTGTAGCTCTGGTTGTATGGTTTTATGTATGTAAACGTCCTTCTGAAAGGTGAACCTCCAACCCACTCTCAAGTCTTCTGGTGTGACACATGTACGGAGGTTACGTTGGCCCTTTGACCTTTGCTGCATGTCTTGCCCTATCTCCCACCCCACCATTTGTTGTGGATAAATTTACAAAATAAAGGCCATCAGCAGCTTGTTTGACAAGCCCAGGTAAAACATTTAGCCAAACTCACGCTTAAATTGCTGCAGTTTTCATTATGGTGGATCATCTCAAAAAACTCCTTCGCAGAATCACAAGACATTGGTTTATAAAGCTGATCTATTAATGGAGGTGAGGAATACTCTCTCTGATGGGTAATCTCATGTTTTTCAGCTCTAAAATTGCCTCTGACTCAGATCAATCAGCTGAACGGACATTATCACACTCGGACAACCTGAGTTTACCATTCAGGATACTGAAGCAAAATCCATATGAGGGCACAGGTGAGCTAAAAGACTTTTCTTTGAGATTTCTTTTTTCAGCCCAATCTTTCACACAGTTCCAACAAGCCACCACAATGGGAAGATCCAAACACTTTGTGTTGTGGTCCTCATCTGTGTTTCTATTAAGATCATTTTAGTGTTGTTTATTATTGTCATCAGGGTCTTTTCATGAGTTCATTCCTTATGCTGACTTTCTTAGTTCCTTGTCTATATAAAATGCATGTTAATTTATGTCTAACGGTGTATAAAATAAATTTAAAGTATTAAATAGGAAGATTTACACTACAGGCCAAGAGTTTTGAAGCAAGGTCAAATGTGTACAAAAAAGCTCATAAAAGAACCCAGAACAACAGCAATTTGTGACATTGAGCTCAAGCGCACTCGAGTTATGTAAAGTAAACCATCAAATCCAGGTCTGAATGTCTCAAAAAAACTATATTAAGGTTTTGGAGTGGCCTAGTCAAAGTCTGGATTTAAATTCATTTGCAATACTGTTGCAAAATAATAAAAAACAGTCCAAAGATGAGTGGGCCAAAATTCTTGCAGAGCAATATAAAAGATTCCTACCATTTGTTACGAACGCCTGATTGTTTAGGCTTGATGGTTCAGGGGGGTTTTACTTTTTCACATAAAATATTTCACGTATGAATAGCTTTTATTCCCTTAATAAATTAAAATATTTTTGTGTGGTATTCAAGTTTGTTTGATGATCCAAAGAATTTAAAAGCCAAAAAAGCAAAACTTGATGAAATCTGTGAGGGAGCAAATACTTTTTCCCAGCGCTGCAATATGACCAAAGGTGCTCATACTCCTGTAGTGATTACTTGAGACAGAAACGTTTTTTCTTCATAATACTTTCAGTTTCTATTTCTCTTCACCTCACAGACACACTTCAGCTGTAGAGTGTAGGTGTGTTCTGTTTTTGTTTTTCATTTACAGCTTCAGCAGCAATAGAGGGCATGTCTTCTCTCTGTGCTCATGCAAATGACTGTTTTTCTTCTGCACTTTAATCCTGACAAACTAGTGTTGTGACAGAAAACGTAATGCAAATGTGGAAAAGAGTACCTCTTCCATCAGCTTCAAGCTTGTTAAATCAAATGTCTTATTTCAAACGTCCATGTTTAAAATTACGTTTTATTCCCCTGAAATCAAATTTGTTTATATTTGTGGAAACTTTAATATTTAATGCAAACATTTGCAGCTCAGATGGATTGTGTCTCTGCATTGGCTGCTCAATTACTTTAGCATGTCCATTGCAATAATTTTCAAAAAACACCTAAATGATCAAATAACCCTTTTTGAACATTAAATAGATTCTAAATTATAGGCTGATTTTCACCTGTTGTAATGTCACACAAAATTACTGTCACTGATTTGTTATTAATTCAACCTTCGAACTTCTTTGGGTCTTTGAAATCATGTCAGTGTATGAGGTAATGAGAAGTAATAATCTGACACCAATTACCATGATCACACCCCGGCATTGGTGTCAGAACACTGGCTGCACATGTACAGAAGGAGAAAATAAAATGTTGATAAATGGAGAGAGGTGGAGGAACAGAGGAGTGACAAATGAAAGCAGAATGCATGAGCTTGGATGGAGGAGAGAGGCAGCCCCTCAGGGACATCATGGAAAAATATGGCTGTTTTATACGGGGCTGTCAGGAGCAGATAGATTGGCAGTAACACAAAGTCAGGCAAGCGGGGTGTGTTGAGTGATGGCCAAGAAGTTCTGTGTGAAAGCTGATGAGGTCAGCTGAAAGGGTTCAACCGGACTTCTGCAAAAAGTGCCTCATTTGTCTTCCAAACACAGTTGTGTGCTATCAGAAGTTATTTCTGTCTCAATTTAGCCACTTAGAACTTAATGCACATAATTTCTGTCAGTGACTTTGCTACTTATAACTCTGCAGAGTTACACCCCTACTAAGATTCAGTGGATAATGACACAAGATAATAACTTCTTCTGAAGTTCGTGCAAAGTGTTTTTGTGCCGGCCATTACCCAGAGAAAATTTAGATAAAACATTTGATATAATGTAATCCTCATTAAACTACTGCATGCTTTATATCAACGTTTAAACGCAAATTTTTAAGGTTTTCAGTCTTTCCAAGTGTATTGCACAGTGCCATCTACTGGTAAATTATTGTATTTATGATGGAAAGCTTAGAGCAACTGAGAGGGTTATACAGCCACAGCTGTTACTCGTCTTGACTTGTAAAAAAATAACTTTGTAAAAGTAGACAGGGACACAATCCAATCGTAGACTGGTTAAACTAATCTGATCAAGACACGGTTACAAAATGGGAGATGTTTACAGTTTTATCAGAACTTCAAAATTCTTGTATGCAAGTGCTATAATCTGGTTGTTTTTTGAAAAAGTCACATGAGATGAAGACAAAGTATTTAAATCTCCTCTGAGAACTGTATAAAGTTAACTGCTAAATAAAAATATATTGCATTCTGGTTTTTATCCTCGCCGTGCCGCTGTCAGGGGTGTGTTTGATTGGAGCAGAGAGAAGCATGAAGTTGACTTGTCTCTGTGTACTTTCCAGGCCATACACAGAGCTGCTTCAGTTATCTGTGAGGGTCATGACAGGACATTGAGATTTAAACTTGTGGATACTTTCTGCAGAAGAAACCTGCTCATGAGGGTTTAGCTAGAAGGGGCATGGTGTTGCATTGAGAGTTTGAGCTGTGCACTATGGAGAGACCTTATAAAGCAGAACTATTGACAGAATGGCCCACACAGACTTAAGAGTGAGGAGGAGTGAGGAAGTTTGAAGCCGGAAGGATTACTGAGATAACTCAAATCCGAGGTGGCTGCTTTGAATTTGACAGTTTTGTTTCAGGAGCTGTTTTCTGAAGCAAGAATGAGTCCAGCATGGAAAGTAAAAATCTTTAACAGTACTTCTGATCTGCAAAAAAACTAAACACCCTTTCTTATTATATTTTAGTTATTTTATTTTATTCTATTGTTACTACTTGTTTTTGTACATCTATCTTGTTCTTCTTTGATTGCACATTTATCACAACTTCCATAACTAGTGTGTTACTAAAAGCTGCTGTAGCAAGCTGATTTCTCCATTGCGAGATCAATAAAGTCTATCTTATCTTATCCTATGGTTCAATAACGCTGTTAAGACATTTTTGTCTTGTGTTTTTTTGTTTGTCTAGGTTTTCTTATGCTCTTTGCCACAATAAAGTTTCTTTTCTGCGTTCAGTTACTATATGCCTTTATCTTTATCTTTATCTTTTATTTTAGCTAAATCCAAGCTTTTCTTCTTCTTTTCTGTCAGTTCTGTGTTTTTGCACTTGTTGCATTCTCTCTCTTTGTTCAACACACCCACATTCTAGTTGTGCTTTTCAGAGTATATAGACTGCTTCCGTTGACCAGAAATTTCTTTATGGTTTTGTTTTTCTATTTCATTGCAGGGCAGAACTGTTCTGTCCAGTCTTTACATAAGTCAAAGTGAGTTTTTAAACAGTTATATCAAATCTGCTACACCCCTGACAGAAATGTAAGCTCTGATAAGGTGGTAGGACAACACCAGGTTTTTCTTAATGACGGCATAAAGTAAATCATAGTATGAATGTTTTTTTGTTTCTGTGTTATCCCGTGAAGATCTGGCAGCCTATCATAGGTATCCCTTACCTCTCACCTATTGACTGCTGAACATAGGTACTAGCTCTTTCCTTTCAAGCCCAGTTGACCATATGAATTGAAGGGTTATAGAAAATGGATTTTTGAATAAACAATGACAATAAACAGTTTGAAGTGTATTGTACTTTTAATAACAAAGTGTTATTGTTTTCCAGGTTTTCTAAAGGAGTTACTCTTTGTACTGCCATTTCTGCCATTTTGCGTCAAGGGATTAAACTATCTCAGCATACTGTGCAGTGTGCACAAACAAGGAAAGTGGAAAAGTGAACCTAATGACGTTGTAAATCAGAAACTTGTTTTGGAAGAAAGTGAGAAAATCCAGTAGAATTGATACAGGGTCATCTTTGCTTGTTGTAATTTTCATATAGCAACTTAAACTACAGTAAGCTTACCTAAGTGAAACTAAAAAAGTTTGGTTTTTTTGCTAATGAAAGGTTCAAATCAATTCAGTTTCAATTCAGTTTATTTATATAGCACCAATTCACAACACATGTTGTCTCAAGGCACTTCACAAAAGTCAGGTACATACATTCCAATTAATCGTAACCATTGAACAGTGCAGTCAGATTCAGTTATTTATTCAAATTGAATAAAAGGTTTTTCTATCTATCAAAGGAAACCCACCAGATTGCATCCAGTCAGTGACTTGCAGCATTCCCTCCTCCTGGATGAGCATGTAGAGACAGTGGACAGTCACTGGCGTTGTCTTTGCAGCAATCCCTCAGACTGAGCATGCATGTAGCGACAGTGGAGAGGAAAAACTCCCTTTTAACAGGAAGAAACCTCCAGCAGAACCAGGCTCAGTGTGAGCGGCCATCTGCCACGACCGACTGGGGGTTTGAGAGAACAGAGCAGAGACACAAAAAGAACACAGAAGCACTGATCCAGGAGTACTTTCTATGGGAAGGAAAAGTCAATGTTAATGGATGTAGCTCCTTTAGTCATTTCATCTAAAAAGTTTTCAAGGTTAGAGTCTGAAAGAGAGCACAGAGTTAGTCACAGTAGAAGCTCAGTCAGTAGCCATGTCTAGGAGAGAGAAAGGGTTAAACACTGAAAGACAGGGCAATGTGGATCATTGGTAAAGGGTGAGCATTAAGTTGTCACAGGTAGACACAGGGTGTCTGCCTCACGGACTAAAAATGGGAGCTGGTTCCACAGGAGAGGAGCCTGATAACTAAAGGATCTGCCTCCCATTCTAGTTCTAGAGACTCTAAGAACCACCAGTAAACCTGCAGTCTGAGAACGAAGTGCTCTGTTAGGAACGTATGGAACCATCAGATCTCTGATGTATGATAGAGCCAAATCATTAAGGACTTTATATGTGAGGAGGAGAATTTTAAATTATATTCTGGATTTAACAGGGAGCCAATGAAGGGAAGCTAAAGTAGGGGAAATATGATAATGTAAACTAAGCTAATCTAAGTTAATTGGGCTATGGAAAGGTATGGTAAACTAAAACAATATATGTTAAGTTAAGGTATGCTAAACTCTGTAAAGTAGTCTGAATGGCAGTGCTCATGGATGCAGCAGCTCAATGCTCCCTGCTTCACTGCAGTGTTGTGTACTTTATGTTGGACTTAGTTGTTAGGGAAGCTGAGGTTCATATATGTTATAAACTCCTTCAGATAGGAGCACAGCCCTAGAATAATAATCCTGGAAATACGGATTCCATACCATGGAAATTCAACATTATTATAGCCCGAAGATAATTTCTTTCTGCTGAGAAGGTGCTGGATGTGACGTAGTATGAGGACACAGAAGCGGGGCAAGCGGAGTGGTATCCATGCTAGGCTAAAAGCTAACCCGCATCAACCAGCACTGCCAATTCTATTCCAAAAAATTTATTCTTTCCTTCCAGAGACAAACATGTCCTGGATCAAATGTATACAAATATTCCAGGGGCATACAAAGCTGCCCCACTCCCACATCTTGGCTGTTCAGATCAAGTTTTCTTGATGCTGAGGTTATTGTGGACTTTCAGAGGATTAGGAGGAATACAAAAAGTCTGTTGACCGTCAAGGAGGAGGAGGCAGAAGGGGTTGGCTCCATTAAGTTCCTGGGTGTTCACATCAGTGAGGATCTGACATGGTCAATAAACACCTCTTGCCTTCTGAAGAACAGTTAGCAAATCCTTTCCTTTCTGAGAACGCTGTAATAGGCTGGTCTGCCACCTCAGCTGCTCAGGAACCTTTATCTGCCACTGTTGTACTGTGTGGTATGGAAGCTACACAGAGGAAAATAGGTGGGACCATGTCTGGGAAATAAGCACAGCACAAAGGGTCACTGGGGTTACACTGCCATCCTTGGACAAAGTATAAGCTGACCAGTTGCAGTGAAAGGCAAGACTATTAGTGCTGATATAACTCGCCAGAGGCATTCACCGTTTGTCCCCCTGCCATCTGGGAGGAGATGCTGCACTTTAAAAACACATTACACAGTTAAAGAACAGCTTCTTTCCCTGAGCAGTATCTTCTAAATACATAGGTAACTGTGCAATAGTGCCATGCCGCTGATTATTATTCATAACTCTTTTAACTGTTTTTATGGTTGGATTTTATCAAGGTAACACACTGCATTTTAAGGGGAACAAGAGTAAACAAGAGCAGCAAATGCACATGAGAATCATTTCACTGCTGCCTGCCCAATCCTCTACTGCACACAAAGCCATAATTACAGTGCCTTCTTTTTCTTATTAGCAGATAAGACTCTTATAATAGTTGCCCAGCGCCTATCCAAACTTAACACTAGCTAAATAGCCTCTTCTCTTGGTCTACTGCTTCCAGAAAACCACCATCCATCCTCCACTTCTTTACAGACAAAGGAAGCACCAAAAGAAAAGAGCTCAGCAATCTGTAACACAGCGCCCTGAAAACAAAGATAAAAGCTAGATTTGACACAGGCTTGACTGAGACAATAGCGAACAAGCTTTGTGAGAGTTATTCATGCACTAATTTTACTCTCGAAACTCCTCAGTGTGTGTGATCTAATTGCTCTGAGCCGTGTAAACCGTGAAATCCTTTTCTGATCTGCTGCTGAGTATCATGCTCTTTTAATTCCCATTTGTTTGACTTAGAGAGATTAGGCATTAATTACAGGCTAGAGGAATCAAGCACACATATAAAGGGTTTTAAACATTGCAGCCATTACAGCGGTAGGGCCAAAAGTGCACAGATAGCTGAGACAGCATTGCCTTCCAGGGCTCTTGTACACACACACACACACACACACACACAGAGATGTTGGGGTAAACTGCTGGCGAAAAGCTGCTGTTCTGGGTAAAATCTGGAGGGTTTTTACTGTCTTTAACATCAACCTCCCTCATGACAACTGAAAGGATTAGCACTAGGAAGACAAGCTGACCAAAGTCAAGATAAGATTAATTTCACAAACACAATGCACCTGGACTAGCAATGCAGTTGATGTATTTACTCGGAGTCTGTTAAAGCTTTCCAGGGATGTTTTCCAGTGCTTTGGACTTAAACCATATTCAACCAGCTTATCTGAAGACAACACAATGCAGTAACATGCAAGTCAATCATAAAAAATCTGATTATCATCAAAACGTAAGTTTATTTAAGTAATTATCTTAAAAACTAAGACTCATATACTAAATTACTACATTAAAAGTGAATAGGCATTTAGTTCTGTTGTGATTATGGCTCACAACTAATGAAAACCCAAAAACTCAGTTTCTCAGAAAATTTTAATACAATATAAGACCAATTAAAGGATTTTATTACATAATTATGTCATGGTAAAGACTGACATCCTCCACAAAGAGTGTAAGATATAAAATGCCACTGCTAAAAAAAAAGAGAGCTGTACCTAAGCATACTAATGGAAAGTTGAGTGGAAGGAAAAAAGTAGAAGAAGAAGGTGTAACCAACAGGGATAGCCACAAACAGATTGTGAAGCAAATTCCATTCAAAACGTTTTGGGAAGATTCAAAGAATGTGTACTGCTACTCCGTTCAATGCTTCAAGAGCCAAAACACACAGACATATCCATGATATAGATTCCAATAGACACGTCTAAACCAGAGATGACAAAAATGTCTTACCTGGGCTAGGGAGAAAAATGACAGTAGACTGTTGTTCAGTTGCCCAAGGTCCTCTTTTCAGATCAAAGTAAATTTTGCATTATATTTGAAAATGAAGGCCCCAGAGTCTGAAGGAATACTGGCTATGCACAGAATCCAAGCTGCTTGAGGCTTGAGAGATTAATGGATCTGTCAAGTCTCCTGTACATCACCCACCCAGAGGAAAAACAGCAACCCATAAGGAGCTAAAAAGTCACTTACTGCTGCAAAAGAACAATGAAATGTTGAAGTGTCAGTGTTATCTTTTCAAAAAGTCCTAAAAAAAAACAATGTGCTTAAAACACACAAACATCAATGGACAAATCACAGTACAATAGAATGAAAATAAACACAGAGAAAATAAACAAACTTAGGAATATGAAAATATTTTGATAAGAAAGAAAGATTAAAACCGTGAAGGATATATATAACAACACACAAGCATGCATCCTTGAGTCATTAAATGATCCAAAATACCATATGGAGCATGAGGACTGTCCTGCGGCTTTACTGGAAAGATCAGCAGTCTTATATTTTTGATATTTTGATTCTGGACAAATAGTAATAAAAACCTGGGTTAGGCTCAGACAGACAGACAGACAGACAGACAGACAGACAGACAGACAGACAGACAGACAGACAGACAGACAGACAGACAGACAGAATAAAATCTTCTTAATAAAAGAAGAGAGATAAACATCCATCAGTCTGGATTATTTTCTAATAATTTCTCTGTCTTGCAGGTTCTCATTGCCAGTTATCTTCAAATATGTTTTTGAAGCGGTGACAATCAGCATTTTCCTCAGAACTGCTTTTAATAGTCTGTGGGTGTCTGCCTCCCTCTGGTGGTCATAAGCATGTTTACTACTAATAAATATTGATGTCATCTATCACTACAGGTACATCTCTGTAAATAAGAATTATCTTTGAAAAGTTATTTCAAAATAAAAAATTGAAACTCATAGTTTTTGTAGACTAGTTACACACAGGGGGATAACTTTCAATGTTTGTTTCTGGTAACTGTGATGATTATGGCTGAAGTTGGATGGTTATTGCCTCAGGGTAAATGTTTATTATAATTCAAAATGTAGCTTGTAGCATGTTCAATTCAATTCAATTTCAATTCAATTCAGTTTTCAATTCAGTTTATTTATATAGCGCCAATTCACAACACATGTTGTCTCAAGGCACTTCACAAAAGTCAGGTACATATATTCCAATAAATCCTAATCATTGAACAGTGCAGTCAGATTCAGTTATTTATTCAAATTGGATAAAAAGTTTTTCTATCTATCAAAGGAAACCCACCAGATTGCATCGAGTCAGTGACTTGCAGCATTCACTCCTCCTGGATGAGCATGTAGAGACAGTGGACAGTCACTGGCGTTGACTTTGCAGCAATCCCTCATACTGAGCATGCATGTAGCGACAGTGGAGAGGAAAAACTCCCTTTTAACAGGAAGAAACCTTCAGCAGAACCAGGCTCAGTGTGAGCGGCCATCTGCCACGACCGACTGGGGGTTTGAGAGAACAGAGCAGAGACACAAAAAAAACATAGAAGCACTGATCCATTAGTCCTTTCTATGGGAAGGAAAAGTCAATGTTAATGGATGTAGCTCCTTTAGTCGTTTCACCTAGAAAGAAAGAACAGATCAACTCTGAGCCAGTTTTCAAGGTTAGAGTCTGAAAGAGAGCACAGAGTTAGTCACAGTAGTAGCTCAGTCAATTTCCATGTCTAGGAGAGAGAAAGGGTTAAACACTGAAAGACAGGGCCATGTGGATCATCGGTAGAGGGTGAGCATTAAGTTGTCACAGGTAGACACAGGGTGTCTGCCTCACGGACTAAAACTGGGAGCTGGTTCCACAGGAAAGGAGCCTGATAACTAAAGGATCTGCCTCCCATTCTACTTCTAGAGACTTTAGGAACCACCAGTAAACCTGCAGTCTGAGAACGAAGTGCTCTGTTAGGAACGTATGGAACAATCATATCTCTGATGTATGATGGAGCTAGATCATTAAGGGCTTTATATGTGAGGAGGAGAATTTTAAATTCTATTCTGGATTTAACAGGGAGCCAATGAAGGGAAGCTAAAGTAGGGGAAATATGATCTCTCTTTTTAATTTTTATCAGAACTCTTGCTGCAGCATTTTGAATCAGCTGAAGGGTTTCAACTGCATTTTGTGGACACCCTGATAGTAAAGAATTACAATAGTCCAGCCTTGAAGTAACAAATGCATGGACTAGTTTTTCAGCGTCACTCCTGGATAGGATATTTCTAATTTTAGCAATGTTCTGGAGATGAAAGAAGGAAATCCTAGAAACCTGTTTAATATGGGATTCAAATTACATCTCCTGGTCAAAAATAACACCAAGGTTTTTTACTTTATTACCAGAAGTCAATTTAATGCCATCCAGGTTAAGTGATTGACTAAGCAGTTTCTTTTTTAAAGACTCCAGTCCAAAAATGACAACTTCTATCTTGTCAGAATTTAGAAGCAGAAAATTTAAACTCATCCCAGTTTTTATGTCTTCAAGACATGCTTGTAGTCTATCTAACTGGTGGGGCTAATCAGGATGTATGGATAAAGCTGAGTATCATCAGCATAACATTGAAAAGTTATCCTATGCTGCCTGATAATTTTACCTATTGGAAGCATATATATAGTAAAGAGAATTGGCCCAAGTACTGAACCCTGTGGTACTCCACAACTAACCCTGGAGTTTGAAGATGATTTATCATTTACATGAACAAACTGGAATCTGTCAGACAAATAAGATTTAAACCAGCCTAGCACTGTTCCCCTGATCCCTACAGCATATTCCAGCCTTTCTTAGAGGATATTGTGATCGACTGTATCAAATGCAACACTGAGATCTAACAGAACCAGTCTAAGATAGCATTAAAGGCTATAGTTAGGCTATTACTTTCAGCGTCAACATGAATGTTAAAATCCCCCACTATAATAACTTTATCTGTATTTAACACTAAATCAGATAAAAGGTCTGAAAACTGATCTAAAAATTGAGAGTAAGGGCCTGGTGGACGGTACAAAACAACAAACAGAAATGGTTTTAGCGCTTTGCAATTTAGATGAGGAAAACTAAGGATTAAATATTGAAAAGAGTTGTAGCTATTGATTGGTCTGGTACTAATCAATAAATCGGACTGAAAGATGGTTGCAACTCCTCCTCCTCAACCAGTATTTCGAGGAATGTGAAAATTTTAATAATTAGTAGGAGTTGACTCATTTATAGTAACACAATCCTCTTGCTGCAGCCAGGTTTCTGTGAGGCAAAATAAATCAATCTGATTGCTATTAGTGACCTGATTTGTGACAAAGTCTTTGAAGAGAGGAATCTTATTTTCAGTAAGCCACATTTAATTGTTTTGTTTTTCTTTTCAGTCTGACTTGTGTTTATGTTTATGAGATTTTCATGATTTCCTCCTTTACATTATTTTTTAATCTATTCAGTTTTGGCCGTGGGCAATACACTGTCTTAATAGGATAATGGGTGGGTAGCAGTACAGAAGCTGAATGTTATAGACCTTCCGCATTGATGCAATGCAGCTTTCTACCATGACATAAAGGGGATGGGCACAAAAAAATAATAATAATAAACAATTTCTCAGACAATTTACATTAGACCATTAAAAAAGATTTTTACTACAGACATGTCAGCTTACTACACAGTATGATCATGTACAATAGAAGCACTTAGTTGGAGCTGCTTTTGCATTAATTACTACATCAGCGCAGTGGGGGTGGATCAGACTGTGGCTCTGTTAAGGTATTACACAAACTCAGGTTGTTTTCACAGTGCCCTTCAGCTCATCTGTATTGCTGGGTTCAGTTGAGTCTCATCTTCCTCTTGACAATACTCTATAGATTCCTTGTGGGGTTAAGATCAGGCAGGCCTGAAGGCCATTCAAAACCATGATACCATGGACATTTAATCTGGTATTAACAGGTATTATTTGCCATCTCGCGGAAAAATGAAATTAGCATCGCGATAAAGTTTGTGTCTGAGGTGTCCTCACATTTTCTGGTAAACGGCTACGCTGACTTGGAGTCAAACAATAACACAGTGAACCAACACCAGCAGCTGTATCAGCTCCCCAAATCGTCAGTGGCTGAGGAAACTTTACACTGGATCTTGTATTATGTATCTCACCACTCTTCCTCCAGACTTTGGGACCTTAATTTCCCAATTAAATGCTCGGTTTAGTTTCATCTGAGCACCGTGCAACAGTCCAGTCAGTTCTCCTTAGCCCAGGTAAGATGCTCTGACATTGTTTCTAGTTCTGGAATGGTTTAACACAACAGTGTAGCTGTTTTAGCCCATGGTCCATGAGGTATATGCATGGTGACCTTGTAAATCTCCCACCCCCCTAACTTTTGAATGGGCTTTGCTTTAAGATCCTCTTAAAGCGGTTGTCATCCTTATTGCTCGAGCACATTTTCTAAAAAAATAATTTTCTTTATGTCTTCCACTCAACTTTCCATCAATGTGCTTGGACTCAGCACTGTGAATGCAAAGCAATGACCTTTGGTGGGTTTCCAAAGAGTTTAAGAAAGAAAATTTGGGGTTTTCATTTCAATTCATAATCAGTTAAATTGACAGAAATAAAGGCTTGAAACTTATCACTCTGTGTGTGCTGAAACGGACTTACATTTTGAACTAAATAACTAAATAGAAGATAAAAATGTTTTAAAATACATGTTATTTAATGTTATTTAAATGCACTTGTTAAATTGACATTGCTCCAAAAAACAGAGGAAAAACGGACCAAAATGTTCAATTGTCATTTGTATTTATTGTTTAAATTCACCAAAGTTTTCAGCTTAACTACATCCAAGAGCATTCATATCGCCACTGTGAGCTCATGAACACCAAAGTGACGACAGTGTGACATCATTGGCGCCATCATGACATCACAGCATCATGACAGGGTTTAAACTAATACCGAGTCCATCCCGAAGCCCGTCGACAATGAAAGCATCTCGCCGTCAACCAAGTACAGCGGAAACATTGCACATAAACGTCCAGCCGAGCTTCAAGTTTCTTTCAAACTGCTGCTAAAATCAAAACCAAGATAAAAAGAAACACCAACCATCTATCGCTTTAACACAGGTTCTTTAAATCAGAAACATGAAGGGAAGTTTTTTTCTCTCTCTTTTGTCTTTAACTACACGAGTCTGTACAGTGAGGATGGTTTTAAAAATACAGTGGCAGTTCTAAATGTCCTGGAATGACATGGGAGCAGTAATGTGTGTGATCATCCTACTAAAGCTCTGCCATCTTATTCCTGCTTTCACTCTGTATTTATCACACCCTAAGTGGAACAATGGGGAAAAAAGCACACTAATGCTTTATTCAGCACCTTTGCAAATACTGTATGTCTATTTAAAAATTTTAAAAATATTTGTTTAAAAAAAAAAGAAATATCCACGGCCAGAAAGTAGTGCAGTCCACATTAAAAACAACTTCAAAATGACCTAATTCTTTTTTTCTTTATATGTTTCCCCTATTTCAGTGGTTTCAGTGCAGGCTTAAAAGCTAACAAAATTATAAATTCAACATTCAATAAAGGTTATTGTTGAGCTGATCCTTTAGAGTAAATCTGTTTTTATTGAGACTCCCTTGTTTCAGTTTTAACATTAGGTGTGTAAATTCACATAGACAAAGTGCTTTCTCCAGCTATATAATACAACCATAACATTTTCAAAAAGAAAACACCTTTAGGTCTTGTTATGTTTCTTTCTGAATATGTAGACACCTACAGGTTAGTTGAGTCTCATTGTTGTACATTTTCTAGCTTGCTTTACAGTTTCCAGTCAGAGGAGCTCAGTTTATTACCTATTGCATTAGTTTTGCTCTGAATTGTCTCTTCAGTAAATGTACTCTAACCATTTGTATTAAATTTATATCTACACTAATTTCAAATTCTGTGTCTCAGTGTTTCAGCTATTTGGTATCATTTATTTTGACATAATACTGTTTTTATGATCACTAAGTGATGTTAATATATGGCTATAACCTCCGTTACTAACATCTAAATGATGACTAGCCGGAACTACAGAGTGTTCACAGAATTTCAGTTCTTCAATGGAAAATGATACATTTTAGATATTCTTGATAATAAAATATTGCATTAATCCCACTATTTATGGCTATTACTGTTAATAATGTGCCAGGAATACAGTAGTTATATCTTTACATCTCTTAACTTTCCTGTCAGTTTGAAATTGTGTTAGTTTTGTTTTAAGACGTCAGTACTACAAAGCAGGATTAGTGGCTTATCGACAAAACTCAAGGTTCAATTTTGGGGTTTTTTGTACCACAAACAAAGTTTCCTTCTTATGTGGGTTTAACACAATTAGACCACATTTACAGGCTTAAATATTTAGGAACACCCAATATAATATCTGCTTAAAGTCCCTTAGCAAGTTGCACTTTATCCACATACTTCTAAAGCCATCAACAAGCTTCTGATAAAATTGTGTCTAGATATTTGAACACTTTTCTTGACCGACATTGTAAAATTTATTTGAATTGTTTTGTTTCCAGGCAACCATTTTCTATGTGTTTAGGATCACTGATTAGCAACACCCAACTGCATCCAAGTAGCGTCGATCTAGCTGTTGATTTAAAAGCTAAGTTAAAGAATTTTCCACTAGCAAGGAAACAGCATGATGCTACCACCACCATGCATTCTTAGGTGTGAAAGCAATAATTTTACTCCTCCAAACATGCTTCTTGACATTGTGGCCAAATAGCTTAATCCTTGTCTCCTCTGACAGGAGGCATTACACACGTCCATGTAGGCAGCTGCATATTTCAGTCATGCTTATCGGTGTTGATTTTTAACAAAAACTTTTTTTCTTAGTCTCAGTCTTTAGTGATGTAAAACAGGCTAATGTGGACAGTGACGTTGGTGTTGCTGAGATTTCCAGTTCATGGCACGCTGCCTGTATAACTGGCAGTAAAACACCCAAACAGGATTATGATACCACTACCATGCTTGACAGTTGATGCAGTGTTTGTTTTAAAAGCTTCACTTTGACTTTTTGAGCCAAGTTGTTCAATCAGTTTCCAGTTAAAGGTAAATTTGAGTCTTGTTGGTTCCTGAGACGTTCCTGTACTAACTAGATAAAAACGACAGCTTGGGTCTTCTTCCTGACCTTTGTTCAGTGGTGCTACATACACAGAGCTGTTTGATGGCGCTAACTCATGTAAGTCTACAAATCCCCTTCCTGGGATGTTCAAATTTTTCTGAGTAATGGTCAGTCCAATGAGTTTTGTCAAATCCAAGAGAAACTACCTACTGATGATGATCATCATCAACCAGATGCTGATAGGCCTTGCTCTAGATGTTCTAGAACCTTCAGCACTACCTTTTGAAGAATTTAGGTGAGTGTATGTAGTAATTATTAGCCTTTGTTCATTAGAGAAAATCTACAATAAATTTACTTGTGTACCCTTATGTACCATATTCTTGTTTTTAAAAATCATTGAAGTTTTATGTTGTATAATATTTCTACCCTGGAAATAGAACAGTTCAAATAAATAATTAAAAAGTAAATTATTCTCCATGAGGAGTGATATTAATTCAAATTTCTGACTCCCAGATCTCTAACAGAAACCCTGGTTGTCAGCAAAACTGCTTCGTAGTACAAATGATGCTGAAATGTGTGCAACCTTCATACAGTCAAAGTGTCACAAAAACAGTCTGACCATTCTTCAACATAAACACCAAGAAACTAAGAAGGAAAATGGCATCAGAGTAGTTTCCAGCGAGGTTTCGTTCCAACACTGCTTGCATAAATCTCTTCATTAAATCATCTGTTATTTACAACAATGGATGTTATCCTTATCGTGTCTGGCTATTCAGAGTCCAGCGAGTCTTTTGGATGGTCCTACATCACAATCCAAATATTAAACCTGTCCTCATATAGACAAAAATAATAAAAATGTCTGAGTTTCTTTTACAGTAGAATACGGTGGACAGCTTTCAAGTAAAACAGCGCAATACTGATGTGTTCAAACAACAGAGTAGACTTGGGTTAAAGTACAACTGAAAATCATCCAAACAGAGCGTCATTCCTGTTATCCGCAGCGCTCAACGATGGAAACAAATCTTAGAATGGTTGCATGATTTCAGTCTGACCCAGGTGACAATAAACAGACAAAAATGTCATCATCAGATGATCGACAGAACATTGTGATTACTTCTTCATTTCATTACTGAACTTACTAAAGGAAAATGTTAAATTTGTTATAGAAAAAGCCATCATAACCACGCACGACTAAGACGCTGATTTTTCTGCCTCAAAGAATGGAACATATTTTTTGCTTAAAATATTGTGAGTGACTGAACAACACCCACGGTCTTGTTTTGAATAGTAGTCCATTGATAAGAACCAATGCACAAACATATAAGACAAAAGCACACAAATATTCAAAAACTAAAGACACCTTGAGACAAGAGATTTTTTTGTTGTTTTTGCTGTTCTTTTTTCCTTGATTTCCTTCCTAACTCAAGTTTAAAATACACATATTTACCAGCTGTATAAGATTTACAGAGGAATTTGGATTAATCAAAAAAGCACAGTTTTGCGTCAGTTCGACAGTTCCAGTCCAGTCCAGACCGGCTTGGTCCAGTGCCGAGGAGTAGTATTGGCCATTGCTGGGGCAGTAACATACTGATAATTGTGTGCCACCATGTGCTGGGAAGATGGCAAATGTTTCCTGGAGTTTGCCACGCTGTGCTGTACTCACGATGTTCTTTCACACTGCAGGAAGCTCTGCTCAGCTTCACCAACCAGTGTGAGGGGCCTTTGGCTGTACAGTTGTAGTCACTGCAGGAGAGTTAGAGGGGCCTGAACATACTACAGAGGCCAGGGGTAGCTCAGAATACAGAAAGAGAAGAATATGGCTGATGATCTCATTGGTAGAGATTAAAGTGGAGAAAGCGAAAGATTTCCTGGGGCAGAGGAACTGTGGAGCATCTAACCGTGCTCACAGGTACTTTGATAAGGTGGAGGTCAGGGAGGATGAGAGTTGATGAAGCTGCAGAGTCCCTTCAAAGGGGAAGAGGTTGTCTATGTGGCCACAGAAATGCCTGCAGGAAGCAAAAGGATGAAAAGAAGTGAATAGAAGCAGTAAGAAGCATATATTGCAGATAATGGTGCAAACAAAAGCCTGGAAATATTGTCTATAAAGTGAACACGTTTAAATTTAAGTTCACAAGTTTCAAAACTAAAACCAATAAATCAGAAGTACGATGAAAAGATTTTAAACCACCTCTAATTTGTTGGCACTTTGCTTCCTATGAGCCTAACCTACTTCGACCCTTCTAAAGTGGTCTTGGTCAATCATTCTCATCAGTTCCTGAAGGTCTTTCCCAGTTTTACACAGGACTTTGGCTGCTTTTTTCACTCTTTTCAGTACAGTCATTTAATCTGTGAAATGTGATAAGTGCTTTCAAATTCATCTATCTGAGAAAAACAGTTTTTAGCCTGATCAAATCCCAAAAAAGCTTCAAGAACTTGTAGGACAAAAACACAAAAAGTAAAGTGCTCTGAAAATTAAATAAAATGCAGAGAAATAAATATTGATATATTCAAATTCTGAGACACTGAATTTTATGTTTTCATTTCCTGCAAGTTTTAATCATCAAAATTACAAGACATAAAGGCTTGAAATTTGTCTAATAAATATAAGGTATGAGTTACACTTTCTGAAATTAATCACAAACATTTTGAACTTTTTCACGATATTCTAGTTTGTATGTGTCTAACAGCCAGAGCCCCACGCTTGTGAAGAGAGACATGAAGAAGTCACTGGTCTCTTGCCTACAGGATTAATGTTATTACTCTTTTGTAAGTAACTTAAAAATGTTTCAGTTTACAGTGTTCTCTTTCGAACAAAGCACAATTTAATGGCCCCGAGGGGAGCTGGGTTGGAGTTCATCGTGTAAAAACAGCACTGCTAAATTCAAGGTTCTCTTAAAGTTAATGCTACTCACAAATGGAGTGATTTAAACACGTTTGTGCACAATCCTGGATCTGAACAACACTTAAGCATACCCTACTATTGCCAAAACCCTCTTTGTGCTTTCTGAACCTGATTCTGACTGATTAAGCTACAGGAGGCTGTGTTTCATGGTGCAGCATTGGAAACCCCCCGCTTGTGCATATATTCTTTTTAACTGTCAAGCCCAGCAATTGTAGGTAAAAGACCAGTTTTTGAGCTGCTGTAATTTCTGTTTATTATTGGCTGTATTCTACTGTATATGCGCTACAATATCCTGTAATCGTCACATGTCTAGACTAAGGCTGCAAAACCTTGTAGGAAAGAAAGTGTTATGGTCTGATGAAACAAAACCAGAAATATTGGGCCACAATTCCAAAAGTGCATCAAAAGAACTTCACCCCCAGTGTGAAACAAGATGGTGGCAGCATCATGATGTGGGGTTACTTTCTTCAGTTGGAACAGGGACTTTCGTCTAAGTGGATGAAATTAGGAATACATTAAAGTGTCTTCTAGAAAGATGAAGTTTAGGTGGATCTCATTTTTACTGTGACATTCCTTTATGCAGGCTTCACCTAAAGAAAATGTAAGATCATAGTTGGATATTCGAACTAAAGCCAACTGAAAATCTGTGTGGACACCTGACGAAGGCTGGATGCAAGAGATGACTTTAAAATCTGATATGCATGGTTCTGCTGGAGGTTTCTTCCTGTTAAAAGGGAGTTTTTCCTCTCCACTGTCGCTACATGCATGCTCAGTATGAGGGATTGCTGCAAAGTCAAGGCCAGTGACTGTCCACTGTCTCTACATGCTCATCCGGGAGGAGTGACTGCTACAAGTCACTGACTCGATGCAATCTGCTGGGTTTCCTTACATAGAAAAACCTTTTAACCAATTTGAATAAATAACTGAATCTGACTGCACTGTTCAATGGTTACGATTAATTGGAATGTATGTACCTGACTTGAAATCTGTATGATTCGATTGAATTGACTTAGCCCATTTTAAACATTTCACACAATGCAACAGGAAACAATACTCACCATTTATTTTTTTTACCTCTGCCTTCCTCCCTCCCTGTTGGAAGGAGTAAGGGGGAGTCAGGTTACGCCATTGGTATACTAAAAACTAATCCTTGTGGTTTTTAGTATACCAATGGCCACCAGTGGGCTCTAGATGAACAAACTTTATCAGTTTATTATTTTACTTAGTACCCCTACACATAGCCCATTCTAAAATGTCCAAACTCTAACACTCAGTAGTTTATTCTAACCTCCCCAACAAACCCGCACCATTCCGAACCCTTTGTGAAGTGCCTTGAGACGACGATGTGTTGTGAATTGGCGCTACATAAATAAAACTGAATTGAATTGAATTGAACTGAATTGAATACATGCTGCAAAGACTGCTAAACATTAACGTTTTATTTGGGATATAGTGGACGTAGATTTTCTCATTCGTAAAGAGCAGTTCCAAAGCTGGAGTTGGGACCCTACATGGACCCAACACATGGGTCACAAGTCAAAAAACTACATGGGGTCCTGAGATGTTCTTCAAAAATTAACAAAATTTTAAGGAAAGATAATAATATAAAGTATATTACCGCTATAAATTACAAAATAAATAAAAATCCTGTAATTACAGGTAGATGCAATCATTTATTGCCTATTGATGCCAACTCTATAGACAACAAAACTGTTAATTTGACCTACCAGTGATGCTTCTATACTGAACTAATAGTTGGGGTCACGAGTCTCTTCCACTGTTATTTTGGGGGTCAGAACCTGAAACATTTGGGAATGACTGTTTCAAGATGCTATATATATATAACATTTGTCATGACTGGACTTTTGACTTGCAGCACTATAACAACTAGTCGGAGAAGTTAAGTATTAAAAAGCTGAACCACATGAAGCCAAAATCTGTAAAATATTTTAAAGTTGTTATTTTAAATGAGCATGTGATTGTTTTTAACTACAGCTAGAGGCCTAAACCATATTTTCATTGTAGACATGTAAAACAATCTACACAAAGATGTAAAATAATGGCATCTGACAAACATTTCTTCAATTAAAAGAATAAGCAGGGCAAATCTGACCCACCAGTTTACCGAGTGTTCTGCTCAGTGTCACAAGCGGCTATCTTCAGCAGATGGTCTCGAGGTGACGTGAGTTCTGTGGAGATCAGGGGAAAAAAAACAAGGGAAAACACAAGAGCTGTATCACCCATTGTAAAATCACACAGCTCATTTGTGCTTAGAGGCATTACAGAGATTTACAATACCATGGAAAGGTATTTATCCCTTACAGATTTTTCTGTTTTCTTTTTTTTATTTATTTTATGTCACACATAAATTTTTCAGATCATCAAACATATTTTATATCAGACAAAGAAAATCTATCTGATTAAATACAGAAAGCAGTTCTCAAGTGATAATCTCATTTATTTAGGGAGAAATGGCTGTCCAAATCAACCTTGGCCTATGTGAGAAAAGCAATTGACCCCTAATCTAAAAACAGTTTTTGCCACCCTTGGCAGTAAGTCTTTTTTCTGAAAAAATCATAACAGGGCAAATTGTCTTACAGGTGTGTCGTTCCACTGCCGTGGTAGATCTTCAGGTTCGGGTGGGTAGGACATCCAGGAGGGGCTCCGGTATGATGATGGTGGAGACATGACAAAATAGTCAGAGTAACCCGGGCGGTTGGCTGATATAGCATAGACTGCTGTGATTGGGTTTCCTGTCAAGATGAAATGAATATTATAAAAAAAAAAAAACCTGAAGTCATTCTCTGTCACCAGTCTTCATCCATGCTTACACTGTCTTACCTGAGTAGGTGCTGATGGACTGATCCACGGTGACAGCAGGGAAAGGTGTCCTGGCGAGCGGCAGATAGGGGGTGCCATTGTGCTGCTGGGCCTGCAGATCTGACGCTTCAGACACACGGGGCTTCAGACTCACATCAGGGGTGGAGTTGTTGCTGCAGAAGAGACACTGATGTCAACTCCAAACAGAAAGCAACCATAAAACAATCAGCAAAACCAAACTAGAGCTTCATCTACTTTTTAAAATTCTGATATCAAAATTTGCTTAGGAATACAATAAAGCATAAACAAAATGCATATGAAATTATTTGTAAGACGTTGTATATTATTTTCCATTAATTGTGGTTCCGGTCCTTGTGTAAACTCTTATTAAATCTGACCTGTGATGAAAGCATAAAGTAAAACTATCGTGGAAAATAAAATGAGACAAAACAAAGGTTTTTTTGTTTTTACATTTCTCATATTCTCAGTTATATTTGGAGTACAAGTATTGATCTTTATGCAAAAAAATGTAAATGCAAACCCGCTAAATGCTTCCATTTCTCTAGTCAATTGTGATTTTTAAAATAGGGTCTCAAAAGACTTAAGGTCAAGACCTCCTGCTGGGTTTTTATAAATAATTTAAACAAAAAACGTGAGCATGGATGTTGGGTTTTAAGTTGAATCACTTAGAGCAGTAAAAGTGACTTTCTAAGAGGTTTTATGTTTAATCTCTGCAGACAGTTCAGTTCTCAGCTCACAGAGTGCAGTAGGCAGGGAAGCTGGCTGACAAAACAACAGAAATGTCATCTGACATGCAGTGAGAGCACTTTAAACAGTTTCTTTAAACAGTTATTTAGAGTTCAACATAAACAGTGAAAAAGCGTAGAAGAAAGTTGAATTATTGCTTGAATGGTAAGAAATAAAACAATACTTTAGTTTATGAGTCAGGGAAGTCATTTTAACCCCTACACCATTTTATACCTAAGCATTTTCACTTTGTCTCAAACCATCTCTATTTCATACCATTGAGTACTGACTATTACTTTATTTGTCTTGGCAGTTCAGTATTTTGATTAAGTATGGAAATAAATAATCAAAAAATGCTCAATTCTCACGCATAATTTAGTTTAATTGTAAACTATAATATTTGTCTATTAGCTGTGGTTCTGATTCCTATTAAGTCTGGTTGGCTGTTCTACTACAGGTTATAACCCAAGTTTAAATCAAAATACCTCTGCACAACCTCCTGCTGAGAGAACCCTATTTTTGCAGCAAACTATGAGTAGAATATAGAAAACAACTGTTTATGAAAATTCCCTAAAGCAAGTATGAAAGGATGTGTGATCGTCACAAAACATCCTGCGGCAAAAAACTCTGCTTCATCTCTCAGGAGATGGTTACAAACTGACTGAAACTGCAAAAATATGAATTGGCAAAAGCGTGAAATTAGCAGCATCTATCAAAGGCAGTCTAAAGTGAAGATATTAAAAAGGCTGAATCAGCAGATAAGTTGTGAATTGAAATGGATGCAGAATACAATTAAAACTACCACTGTTTATTTAAAACAAGACATTATAATCACTTTGATTAACTGTTTCTAGTCTAACATAAGCCTGACTAGTGTGTTTTTATAACAAAATAATCATGCATCTCAAGAAATTAAAACCTAATTAAAAGATTATTTTATTTCATATATCCATGACATGGACTACAACTCTTTTGTTGTGAGTTATGCCACTCCTGAAGCAGAGACGTCAGAAGCGTCTACCCTGGGCTAAGGAGAAAAAGAACTTGACTGTTGCTCAGGAGTCCAAAGTCCTCTTTCTAGATGAAAGTAAATTTAAAATTTTCAATCAAGGTCCCAGAGTCTGCAGGAATATTAGAGAGACACAGGATCCAGGATCCATGTTGCTTGAAGTGACTGGCTCCCCAAATCATCACTGACTGTAAAGTTTCCAGAATCAGAGATGAGTTAAGGAGCCATGTCATCTGCTGCGTTGATTCAGAGTGTTTTATTGAGTCCAAAGTCAGCGCAGGTGTCTATGTGGAAACTTCAGAGGATTTCAAGTTTCCCTCCGCTGACAAGCTTTATGGAGATGTTGGTTTCATTTTTCAGCAGGAGTTGGTAAGTGCCCACACTGCCAAAGGTACCCAAAGCTGGTTCAATGACCATGGCGCTACTGTGCTTGACTGGCCAGCAAACTCACCTTACCTTAGAAAATAAATTCTCATTTGCTAATTAGCTAATTTAGCAATTTTAAAAATAAAACTAAGGGATTCATCACAGCAGAGTTCCCTGCACTGTAAAAACACTGTGGATGTTGCATCACTGTGAAGAGCCAGAGGACAGATGAGGTCACTGACAGATCCCAGAGCCATAACGCACAGAGCCCATTAATGCTGCACAGTGCATACTAAAGAGGAATTAACATGCTGCTCCCCTCCTCCCAGAGGGGCACAGAGGAGCTAAGTGTGCAGAGCTGAGTGATTACTCACTAAAATCGGCATTTAAATCAGAAAACTGTTTGGATTTCATTGAGCATTTTAAAAGTTCTCTCATTATCGGCATTATTAATGAAAATCTTAACAACTCAACTTTGGGTTCAATATAAAGTGTGTCACTTCTCACAGCTGGAGCTTTGTGCTCTCTGCAGGTTTTTCTATACATAGCCCACTAGATGGCGAGCACGTTTCTTCTTGGAAACCTGAGCATCTAAGCAGTCAATCACTCTCTGCAGTGCTAAAGTGCCCAGCAGCACAGGGCACACAGCATCAGTATTGAAATGAAGAGCATGCTCAGTTCACGTGATGGAGTCTAACATATGGACCTGACAGTGGGAAGTTAGTGGCACAGAGTCACTTCAAATGATGCTGATTAAGATTCTGATGCTTTTCATCCTCCTGTGTTGTGAGAGCCCTTAAATGTTATTAGTGATGATCTTCTGTAAGCTGACTTTGCGTGTATCTTATGGCTCATATGTAACTGTTATAAATAATGTATTTTACTGAGGGGAAAAAGTGTTCTATTCTTCTTTTTCCGGTAGATGATGCCACGTACGGGGACATACTTTTCTGTGTTTAAGTTAGTGTGTGTTACCATCGTATTGAGGTCCCAGGTGGCGGTCCTGGTCTGGAGGGGATTAGAGGTGGGGGAGAACCGATGCCCATATCAGGAAGCTGAGTGAACCGGAAACCCTACAAAGAGCATAAATAGATCTGATGTACATTACAGAAAAAAAATACAACTTAGAACAAAAAATGAGTAGACAGGTTTAGAAATTTAAGCAGTCAGTTTTTATTCCCATTAGTCTATTTAACCCTCCTCCCTTGTTGTCACTGACCATTGCCAACTATTATTCCTACAATTAAAACTGCAAATGGGACAGAAATTGGGAGAGTCCATTCTTATAAGTACCTTGGTGTGATCCTAGATGATTATTGTTGGTTATTTTGGTTATTGTTGTGAAGCTACAGCTAACATGAACAGATTTCCTTGTATTTAACTCCATCTGTGTATCTTTCCATCAACTATGTTAGGCTCCACTAAAAACAAGTGGCTGCAACCAGCATGTTTCACAGTGGGGATGGTGTGTTCACAATATTGTGCAGTTTTAGGTTTGCACCCCACATAGTTTTGGTCTCATCTGGGCAAAGTACCTTCTACCATATGATTACTGTGTCCCCTACATCAGCAGTTCCCAAACTCTTTTAGTGAGAGGTGCCCTTGTTGCACAAACAAAAAATATGGTTAGCATTATTTGCCAAAATAATGTCAAACTATTTTTTCTTTCTGATATTTACCAGTGCTCCATTAAATGTTCAAATCTTGGGATATTGTTTAACTAGTTGCTTTAAAATTCTTTACAACTTTATACCTGACCCATCTGCTGTGTTCCTTCGTCTTAATAATGCTGTTTGCTTACTAACAAACCTCTGCACCCTCCACACAGCAGTTGTAGACATGTTGAGATTAGATGACTTCTGTAGGCAAATTGATGCACTGGATTTTAGTCAGGGGTATTACAATGAAGGGGCCAGGATACAAATGCATGCAAGACTTTTCAGATTTTTATTTGCAAAAATTGTTAAAACCAAACTTTCATTTTTATTTCACTTTGCAAATATGTACCACTGTATGTTGATCTGAGAAAATCACAATAATTTACATAAAAGTTTGTAGCTGTAACTTAATGCAGTGTGGAAAGGTTAAAGTAATAAAAATACTTTAGCAAGACACTGTGAACCTAAAACTCAACTTCCAATATTATTATTTTAACACCTCATATTTTAATTTAGTGCTTACTGGTTTAGGCAGGCTACACTGATGCATGTCCTCGTAACCTGCACTCCTCCCCCTTCCTCCACAGGGGTGGTTCATAGTCCCCGGGGCGCTGGTCACACCATCATTGTAGTGGCTGGTATGGGAGGGGTTGTAGACGCTGTGGGCATGGTGGTGGTGATGGTGGTGGCTGAAATTGTGAGAGAAATGGTATAAAAAAATGTAAAGTAAATTTTCTTTATACACTTCTGTGTCTCTCCAGTATGCTTTGGAAAACTGAGTAAACATGTTCAGGCTTTAAATGTATTCTGCTTTTTGAGAAACAGCTTGAGAGTGGGATGTTTGCTCTTCAAAAGTTCAAACTGTGCACCAGGGGACCTCTCGCTTTTCTACACAATGCTGTGAGTGATGCAGATGTGCTGGGAGATAAAGCAACAGTGAGGAAAATAAAATTACTTAGTTGGAGGGGAGGGAGGGTCATGATCCGGAGGCGCCAGGCTGAAAGCGTTGCCAAGCAACATGTGCATCTGCGTGCGGACCTCGTCAATGGATGGCTGTGAGCTGAGTGTGGAGGAGTCGGAGCCACGGTGAGCTTTCACCCCCAAACTGCTGGTCCCGGTTCCAGTGGATCCTCCTCTGTAACCCAGAGAGCTCATCAGACGGTCCACGTTGGTCTCCTCAAACGGTTCCGGTTCACCCTGGAAACGGAGCAAGTACACTCAGAAAGCCTGGGACTGCAATCATTATCTTTCCCAAAGTAACATTTAATAACATTGACAGCAAAGACCCAAACTTGTAACCACTAATAGTTTTTCAGCTGTTTTTCTCCATGGATTTCATTATAAGTTCACGAAAAAGTAAGCAAGCATGACAGCCCTAAAAAAACTGATTCAAAACCAAAGGCACAGGCAAGACAAAGAAAGCAGAAGTGCACACATAGGGCTTTTCTGGCCTCAGTAAATGAGCAACATAAAAGCTAGAAAAGCTATTAGAAAAAAGAATGTGTTTGTGTAAGAGTATAGAACAGCAACGGACAGAATGTCTCTGCTCTGGTAAATTATCATTATTAATTTAAATTTAACATTATGCTTTGTTAAAATAGCATGTTAAACTCCTTTTCAATATTTTACATTACATAAAAACCTGAAACAGGTGCAGTTGTTTGCACTGCTGCCTTACAAAAAGAAGGTCATGGGTTGAAATGTGGACCTGGGTTGTTTGAGTGTTCTCCCTTTGCAGACATGGGTTTTCATCACTCTGGCTTCCTCCCACAGTCCAAAAACATGACTGTTAGATCAATCGGTCTCTCTAAATTGTGCTTATGAGTTTGTGGTGTGAGTATGCATGGTTGTTTGTCCTGTGTGTCTGTCTCACTGCGTTGCCGTGATGGACTGTCCAGGGAGTAAATTGCCTCTTGCCCAATTACCGCTGAAGATAGACATCAACCGACCCCCTACCCCCCCGCAATTCTGCAAGGGTCAGCAGGTATTGAGCGTGGATGAATGGATAGATGAAGGGTGTTTATGACAACAATTGTGCAGCTCAAAAGTAAACATGAGAAGGTAAACAGAATATTTACATTCCTAATCTGTGCACAAACACTGTGCCTCTTGTCGTGCTTTTAGGGGAATTAACCGCTATCAAGCCTCCCATCTGAATCCATGATCAGGCTGTAATTATATTTGAAGCCATTGACATTCAGCCAGGTAGCACAGTCGCATGTGTCATTATAGTGCATCAGTTGCAGCAGAAAGATATTACACTCATTTTTCTTCCCTTTTCCAACTTTTTGCTCCTAATAAAGGAATCGGTCATGTCTTTATCTTTGTTATGTGTAGGTTTATGAAGTTCATGGAAAGGTAATTTTGTTAATCCTCCTGGTCTGAGCTGAAAGCTTGAATTGAAAGAAGGGAAGGATTAAAGTTATAAATACTTAGAGGAGATTATTTTCATAGATTGGCAAAGTGGCAGTGATTTACTTTGACCCAGTGAGTCAACTGATCGCTGTGGCAGAGGACCTGAGCTGCTGCGTTGCAGCTTCAGAGAGAATCTGATTTTAAGGCTTAGTGTGGTCTTGCTGAACCTAAATTTCAGCTGCAGGAATTCTTTCAGCCAGAGGTCCTGAAAGAAAAAGCCAGTACATTAAATATATCCAAGAGGATTTTTATTTTCTGGCCTTTTTAATAATCTGAAATGTTTTTTTATGTTTGTTTGTTTTTTAAACTGTTCTTTTTTAAGGCGTAATGGTTATACAGTAACTAAGTTTAATTACTTTAAAAACAAGAATAAGGTGAGTATGTTTAAATTTCTTTTAATAATTCATACAGGGTGAAAATGGTACAAATAATCTCAAATATTTACATACACCCTGACAAATATTCCTAAACCAAATCCAGCATTTAATCTTAGTCCACAGATTTGTAATTCTTCCAATTGTATTCAGGTTTTAGAAGTAAAATCACAACACTGATTGTCAAGCAGTGCATGATGCTACCACCGCCACCACTGCGGCGGTGGTAGCATCATGCCGTGGCCCTGTTTGTTGCCAGTAGTAATGGTACACTACAGGACAACAATCAAAAACACATCAAAAATGGTTTTGGAAAGCTTACATTAAGCTTATATAACAATCAATCCAAGAATTGTCAACTAAGCTTAAAAGCCAAGTCTGTTTCAGTAAACCATGCAGTTTAAAGGAATTCTACCAATTCTGCCAAGACGAGAGGTGAAATATTCAGCCAGAATTATGACAGAAGCTTGTTGATACTACAAAGTGTGTAGTCGAAGTACAACACGCTAAAGGACATTTACACAATTAAATAAAATATTATTGTGGTGTAATTATGTATTTCAGCCTGTAGTACAATACTGACTCTGTTTTTTTCAACTGGGTGAATTATTCACTCAGTTCTTGTTTTTAAAATTTGTTCATGTTTTATTTTGTATAATCATTCCACCATGGAAAAGACCAGATCAAACAAATTATTAAAAGACCAAAATTAATAAGATAACTAAACCTCACCAGAACGATATGTGTAACCACTGATTCAGAGGATGGACCTGGTCCATAATACTTACATCATAGCCATTATTCCGGATCCCCCTTCTGGATCTCTCCCTCAGAACAAGCAGGTCCATCTCTGTCTCCACTGGGCTGGGGTTGCTCAGAGACTGACGGCTCCAGTAGGTGGGTTCTCGTGAGTGGGAGTACCTGTTAACCAGATGTTTACAGATGACTCAGGTTTACAGGTCAATATCTCCTTATGCCAGGAAGAAAAAAATAGTTTTTTGGGGGTTTTCTTTGCATTTGTAAAACAAAATTGATAACAGAAAGTCACAATTTTGAAGCAAACATTTTAACATGCTAATGTTAGTATATAACCCAATGATAACACATAAGCTGTTGCTAGCAAGACCAAGAAACAAAAGTATGTTCTCGTGTATTTGTTTAGTATGTAGGTTTATTGCTGAAAACAAGCATGCTGTAAGTAGCTTTCTAGATAAAACTAGCATTATAACTAATGTGAGCATAATACCTTGTTTTAATATGATAGATCATGTTTGCTAATGTAGCAAACTTGCAAATGCCAATGTGTTTGCTAGCAAATAATACCATTTTCTAAATAACATTTAATACCAAATGTATGTTCCCGATTCCAAACGGGGTTTAAAGCCAAGATGCTTTTATGACTTAGCTCTCCAACAAACAATTATTATGGTTTTGGGTGGATAAAAATCAAGAGGATGCGATCAACAAAATTTGTTCAGAAATGTTTTTATTAGTTTAGTATTTCCTTTTTGCTTTTGTTTAACTTGACTTACATTTTAATACATTATGTATTTTTTTCAAAAATGTTTAAAACACAAGCAAGCAGTAGAAATTTACAAATTGCTACTTTTACCTGTTAGTTCAAGCAACTGCGCCTTATTGTGCCTAATTTTGTGACATAACACCTGCTGTCTAAGCTAATGAATTCAGCAACAGGATTTTATTTGGAAAGTTTAAACCAGTTTAATGTCAAGGTGTGCTGCTAAGAATGTCATTTAAAATCTATTCATTCAATCACTTATTGGGAAAAAAAAACATGCATATTCACTGTCCCCTAAAACAAACTTATCAGCCAGAAAATAAAATATTTAAAGGGACAAACATTTAAGAGATAGAACCTTCAGCTTGTATTGTAAATTAGAAAATACCAAACTGGAGGGCTGAGGTTGAGAACATCTCTATTTGTAAAGAGTTAATGTGTATTTATTATTTACTGTAGTACAGTTTGCAGATACACATGAGAGCAAATGTATTTTTTTGTAATTTGTGATGATCTAAAGATTGGAATAAAGATTTCTACATTAAAAATGTTCAAATAAAATGTCACACTTTGCCCTGAAGACAAACTTAAATCCTGCAGCACATTACTGTGTGTTTTAATCATATAAAACCTTCTCACTGTGCAAGAGGTCTTATACACACTGTACTCCTGATCTGAAAGACACATTAATATGTGCAGTGTCTCCAGTCTTATAAGTTGCATTTCAAAGAGTAATGCAGTTTTCATGATTTGATCAGGGAATGTAGGGACAGTCTGCAAGCTGCAAGTGTATTGTAGAGTAGAGGTAAAACAGGCTCTTTTACATGTGAACTGTAAGATATTAATTTACAGGTCCTAGAATTTTTACATGTTGCTAAGCAACTGTGCTGTACAGCCACAAATCGACGATGAGATTGTTATTATATTTGCTTGGAAATTTCAGTTCAATCTTAAAACTATTATTAATGTTACACATGAACCACATATGCATTAATCCATCAGTTTCAAACAAGTAAGACACACTGTGGATAACAATATCAAGCAACTGTTAAGCCTTAACTTTAATAGTTCCTTGCATCAGTAATGAAATTAAGAGAAAATAGAACTCAAGTGGAAGAATTTTCATTATTTTATTGCCTCTTTTTAAAAACAGCTGTTTTAAAACTAGCTGGCCTTAAAACAGATATATTTTATAAATATATATATTAATCTTGATTTGCCCATGACAGTTCAAGTTTCACTGTTTCTTCCGCATCAGTAATTTAGTTCAACACTGCTGAACTAAACTTACAGGTCTATTATGGATATCAATAATAAAAGAAATAGACAGAAGGTACATGGTAACTGCGAAAGAAGCAGTTACCATGGAGACCTGGAAATGTATGGAATGCTAAAAGCGAATTGCCTACTTTTCCACAGGAAAGCTAAGCAGGAACCCTGTTAATTAGACCATTCCTAAAGCCAGACACGGTGATGGCAGCATCATTCTGAGGGAATGTTATTCTGTGATACTGACAGAGAAACTAGTGAGGAACAAGTGAAAAATTGATCCGATTAAAATGAAAGTATAACTTAAAATAAAACCTGCTCAGAATCAGAGTCGGGCTTTTGTTGATGTTTTTCTGGTTTTGCTTTGGCTGATTTGGAGATGTCTCCAAATACATAAAGCTAACACCTCACCTCTTATGACATCCTGCAAAAGAGGCCCTCTTCTCCTCAGCGGTCATGGGCTGTTTGACACCACCGTCATGCCGGTTGTGCCTGCTGTCACGGTGACTGTAACCATGGTTGAGACTCTCAGAGAGCGAGAACTCTCCGTACCCCTTCCTTCGAGCCTTCTGACGCAGTTTGTTTCTGTAGTGCTCAATGTCTGACTTCTGCTTCAGCCCAATGTGGTTTGCCTTCAAATAAACAAAAATTTCAGGATTGGCATCAGAAGAATTGCATATCTGTTTACTTTTCTCAGCAAGATATCTGAAAAATTTTAAATGTATTTGTTGCTTGCATTATGGAAAATCAGAGAAGCTGACACACCTTAAACATATGTTTTCTTCTGCGTAGGGTACCTATAAAATGGGATAGTGGAGAAAACCCTGGGGTTGTTCCTGGTATTATGTTATGTAGGCTAAGGAATAATTTAAGGCAGTCTCAGCTTGAGAAAGAGGTAGAATAAGAGCGAGACGTGACAAACGGGGTGAGGGATTAGAGGAGGAAAACAGTTTGCTCTAAAACAGCTAAATTCAGTAACAGCTCAATGTGTCCTGGAGGGGATGTGATGTTATAAGGTGGGAGGATGGGATAATAGACGACTGAAGTGAAAATTTCTCAGATTAGACACAGTTTCCCTTAAATTTGTATGAATTTAATGCTGGATGTGACATAACGTCGTTGATTATGTAAAACCTGATATATTATCAAATATAATATTTAAAGCATAACAGTATCTATGATCTTTAAGTTTGCTGTTTGTATCAAAGACTGAAGGTGAGGAGCATCAACATCCAGACCATGAAACTTAAAATATCTATCACAAATCTAGCAAACCAGTTATGTTTAGCTGTGTTTTGCAGACTCACCTCCCCATTGACAACCACGGAGTCCTGGCTGTGTGAGGAGGTGGAGGGATAAGAGTAGGTGGGCTGGGCCGTCATGGGTTTAATGGTGATGAGACGAAGAGAGCCTGAATGGTCCTCATACGGGTCTGGGAAGAGGACAAGTAATGTATACAGTTATACTAAGGTACAATATCATCCAACAAGTAAGGAAGCCTTTATAGAGACAATAGTGCAAAATACTAAATCCTAAAAAATGAATTAAATTTTTTTTTTCTTTTTGCAAATTTGTGTTTGATGGAGCCACAAGAAATCTAGAATAAAGTCCATTAAACAGATGATACCAAAGTACAGATGTCTAGACATAATGCACAATGCCATGCATGGCGAAAACCAAAGCACAGCACTGTAGAACAAACACATACCAACTGTCATCCATGGTAGTAGAGTGGTTATGATTTGGGCTTATTTTATAACAAAGAGCCTGTACATCTTGCAGTCATTGAGTCAATCATGAACTCCTCTGGGCTTTCAAATATTCTAGTCAAATGTGAGGCCATCTGTTCAACAACTGAAGCAAGGACCAAATTGGGCCATGAACAGGGCTACATCAGAATGGCTGAAAAACAAAAGAATTAAGATGTTGCATTGGCCTAGTCAAAGGCGAGAACTCATCCTGAGTGAAATCCTGTGGTAGGGCCCAAACAGAAATGTGGAAAACGATTGTCTCCAAACGTCAATGAACTGAAGCAACATTGCAAAGAGGAGTGGGTCATACTTCTTCTACAAGTATGTAAGAGACTAATTAAATCTTAAAGAATCTACTAATAGTTATTGCTGCTGCAGGCTTATGTAGATGCTACTGAAACATGGGGTATACTTAGATTTTCACTTAAATATTTTCCAATTAGTCTTCATCTTTGTTCAACAAATAATGACAGCATAAGGTCTGTTATTTGTGTTTATAGATTTGAGGTTACATATAAATAATTTCAGAATCTGATAAAGACCAGTTTATATTATTTCCTCCTGATAGATAAAACCCTCGACTTAATTGAAGGTGTACTTTTTTACCATGACTGTATGTGCACCGTCTGTTAAAATAAATAGGCTAAAGGTGATTATTCTGAACATTTTTATATTTTTTCTTTTATGCTTATATGGTCCTGGATGAAATGTCAAGCTCTGTAAAAGAAAAGAAAACACATTATGTCATTTAGCTTTTTAACTTAGATCTGCTTGTTGTCATAGAAACTACAAAATTAGATAAGTGAAATAAAGAACAAATTCTGTTTAATACTAATGCTGGGGGAATAACAGCACACATTCTCATGTTTATCTTGATAAAATTAAATTAACTCACTGTGGTGGACCTCAGACATATGAAGCTTGCTGTATTTAAGGTTATATAGTGAGTTACTGAAGAAGGCAGCAGATGGGCAATGATGTGTTGCACTGTCCACTGTGACTCACTCCCAGACTGACTGACATCATGATAAGTCAGCTTGAAAACTCATAGTGTCAACTGGCCTTCATCTTGGCAGAAGCTCTGCCTGCGTTATTTGTTACTGAAGCTGCGCGACATGTCAAGCGTGACAGTCAAGGTCGGGCATCAGGTGGGCGTCACAAACAGCAGACACCGTAGACCAAATCAGAAGTAATAACACTGCATGAAGATAATACTAACCCTTGACACCAACTGCTAGTTGTAGAAGAAGAGGTTGTTTCACTACCATTACAGCAGAATGTGCCAACCTAATTCAGAGTTTAAACAGGGATATTAATACTGTCAGTCAACTGGCAGCCATCTTGGGGACATACAGGAATAGTAAAAAGTAAGCAAATGCTTTGTTCGTATAAAATATTTAGTCTTTACCAGGTTCTCCAGCATACAAAACTACCCACCATGGTTTCCTCCTAAGTGTACTCTAAGTGTACTCTGGCTGCAATATGGTAGACAGACAGCCCTGCAGAGGATGGTGAGAGGAGTTGAAAGGGTCTTTAAAACGTGCACAGAGTCGCTGTTCAGTATCTGTTCCAGAGCTGCTGAAGGAACAGGATTGAACATTGTCAGAGACTCTTTGTGTTCTCTCTGAATCGCTGCTATCAAGCAAACAGAACCGCCAGATCAAAAGCAGAACTTCCAGACTGCTACACAGCCTTCGGTGTCAAGCTATTTAAATCCTGTTAAGCAACTGCACTTTATATTATTGCATCTATTTTTATATGTTTTATTTATTTTGTGTGTTTTATGCTAACTAACCTGTTGAAGATCCCAAAAGAAAAACACTCTCATTTTGCTGTATATTATTAGTGATTAATTATTACAATAAACTGATTTGATTATCTTGAATAAATATGAAGCTAAACAGAAAACTAAAATAAAACTCCAAAACCTTGGTAAGAAACCCTAGAAAATAAAGGGTTGTACTTTCTTTTTACCATGACTCTTAAGATTTGACTGTTTAATGTCTAAAAAGTACATTTACAAAAATTTTATTTTTTCTTCTTTTTCCTGCATTGAAATAAAATACCCTGGATGGAGATTTGGTTTTGAAACTAAGTCCTCTGTGACGTGTCAACTATTTCTGCCAAATCTGTCATTTCTGCCCAGTTTTCGCTGTAGAAGTCACATAAAATATATATTTTTTTAAATTCAGCTTGAAGCATAGCAGATGGAATTCATGCAGTTGTTCCTTTTTCTGTATTGCTACAGACTTGTTTAGGATGAGGAATTTCTGCAAGTCAGTTAGTCGATGCTTCCTCAGAAAGATAACTTTGTACCATTTGCAATTACACAATGCGTTTCACTTCATTGTGTATCAAACTAAACTGTATGCAACTGAATTTGGACTCGTCTACTTTACTTAACTGGATTGACTTAGAATGGTCTGGAAAAATAGTTCTTCATAAAAGGATGTGAATTCGAACTTGGTTCTTACAAAGAGGCTTGAGATAAAATTTATTGTAAATTGATGCTAGTCACATAAACTGAACTGAATTGAGATTAATCATTCCCTTTTCAAACTTCCCTTCAAATACACTAGCAACTCACTTATGTACTGATATCGGTATCATAAATATTCAAATAAGTTAATCCTGCAGATGATTCAGGGTAAAAAGCAAGATCTCTTTATTTGCCCTGCTCATTTATTTTAATGAAAAACCTACTGTTCTCCATTTCGAACATCCTGCAAACACCGGCAAAAGGCTCAAATAAACAACCATCCCTTTTTGCTGTGGTATTCATTAATGTGCTAAAATAAATGATAAATTACACAATTTACAGTAAAAATTGGTATGCCAGTGCCAAAGAGATTGAAAATCAGTGGCCTAAACTCTCTTAATTACCAGAGTGCTGAGGAATATTTATGCAACCAATCCTCAGTGTGCAGCGAAATAAAAAGATATGTCGCTACTGATTGCACGTACCTTTTATGAAATCTTTCAACATGAACCATTTGCAGAAAATCTGTAGTGTAAAAAGACTTGTGAATACAGAAAATGCTGGCTGCATTGAAAGAGATGCATTGATGCATTGAAAATATCTTAAAAATAGCTCATTATGTGTTATCAAAAACTATACGCAGTACTAATGAACTATCTATGATCAAAATTAGAGCGAGGTGCTTATGCTTTTAGAGTGGGCATGACATGGGTTATGTATTGGCTGTGTTATGCTCATACCAGCTAAGATAGCCTCAAGCAGAGACAAATGAGACCACAGACATGCTTTAAACTTATTTTTTTTCTGATTCTCTTATTTCTGACTGAGAACTCAAAGCTGCAATTTTCCAAAGTGATATCACTGGAGGAGTTTTACCAGACTGCTACCTGAGCAACAAAATGCTTTATGCAAGCCATACAGCCTTTGCCCATATTGAGCAAAACCATATTACTGCCTACTTAATACTGAGTTTCCTCTTGTTGCCAATCATTCTGAGACCTCTGAAATGTCTCATTTTATATTTGTTGCCATACAAGAAAAAAACAGTGCTATGCTCTCTGCAACCTAACGTAACTGTTGGAAATTGGCCGAGGATGGCAGCAAATTAGAAAATGTAATTCAGTGTGAAAGTAATCCTAACATTGCTTCTGTCTCCACTGGCTTGTTTGCATGACCTTGTCATGATCATTTCCTATATGGTTGCTTCTGGGCCTCCACCATCATTTTTATTGTAAAACTGTCTTAATTCTGTGTAAAGGAACCCTTAGTAACATTTACTGAAAGTTACCAAATGCTATCATCAGCCATCCAAACTTTCTTTTTCAAAAGGAAATCCTGCAAATGCACAACTGGGTTGGGATATAAATTCATAGGCCAACTTATAACTTAAAACCTGCACTTTTTTCTTTGAAAAATTCTTTACAGTTGACAACCGTTTTCTGACCAGCAATAATAAAACAGAGACAGCTCTCCTGGCCCTACCATTAGGGAATACCATTTTTATGCAGATGTTGCAGGGATTATGATTATTGATTACTTAATATTTATCAAAGATTATAATTAAAAATCATAACTCACGAAAATTATTTCTTAACCAAAAATCATTACTTACAAATAGAAATCAGAGATGTCCTCTGGTGTTGTGATTATGGGCTCAAAGCTCTTAATTATTACACTTAGCTATTCATCATTAATAATTTATTAGGTTAATTGGTCACTATAAATTGCCCTTAGGGGTATGAATGAGTGTGTGCATGGTTGTTTATGTGTTGCCCTGCGATGGACTGGCGACCTGTCCAGGGTGTACCCCTCCTCTTGCCCATAGACTGCTGGAGATAGGCACCAGCTCCCCCGCGACCCACTATGGAATAAGCGGTAGAAAATGACTGACTGACTGACATTAATAATTGATCAATTATTACCCAGAACCAGAAAATGTCACTGTTTATTCAACCACTTCAACGAAGGTGAGGAACTTTGACCTTGTTTTGACAGATAAATCTCTCTTGCACAAAATAAACATGAACGCTTCTCTTAATTATATATATGAAAATTTATTGCAGCCATATAATTCTGATACACCATTATTCTGGTCCAAAAAACCTTCACCTAACTAACAAGCACCGTTCTACGCAAAGGGGATAAAAATGACTACCTAACAATAATAATAAAAGAAAAATATACATGCATTTAGTGTCTATAAAGAACAAACCAGCAGTTTTATGGACAAAATGTGTAATTTGGGTTAAATGGAAAGAGAAGCCCTCCTGGTGTTCTGATGTCTCGATTGTAGTGATCAGCTGGTAGACTGTGAGCTGTGCTCTTAGCCAATTGCAGCTGATTGCTCCAAATCTCAAACAAAGGGTCATAAAACTCTGAGGCAGGAACTCAGTGGAAAAACTCCAGTGATAAAACTGGAACAAAGGAGTGGGCAGGCGAAGCCCAGACCAAAGTTGCTTTGAATAGAAAAACTTTAAAAGTCCAACTTCTAACTCCTGGCTGATTTGGGATCAACCGGACAAAAACATGAACCTTGCTGATCCGTGCTGTGTGATTCAGCCGCACAGCAAATCTAAACAACTCAGCATAAAACACTTCAATCAGTATTTCATGCAACAAGTTGATACCTTGGATTAAGTACTGGTGATTCTAAATCACCTTAACTATGCCTCATACTGCCCAGACGTCTAAATGTCAGTCAGTCAGTCATTTTCTACCACTTATTCCATAGTGGGTCACGGGGGAGCTGGTGCCTATCTCCAGCAGTCTATGGGCGAGAGGTAGGGTACACCCTGGACACGTCACCAGTCCATCACAGGGCAACACACAAACAACCATGCACACACTCATTCATACACCTAAGGGCAATTTAGAGTGACCAATTAACCTAACAGGCATGTCTTTGGACTGTGGGAGGAAGCCAGAGTACCCGGTGAGAACCCACGCATGCACAGGGAGAACATGCAAACTCCATGGAGAAAGACCCCTGCTGGGAATTGAACCCAGGACCTTCTTGCTGCAAGGCAACAGTGCTACCAACTGCACCACCAGTTGAGTAAAATTAAGTCTCAGTTGGGTTGAAGGCCAATCAGTATTACTATGTTTTTAGACAAGTTTTAAAAATGGATAGTGAAGTGGCCTGTCGAATGTGCAAAGGTAAGGCATCCCATATCCTAGGAGCCCCAATCGAGAAGGCCTTATCCTCTCTAAGCTACTGCTTTGAACTGAGAATGACCAGAAACAGCTGGTCAGCGGACCAAAGTGACTGAGTGGGAGTGCAGGACCTTCTTGCTGCAAGGCAACAGTGCTACCAACTGCACCACCGTGCAGCCCTAAGTCTAAATGAACCTATTCAATTTAATATAAAAAAAGAACGAAATTACTTTGACGTTGATTTCTTCTCTCCACCGGTTGAGGATGGATCAGGTCTGAAGAAAAACGAGGGGAGGGGAGATCATGTGTCCGTGATCAACTCAGAAGAAAAATGTTAAACTTCTCATCTGTCCAGGAGGGGAAAATATGAAGAACCGTTTAGTCAACTGAATCACAAGGAGGAAAACACATCTCCTTGGAAATAAAACCTCTGTGGGTTTTTCACCTGTGCTGGTTGACAGCGTGGCCTTCGATCGGTATATGAATCTTCTGAACTTCTTGTATCAGACAGAATTCCAGCTTTCAAGATCTTCCAGGAATGGCCTTGTGGAGCAAAAGTTCGCCTGCGAGCTTTTGTCTCTCTAGATATGCGCCTCCGTTGCGTCATCCCGGGAAACACGCTGGAAATGGCAAGGAAACCTTATTTTCTGCAGGTTTTATAATCCCGGGTGACGTCAGAGCTGCAATGTCTGTTGAGCTGCGCATGTTCAACTGTGTGACCAAAATGGATGACTCCAACAATGTGTACTTTGTCAAGTTATGTAGATGGTCTATGTCAATGTGAAATTCACATGAATGACAAAGACCCAAGGCACCCAAAAGCACAGTGACCAAAAGGTCAACATGCCACCACCTTGCCTTAATCCAGAATAATATTTGTGTACCATCTAACTATCACCTAACCATCTACACAATTCTATTTGGATCCTACAATTCATGGTATACAAAATAAAACATTATCCATTTGACCAGTCCACCGTCTTCTCTGATGCCAGGGTCCAGTTGTTGTGGTCATGTGGTCTTGGCATTGTAGAAGAAGTTAGACTGGTCAGATGAATCAGTCTTCTTCTACAATAACTGCAAGGAGTTTCATAGGTAAACACTGGTCATTTTTGCGCATTATTGTTAATTGCCTCATGTTCTGTTCTTTGATCTCTGGTGTTACTTCTTAGAGTTTACCACTGAAGGCTGGGGACCATCCCCAAACAACTTGGGTTTATATAAGATGTTATTATGACCAAGCGTTTGTTGCCATCCCAGTTTAGTAGAAATCTAATGAAATCTTTCAGTGTGGGGTCTCACAATTTTGAAACAAAAAAATATTTTTCATCAAAGGGAAGTCTGTTTTGTGAAGTACAATATAATTGCTATGTAAGCATGGCTTTGTCTAGTAAAGGGGGTCTGCCACTCCAGTCCTCCAGAGCTACCTCAATCAAATTAAAGGGTCATTACTAGGCCTCTGCAGAACTCGATGACATGCTGAAGAGGTAATTTAGCCAATTTGTTCAGATAGTTTGGGGCAAGGATGCATCTGAATGTTGCAGAACAATGGCTCTCGAGGACTGCACGTGGAGACCAGTAGTCTAGTGAAAGAGGTTTATGGCATTTTTATAAGCCCTGGTGCATTACGTTTGACATCCTATTGTTTCTATGTTTGAGACATTTTTTTTACATACAAAATGGAGTGGGCTGCACGGTGGCGCAGTTGGTAGCACTGTTGCCTTGCAGCAAGAAGGTCCTGGGTTCGATTCCCAACTGGGGGTCTTTCTGCATGGAGTTTTCATGTTCTCCCTGTGCATGCATGGGTTCTCACTGGGTAATCTGGCTTCCTCCCACAGTCCAAAGACATGCCTGTTAGGTTAATTGGTCACTCTAAATTGCCCTTAGGTGTAGGAATGAGTGTGTGCATGGTTGTTTGTGTGTTGCCCTGCGATGGACTGGTGACTTGTCCAGGGTGTACCCTGCCTCTCGCCCATAGACTGCTGGAGTTAGGCACCAGCCTCCCCGTGACCCACTATGGAATAAGCGGTAGAAAATGACTGACTGACAAAATGGAGTACTTTCTAAGGTTACTAAGTGTACACAGCATCATTTTCCTACAGTGGAAATAAATATGTTTACTGTTCCATCGTAGATTGAGACACGCATGAAAACTCCAATCCTGCTCTAAATAAATTATACACTGATTACAGTTTCTTTAACACAATATTGGGGAGAAGTAAAACTTCATCTGTGAAAACAAAAAAATAGGGATTCTTAAAAGATTGTTAAACTCTCCTTCCTGTGAGCCTAGGATCTTGTATCGTCTCATCTCAGGAGCTTATTATGCTCTTCAATCTCTACAATTTGGTGACTCTCAAAATGTTCTTATCCATGTCTGCGGCATTTCTTTCTACTTCCAACAACTAACAATGCCTAATCCTGACAGTAAGATGTTCTATTAAGATAAGTGATCTTAGTTTTTTTTCCTCTGCCTGTCAGTGCTGATGAAGTTATGGGCCGATCCCAACATGAGTCTGGGATCTATAGCAGCAGCAGGGTATCATCTATAAAATGATGGAGATTTTTTTTTTACATTACACATCCAGCTTAATTTTTCTTTATTAGCATGTGTGAAGGTTTTGCTAAGTGCTTTGCAGCATGAAGATAATAATAATAAAAGCAGTACTAGGGAACTCGTTCTGATGGTTAGGTGTTCTTTGTGTTGTTTTCACTCTTGTGCCCTGGCATAACCTCTGCAATGTTGTGGTGTAATGGCACACAGTACAATACCAGGACCTGTAAAGCAGGAGGTTAGCCGTCAGTAATTCTATTATTTACACCATTGCTTTGCTGTCGTCACACATCAAACTGCCTGGCAGACAGATGCTATTGTTTCTGCAACCAGTAGATTTTACAGTCCATGAACACAACACCTCATTGAACATGTGTCACCAGTTAAAGCCGCGAACAAAATCAGTCATCTGTAACCTTCTAATGCCAATTGCCAATAATGGCAATTTCAGTGGATCATATATTTTTCACATCTTGTTGGCTTATTGTGTCCTAAAGAACTAAATTTCATGTACTGTAGGGAGTAACAGTCTAAGAGAATCTCGGAATTGTCAATATCCCTACAATTTTTAACCACATATTAACCTAAGTTCTTGAAGCAGATAAAGCCAAACCATGTAAAATACAAAACAGGAAAAATGTGTTGTATTCAGTCCAATTTTCCATTTAGCATAAAAAAATACATATCTATGAGCAGTGGAAGCATGTTAACCAGAGGACATCCTTGTAAAGATGTTACATCTGCAACTATATACAACCGGCAAGAACTGATCAGCCTAACCATGAAAATAAGTTTTGAGGATCTTAAACATGTTGTCCTCGCAGTCTAGCGATAACCTTAGAATATGTGTTGGTTTTCCTTAAAAAACATTGTGATGGCTGAAGTTACAGTCACAGAAATTAGGTACTCTTTTCCAACATCACACTGCTACAGTAGAAAATTACATATTTCACTACACTTATATTTTGCTTTCTTTAAATATAGGACTTCATTCACAGAGTAATAAAGAATTGGTTTTGGTTTGAAATGTGTTCATTTATACAATATTGCACTGTATTTTAAAAGGTGTGCACATTTTCGTTTACCTTGTTATGTGTGTACTTTTTGAATTAATCGTTTTTGTTTTTTGAGTAACTTCAGTGGCAGCTGCTCCATTCCTGTGGATGAATAAAGAGGTGGAAAGGGGCGGATGAAACCGATGTGGACACCGGCGGGTTTTTGTGTGTTTGACCCTTTTCTTGTCTGTGTAGACTCATCACCCACTTTTTAAGTTTCCCTTCTGTTTCAGTAAGGCAGGTCTGTTTTGTTAGTTATTGTTGTTTGTTGTCAGTTTTTTTGAGTAGAGTTTGTTAATATGACCTCTTTTATGGGCCCAGTATCTTGATTTCTGTATAATTTATCCAAGTTTGTTTTTCTTGGTTAAATAAACGCCAATTTATTTGCACTTTGACCTGTGCCTGACTGTCGTTTACTGCTCGACCCACCACAAATATCTAGACCACTTTACTGGTTTGTTGTCAAGTATTTCTCTTTGTCGTTTTTCATTGGTTTCAATTTTTATCTTTGTCCAGATGTTGCAAATGAATTCAAAATATGACAAACACAAATGAATGCATTTTTTGGAGTGATCTAATTTGAATTTGTTCTAATTTATTGAAATACATCTGTAAACATCAGAACACTACGGTGTATGGTGTGGTGTTATGATAGTATAGTCGTTCAATAGTCTGTCTTTATCTAAAGATCAGAGACCTGGACCATTCTCAAAGAAGACTTGAACAACATCGCAATCCAGGTGTCAGATGGGCACTGGAGAACTGGGCTAGGTTTTAAGATTGTACATGCTTCTGTCTAAAAAGGGACACACTGATGATGGTAAACTGCATTACTTTGACAGTAATTCCATCAAATTATGCTATATAAGCTTCTGTGTCAGATCTGCTCTATTTTTGTGTATGGTTAATAAGATCAGGAAGACATATACAGTTCCCTAAGCACTGACTAGAGATATTTAATTGCATAACAGCATCAGTGAGAAATTAAATAAAATTCCTGCAGCACTAATTTGTTTTAATGGTCTCTTAAACGGTTCATCAGTGTGTTTTTTACACCTCAGGATAAGAATCCCTCAGGTTTACCATGACTCACACAAACCATATAGCTTGTTTGATTGCGAATAACTTCTAAAGTGAAAACATGCTGTAACATATATTTCCCATCCACCTTCCTGATTTTTTTCGTGTGGTGTAACTAAAAAGGAACTTGATATCATGTTTTAGGAGGATCCACTGGCTTTTGACTACATTCAGTGTTTTCAGGTTTTTATCCTGGAACGAGGTGAAGCAAAAGGTAAAAAACTCTAGAAACACTGAAATCTCAACTGCTTTCTGCAGATTAAACCAACAGCAGAAATGCAGGATGTGAGAGAATGATCATTTGGGCTTGAGCCGACATGAAGCCTTTGACATGGATCTGTGTGTAGTCGTTAACAGTTATTTGATGAAGCAGCAGGCTGAGTAACTGGACTCATGAGAGTGTTAATTTTCACTCCATTAATTCACAATAATTATTTTTAGGTTATATAATCATTGAATGACAGAGTGGCTTGGGGCAGACTGGATGATTTTTTTTTTTTGCTAATCAAAACATCCAAATTTTTAATATTGAAAATTGACTGAAACACTGAAATTCAGAGAAACTTATGTGCTTCCCCACTAATCTTCTTTTTCCTCCTCCTCACCATTGTTGCTCCTCTTGTGCAGCTCCTCCTTGCCGTTCTTGCTGCTGTTGCCCGTCGCGGTCCTTCGGGCCGAGGAGCTCTTGCTGGTGTTCAGCTTCCCTGAGCTGTTACTCGATACTGAGCCATCCTCCTCACTTGGCAACCGCCTGTTGTGGCCATGGCAACAGAGAGACAAGGGAGAGAGGGGAGGACAGGAGGGGGGAGTGAGGCTTGTGAGTGTGTACACAAAATGGGCATCATTTCAGAGTTATTACTGGCAGCAGACTATCCGCTTTAATTACAAGTGAGAAAACAATGTTAGTGAGTAATTAGCTATGAGAATGATTTAAAAGGGCTTTAGAAATAAATATGTTCAAAAAGTCTACAAAGCAGCTCTGAGGATGCAAGTAAAAAGGTGTCAAAACTTAATTCCTGGTTTACTTATTTATTCAGATTTGTACTTTTGAAGGTTGATTTGAAAGTTTGATAGAACAGTATAGTTGAAACTTATTGAGCTCCCGAGGAAACTTTGATTCACTTAACAGCCTGTTTTAGCCACCATGCAAGTTTCTGGTGTTTTATTTTAACAGCCATATAAAATAAATCTTGAAACTTACCAGTTCCAGAAAAGCTTCTTATACAATAAAGACCTCATATTTTCACATTGGCTGCAATGCCTCACAAAAATATTCATACCCCTTGAACTTTTCTACATATTGTATTACAATGAAACCACAACATCTTATGAATTTATTCATGATTTTATAGACCAACACAAATTTGTTCATCAATGTGTAGGTGGAAGTAGAAGGGAAATATACATGGCTTTGAAATATTTTTACAAATGAAAATCTTTAGAGTGGCGTGCATTTCTATTTAGCTCTGTTTTACCCTGATCCCTCTAAATAAAATCAGTTAATTTCTTCACACATCACCTAATTAGTTGACTGAGTAAACTGAGTCCACTGGTGTTTTACTAAATCATAGCCGTTAAGTTAATGGAAGCAGGGATCCGCAGTTGGAAAATGTGCTGTTGTGTTTGAGGGCAGAATACAATAAACTTTCTGCTTCCAGAGCAGCATCTTAAGACTCAAACAGACATTTTACAAATAAGGCTATAAGGCGGGCAAAATATTGGCATGGCAAATACGACAACTGGAAAGCAGCGCGCCGATTGCGGAAATAGTAACCGAGGAACCTGTCCTTTCAGATCCAGAAGAAATAAACTTGGCATTAGGGAATACTATACTAAGTTATATATGGCACAATCTACTATTCAAAAGATAAATATTCATGATTTTTTAAGCAAGCTAGAGATACCCAAAATCTCAGACGAAAACAAAAATGACTTGGATTTGGAAATTACAAAGGAAGAAATTGAACGTGCAGTAGACGAAATGAAACCTGGGAAAATGGCTGGGCCAGATGGCCTTCCAATAGATTTATACAAGAAATATAAAGGTAAATTACTAATCCCTTTACTGGACATGTACAAGGAAATCTTTAAATCAGAAAATTCCCCTCCCTCACTGAATATGGCAATGATCACCCTACTGCCAAAACCAGGTAAACCATTAAATAAATGTGAATATTTTAGACCAATTAGCTTATTAAATTCAGATTTAAAAATAATCTCAAAAATACTTGCTCGGAGACTTCAAAACATTACCGAATATAATTAATCAAGATCAAAATGGCTTTATCAAGGGGAGACATGGTTTCCACAATGTAAGGAGAGTCTTAAATATAATACACTTCAGCAATGGGGAAACAGACAAAGCTCTTCTATCACTAGATGCCGAGAAGGCATTTGATAGAGTTGAGTGGATATACCTTTTTGAAATTATGAAGAAATTTGGATGTGGGGAAAATTTCCTAAAATGGATAAAAATTTTGTATAATAACCCCTCTGGAGAAATAAGAACGAATAGGAACATTTCAAAACCAATTGAAATTAAGAGGGGCTGTAGACAGGGTTGCCCATTGTCACCCCTGTTATTTGTCCTCGCCATTGAGCCGCTAGCAATCACAATACGCTCACATCCTCGCTTTGCGGGTATTAGGATTGGTCCACATGAACATATGATTTTGTTATTTGCTGACGATGTTATTTTGTTCTTGTCAAACTTGAGTGAATCCTTAGAGTGTCTTTTAGAAATAATTAATTCATTTAGTAATGTATCAGGTTACAAAATTAACAAACAAAGTCTTCCATCTTATTGCTAAAAATGAATGACAAAACTAATTCCAGAGGTACAACAGTTTAATGTTGTACCACAATTTGAATATTTAGGAATACAAATTTTGCCAAGCCTTCAACAAATTGTGGAAAAAAACTATTATTTGATAATGAGAGATGCTGATGCACAGAGGTACTTTAATACATTGTATGTGGTACTAAGAAAATATGCCGTAAAGGAAGTTTAACCTGATGTGAAACGTAAATCAATGAATCTCTGTTTAATTAATCTGTGGCTATCCTCACGGACCCGGAAGTGTGACACAAAAAACTGAATTTTGGAACTGAAATTGAATTTCAGACTTGAAAGTGAAAGTAGTCAAACTGAATTTTTAATACAACAAAATACTTTTTAAAAGCAAATGAATTCAGTTTTAAACCATTATATTCAGTTTCAGTTTAGTGAAATTCATTTTCAAACCAATGCATTTAATTTCAAATTACACAAATACAAATTCAGTCAGAGCAATTCAAATTCAGTTTCTGATGGCACAAGTTTCTTCCCATAGCAATTCAGGTCCATGTAGACCAGGAGAAAGTTGTGAGACTGTGTGTTCAAGCCACATCGGGTGATTTGTTGATATTTGAAGTGCAGTCATTTAAATCATTGTTTATAAGTAGTTACTGGGACCACAATCAGTGTTTTTGTCACTGCAGAGAAAGTTACATGTATTCAGCTGGTGGATGTGGATTCTCTGATCAACTTGTTCAGAATCAATATTAATGAAAATGAATAAAAACAAAATGCTGTTTAATGTTTAATTTTTATCATTTAAAAAAAATTAAGTGATGGGTAAAAATAGATTATGACATGATTCTGTCAGTCAAAATGACTGAAAAGGAAAAAGTCTAGCGTAACTATCAGTCCTGACGATGTCCATCATTTTATTATCAAAGTACTTCCAAACGGGTAATGCACCATGTTACAAAGCTCAGACCATCTCAAACTGGTTTCTTGAACATGACAATGTGTATACTGTACTCAAATAAAGTCAACAGTCATTAGGTCTTGATCCAATTGAGGACCTTTGGGAGGCAGTCGAATGAGAAATTCACATCATAGACATATAGCTTGTTGAATATATGCCACCAAGAATTAAGCATGACAAGCTTTTTTCACATTTTTCTTCTGTTGTACTGTTTTTCTCATACATACCTACACACACATAGTGGACACACACATGCATACCCAGGGCTATGTAAGCTACATCAGCCACACAACATGACAGGCTTGTCTACAGGTGGTATCAGACACACGAATCAGTGAGACCAGAAATGGCAGAACCACAGGCGAGGAAAACATGGAGCTCACATGAATGTACGTTCACACAACTATTACAAACAGACACACACACACACACACACACACGGTGTGCAACAAGAGCAGTAGCCAGCAATTGGCTGCTCTACAGTAAAAGTCATGTGGTATTCAGGAAAGAGCCGGAGGGGGTGGAAAGCAACATACAACGTGAGTTCCATGTAAATCTGTTTGTGAAGGCCAGAGAGGGGAGCAGCAGAATCCGTAATCACACTGCTGGAATGTAATGTTCATCCCAATATCTGTCTTCTGTCTTTCCCGTGTGCCACACACACTGCGTCTCTCCAGAGGAGGCACTGAGCTGAATAAATGCTCTCCTATTGAACTGGCCCTTCCATGCTGCATCGTAGTTAACATTCAGTCTGTGCCTGATTCTCTCTTCAAACAGTCAGCAGGTAAAATAACTGCTGTTGTTTTAATTTTTAAATAAAAAGTATTCTTTAAATGATTTGTCATTCTTTTTGTTTTAATACAGTAGAATAGAAGCTCACTAAATTGGCAACGGGTACTTGAAACATTTAAAATATTTTCTGAATGTGTTCTTGCTGGAAGCATTTTTTATCTTCATGTTCATTTTCATTTGGGAGGAAAAGGCTAATCAGAACAATAACTAAAATTCTTAAACCCCTAGAACAGTGGCAAACAAGGACCCAAGATTATCTTACCATTACACCTAGTCAGGTGAAGTGGGTAAAACATCTCCAATGCTCACACTGCAGCACACAATTGCCATATTGGGGTCACGAAATCTTCAGGTTGCTTTTGTAACCCGGGTTCTCTGAGTAGCAAGAATGCTCTCAGCGTGACATCATTGGAAGCTATTACTTTACGCCAGCCAGGATTGGCTGGAAATAAGCCTGTCAGTGTCAGAGAAGGCAGGGTCCCTCCGCCTATTTATAGTGTTGTCGCTGCACTGACAGTTTATTGAAAAACGTTCATCTCTTCCTCGCAACATCTGAGCAAGGAGAGTGACTTGGAGAGTCACTCACTCATGCTACTCAGAGAACCGGGGTTACAAAAGTCCCCTAAAGGTTTCTTTCATAGCATTCGTTTTGTGTCTCACATTGGAAACGAAAAAAAACTGACTCCCATATTGCTTGGCAGATTACACATTACATGCCAGCAGTTTTTAATACAATCAATCACAGTTTTTTACAGTGCTTAGTGCCACACTGAGTACTGAATGAGCCAGCAAAGATGTTGTGACCTCAAGTTTGTAAAACCAAGCAAACGTGTGAGAAGAGGCCCAGCTCGCAAGGGAAAAAAATCTCTTGCAGAGATACTCCTCTGAGCAGGGCCCATAAAGAGCTTAAGCCCCTAGTAGAGGGGTCACCAGGCCCTCTTTTTCTCTTGCACTCGGTGGAAGACAAGAGTTTTCTCTCCTTCCCTCCCTGCTGATCCCTGCTTCTGCTTTTTGTCTGTATTGTTCTCAGAGCCTTGCTTTGCATATCCTCCAAACTTTTAAATTATGGATTTGGTCAACTGGACTCTCAACGTAATTGACCAAATTTTTTTTCGACGAGAAGACAGGGTAAAGGAGACCCTCTTGTCCAGACGGGACGTTCTTCTCTGGATACACAATGGATTATTGGCAGCAGTGGAAGATTGTGTGCCTGACTACGATGTCCATCGAGGACATAGAAAATGTGTACATATTTGGACTTTTGATTACAGGATTTCTGCTTTTTGGAGTTGGTGGTTACCTGGCTTATCGAGTGATTCCCAAACCGTGGGCGGCTGTTCAAAGCTTTCCAAAGCTGCCTGCGATGTTGAATGGAGTCTGTAGAGCGATCAACACTCAGACTGAAATGTTAAGAGAGCAGAATCGCAAGCTGGACACGATTCTTGAACAGAATCGCAGCCTGGCAGTGGTTGGACTCAGAGGTTAAAGGATATAATCTTGGAGAAGTTGTACGCTTGAGATCTGCGGAAAGTACCAGAAATTTGGCTATTTGGATTTGCAATTGAGACATACCAGTAAAACTCAAAAATTATGATTAAAAATCATAATTCAGAAAAGAACATTTCTTTCTTAACCAAAAATCATTGCTTACGAATAGAAGTCAGAGATGTCCTGTGATGTTGTAATTATGGACTCAAAGCATGTAATAATTACAATTAGTTAATTCTGGTCCTGTCCATAACTTTTATGGACAGGATTTCTAGACGCAGCCAAGGGCCGGAGGGGGTCTGATTTGGGGACCAGTGGATTTTGTCTCTTCTTTTTACAGATGACGTGGTCCTGCTGGCCCCCTCTAGCCAAGACCTACAGCATGCGCTGGGGCGGTTTGCAGCAGAGTGTGAAGCGGCTAGGATGAAGATCAGCAACTCCAAGTCCGAGGCCATGGTTCTCAACCGGAAAAGGGTTGCTTGTCCTCTTCAGATTAGAGGGGAGTTCCTGCCTCAAGTGGAGGAGTTCAAGTATCTCGGGGTCTTGTTCACGAGTGAGGGAAGAATTGAGCGGGAGACCGACAGACGGATCGGTGCAGCTGCCGCAGTAATGGGGGATTAACTGGTCGGTCTATGTTCCAACCCTCACCTATGGCCATGAACTTTGGGTCATGACCGAAAGAACGAGATCCTGGATCCAAGCGGCTGAAATGAGCTTCCTCCGTAGGGTGGTCGGGCACTCCCGTAGAGATAGGGTGAGGAGCTCGACCATCCTGGAGGAGCTCGGAGTAGAGCTGCTGCTCCTCCACATCGAGAGGAGCCAGCTGAGGTGGCTCGGGCATCTATACTGGATGCCTCCCTCAGGAGGTGTTCCAGGCACGTCCCACCAGGAGGAGGCCCAGGGGACGGCCCAGGATACGTTGGAGGGACTATGTTTCTCGGCTGGCCTGGGAACGCCTTGGGCTTTTGACAGATAAATCACTCTTGCACGAAATACACATAAACGTTCTCTTATTTATATATGTGAAAATTTATTGAAACCATATAGCCCTGATATACTACTATTCTGGTCCAAAGCCCTCCACCTAACTAACAAGCACTATTCTACACAAAGGGGATAAAAATTACTACCTAACAATAATAATAAAAGAAAATACATGTGCATTGATTGTCTATGAAGATCAAACCAGCAATTTTATGGAGAAAATGTGCAATTTGGATTAACTTGGAAAGAGAAACCCTCCTGGTATGTTGATGTCTCGATTTTCGACGATCAGCTGGTAGACAGTGGGCTGCGCCCTTAGCCACTAGCATCTGATTGCCCCAAAGGGTAATAAATCTCTGAGGCGTGAACTTAGTGGAAAAACTCCAGTAATAAAACTGGGACAAAGGAGTGGTCAGGCCACGAAGCCCAGACCACAGCTGCTTTGAATAAAAAACCTTAAAAGTCCAACTTAACTGCTGGCTGATTTGGGATCAGCCGGACCAAAAACATTAACATGCACCTTGCACAGCAAATCAAACACAGCTCAGCATGCAACAAGCTGATACCTTGGATTAACTACTGGTGATTCTAAATCATATTGAACTATGCCTCAGCTCTGCCCAGACCTCTAAATACATCTAATCAATTTAATATTAAAAAAAAGAACAAAATTACTTTGACGTTGATTTCTTCTGTTCTCCAGTTGAGGATGGGTCACAGGTCTGAAGAGGAAAACGGGGGTAGGGGAACCAGAGTGACACGTGCCTGTGGTCAACTCAAAAACAGTAAACTTCTCAGCGGTCCAAAACGGGGAAAATATGAGAAACCGTTACAGTCAACTGAATCAACAAATGGTCTCTTTGGAAACAGTTTGTGTCTTCAGCTTTTATAGCTCTGATGACATCGATGTCCATCACTGCAATTAAGGCTGAGCTGCGCATATTGAACTGCCCAGTTGGCCCAAATGAATGACCCCAACATTCCTAAGCCTCCTCACCAATTTCCTTTCATCAGAGGTGACAGTTTGGGTCAAATGATAAATGTTAATCATAGTTAGGTGTTCCAACAGGACAATTATGGCAAACACACATCAAATGGTTTTATAATGGATAAAGCAAGCCACCACTAAGCTTCTGGAATGGCTTTCCATAAATTCTGTTGAAAATCTAAGGACTACGCTTAAAAACCAAATCAGAGCCGGAAAACCAAACATTTTAAATTAACTTGACCAATCTTGCCAAGAACAGTAGTCGAATACCTAATCTCAATAATGCCAGAAGCCTGTTGACAGCTATACAATCTGTGTGGTTTCTTTGCAACTTGCTAAGGGAGAGTCACCCAAATATTAACGTGGGTGTATGTACATATTTGAGACTGCATGGATTTGAAATAATCAAAAATAAATTCATACTTGCTTACGTAATTCTCATTTTTAAAATAAATTAAAGTTTTACGTTGTCCTATTATTAAACCTCAAAAAGAGAATGGTTCAAAAGCATCATTAAAATGATAAAATAAAGATGGCATTCATGCCCCTGAGGAATGTATGTAGACTTCTGACTAACAGATATTATATAACAATATTAGCATTTATTTTGATGTGTATTATATAGTTCCAGTGAATTCAGTTTATTATTAAATTAGCAGGTATATAGAGGGTTAAGTATGTTTTATACAATAAATTTATATATCTTTAGTACCATGAGTTATTATCTTTCTCATGTTTTTTCTTGTCATCAAACACACCATCACTTATAGCTAAGGTGATAGTAAGGTCAAACTGTAAATGCATCTTTTGGTGTTTTGGTTCTTATTCTACACCAGTACAAAATTTCTATGTGACTAATGTTTAGTCAGGTAGTGAAAACACAATTCTATCTTATTTAATCCTCACTTCCCTATAAGGCATGCGTTCCAGGTTGGTAAAGCTGATTATCACACTTTGTCGGCGCCTATGGCACTGTAGCATTTCATAACTGTTATACAGAATGGCTCCCTCTCGCCCAAATACAGCTGGGGTTATAAATATACATGTATTTATTAACCTTGAGAAGCAAAGCACAACTAATCCCACCCCCATTCACTTTTTGTTGAGCAACGAGTAAATATGAGGCTGTGTCTTCACCACATTCTTGGATTTTAAATTATGTCAAATTATGTAAACAGCGACTTTATATAGCTCATTTAAGAAGTTAAGATGTCATCACTAATGTGGGTGGATGCATGTGGGTAATGCATGTAGTAGTTTACAACAAACTGCTTGCTAAGGTGGTCAAACTCAGAACATAAAAAGGAAACATTTAGGAAAAATACAATATCCAACAGATGACTGCTATTGATTTAATGACGATGTGTTTCTTGGAAGCTATTTATGTCTTATCCACTACATTTTCTTAGTGACTGTCAGCATAATTTAAGATTTGTTCTGCAAAAGGTTTAAAGTTACAGTATTTATAATGTAGGATCTTGATTTATAATATGTCATAAAATTTTTGTGTTTGAGGCTCACAAATTAACAGTACTTGATACTAAAAACATATTTTAAAACACATTTTTATTTAAAAAAAAAAAAACGATTAAATAAAGAAATCAATTTAAAAAAATGTAAATTTAGGTCAGAATTAATGTGATCTGGTACGGTTTTATGCAGTGGCCGCCAGCCAATAGGGTGCGCCGGCCTCCCTGATAAAAGAGGGGGAAATGTAAAATATATTTTTACAAATTCTGATATACTAGTTTTACTTACTAAAGTGTGCCTCTATGTAATATCAAATATATATAAACTACATTTCCCACCTACAGATATTCATTTATCACTAAATTCCCATAGACAGACTCGAATGCTTCTATCATGGGGCACTGTTCAGAGTGCCCCAGGGGTGCAGCCCAATAGCCAATTGTTTACAGTAGCTACGGCAAATGACTAAATATATGACCAATCAGTGTCGCAGAATTGTATGGCTTTGGGGCACTGAAAATATTCCCCCTCGCAGGTAAAAACGCTTGTGTAGAGCAGTCAATCAGAGAGATGATGGCGAACTTAACGTGCAAGTTGCAGCTTCCACTGAATTCGGTGAGATCCTTATTTATCTACCCGTTCGCAAGAAGGACAGGGGAGGAGAAAATCCGGGTTAAGAAGCTGGGACATGACAAGTCAGACATTATCATCAACCAGCAGACCAAGGAGAAATCTATAAATAAAGTCTACAACCGGAGTTTTTGGAAGAGTTGGTTCAAGCGCAAGTCATGGCCGACCGGCTGTGGAATGGCCTATGAACTTTTATGTTTACACTGCATTCTTCTTAAAAATGCCAAATGTGATTTAACGTGGATACAGTCAGGACAAACCGAGTTACTATGGAAAACTGTGTCAAGGTAGCTGTGCTCGGAAAGATTAGCATAGCGGCACAGCTCAATGACGGACACCACGTTGAGGTAAGAAGGCACAATAAAGAGGTTGATAATAATTGTCGTATTTTATCTAAACTCTTTGACTGTATTAGGTTTTGTGGTGCTTTTGAACTGGCATTGTGCAGGCGTGATGAAAGGAATGCTGTTCAATTGTATTTGTCGTCTCACTGTTGATTCCATTTCATATATTGGAGTAGGTAGAGAAATGTATTGTTACATCAGCGCCACCAAGAATATTTTTCACCACCCGCCACTGGTTTTATGTCAATCAACACTCCTGGAATATTGAATCAGTTGTCATTTACAGTTTGCATGCCTAGATGTCACGGTTTCTGATACCTGATTTTTAGTAGATTCTAAAAGTCTCTAATGTCCTCACCTCAATGCATTGTAATAACATTAAGTATTTTGATCTTTTAAATCTGTGCCGTGGAGAAAAAAGTTGCATGACTGTAAAAAAAAAAAAAAACATCATTATATCATCATTTGATCCTCTAGCATCCAAACTATGATTAACCACAGAATTATTATGTAAACCAGTGGTGTCCAAAGTCTGTCCTCAAGGGCCAGTATCTGGCAGGCTTTCGACGTTTCCCTGGTTAAACACAGCTGAATCCAATGAAAGGGTAAAAATCCAAAATAATTCAGCCATTTTAATCATCAGTGTTGTAGAACTGATGAATATCAACTTTCCGCAGCCTAGTAAATAATGGTAGCTGACAGGGCGGGGCACTTAAACACATCTTCTGACTTTTCTTCTCACCGTGTCTTTTGCACAAGAGTTCACAGTAATACAAGGAGGATTGGTAGTAATGGCAAGCAGGAGTTTGAAGACCCACCTGTTTGAATTATAGAGGATTTGGGTGTCTGGTGATATTGGTTTAGGGAAGTTTGAGCAGTGGGGTATGGAAAGCTCATTTGTTATATACTAGGACAACTATGATAAGCAGTTTGTGATATCATCATTATGGCTTCTTACAAAGCACTACCTATTGTTCAAACAGTGTCACACCACATGAGACAAGGTATGTGTTTAACATTTTATAGTCTGTTCATTTTGTATTTGCTCATCAGGAGAAGTTACTCAGGTCTGTAGGATTTTATTACTGCATAACATTCAGTTCAAAAATAATTAAAAGCTTTTTTTATTTCATTCTATTATTATTCCGAGAAATATACATGTGAGTATGTGGCCTAATACCTTGACAGTACTCTTTTAGTTCAATCTGGATAAAAATCTCAGAAATATTTGATTATAAAAACTATCAATACAATAAGTCAACGAATCCTTATTTGCTGTGTGCATTTTGCTGCCTAAGAGCCCACTAAATAACAAGAGTAGCTTATTTTTCTGTGAGGGTTTATTTTCCATCTAAAAGATGTTTGACAAGCCAAAGTAAAACATCATGAATCTTATTTTTATTTATTGATTTCACATTTAATTATTGTTGTACTCAGTAAAATACTGACACATTTAAATAATTACAGATATAAAATTAACACAATTTTGGTGCTTATTATAAATTAACTTCCCTGAAAATAAAAAAGAAATCTGTTATTTTAAAAACACTGGCAAAAGAGCATTGCGTTAAAGAAGAAACATTTGGTTCCAGATGTTATTTTGAGCCAGAAAACTAAGATAAAAACAAGGTATGAAACTTTGGCCATTAAAGCTGGGAGAGAGCTGCATCTGTTAGAGCGTCCTATGTGTCTTCCTATGTATACCTCCCTGTGTTAATCACGACATTCTAGGGAGCTGATTTGAGACAAATACCTTTTTCTTTTGCAAAGCTCATGTGTGACTGTCTTATTGTTTTTGAGACTCTCTTCTGGGATGCTGTTTGGGCCTAACTGGCTTAATTCTCCACACCTTTGAATAAAAGGCATACCCCGTGAGGATTGCAGAATTGAGTTTTATCTTTCTTGAGTAACTGTAGTTCGTCATGCTTGTGCATAGCTCTACCCCTGCTATAGCTCATTCCTTACTTCAGTTACTTTTTTCAATAATGGATACATTTATTTGTCACCATCTGTTGCAGAATGTGTCTTAAGAAAGTGTTTTTGGTTTCTATTATTGTCAGGTATAGGACCTCAACAACTGTGTGTCTCATGTTTGCTCATTTATTTACACAGCGCTCTGCACAGTGAAGGTGAGTAGGGCAGCCAATAGGGCTGTTTCTAATGTGTCTGAGTTTTTCCATCTGTGTACCGACACCGAGCTCTGAAGTCCCACATCATTTACTCCTCAGCCCATCCAACGTTTTGAGGTCTAAATAACTCCACAAACATTTAGATGAAGGTGAATCCAAATAACTATTAATCGTATTGCATTATTAATACTGTAGTTTAAGTGACTGAATGCATCCAAGATGTTACAGAAACATCTATGGCTCTGTTGATGTCCTGTCTGTTTGACAGCTGACAGCCCCACTGTGTAATACTGCTAGGTGTTTATTTGCATTTAAAGCTGATAACTGAGATGATGGACAAATTATAGTGCCAGGTATGAGTTGTCTTGCTAACTGAAGCCTACTTTTATCTGTATCAGACAGGATGGATTGAAATTGCTGCATGCCAGCCTTACATTTTGTTACCACCTTCTGTCTGTAAACAGATGTATTTTCTCTCTTTCCATCTACAAACAGCCCCTCATTAACACTAGAATTACCTTTACATCCTATCAGTCTGTCAGAGTCTGCACTGCTTACTCCTGGCTTTTCTCTAGCTTAACACTGTGATACACAAACAAACCCGGATGTCTGGACTGCAGTGATGTAAAGCTCACAGTTTATAACTGGTTTTGTTCAGAGACAAGACATCTGCTCCAGCACCAAGAGGTTCCCTATTCTCCTGGCTTCCAGCGGGAAACATTCTCACTGATTACCTCATTATCTCAGATATGTTACTGTGTACAAACACAGGTTTTAGTTAAGGTGAGAACAATGAATGTGATTATCTACAAAAAGCATGAGCATTGTTGTGAATGAGGGATAATTAAGTCAGAAGTGTGATCTGGGAAATATCTGCCTTGCTGTCACTAAACACTAAGGCGGTGTCGAATTTGGTTTGTTTCATCAAAAAGCAAACGTGACAAATTCTTGAACTTTTAAAAAATAAGTCTGTCATAACCAGAGGAGAATTTAGCTTTTTTTTTACAGACTACATTGTTAAATATACAAGTAAGTTCATCAGGTGAACAAAAACTTATAGAAGAGTAACATTTAGATCTACAGGGGTTGGACAATGAAACGGAAACACCTGGTTTTAGACCACAATAATTTATTAGTAGGGTGTAGGGCCTCCTTTTGCGGCTAATACAGCGTCAATTTGTCTTGGGAATGACATATACAAGTCCTGCACAGTGGTCAGAGGGATTTTAAGCCATTCTTCTTGCAGGATAGTGGCCAGGTCACTACGTGATACTGGTGGAGGAAAACGTTTCCTGACTCACTCCTCCAAAACACCCCAAAGTGGCTCAATAATATTTAGATCTGGTGACTGTGCAGGCCATGGGAGATGTTCAACTTCACTTTCATGTTCATCAAACCAATCTTTCACCAGTCTTGCTGTGTGTATTGGTGCATTGTCATCCTGATACACAGCACCGCCTTCAGGATACAATGTTTGAACCATTGGATGCACATGGTCTTCAAGAATGTTGTTGGAATAATTGAATAAAGATTTGTCTTATAGTTTCTCCTATTTATTAACTTGACTATTTGATTATATAACTTTTCATAATGTATGTGTGAGTAAAGGATGTGTGAGTAATTTTGTCTGCAGGTTAAGGTCACAAAGTGGAGCTGACCTTGCGAGAAAAGAAGCAGTCCAGTTGAGGAGGTCATAAAGAGGGGCTGATTGCACTGAACAAGAGGCCAGAGTTGACCCTGCAAAGTTGGAGGAGACTGTGGGAAAGATGTTGTTAAAAGATAAAGGAGTTTATGACCTGTCTAAGATGCAGCTGTTGTTTTCCCCCATCCTTTAGAGAACAATGTTTTTGTAAACTAGGGACCCCCGAAAGACAATAAAAAGAGGAGGCGGACAGATGCTGTTCAGAGCGGTGCGAGATCTGTAACTGAGCATATCTTGACCGTTTCTCCTCGCAAAGCGAGTAAAAGGAACTAATACTTTGTCTCTCTTTTCTTTTTGTGTTGTTATAAGTATTGTTATGTTGGTTGAACCTGACAAATGGTTCGGTAGTCCTTGGCAGTGATGTACCCATCTAGCACAAGTATTGGGCCAAGGAAATGCCATGATATGGCAGCCCAAACCATCACTGATCCACCCCCAGGCTTCTCTCTGGGCATGCAACAGTCTGGGTGGTACGTTTCTTTGGGGCTTCTCCACACCGTAACTCTCCCGGATGTGGGGAAAACAGTAAAGGTGGACTCATCAGAGAACGATACATGTTTCACATTGTCCACAACCCAAGATTTGCGCTCCTTGCACCATTGAAACTGACGTTTGGCATTGGCATGAGTGACCATAGGTTTGGCTATAGCAGACCGGCTGTGTATATTGACCCTGTGGAGCTCCCGACGGACAGTTCTGGTGGAAACAGGAGAGTTGAGGTGCACATTTAATTCTGCCGTGATTTGGGCAGCTGTGGTTTTATGTTTTTTGGATACAATCCGGGTTAGCACTCAAACATCCCTTTCAGACAGCTACCTCTTGCGTCCACAGTTAATCCTGTTGGATGTGGTTCGGCCTTCTTGGTGGTATGCTGACATTACCCTGGATACCGTGGCTCTTGATACATCACAAAGACTTGCTGTCTTGGTCACAGATGCGCCAGCAAGACGTGCACCAACAATTTATCCTCTTTAGAACTCTGGTATGTCACCCATAATGTTGTGTGCATTTCAATATATTGAGCAAAACTGTGCTCTTGCCCTGCTAATTGAACCTTCACACTCTGCTCTTACTGGTGCAATGTGCAATCAATGAAGACTGGCTACCAGGCTGGTCCAATTTAGCCATGAAACCTCCCACACTAAAATGACAGGTGTTTCAGTTTCATTGTCCAACCCCTGTAAGTTTAAGAAGAATGTGCGGAGCAGTAATCAAGGCAAAAGGTGGCTACTTTGAAGAACCGAGAATATAAGACATATTTTCAGATGTTTCACACTTTTTTGTTCAGTATATAATTCCACATGTGTTAATTCATAGTTTTGATGCCTTCAGTGTGAAGCTACAATATTCATAGTCAGAAAATAAAGAAAACTCTTTGAATGAGAAGGTGTGTCCAAACTTTTGGTCGGTACTGTACATTAAACACAAATATGAGTTAAATTCCTTTCCAATATTTATCTTTATATTTAATAAAGAAGTAGGGGAAAATTAAAGCACAATGTTGAGTAAACACATAAGTCAATAGGTCCCTTACCCTCCTTTGTGTATATCAGCTGATGGAGGTCTTTTATTTGCAGTCCCATCCTGGTGAACCTTCTTATCCAATGACATTGATAGTGGAGCATCTCGAACAGGCAGGCCCAGCACCAGCGTCTCCTTAGTAACAGAGACAGCTTCGTCACCAGTTCGACCTAGGTGCTTCTTGGCGTAGTCAAAGCCCTGTACAGGCTAGCAGAAAAGAGGACAACACAGTAGGGGTCACTGATCCACTTTCACTCAGAAAAGTCTTTGAGGTCAATTTAATACATGAGCTCAATGGGTCAAAAGCAGCAGCAGTCATTCAAACCACCATCTGTAAAACAGAAAAGTAGCCCTACATGCAAAAAAAACTCATAAATGATGTTCAACAGTCAGGCTTGATAACTCTCATGTTTTTCATACTAAAGCTAAACCTAATGGATCAACAAATGATGCCAAAATCTGCACACATTAAACCATGATGCATTGTTGACACAGCAGCATAGCACACTTAAGCCAAAATTTTTTCAAACAAATGAATGAACAATGAAAGAAAATGTCAGCTGATAAACAACAATCAGTCCATGTTCTAATGATTATAATCAGAGTGAGATGAACTTCTTAGAAACGTTTGAGGTTCTGGACAAAATCAAGTAGAAAGAGGGACAGGAATTGAGCCATCAACTCTATGGTTTGGAAACAACTAGCTTTTTGAAGTCAGCAGTGCTCACTCAGCTACAAAGTCAAATGCATGTGAGAAATAACAGCACTAAAGAAATTATTCAGACAGTTTGCTCAGCTTGATGGGACAAGAAATGTTAAGCAAATAGCTATCCAGAGCAGAACCAAAATTTGCAGCATCTAAAACAACTCTAAAATATAACCTTTTATCATTTGAGTGAAATCACGTTGTTTTAACAAAAGTTAAGACATGTCTTTTTTTATTCTGGTTGACAAAATATTGAAAACTTGAGCAGCTGGAAAAGTGAAAAGGTGTAAACATACCTGATAAAACATTCATTTGAACTGCTAAATTTAAATCCTTGGACTTGATTAGCCCAAGACAATGGTCCAAATTGGGACTCTATCCACTGCAAGTAGGACATTGACTTCTCATAAATAACCCACAAAAACTCACCTTAAAAAAGCAAGTTAACTTTAAAATTGAGATCAGAATATATAACTTACAATAAACATTTCTCTTTATTTCATCACATCCAACATAACCCTTATTATGAATCTACATTTTCACTACTTATTTATATTATGATGTACAAACCTTTTCTGATTACATCTCATTACTTTATACTTGGTATCTACAAGATTTTGGTTTCCTAAACGTTTTTTGGCAGCTGAAGGTTAAATGTAAAACCCTGTAATTTGTGCAGATTTCTCCTGTTTGAAGATTGATACAGTTTGGTTAGGATGTATATGTCTACATTTTAAGCTGTAGTTGAAACTACAATAATCCAATTTCAGTTCAGAAAACTGGTTTACTTATATAAAACCTAAAACTGATCAACGACAAAATCACAGAGACTGATAAAATTCCCAGTTCAGTTAAAGTAATGAATTACAGAATAACTGGGTATAGTCTTCTTAGTGGAAAATTAAAACATTGCTTGTAATTCAAATAAAAGTAATTTTATGGACATTCCTCCTTAAGCTATTTTTATTAGTCTCCAAACAGCAGAGCCTGCATAAGAAAAAGTTAAGAAATAAATAATTTGGCTTAGCAGAACCTTTGAAGTAGAGGGTTTTGTTATGAGGAGACAAAAGATTAAAAAGGCAGCAGAATATGTTTTTGACAACCATCCATAGTCAGAATATATTATTTTATGGCAAAAAGAAAAAGTAAAAGATCAGCTTTGAGTAACACAACAACATAGATAAAACCTTTGGGTTTTTTTTCTGCCCCTTTTCTATTTTGAGCAGCTCCGAAATAGAAGACGCCTAATGCATGTGATGATGCATGCAAAATTCTGAGTGCATGTAAGGTTAGCCAGCATGGGCATCCGGCTGGCGGCGTTGTTAATAATTAATTGGTCACACACACCTCTGTGTCTTCAGCTAGCTTCAAACACATGGCTGCATTTGTGGATGGGACTCGTAAATATGTACCCATAAACAAAACAAGTTCCAGACAATCTGTATGGAGTTGCTCTTAGATGTTCTCTGATCCAAACTCAAAAAAGGAGGTGATTGCATCTTTGTTGTGGTTGCAACAAGTTTTAAGAAATGGTCAGATTGTGGATAATTGCAAAAAAACCATTAACAGTCCCACTCATTAACTTTCAATTCTAGTAGAGCTCCACGCTCCACTGTTTCTGTCCTTACAAACGGCATCTTACAACAGTAGTCTTGAAACTTTCCCCACGAAGCATGAGTAGCACTTGTCAAGACCAGATACTATATACCTTGACAAAAGGAGAAGCTTGAAGGCAGTGATATTAAGACAAAGAAGCTCCTCACAATACAAGGAGAGTTTCAGCCTGGGTCCATCTTTGGGCAGAAATGAAGTGCAATGCGATAGAGGGGGACCCGGAGGAACCATCATGGAAAGATACATCGGCATCATATGTATCACTTGAAGATTAAGTAACTCTGTTACTGAGACGTCCTACCAATGGGTAAAGAGGGCTGAACTGAAGAAGAGTGCAAAGGTACTAGGTCAGAGTAACAGAGGCAACCGAGGCAAGAACAACCGAGGCAAGGGTTTACTGCAGACAGGACCCAGGATCCAGGCTCTGCAATGATGCCCCTAAAACAGATTTAGCAAATGTCCGTCTGTCATCTCATCTGAGCAGGCTTGTTTAATGAAGATGTTGTCGTCAGACATTGCGGCACTGCATGAGCATCTGATCAGTCGGTCAGAGATGAACGCCGATTTTCTCCACATCTGGAATACCGAGAAGGTGAGAGCAGAGAGGAAGATGACAGAAAATCGAAATATTTCCTTTACTTAAAAATGGTGTGAAGTGACAGTGAGCACAACCCCACTCTGCCAGCAAATTATCTGTCCTGTTAGTATAAAACAGATGCTTCTGCTCATATAATTTTAGTTTGTAGCATCAGAGATCAGAAACTTGTTGATGTACAGCAGATGGACAAGATGTGCTCTCTTCCCCCTGAGGGCCAGATTGATTTAAATTCAGGTCTAACAGGGCAGGGAGCAAGACTGAACCATGAGTTTTCTGTAAAAAGAGATCAGGTATACAGGTATATTTAAAATAAGAGAACAGAGTACACATCTGCACCGAGCCACTATGGTTAGATAAAATCCTCCTGGGGCACGCCGAAGAATGATGCAGCAAAATGCTAAACACCTTTGGCCCTTTGAACAGCAGCTGCTGCTTTGTACTTGCATTGGACACCATACAAAAGAAAAATGGATTTCTTGTACTTTTGCTGATTGCACCTCCATTGTACTCTGAATGCGAGACAGCTATGTGAGGCTTTCACGCTTCCACAAGGCAGCACAGAAGAAGGAAAAGCCATTTTGAACAGTCTTCCAACTGTGCAGCGAAGGCATGAAGTGAGTCAGGCATCGCAGAATGACTCTTTAATGCCTAAATAAACATGCAAACATCATATGAACCACACTATTGATTAGCAGCTTCAGCTTGTCGTACACAGTGACTGATGATTAGGTGGATAGGAGCACATTGCACACACACACACATAATAAACCTCACAGTAGATCAGGCTGTTGGGAGTCTATTACTGTGCTCATATGTAGTTGGTGCTCAGACAGCTTTGAGAAATCACTTCGCTCCTTGATATTAGCTCCTGTTAATATTCTTCTGGGGCAAACTAGAAAAACGATTAGCACACAATTTGTATCTGGACCAATCACGATTGTAACTTATGTGGGCTGCAAGATGTGATCAGGTTAAAATTCAGCTGCGAAGCCAGACAATAAAAAAAAACATGCAGGCATGTGACAGCTGTTTGCTCCGATTTGCTGTAACATTTTAGCAATAGACTAAACCCTGCAAAACAACCTATATGTTTTTTTTTATTTCTGCTTTAGTATTTTCAAAGCCTGATTTCAAAACTGAAATCACACAGAACAATTAACACAAAAATATCAACATTCCTTTCCTTTTTAAGGACCTGCATTTAATTGTAACATGTTGTGCAATCTGTTCATTGCACAAGAAAGTTGCTTTATAGACTTTAATAGAAAGCATAAAAATATTAATGAAAACATGTAAGTTTAATTGTATCCAGTGCCTTGCTAAGGTACTCCTTGGCCTGTACCTTTTCCATATTTTATTATTTATTGTGGGTTTTAATGTCAATATTGCAAACAGAGTCTTAACTCTCATAAGCAACTTTCTTTTAAATATCTTCCAATTTTGGTATTCCCATACGAAGTACTATATTGCATTTATTTTTGGAATATTTGAATTATAGAAATTCTAATAAGTTGGTGGCTTTCTTTTGCCAGGACATGGTAATACCACACTGCTAATAATCCTCCTATAATACAGGGGGAATGCAAATTGTTTGTATCATTTGGAAAGGTTTATGGAGTGGAAACTTTCACCACAGGTAAACTACACCCATATGAGGACACAGCTGGCAGCAAAAAACTGTCTAAAGAAACTAAATGCTGTACGCACTATTCCAACTGTCAAGTGTGATGGAAATTCTTGCAGTAAGAATTTCACAGTGTATAACCTTTTTTACTCCTCAGAACATCTGTGTTAGAGGAAGAAGCTGTAAAAGCCATTATCAGAAGTTTAATGGTTCAGACCCATCTTTAGGACAATGTCAGGAAGGGCAGTTAGGTCTGTTCCTAGATAACCTTGTCACCTTTGAACTCAAGAAGGGTTTGGGTCATAAAACACAGACTCTTTGCAGTTGAGATAACACTGTCGTGTTCTGGTATAAATACTGTGTGTAAATGTTGATCGGGGCTCTGTTCAACTGACTTGCTTGGTGACAGAGTCATTCAAACGCTGAATGCCTTTGAATAAAACTTATAAAGACAAAGTCCGGATTTTCTCTTGTTATGAGTCAACTTCTACCCACTTTGATAAGAAAATTCCACAACACAAGCATGTTGGTGGTTGAATCATACTACGGTGTTGTTTCACTGCCAGAGATACTGGTGCACTGAAGAAAATTAATACAATAATGAAGAGGGAGGAGTATTCTCAACAGTTACTCAACTTCACCTTTAAAATTAACTGAATGGTTGTAATTTTACACAATTTGCTATTGTAAAAGGACTATGATCTCACACGTGAACCCTGACTTTAGAAGGGATAAAGCTGCCTAACATTAAAGCTTCTCGAATAGTCCAGATCTAAGTCAAGTCCATGGCAGGAAATCAACTCATTAAGAAAACTTTACCAATTATGCCAAAGAAGAGTGGTTCGATATCCAGCCACAATTTTGCCTGAAGCTTATTGATGGCTATAAGCAGCACAGGGTCGAGAAGCAACTATTTAAATGGACATTTAAAAAAATTGTAATAAATAGAAAAATGCAACAATAAATTCAAACATGTACAGCTGTTGTTTCTTTTTAAAAATCACTGCAGTTTTACGTTGTACAACCTCTTTCTCTTTGAAGAAATTCAAATGAATTATTTAAAGTCTCAAATTAATCAAGATGATATTCATGCCCACGAGAAGGGTAATTGTATATAAACCTACATTTTAATCTACTTTTAACCTCTGCCATATCGCCATGAGCAAATCAAGTTCCTGTAATAAATATTTACCTCGTTTGCTTTAAGATAGCACTTTCAGGAGAAGGGAATGAAAATGCGATTTCAGCCTTACGGCACAACTTTTACAGCCCCTTATTTTTAATATTTGATGTTTGCGGTTGTGAAATCGAAAACAAGTAACATCAAATGTTTACAATAAAGACGGTTACTTGAGCAAATAAACCTCGGAGAAAATGTTAATTTATCACTTTAAGGGAAGAAAAACACACACATAAAAAACATGTACATGTATTTTCTGGGATGTTTACATCCCACTGTGCTCTGGAGTCACAACAGCCCCATTACCCACCAAAATGTCCCGCCTACCCATCCTCACATCCATCCTTTACACAGCTCACTCTACCTCTCAGTGGGATAGGGATGAGAAGGTCTGGACAAAATAGGCCACAAATACAGAAGGTTACATCCTCCAGTGAAGCAGCAAGATCCACACTAATGCCATCTGTATGGATGCCATTTAAAGCATTTTCTTTTTATATCTGTGGGTCTTAGCAACACTGTTTGAATTCACGCTAAGATTTTTTTAGCAGGGCGGCTCATATCAAAAAGGGTTGGAGGTCTGCTGTTCCTGCCGAGCTGCTAAGGAATTGGAGCGGCTTTGTTTGACAGGATAAATCGACTGATTCGAAAGAGAAGCAGGGGTGTCATACTGGTGGATGACACAAACCTAATTCTTTATGCAAAAGCAATCAAAAATATGTATATGTGTAATTTTTTTATGTTCAGCATATTCTTCTATTTATATTCATGACCTTCCTCTTGCCAAGTGATCTGAGCTCATCCGTCCCTTGTTACTAATTCAGTCTATTGATACCAAAACAGTTTAAATCTTAAAGGGAAATTACTTTTTTAGAAAACATCCTCCCCCTCTTATTGATCTGCAATGAGAACAACAGAAATAAGCCACATCACAGCAGCTGCATGCAGGTTTTGCCCAGCAACAACAGCACAGGGCTGGCAGCACAAAGTGGACAAGCCAGCCAACTCATCTGTTCATTGATTCATTCATTCATTCAATTAATCAGTCAAACAATCCACCCGGCGGTTGTTTTATTGAATACCTGGTGGTGGTAACTGCCCTCCCTTCGATATGACGTCTAAACAAGAACAGAGTCAAAGGAACAAGGTCAGGAAGGGCTTTGTGCACAACAAGGCAAGGTTATGAGGATAGCATCAATCATACACAAGGTCATTCAAAGTGATTTAAAAAAACATAAGCAATGAAAGAAAAATAATATAAAAATACATCAAAGAGCTGTTAAATTTCTGCATTACCTTAAAGGAATAAAATACTATTTTCTTTATTGCTCACAGATTATTATTATTGAGAGAGCAAGATGTCTGGTGGCCAGTGTAGCGAAATCCTAATATCATGTTATATTTGTCCTAATTTTTATTTTACTTTTTGCATCAACAAATGTCTTAATCAGAATGATTCAGAACTCAAATTCAGTATGGCTGTGCTAGTCATATTTCAAGCTTGATACCAACACCAAGAAAAATACTCGATACTCAGTACCATTTTTGATACTGTGGGAGCATTTTTCTAGTTAAGAGAAAAAATATGAGAACACTTTAACTTTCTTTATTAGGGCAAAACCACTAAGTCTGAAACAATTCAGTCCTCATTTAGAAAAATATATAATCAACAAGCCATTGGCATTATTCTGGCTTTTATGTATAGGGTATACATTTTAATAGAGTTGGTCTAAAGGCTTTGAAAAGGCCCTTTTAGCCTCTTTCAATTTCAAAAGCAGCTTTTATGATTGCTCAGAATTATTGTCCTGTAACAACACACCCAACTATGTCCAACTTTCAATGTTCTAGTTGTTCATTTTATGTAAACCTGAAGAATTTTGAGGTTGTCCACAGCATCATGCATCTACCACCATGCTTGATAGTTTGTAAAGTCTTCCTAGGCTTCTTTGGCCTCACCTTGACTCCTCTAGAAACATCTTGTCTTGCCAAAACACTCAATCTACAAAGCTTTGCTCCAGATGACATTTGGCTTGTCCATGTGGGCAACTGCAGATTACAGTCGAGCTTCAAGGCGTGTGTCTGTTTTGTTTCTTTGTCATGTCTATCTTGTAAACAGTGACACTAGCATTCCAGTAGTTTTCAGTTCATGGCATTAACCTTGGTGAATCCTGGGTTCTTCCTGGAAATCCCAACCAACCTCAGTTAAGGTGTTTTAGCCTTAAGCACAGTGGTGGCAAATCCAAATAACTTGTTGATGCTGGAATCTGCAGTTGCCTATAAATGGCTCCAAAAGACTTTCCCAACTTGTGTAAATCTATAATTCTCTTTCTTAGATGGAGTTCCTTAGACTTTCCCATTGTTCTGAGTTTTGGTCAATGCAATAAAAGTTCAGTCAAAAACAAATAATTTTCTTGCTGGTAAACAGACACTTCCAGGTCAGTAAGTCATTATTACCAACTATAATTTAACGGATCTTGGCCTTGTTATTGCTTGCATGCTGCAATGCATCCATTCTAGAACCTTCAACACCCTGTATTGTTGAAAGATTGAGATTGCTGTATGTATACATTTGAGCCTGATTGTACATTTTTCACCATGCGTACATTAGAGAAAATCTACAACAAATCAAAATTATTGTGTCCAAAAGAACACACAGTTTACTTGAAAACAGAACAGATCACATAATCAATAAAAGCCCAAAATGAATTTGATATTGTTTTTGAGAGAAAGTATACATGAACATTTGACCAGCATCATATATTCAAATGTTCTTTAAAACTAAACCCTCAGCCTGTAGATTATCCTAATGGAACTTCAAGCACTGGAACTATCAAACATGAGGTTTAACTGTTTATTCATAGAAACAAAATTTCAATTAAAACAAAAATAATTCTAAAATTTACTGATTTGCTGTCATATAGCTACTTTAGCTCTAATATGCTTATTCATGTGTATGAATAAACATATTGTGCTTCAAGAAAAATATATGCATAACTAGGTTAAGGGAAAATATTGCTAAACCTTTGGGACAGAAAGATGGATGGATAGATGTTTTTACTGGTTCGACCTTGTTCAACAATAATTAGCAGTATTTTATGCATGTTCACACTGGGTTCTACTTCCAGTTTGTACGATAAGGGTAAACAGTTTCTAATCCTGTACAGATATCAAACAAACTCTTCTTACTTGTAACTAGGAATTCAGTGTTCAGTTAAAAACTGAATAAGGGTGAAATGTACCAAATTAAGACAAATTATATCGGTCTCCTGCTGAGAGGCAAATGTGTGGAAACTGTCTTCAGTGTGCTTAGAATGAGCCAGTTAGCTGAATAAAATATTATTCGGATTTACAAAATATGATTGTAGATGGACCTTGTTAAACTGGTTCTTACCCAACTATATTCACATTGTACTGCCTTATTTTTGGGTTTATGACAAAGAACAGAACAGTATTGTGTAAACTTATTCACTCCCACTATTAAAATGTATTTTAAAAGCTCCAGAAACTCCAAGCAGATATTTATAGGGATGCTGTTGGGGCTCTACTCCAACAGAGAGGGGTCTGTTTTTATCTTGTGAGGGAAATATTTATATGCACTGGATTATTTTTCCCATTAGAACAAGCCTAAATTAGTTTATGTGACTGAAACTGTAAAACAAATATCACCAAGTGAAGTTATTTGGTGAAACAGATATTTTGGAAGTTTAATCGTGATATTAAATTGTAACCCCCATTTTGGGTTATTACATTCAAGCTAATTCAAGAGGCATTTCAGAACAAATAAGGCTGTCAAGCTCATTGCTTGTTTACCACTTCACTGAATGCAATGGCACAAGCAGCTGCTGTTCTGGCATCATGCACTGCATCCAGGGCGACCATCTGACCGAATCAAACCATCTGTTGGCAATCTATTACAAACATGCTCATCCAAAAGGATTGACTTTCAGTTAAAACTCCAGCAGGCTGATGTTGACTGAACACTGTCTTTGTGAAAGAGCCAGAATTACCCTGAGGTTCCGTTCTGGTACAGTGAGCCCTGCCCATTTCTTTGCAGCCGATTGGTCTTTGCTGCATGCATGATCAATAATGACCATGAGCTACTAGATAGTGAGAAAACAAATGAGTTAAGCCGGCAGAAATGAAATTAATTTTTCTGTCCTGAAGCAACAGTTTGACACAGTCGGTTTTCTGTCTGACGTGTCACTTGCAATCAAGCTATGTAATCTTATTTGAGCCTTACAGAAGATTAAAGCACTGAGTTTTGTTGAATCAATGAGTTTTGAGCTTCTCAGGATGCAGGAAAACAACAGCTAATTTACATCATTTATGGGGGTGGAGGAGAGAGAAAGCACAAAAAGAAGGAAACAAAATATAGAGGTCAATAAAAAAGCAAGAAAATTAAAACAAGGTTTCACGATTTTACCTTGGACCGGGTTTTGAAGGTCCTGAATGCACCAGATTTAAAAATAACCCTGTTCCTTCTACACAGGATGAAGGCCACCATTCCAATCACCACCATCAATAAGAAGAGAGGTGTGAGAACAGCCATGATCCACAAGTTGCTGGGTGGTGTCTTCACCACAGCTACATGCAAACACAGGGCAAAAAACATTAAATTAATATCAAGAGGTTTTAATCTGGTATCAGATAAACAACAAACATCACTGTGCATGATTAAAAAGATTTATTAAATACTCATTTCTTAAATAAACACTGTAAAAAACAACCTGATAAAACTGTAAAGAAAATCTGGATTTAATTTCTTATAAGACGAGGCAAGTTCTTTTTTAGAGTTTGCAGTTTTGACTGCTGTGACTCTATGTTTAATATAAAGACTCAGAACAGTTGCAGACCTTTTTATATAATATTTTAATACAGATTTACTTAAATTATGTGAAAGATATGTTGAGCTGTGTGAAATTAAACATTTATAACAATCTAGAAGCAATAACTTTCTTCAATCCAATGCTTAAAAAAAGCTTAAAGTGTTTCTCTTGGATTTTATTTTAACAACTTGCTGTTGGCGCTCTTCTGTGACAGAGCTTCTTGCAGATATGTGTTTTCATTTTGGGATAAATATAACTGTCTTCCTCTAAGCCCATAAAGACAAACTAAATACGTTTTACCAAGAACACTGTCTTTCCTGCCTCAACACTTTTAGGAAGAGATGCCCTGACAAATCCAGTATCTTCTTCAGTTAGGTAATTGTACTCAAGTTTCTGAGAAAATACAATTTATAAGATAATAAAACACAAGTCAAAGGCAGAGAACGCTTATGTTTTATGTCTGCATATAAATCTTAAGGAGTATTTAAACAGGAATGCTTTAAGCTGTGTGGTGCCTGTAAAGTGCCTCCTAAAGAAAAAGCCTGTTCTTTCACTTGACTTGATTATATTAATTGTTTGTTTCAGGCTGAAAACATGTCTGTATAAGTAAAATCTTAAGCTGCTCACACTGGTTCCTAACATGCCATGTAAGAGTATTATAAAACTCAGGTTACGCAAGTCTAAAAGCAAAAAATAAGGACATTTTTAGAACATACAATTTTGTCAAAATCTTTGTGTGTCACTTTTGATGCCCTCCTATTCCATATAGTGCATCTATCTTGGGATTGCAGAGAGGAATTTACAGTGTTTTTAGGAATGGGAATGTTACATTGGCCGTGACTTAACCGTCTCATTTTATTTATTACATTTCAAAGCTCTGAGATATTTCTTAGCTAAAAATAAGAAAGTATGCCATACCATCAGGTTCTTTTTCAGTTTCAATCATCGTGCATGCTAAGGTGAGTGAAACATATGTGTCTTAGCAGAAGACGGCGTGATAGTATTACTGGCTTATCTGTTGATCAAATTGTTAATGCTACAGTGTCAAAGGCATGGGAAGGTTATGGCAGATACATCTTTTTCAATTGCATTTATTATGTTTATTCCTGTGTTTCTATATTGCGTTCATAATATTCATTCTCAAACTTTTATTCCACCAACCCAACAGAGACTGCAGAAAAAAATAGCCTGTTTGAAGAAATCTGACACATTAACACTAAAGAGCTCATTTTACATACTAAGTATAGTCTTAAAAAACAAACAAACAAAATGTGTTGTTGTTTACTCTCTTATCATCTCTTTTGTGTATGATTTGCATTGAGTCTCATCTACATGTAGAACAATCATGCCGTACAACACTGACAGTACAATTAAGAGCTTACGTTCAGCTTGCACTTGCACAAAGTATCCCAGCGTCAGAGCCATGGTCTGGGAGTCCAGACTGCTGAGGGTCTTAGCAGCTGCGGTTCCTGTGATGGGTGATCCATTCAGTTGGGCGTAATAGGTCATCTCTGCCGGGTTCTTCAGACCTGGAAGCCGTCGCATGTTCACCATCTGAGAGTGGGGAGTCACAGTTGCATGATAATTTTAGAAGAATTAGTAAAAGAGGTTTTAGTGTTGTTAACCATCAGAAAAACATATAATCTGCAGGCAAGTTAAACACAAAACCCCTTATCTTCCCAAACAGAATGCTGCGTCTGTGACCCAATCTCTTTTGCTTTGATCAAGTCGTGGGATTGGCTGGGAGATGAATTAATTTACTGAAGACACACTGGAGGATAAACGAGTCACATGAAATCTCAATTTCCTTTCATCATACATCAAACAATTTTTTTAAACATCATACATCAAACAATTTTTTTAAACATCACACAGCTTTAATCAAGTCTTGTAATTAGATTTTGTCATAAAAAGAAAGGATATGTGTTATTAAATGGCTGAAGGTTTTCTACTCTGAATACACAACATTTTCTGACAGTTTCTCTGAGAGGCTCTTCCTCTTCCACTCTGCAGCAATAAAACTGGTCATCTCTGAAGACAATAATATCTTGAGGCTTTGTAATGCATGTGGACCACAATGAATAAAACAGCATTTTAATTTGAACAATACAGACCACCGAGCAGGGAGATGACAACCAAAAAAAAATTCTGTGCGCAAAGGTTTTTCTGCTCATTATTATTTCAAATTGGGATCATTTCAACATCTTCTTCCACCTCCTCAATTTAATTTTAGAGCTGTAGAGTTAAAGAAATTACGTTGAAAACCATTTTTTATTTTAAGTAATTAGTTGTTACATTTGACCATAAAATTTAGCTCTTTTTTTATAGGATTTCTTACAGCTTTCCCACCTTAGGTTTCCCTGGAGCATTGTCCAAGTTTCTGAATCTGGAGCTGTCCATGGTGATGCATACATTCAAACTTTTTTAAGAAGTGGCTGGCAGTGTTATGTTTCAAATTAAAGGTTTTTAAAAAAAAATATTAGACAAAATGTGCATGTTTGAGGGAAACATGTATGGATTTATCACCCTGATTTAAAACACAGGTATAATATCGGTTTGCTAATCTGAGACACTTACAGATTGTTGCTCTCTTGAGACACTACTGCAGCATTAAGCAGTAAGAGTTAACATCATTAAAATATAGTGTTGTGAAAATTAGTTCACATGACTCTTACAGTATTCTTCTGTTTTTGCCATTTTGTCACATTTTCTTTCAGATCATCAAATCAATTTTAATAACAGCCAAATATAACCGTGATAAAATACTAAAAGCAATTTTTAATGATGATTTCATGTACTGAAGGGAATAAATAACCAAACCACAAAAAATAAAAATGACTTATCTTGTTAAATCAAAATTTACCTGAGCAATTTTTTTACTCCATGATTTGGCATGGTTACTGCCAGACCTGTAGAATGAAAAACATTACTTAAATAGAACCTGACAACATTAAGTAGGCTAAAATCTCTTAAAAAGTAACACATTATAACCCATAACAGTATCTAAAGCACTCCGGGCCTTACGTTCCTCAGTTATTGTCGGTGCTGAGGGTTTAACAATAAGAAAGAGATTGGGCAAAAGTATGATCCATGGGAGAGTTCAACCCCAAAACCACTCCTGAAAAATGGTAAATGGACTGAACTTATATAGCGCTTTTCCAGTCATGCAGACCACTCAAAGCGCTTTACGCTAGAGCCAGATTCACCCAATCGCACTCACTAACACTCACACATTCATACACCAATAGGTAGGCAACTTGAGGTTAAGTGCCTTGCCCAGGGGCACATCGACATATGACAGGAGGAAGCTGGAATCGAACCCACAACCCACGACTACTCTTCCTACTGAGCCACAGTCACCACACAAAGACCTGGATCTTACATTATCCAGTAAACCTCTTGATGATCCCCAAGCCTTCTGGGAAAATATTCGGTAGATGATAAGACAAAAGAAGAACTCTTTAGACGTTGTCCCGTTACATCTGGCATGAAGGGAATACAGCATTTTAAAAAAAGCACATCATCCTGACAGTCAACCATAGTGATGGCAATGTAATGTTCTGGTACTACTTGGCTGCTTCAGGGCTTGATTGGCTTGCTGTAATTGATGGAAATCTCCTCACTAACAGATATCCAGAAGGATTGTGTGATCTTAAGCTCAAGCACACTTGGCTTATGCACCAGAACAATGATCCAAAGGACACTAATCCACCCAAGTAAAGGTTTTGGAGAGGCCCAGTCAAAGTCTGCACCTAAATCTGATTGAGATGCTTTGTAAGAGTGGGTAAGTCACCGTCATGTAAAAGACTGACATTGTTAGTTATTGAAATTGCTCACGAGATAATAGGTTTAGGAAGCGATTACTTTTTTCATATGGCCATACCTTTTTGATTATGATTACTTGATTAATAACTGTGTGATGTCTGTAAACCAATTTCAACATAACTTCAGTTATATTGTACTGTCTTTAAACTAAGGACACCCTCTTTCAGTTGTAGGATTTTACATATGTAAATAACAAAAACAATCTAATTTTTCTCAGGTTCTGATTTGATTTAACTTGGGATGAGACCAATACTGAGATGTTTGGGGAAAACCAAACACAGCATATTGGCACAAACACCTCATATCAACTTACCATCCCTCAGGGGACCAGGGCAATGATTTGGGCTTTTCTTTCACCTTTTTGTCTGTCTCCCTTCCCCCAAATGAAGATTAGAAATCGTATCAAAAACAACATACCAGAAAATACATGCAGTTTTTATAAAACGTGCCACAAAACTAGAGGCAGATGGTAATACCTTATAGCAGGGTATCATTTGAGGAATGTTTCAAGGTATCAAAAGTTGGATACCATTCAATCCCTATTACAATCTAAACCCAACCTTACAAAAAATAATTCTATCAATCTTGCATAAATATAAAAAAACTCTTAAGAGGTGAAGATTATATAGAGATCAAAACAAAAAGACCTAACTTGTTTCCAATATCCTTAATGCACTCTTTACTTCCTGGTGTTGTCATCTTGATATCATATTTATACAAACAGAACGATCACTTTCCACTGACCTGCACGGTGTAGCCGCCCACAGTAGTGGCCCGCCGGGACCTCATGGACCGAGAGCCCTGCCTGCCAGCCACCAGGAAAAGCTCAGCCAGTCGCTGCTCCATGAGACTGGCAAAGCTCTGGTAGTTGGCCTCCAGGGAGGAGCTGTCCACATCCTGGATCACTGAGCAAGGAGACAAGAAAGGACAGACACATTTATGGGGGGAAAAAAAGAGGCATTCAGGCAGACAAATAGGAGCAAAAAAAAAGAGAGATGGACGAGGGGATGAACGTAGGATTGGAAACAGAAAATATAAAGTAGAAGAGCAAAGCAGGAGAAATGGGTCCAAAAAAAGTTTGAGGAAAGACAAAAAGCCATAGAAGTTAGATATGTGATGAGTGCGACAATAGAGATGATGGACTGTCTTACTCCTGAGAGCTTCTCTTACAACAGGCCATAAGGGAGATGGATCGGTGGACAGACATCACACACACACAGAAGCATCATTCACAGCCATCCCTGATGTGAAATTATCTCTCCCTCTGCCCCAGTCAGAAAGCTGTGAATTATACATCAATATATTTTTCCCAGGAACAGAGCAACTAAAGTGACTCTGAGCTGAGAGAGTAAAAAGAAGAATGGATGGATGGAGGTGGATTGTTAAACATGCAAAGAAACATGCACAGCTGCATGCAAAAGGGATTTAAGTAATTGCTGTTTTATCCAATCAATGCAGCATTCAGTTAATGCTGAACCTGTGAGCATGTTCAGATTACCTGTGATCACCCAGTAGTTCCTGGTCGCTGTGGACGTGTTGAGATTATGGTACTCAAGAGCTGGTGAAAGACAAAGAGACAGGCAGAGGAAACTCTTACTTACTGTTAAATCTCCAGGCGACTACCTATACCTGAATCACCTGATTTATGGGGTTTGTTTGTAGGCCCTTGAATAATCTCACAAAATTAGAACTTTCATATAATTAGGTAATAAGTAATGCAAAATCTATCTATCTATCTATCTATCTATCTATCTATCTATCTATCTATCTATCTATCTATCTATCTATCTATCTATCTATCTATCTATCTATCTATCTATCTATCTATCTATCTATCTATCTATCTATCATCAGTGAATCAAAGTGGAAAGATCATCTTTTACTAGAAACCAGCAACAGTCAGGTATTCCTTGCAACATTTCTGGCAGAGGAGTCAAAGGGATAATGACAATAGTTTTCCAAAAGCTAAGTAACACCTTCAGAGAGCATATAAATAAATATCAATAAACTCACCAGAGGTTCTCACATAGGCTTTTTTAGCCCTTCACTTGTGCAGTTTTTTTGCCATGGGGAGGTCAAAGCACTGGACTGTATATGACTTTAATTTTGAGGCAATTTGCTTCCTCTTTTGTCCTCTAATGTACCCGTTTTCCATAAGACCCAAATAAAACCCCAAACGGTGGGAAAACATCATATTCAATTCTTTGGACAAAGAATGGGGTGTTGCCCAAGTTAAAGTGTGTGTGAAGGTGGATGATCAAATACTTATTGCAAAATTGTCCATCCATCCATCCATCTATTCATCCAACTATTTGCGCTATCAAAAGAGTAAATAAAAGAACCGAGATGAATAAACACTTGCAGTTCTAGATTTAAAGCTGTCACTAAAATAAATGGGCAGCTCAGACAAGAACTGGTGCCATTTTTTTGCTTTATCAACACCAAATAACATTGCAGATAAGAAACACAGCACAAACTTCTCAGACATCGGGGGAGCTTCTTTTCGATTGACACTGTGCATCCATACCTTCAATAAAGAATTTCAGGATAATAAAAAGGATCTGTTTTTTTATTGTGTGGAGCATCCATAACAAAAGCACTGACCCATGCTGACTATATAGCACGTGCATGTTGTTTTCTGGTGATGACTCTCACTTACTATCATTTACAGCTCAATACAAGGAAACAACTAGGCTAAAACAAAAACAATTCTTTCCGTAGAATACATTATTTCACACTATTTTGCATGTAAAAATTAGACTTCAAAATAAACATTCTTCAGTTAATATACGGAGAAACAGCCTTTGAAGTCATGCACAGAAAATGCAACATTGGCAAGTTTGTGTGAAGCTGCAAGGCTACAAACGCCAGGTGCTTTCTTTCTTGCTGCTCTTCACTTTTTTATTCTGTCTGCCTGTTTGTTTCCTGAAATACCTGCTCCTTCATGTCCAATCAGCTGTCTCCATACACAAATATCATGACACCTCTGTCTTTCCGCTTCAATCTGAGCTCTGTTAATCTGCCAACATTGTCCTCCCTATTTCCAGCTAACTATAGGGCCAGGTCAGAACTACAGCAAGCAAACTTTATCTTTAACCAGTGTTTCTTTCTTCTCTCAACTGCCTTCCAGAGACAGGTAAACAGTATGAGAGCACATTTACATTCACTGTGCTTTCCTATTTGCTTAAACGAGCTCATATAAGCACTTGAGACAAACAGCACTGGAGTGTGAAGCTTCAGGGCCCTCCCTCTGTGCTCTTCAGAGAATCTGTGCAATGTGCAGATTAATCCACCGCATTAATTTTATCAGCAGGGTTGTTGGAAATTTAATTGCATTAGGCAAAAAGGAAGAAGAGGAGTGCAAAGCAAAATCTCCTGACCAGGTCTAATAAATGTTATTCATAATTTATAATTAAATTCTTAAAAACATTAAACAATCAGGCTTGGCTGGGCCAACACACCAACAAACCCAAAGAAGAGCTTAACTGAGAACAGCATGGAAGGATAAATAGGTTAAAAACCTTTTCACAAATAAATATCTCCATAGTGTGGTGTGCATACGTACTGAGTGCCATTTAATCTGATTCTATTTAAAAATTCCACTGCTGCAACCAATCAGAAGTCATCAACTTAGTTAAAAGACTGCCTGCGTGACATTTAATCTCAGTATAAATCCAGCTATTCTGTGAAGGCCACAGAGGTTTGTTCGAGTACATTAGTGAAACAAGACGATGGAAGACAGCAGACAGGTCAGGGAGAAGATTGTGGGCAAGTTTGAAGCTTAAAGGCTAAAGTTATAGAAAGCTTTGAACTCCTCACAAAGTAAAAGGAGGAAAAATATATTCCAACATTTAAACTTTTTGGCCTGAATGTAAAAAGAAGAAACTAACACTGCATATCACCCTGAACACACCATCTTCAGTATGAAATGTGGTGGCAGCATCATGTTGTGGGGATGCTTTGCTTCAGCAGGGACAGAGAAGCAAGTCATTATTTTGGGAAGATGGACAGAGCTAAATTCTGGAAGAAAGCCTGTCAGAGGCTGCAAGAGACTGTCTTTAATTTATTAAGTGATTTTAATAAAAAAAATTCTAAAAATGTAACATGAACAGAAACACTAGAAGGATCAAAACTTTATAATATAATTTGTCTCTTCATCAAACTGTTTTGTTTAGGCAAGTATTCTTATGAATGAGAAACACAAGGCATACATCCACAGATGTAGACTTGCTACAAGCAGACATGCCACTCTCTCTGAAAGCTAATAAAATTTATGGTACGCAGCATCCCCTGGAAAATTAACCAATAATGCATGCCTGACAGGACAGGACAAGGAAAACAAACTACAGTGTTTTGTCTTCTTCATTATGCAGTGCCAAAGACAGATTTTTATTAAAATGTAAAGGCAAAGGAAGAAATGCACTAAAATTAACTTGGTACAGTATGATATAAACATGACATAAATGCACCATAAAAAAGCATCCTCAGCATGCAAACAGACTCATGAGTCACATAAATGATTGTCCATTTATCCTCTGAAACTAACTACCATCCAATTCGCACCTGAACGATCAGCTGATATCACTGACGTCATCATTCACATCCAACCATTCCCTGTTATTTATTTCAGAGCTAGAAGGATTAGGCAGTTTTTAGGAGAACAGGAAGGGTTTCTGTGGTGATGCTAAGTGGGTTTGGATGTGACCACACACACATGTTGATGTTTGAGCTCTTTGGGTGTTGAGAGCACACCCCAACAGATACTAATCTAATCTCACTCTGCTAAAATTAGCTCATCCGGGGAACACGGACAACAGACTGCCCAAGGCAGGGTTGAGATGATAGACGCTCTGCAGCTGTTTGCCCTTTTAAAAAAATCTCACAGATGGCATCAGAAGAAGGGATGGAATATAAACTGAGATCTTCTGGCCCAACTAGGGGTTGTGGGTAGTTGGAATAAAAAAAAACACCCACAACAGTTGTGAAAAGGGCAACACTAACTTGTAAAATATATGCACAGAAAAGGAAATAACCAAATGATGTTGCAAAGAAATACAAAATGAAAAAATTGCTGTTATTCCTCCTATCCCCCTCAGTTGTTTTTGAAAACTAAAGTTATGATCCCATCCTGATAATAAGCATATCATAACCCTCAGTGCTTTCCAAACCTCAAATAAGCAAACTATTTATTAATTTGACCCTTGGAGGAGTAGATTCATGCTGAGCTGAACATCATACACTCATTTGACACATCAAACAGCATTTTAACTTCGATGCTACAGTCCCAGTCGGTCACATGTGACCGGCTGCGTGTGGTGCCTAATTCTGGTGAACAGGTCGGCACTGTTGCAAAAATCAGTTCTTCATGCAACTCTTTAACTTATGCCTAAGTAACCGAAGATTTCTGGTCAAATGTGTCTTTCATGTCTTACAAGTAATTGACTAAACCAGTAGTTTAGCAAAAATTAGTACATAGATTTTATTTAAAGCCACTGCTTGCCAATGCATTTGATTTTTTTTTATATTATGGAAAACAAAATGTTTGTAGTACATTTTGGATAATTTAAAATGTTATTAAATTGAATTTTAGCTCTAATTTTAAACAAATACAACCTTTGCAAGAAAGCAGTCAGCTCTTTTACAGGTTAAAACTCTTCTAAAATCTGTTCTTCAAACTTTGTGTATAAATACCCGTTAGTAACTGAAGTTCAAAGTGTAGCCTCAGTTCTGCCTGCTATACTTACACATTTTAAGTAACATATGCTAAATCATGAATCATACATTGCCCTGCGGTGTACTCTTGGGTCCTGGGTAGTCAACCTTCCTGAAGGGACCAAACAAATATTCGTTCAGTCTGTCTCAGCCAAAAGCTCAAGCAGTAGCATAGAGTGACCAAAAGACAATAAATGTTAGCAAACCTATTATTATATTAGGATGGGGACTGAATTGCTTCTGATGTTTCTTTCTCTGGGAGAAAAGCAAACAACAGTAATGTTAATAACCAACTGGATTTAGCGTTTCAACTTCTCTATCAAGCCTTTCCTCTTGATTTAATAGTGATGCACTCGTCTCCTAGCAGTGCTCCTCCTGAGCCTTTCAAGACTGCAATAAAACTCCAGGATATAAAACTCCTTTATAGATTCCAAGCTATGCTCACCACACTTGTTACTCTTACTGCTGCTGATAAGTAAAGAAAAACACCATCCCTAAAGTATGGATGTAGGTTCAGCGTTTATACTTTTTTTATCCTCTCCAGCCTGAGGGTAAAGTCCCAAGTTAGGGAGCAACATGATGTGGGTTTTTTAGATGTATACTGTTTAGTATGTCCAAATCATTTATGAGTGTTTTTCCTTAAAACATATTGCAAAAGGTGCCTGAAATTATGCCAAGTACTTCAGCATCTACCCTCCTACTACTACTGAACTAAAATGAAGAGAAAACATTAAAATCACCTGAAGAACCTGCTATCAGCTGAAGATCATTTCCAGAATTAAAGGACTAATATCCCAGCTGGATTTTCAAAATTCATCTATGCATTTAGTTTTAGTTGAATTAATTACTGTAACAATGTTTTCACAGGTCTGCCTAAAAAGTCAACAAGACAGCCGCAGCTGATCATGGCTGGGTCCTCACTAGGACTAAGAAAGTAGAGCACATCACCCTAGTTCTAAAACCCTTAAACAGGCCCCCTTTATCTCAGACAATAGACTTTAAAATACTTCTGTTAGTTCAATAATCACTGAATGGCTTATTATGACCAAATTATATTACATTAAAGATTTGTTGTTATTCTATTAACCTCCCTGACCAATCAGGTCTTGTTGTTCAAGTCTGCTCTGCATACCCAGAATCAGAACCAAACATGGAGAAGAATCATTGAGTTCCTATGTTCCACTAATCTGAAACCTTGAGTTCTTTTAAATCAGGGTTAAAACCCCATTTGTTTAGAGTTTCCTTTGACTGCTCCATTTAAACTATTTTCTGAAACTTAATTAATTTCAGTCTATAGTCCAACTTTTCTTTACCTGACTGTTTTATGCCACTCTAATGAACCTTTTTGTTTTTTTCCTTGAGTTTTCATCATGCAAAGCACTTTGAATTGTCTTGTTGCTGAAATGTGCTCTACAACTAAACCTGCCTTGCCTAATTTAATAAAATTTTCCACTTACAGTTTGACATCTGTCAGTGATTACACATGGATTACAATTATATCTAGGATGAAAATTCATTACAAGACAGCAACAATAAAATGATTATATAAACATTCTGATATAACTGGAATAAAATAAACTTCCTATTTGCTGTGTTTGATTGACGTCAATTGACAAACAAGAAAAAACTTTTTATTTTTATTTTATTTATTATTACTTTATTCCTTTTCCTTTTTGGTGTTACTTAAATGTTTTAGAACAACAAACAAATTGCAATATCAGGCAAAGATAACCTGAGAAAATATAAAAAGTGGTTTTTAAATAATTATTTTATTTAAAAAGCTATCCAAACCAACTCTGGTCACATAAAAAATATAGCTGATAGTTAGTGAACTACATGTTTATGGTTTAAATTTTACCAGACCCAGGGTCGAAAACTGCCCAACCGGTATAAGAAATCATTTAATCAGAACACGTCTGTCAACATGAAGTAGGGTAAGAGATCTTTAATAGCAACATAGGCCCTGATCTGAACTGAAAATCAAAAATCGTCCACAAATTGCTGATTGGCGCTTCTCTAGTTTTGAGTGACTTGTTTTCCGTTTTTCCATTCAGTCAGTTCTGGAAAACAAATATATGGCCCAACTAACACCCCATTAAGAGAAAGTGGAGCTGCACTTACGCTCGGCGATCACCAGCGGTGGGTAAAACAGGAAGTATCCCACCAGCTCTGCAGTCAGCTGGTTGAGAAGACCACTGGATATTGTCCCATTAAGAACTGAATCCTGGTTTTTCACCACATACACCAGTGTAACAGAGGGTGAGCCAGACTCCTGAGACACACTTTGGATCTGAGGACAAACACACCAACATGAATTAAATATGCTGCTCTGTGCCACACACAAGAAAATCCAGAAAGATTTCAGATTTTTTCCAGCATTTGTAGCAAAAACTACTGCGCCATATTATTAATTTACACATTCATACAAAAATACCTACAACTATAATGCCAAATGTCAAAGACACGCATAAAAAATGCACACTGGACCTTCAATGAACATGATTTTATTCTCTCCATAATAAGGCCTGTGTGGTTTCACCCAAAAGTAAAGGAACAGAGTCACAATGGCAATGTGGACAGCGATACAAGATACAGAGAATTCCCATCACATTTCTCTGCAAGCGTTAATATTTCACGAGATAAATTATGAATGGAGCCTATATCTGCGTTTGCTTGTTGAGACCTACTTTATGGTTATGACTGTGTGTGCATGTGCAGTGTATGTTCTTCAAACAGTAGAAGATTTTGGCAGAAAAATATGTCTGAAATATGTATGTATAAAAACTAGATTTATTACAGTTTGTTTATTCAGAAGCTACCCCTTCAGTCTAGTGCAGAGTGTTACTATAACTGTCTTTTTTTGTGAAACTTTGTTTGAAAAAGTCGCCTGGCCACAGTAAAAGAACCTATATAACGAAACTGCACCACTGAGGCAAAAACAAGTATAAGTAAGCAAGTATCTGAGCTGGTGTGAGAGGCTGGAAATCTACCTGGATCTGTATTATAAATGTTAATCTGAATAGCATGCTGCACGCAGACGGGACACATTTGGCTGTCGGCCTTATAAAAAGCCTCAGTGCACTCATCCCCTACCTCCACTGTGAGTCTGTTGTAGGTCTCCAGCACTTTATCCTGAGCCTCTTCAAAGGCGTTCTCTAGCCGCTGCTCCAACATCTGGACAAAGCTGCACGAGTAGATGTTGTCTGTAGGCCCAACAAACCTCAAAACTGCAAACCAGGCAAGGAAGAGAAAAGTAGAGATTATTTATAAACCATCTGAGTCGTCAGAAAATAAAAAATCGCCTTTTGATTACCAGTGGTTCTCCTTCCTAAGATCTGGCAATTTAAAAACACCGTGACTTTTCTTGTTAAGGTTAAGTTTTCTTGTAAAATGCTATTCCATACATGGAGGTACGTGCTTTAAATCTGATGCCCTGTATCTATGTTGGTGACTCTTATTTTCAAGTACAGCTGCACTATCGAATCGCAATCGTAATCACAACATTAATGAGGGCATAATTGCAATAAGGACTGCTTGGATGCAGTCCTTGGTAGGTTATTATATTTCAAGGGATATGCATTATCACTTTGCAAATAATTTAATTGGTCAGTTAGTCGTAATTTGATCCAACCTGGAGTTTTGGATTCAAGTTGACAAAATGCTTCAGCTCACAGAAAGTAATAGTGAAATTGTGAAGATGGAAAACCAGGAAAAAAGTAAGAGAAATGTGTGTCAATCACCATCAACAATGTCATGATAATTATATATTGCAATATCTCAAACATTTAAATTCCTAATATTATGAAGCCCTATTTGAAGTAACAATGGAAGTAGTTCTTGAGTTGCCCTGTTTTATTCACAGTGCTGACAAATAAAGACTACTTGACAACAAAGTCTTGTCCTTCCCAGTGCTTACGTCTGTTCCAGATGACCAAATGACATATTGCATTGCAGGAATTGTGATGAATACTGCAATAAAACCTCCCAGTATATTAGCATGCAGTTGTATGTGAAGCAGGGCATTGAAGCACAAACAAAAATCAATCTCCAAGTTGTTCAGCTCATTAACCATAGATACGTTTGCCAATTTACAGCGCCGCAGAACAATTTGCATAAGATTACCAACTGGGTCAGCAATGTTTTTGCCTGCAGAGTGATTCAGACTCAGGGACCAGTGAAGGATGTTGGGTCTTTGAAGGAAGACTGCACTCATCGGCACCACATTGTTTGAATTTAGGTCAGAACATGTCTCCACCTTCAGTACTGCAGCCTTGTTTAGAGTTAATTCACAAAACAAAAGATAATAAAGATGGAATGGTGCAAGAAAATAGAGGGCAGTTGGTAACATCCATAATCTGCTGATGGACTCAATATTGTTTACCCTGAGCTGCACCTCCCCACTTCTGATGGAGAGCTGCTCATTTTCGCTGTTTTCAGTTTAGATGGAGGCGATAATCCTCTTCGTTTGCCTTGCTTCTCAGGTTTATCAGTCACACAGACATCGCTCCAGAGCACTGCTTTCAATAAAACCAACAACATATAGATTCCAGATACAAAATGATGGATTGGGTATCTTAGCCACAGTGCTTTTACTTTAAGGCCTCAGATAGTGATTTTTTGTTGTTGTTGCTGAAGATGTATTAGCTTTAGGTTCAGGCCAGTCTTTACTGAGTATTAGTAACAGCAGGCGGTACTGTACATAGTTCCAGGTTTTCAGCTGCTGTCTGCCTAATGTTCTTCCCTCTCCTGCTGTTTACTCCACCATTTTAACTTCAAATTTACATTTTCTTCCAAATTAAGTTTATTATTTACACCATCCTACTGCCTCTGGTGCACTGCCTGCATTTGGGTCCTCGTTTTGGATCCTCAACAGCTACTTTCTACTCCAAACAATTTTTAAAAAGGCTTGATTATTTAAAGTTATAATACATAAGGTGCTGTGGAAAAGTATTCATACATCTTGAACTGTTGCACATCTGATCACTTTACAACCATAAACATCAGCAATTTGTATTGGGATTTCATATGATAGACCAACACAAAGCCGTCCTGTTGGTAGTATACCAAAGGTCATGTAGGCGACACAGCGCACATAAAAATCAAGGTGCTCTGGTTAGATGAGACCAAAATTATTCTTTTTGGCCTACTTGCAAAATTCTGTGTGTGGAAGAAAACTCCAAATTACCCTGAACACATCATCTGCATAAAAACATGGTGGCGGCAGGATCATGCTTTGGGGAGGCATTTCTTTAGTAGGGATAGAGAAGCTGGTCAAATTTAAATATGGATGGAAGCTAAAAACAGGATATTCCTAGAAGTAAACCTGCTCGAAGTTGCAAAAGACTTGAGACTGTGGCAGAGGTTCACCTTCCAGCAGGAAAACAACCATTAACAAAACTAGAGCTAAAATGCTACGGTTTAAATCAAACGTTTATGTGTGAGCATCGTTCAACCAAAGTCCAGGCCTAAATCGGATGGAGAATCTGTGGCAAGATAAAAACTGATGTTCGCACATCCCTTCCATTCAGACTGAGCGCAAGTTTTACGCAAAGAAGAATGGGCCAAAATGTGAGTCTCCAGATCCTGTTAGAGACATACCCCAAAGGTTTTGCAGCTGAAACGGCAGCAAAAGGTGGTTTTACAAAGAATTTACTCAAGGGAGGTAAATAAAAGTAAAGGCCACACCGTTCAGATTTGTACTAATGAAAAAAAAACTGTGTATCATTTTCTTCCTCTTCACATTTCTGCACTACTTTGTGTTCAATGGAATTAAATTCCAAAAGGATAAATTGAAGTTTGTGGTTGTAACGTCACAAAATGTGAAAAAACCCAAGGCGTATGAATACCTTTGCAAAGCACTGTAAGACTGGCTGTCAGGGTTTGTGTAGTGGAGGACCCCAGAATGCAGACTAGCAGGCAGCATGACGGTAAGTAAAGGTTTAATAAACAAAACTTAGTTCAGTGGCAAAACAGACATGGGCAGGCTGGCAAGACAAGCTTGGCATGAGTAAAGGACATGACATGAATAGAGATGAATGATCCAAAATGTTTCCGCAAGGAATGAACAGAACAGATGTGTATATAGAACAAGAACCAGGTGAAACGAGGAGACTGAATGCTAGGTGCAGGTGAACTGAATGAAGTTAATTGACAGACAGGAGAGAACACAACGTGACTGGAGCAAAACAGAAATTCAAGGATATAAACTAAAAGAAACATAACTAGAAAAACATGAAACTAAAGCATAACCAGATCCAAAAACCTAACCTGACAAAACATGAACTAGAAGACAAAAACCAAAGCATGACCAGGAAAATAACGGAAGCATGATTCAAAACCTATCTATAATAATAATAATAATAACCCAAAAACAAAAACACAAATTGTGACACTGGCACTTCAAATACAGATTTTTCATCATTGCCACTTACAATGAAACAAATTTCAAACTATTCTCAAGCAAAACAGGACTTAGAACTGCAGAGCAGTGGAATTTCTTTATGTCAGTCAGCAGATTCGCAAAGAAGAATTTTGACCAATTACTCTGTACAGAAATCCCCATATTTTTTGGTGGTCAGAGGTCTGGAGGCTAGATTGGCAACTCCTAGGCCTTCTTTAAGGCGCATTCACACTGCCAGTCCGGTCCAGTGATCAGTAAAAGTGATAAAATACACACCTTCAGTTGGCTGAGTTTGCTTCACACAGATTTTTTAGACTAGACCAAGCAAAGTCAGGCAATACTCCACGTAGCCCCACGAGACATTTTCAAACTCTTTTGCCTTTGGGTTCGCACTTTTACTCTGCTTTCCTCTACTACTTCTTCTACTCATATGCACCGCTTTTACGTACGTTACATCCTCTCTTCCTGCTGGCCCTGCATGCAATTTACACTGCAAGCAAATCCCTCCAGGGTCTGGATTAACTGTGCTGAGACCAGCAGTTGTAACCATGCCGGGGTACGGTTCTACGTTTCAGAGTCCAGGACGGATTCACACCAGCAAGATCTGCTCCAGAAACTGGACTCCTTTTTAGCTTTAAATTTGTGTGTTTTGGGTGTTGGTGTGTTTTGCTGGTGGGCTCATCTGTGATGGCTTAGGGAAGAAGATTCACATGCAGGATTATATAGTAGAAAGCCCCATCTATTGGCTTCTACATGTGGTGAAGTTCTCCTGTACCCTTAGGAGAAAAACAGATCCAAATCTAAAGTCTCCACCTCAGTGCTTGATTTTGGAGATTGTGTTCTTTCTCCTGAACCTTCTCTGAGTCATTTAGATGTTCAGTTACAACCTAGAAAGGGACTGTACATATGCCTAACGTGTTAAAACAAGTGGCCGCAAGATTGCAATCCATCACAGCGCACTCTGTTATCAACTGTGGTCCTGGTGACTATGATCTGAACTGCATTTAGATCATCAACAATCTCCTTTCTGTAGTTGTGGGATCGTCTATTGCTTTTTTCATAATCGTATTCATCCCATGCATGGAGCTCCAGACTGAGGGCGTTGGAAGTTATTTTACATTTCTCTCATTACGAAATAATCAGATCACAGGTTGTCACCTTCTCACCAAGCTGCTGGCTGATGGCCTTGTAGCATATTCTAGCCTTGTACAGATCTCTTTTCCTGCCTCTAGCATCATTTGACCGTTCCCATAGAGATGAAGGAGTGGTAATAGATGAAACTGATTCTGGTCTGACGGGTGTGCTTGTGCTTCTGCTACTATGTGAGCATGAACTGTAGTGGATCTGATACTTATTTCACTCAGCCAAACAACATGGTTTAATCATTTACTTTGTCTCAGTTTCTACGGTGAGGGAGGCACCTTCATACATGACTGCATGATGATCGCTTGAGATGGAATCCATGGATTACAAGCTACACAGATTAAAATAGAAATGCAACAACGAATTTGAGCCCACATTGAAAGTAAAGTGATGAAGGAAGCCCACCTCACTGTATGTTTTAAATGTGGTTTTGTTTGGTAATACAAATCTATTTTTTTCATATTATCTTGTTAAAATCTGAACCAACATGGATTTAACATGCGGAAGAATATCATTCTAGTCTGAAAAAGTATTTTCTGACATACAATCTCTTAACTGTAGTGATTTTTCTGACCTTGCTCACACAAAACCGTGTGTGTGTGTGTGTGTGTGTGTGTGTGTGTGTGTGTGTGTGTGAGGCTTAAGAGGTAACTGTGATTGGACCAATTTGTTCTGCAATCATGGAGCTCTGTATGGGATTTAAGGTATCAAAGAGGAGTAATCTGAATTGTTCTAATTTTGTCACCGTTCTTTTCTTCCAGACGTCATTTTCATCTATCATGTCATGAAGTCATGTAGCTACGTTTCCTTTTACGATCAAGCTTCTGTAATAAAAAGCCACTAATGCTGGATTTTAGGGGTTACACTTTTTAATGTTTATCATAGGTTTCCTCACCTGTTTTCAGCTGGAGGTGAATGTGTGGAGCGCTGATCCAGGTCACCACTGGAACCAGAACACCCTTGACCAGTGGGGTGTGCTGCCTGATGTCAGACAGCAGCTTGTCAAAGCCGTAAACATTCAGCGCTTCGACGACCATGGAGGAAACATAGACAGTTTTCCCGCTGGTCACGTAGTAACCAAGAGTCAGGTTGTGGGGGCTGCAGTCTTCTCGCTCTACCTGTGACAGAGACAGAAATCCAAGAATGTCTATATTCATGCAGGCAGCATACACAGTGTCATCCAAATTTATTGACAACCCTGGTAGAAGTGTAAAAAGCTTTAAAATAGGTTTATGCTTTATTGTAGTAGCACAAACTCACACAGGCAATTTCTGAAAATAAACCTTTAATTTGAGTCATTTTGTCACTTGGGAAAAAAAGATTCCATTTTAACAAAATCAGTAGAGCCACATTTGTTGCCACTCCCAATAATTCCTATAAAATGAATACAGCTGAAGCATTTTAATGATTTACTATTTCCCTGAGTTATAAATTAGAGTTGCATGATATTAAGAAATCATGCAGTGATATTAGTTGTGATAAGTCTTTTTTTTCCTTTCTTTCTCTCTCTCTCTCTCTCTCTCAGCTGTCATTATGATGCATCCACCACTGTGACCTGCAGCAAACTGGGCTCTGCCATCTGCATCAGGTTTGAGCTTCTACTGCAGTAAAACTCCATTCATCAGTGTCAATATATTATTGTCCTGAAAAGTGCAAACTCCTGACACCTGAAATTAAACATCCAATAAATGTTGCAATCTAGACTGTCCTTTGCAATATTAATATTGCACCGTGTGATACTGCAATGAGGATTTGCAATATCTTGTGCAGCCCTAGTATAAAGATGATGTGACACAGACCAAAAAACATGCCTCTCAAGTAAGGCAGCTTTGTGCTACTCTTCATAAATAAGGATATTTAAATTTAAAAAAAAGCCACCAGCCAACAAGGACCCAGGTTTGTCTTCTCCCCACATACAGTGAAAAGTCCTTGCTTTCGTTTCAGTTTATTTCGGCCTAAAGGCCAAATTTCAGCTTAAGTCTTCAATAGTCAGACTAGAATAGTCAGCTGTGTCCTGGAAAGAAACACACAGACGACAACTGTGGTGAGTCAAAGTCTGTATTTCTGGAACTTTACACCACCCACCTTCATGTTCCCTCAACCTTCAACCACACTGAGCAGCTGAGGTTGTTGTTGTTTTTATGGATTTTTTTCTCTCTCTCTTTCTCCACAACCATCTTTTCCTCTCATCTTTCTCTCCCTGAGCGTAAGCTGGCTGCCTGTATCTTTCTATTCTAAAACACACATCCTCTCTCAATGAAACTGTATCCCAGAACCCCTCATTCTGCAGAGACCTAGTAAAAGCTTTTGCCTAATTTTTTCCAGGCAACTCTTTAATCTTTAATTTTAGTTTCAATTATAATCAGCTTTACAATTTTATATTCATAAAGCCACCTTTGGGTTTTGCATTTCATCAAAAACACAGAAAAAAAGCTTGGATCTTCCAAGTCTGTAACTGAAATGTAATGAGCACAAAAGTATTAAATATTAAGTGTTTCCTGCAAATGTTTCATTTTTGTCTGCGTGTGTGGGTGGGGGTTGGGGGGGTTATGTACTCGTGTTTTTCTACACCAACGGCTCAGAACGAAACCAGTGAGCAAACACTTTTCATGGAACCGTATCAGTATTTATCAGATTTGTTTTTGAGACCCTTTAGGTCTTCTGGAAAGGAAGCTGTGTTGATACATAAAGTAAGAGCTCAAAGTCACTGTGAGGTTTTCCCATGATGGCCCTCACCTGTAAAAAATCCTTCCTGAAGACCAGCGGACTGCTGGGAGTTTGGATGTTTTTGTAAAGATGCACATATTCAGATTGGCTTTTAGTTGAAGTTTTATTATTTTAGGTCTATTTTAGTAATTAATTTCAGAAAGTATCACATCTATTTGATTATTTCCATTTTTTTAGATTTTATCGACCACATGTTGATGTTTGTATTTCTTTGTTTACCAATTTTGTTTTTTGGGATTTGTATTTTTTTTTTATATATTTATCTCAGGTGTTTACAAACTAAACTACATGGGGAGTTCCCTAATCTCTAGCATGGTTTGGTTTAGTTATCTATTTTATCTTGTTTAGTTTTTATCTATTACAGGTCCTTCTCAAAATATTAGCATATTGTGATAAAGTTCATTATTTTCCATAATGTCATGATGAAAATTTAACATTCATATATTTTAGATTCATTGCACACTAACTGAAATATTTCAGGTCTTTTATTGTCTTAATACAGATGATTGTGGCATACAGCTCATGAAAACCCAAAATTCCTATCTCACAAAATTAGCATATTTCATCCGACCAATAAAAGAAAAGAGTTTTTAATACAAAAAACGTCAACCTTCAAATAATCATGTACAGTTATGCACTCAATACTTGGTCGGGAATCCTTTTGCAGAAATGACTGCTTCAATGCGGCGTGGCATGGAGGCAATCAGCCTGTGGCACTGCTGAGGTCTTATGGAGGCCCAGGATGCTTCGATAGCGGCCTTTAGCTCATCCAGAGTGTTGGGTCTTGAGTCTCTCAACGTTCTCTTCACAATATCCCACAGATTCTCTATGGGGTTCAGGTCAGGAGAGTTGGCAGGCCAATTGAGCACAGTGATACCATGGTCAGTAAACCATTTACCAGTGGTTTTGGCACTGTGAGCAGGTGCCAGGTCGTGCTGAAAAATGAAATCTTCATCTCCATAAAGCTTTTCAGCAGATGGAAGCATGAAGTGCTCCAAAATCTCCTGATAGCTAGCTGCATTGACCCTGCCCTTGATAAAACACAGTGGACCAACACCAGCAGCTGACACGGCACCCCAGACCATCACTGACTGTGGGTACTTGACACTGGACTTCTGGCATTTTGGCATTTCCTTCTCCCCAGTCTTCCTCCAGACTCTGGCACCTTGATTTCCGAATGACATGCAGAATTTGCTTTCATCCGAAAAAAGTACTGTGGACCACTGAGCAACAGTCCAGTGCTGCTTCTCTGTAGCCCAGGTCAGGCGCTTCTGCCGCTGTTTCTGGTTCAAAAGTGGCTTGACCTGGGTAATGCGGCACCTGTAGCCCATTTCCTGCACACGCCTGTGCACGGTGGCTCTGGATGTTTCTACTCCAGACTCAGTCCACTGCTTCCGCAGGTCCCCCAAGGTCTGGAATCGGCCCTTCTCCACAATCTTCCTCAGGGTCCGGTCACCTCTTCTCGTTGTGCAGCGTTTTCTGCCACACTTTTTTCTTCCCACAGACTTCCCACTGAGGTGCCTTGATACAGCACTCTGGGAACAGCCTATTCGTTCAGAAATTTATTTCTGTGTCTTACCCTCTTGCTTGAGGGTGTCAATAGTGGCCTTCTGGACAGCAGTCAGGTCGGCAGTCTTACCCATGATTGGGGTTTTGAGTGATGAACCAGGCTGGGAGTTTTAAAGGCCTCAGGAATCTTTTGCAGGTGTTTAGAGTTAACTCGTTGATTCAGATGATTAGGTTCATGTTAGGTTTTCATTAGCTGTATGCCACAATCATCCGTATTACGACAATAAAAGACCTGAAATATATCAGTTAGTGTGCAATGAATCTAAAATATATGAATGTAAAATTTTTATCATTACATTATGGAAAATAATTAACTTTATCCCAATAAGCTAATATTTTGAGAAGGACCTGTACATCTGCCCAGCTATATATTTATATAGTCTCTTTCCCTATCACAATTATTCTCTACATGTAAGATGACATCCACTCAACTCATACATGATTTTGATAATTAGGGTGTATGAATAAGGCACATGGTGTCACTGATACTTTAAATTATTGATATTACAAACACTGTGTAATAACAGATTTGGTCACTCTCATAGCAGGGCCTAAGAGATAAATATTTATCTATATCCACTATAAGATGAGACCACCAATTCTAAATTAATACATTTTGGAGCTCCCAGGTAAAGCTACCTGATTAACCTTTGTTTTGCATATCTGAAGAGCAATGCTGAATTTAACCAAGGCAGCCAGAGCTAACCTCCTCTGGTCCTTGCCAACAGCTGACAGCTGCAAAACTGCCCAGTTTGGTAAGCAATTATGGTTAACAACATTGTTCAATGATTCAACACATTAAGCATCGCTGCATGCTAATTTCATGCTGTTTAACAAACCCGAATCACATGGAGGACCGTTTTTGCAATCCAGGCTTTAAGATCTGAACTGTTTTTACTTTGTTGTTGGTGTTTTTGTCCCTCAACAGTTTAATTTTGATTATCAAACCACAGTCTAGGTTTTCAGATGGAGAAGATGAGAGCTGAGGAATGTGTCTATGTGTAGCAGGGGGTAGATGAAAGTGCTCTGGAGCTTAGAGACACTGAGTCACTCCCCGGGAAGGCTCACAAACAACTGGATAAAAATAGAAAAAGCAGGCGGATGAAGACAGGAGACAGACAGAAAGTGAGATCAAGAGAGGCAGGTGGACAGACGGAGAAGCAGTCAGCCACAATGAGCCGACCAGTAGACAGGCAAGACAGACATGTTGGCAGAAAATCGATCTAGTTGGACCAAAGGTGGACTCTTATCAGGAAGATGAATGAGGGAGTGTAATACGAGAAATGTAAATATTGAGATATACACAAAGGAAAAGGCTAATAGTGATGGTTTGGGTGAGAAGGAGGGAGGAAGCTGAACATGAAAACATGTGACTGAAACATGAGGAAAACAAGTTGTATATAAGTATCTGAGAGGGGGAAGAGTTTAATGACCTCCTAAAATAAACTCCTAGTCACCTTTCGACAAGTCATAATAAAACAAACCCATTCTGCATAAGTCATCTCCAGCACCATTCATGAGTCCTTGTGATATGAATGACCCATAGGAGAAAGGAACACCAATAACTATTAAGTAGGATACACGGGGATTCAAACCAGGCAGCAATACGGCATAGAAATAAGACACAGAGCTTTGAAAGCACTTTGACCAAACATACTGCAGCAGAGATATTTCTGAAGGTTGAAGTTAGACTTAAAAGGCTAAATTCAGACCGTTTCTAGGTTCTTTATCTGAATTATCAAATGCTGGTCAATTGTAGCAGCTGTCTGCCAATCTCTGCAAACTTGATGTGTAAAAACTTGCACGTTAAAAAATAAAATCTTTTGCAGGACTCCTGGACCCTACAGTAAAGCACTGTAGTGACCATTTAACTGGGGCAGTTGGACTACGTGTTGCATTCAGATTCCAAGCTGATTCAACTGATCAATAAAATTACTAACTACTTCACTCTGTCAAGTACCAGTCACATTTATTATGTAGTGCTGCTAACCTGGATTATTTCTGATCACTGCACTTTGACCTTTTTTACTGTGTTTACAAGTAGGTAGGCTAATTTTCCAGACCACTTTTAATATACTCATCGGTACATGATGTTTTTTTTGCCTCTCAGTGTCTTTTACAGTCTATCAGGGATTACCCAGGGCCCTCTGCATACTCAAAAGGTTATTGGTTGTTACTGAGCTGAAAGTCAAAATTCCTCTTTATTTTCAAATTCAAAAATTCAAAACTTGACTGACAGTATAGATGTTCACAAGGCTCATTTAAACTTAAAAGGCCCAGCACAAGCTGAAGAGAAACAACCTAAATGGCTAAAGAAAATAAACAAAGTTTTTATGCTATACTTTGACAAGTGATGTTTTCTGTACAAAATGCTGAGCAATTCCAAGATTCAGGAAAACATACTCAATAAAAGCAGAACAGGTATTTTAAAAATGTTGATCCAATACTTTAACAGCACTAAATTTGCTTTCTATAGATACTGTAAAGTCTGTAATAAGCACCTTTGTCCTTAAACACACTAACCTAGCTAAGGATATTTACTAAAACTAGTTTACTAGTCACTGTCACAGGATCATGGCCTCTTGACCATCAGTTAAGTCTCTCTGTGTAGACAACGCCGTTGGAAACACTGACCTGTGCAGAGGCTTTGGAATCATTCAGGGCTCTCTGCAGTGCATGGCTCAGTCCTTTTGAAAGGTTCTGTTTTAGGATCAGGTCCAGGCGGTTCCTGCGCAGCTCCATAGACAACACTGTGGAGATTTAAGGAAAATAGGTTTAAGTAAAGGCGCTCAGAACATGATAAAGCTGGTTTGCATTTGCATTTCTTGACAAGAACACATCACCAACAGTCTTATAAGAACCACAGCTTTTAAGATGTTATAAGCCGATTTTCTATACACTTAACTGCAAAAAATGCCGCAAAACACAAGCATAGGCTCTAATGCTACTCCATCAATTGTTTAAAAACAGGTGAAGAACAGAACATCTTATTCTAGTCTTTTGTTTTATAGATTTTGTGTTTAAGCTTTACTGCTGTGCAGTTTTTCTATTAGCTTCAGCTTTTCTACTACATCAAACACAGATGCATCTTTGTGGACTTGATAAAAGACAAGGGCCTTTTCCACCAAGCCAGTGCCAGTGATTAACTGGTGCTTAAAAAGAAACAGTTCTTTATATCTTTACATTTCCACCAAAGTAAGCTTAACAAACAGGGAACACAAAATAAAACAGGGGGAAGCTCAAACATTTACTGGATGAGACTTTTATAATGATGTGATAACATGGTTCTGACTTGGCTCTAGGTGGCGAAAAGCAAAAAGGTTCTTTTACAAAACCAGTTAGGAACTAGCTCTAACACCAGCCCAGGTTAGGCACTGGAACCTATTTGGTGGAAAAGCCATAGCAGTGGACAACACCAACAGATGACATGGCCCCCCAAATCATCACTGACTGGAAACTTCACAATACACCTCAAGCCGCATGGATTCTTTGCCTCTCCAGTCTTTATCCAGACTCTGGGACCTTAATTTCCAAATAAAGTGCAAAATGTACTGAGCAGCAGTCCAATTCTTTTTCATTTAAGCCCAAGTCAGACAGTTCTGATGGTGTCTCTTATTCAGGAGAGCCTTAATGAAGGAATATGATAGTTATAACCCATGTCCTGGGTACGTGTGTGTGTGGATGAGCTTGAAGCACCGAATCCAGCCATGGACCCCACAAACAAAGCCACAGTTGTCCCTTTTGATTATTCTTATACAATACTCTGTCATGAGAAACTGAAACTTTGGGTTATCATTATCAGCCGTGAGCCACAACTATTAAATTTAACATGAATAAACATCTGGCACGTAGCACTCTGAGTTAAATGAAGCTATATGATTTTCAGCATTTTGAGTAGAAATACTGAGATAAATTAACATTATAATGACCATGTTTAATATTGAGAACGTAAAATACTGTTCAAAGGTTTTAAATCAACACCAATTTCTTTATATTTTCCCATCAAGCCTCTGAGACTTTCTTATATTTTCTTTAATTTGTGTTGATCAATGGTTCTCCTGGCCTTCTGGAAATCTTTCAAAGTTTCACTTAAGACTTCAGGAGATTTTTCTCTCAATTCTGCCACTTGGCATTGTATTATGAAGACATATTGTAAATGTTTGCTAAAAAAAGATGATAAGAAAATAGAGAGGTGGAAGACAAAAAAAGATATGCTTGGCATGTTTTTGGTGTTTTTGAAAAGAAATCTGACACAGGACTTAAGAGATCCAGCAGATCTTTCACTGTAATGCAAGTTTTTAGCAAACTGTGAATCATCATGTTAATGCTAAAATATTATTTTTGTCCTTGAAGGACAAATATGTGTTATCTTTGTTATTTAACTTTGTTGGATAACTGTTATCTTTGTTATTTAACTTTGTTGGATAACTGTTATCTTTGTTATTTTCCATGGAGTCAATTAAAGACATGGGAACAAGAAATTCTGGCTGCTTGTATTCAAAATATGAAGAAAATCAGGAATGATTAAATATATTTGCACTGCAGTATAATTTAAAAATGTGTTAAGTTTTTAAAAAGGGTGACAATATATGTCACCCTTATATATACAATATTTATATATATGTATATATGTATTATTTAAAAAAAAAAATATATATGTTTTGTTTTAAAAGTTCCATTAAGGTATCCTACCTGTTTTGACCCAGAACTTCTCCGTCACGTTGCATGGTATAGGCATTTCCTCTGCACTGGTGGAGGAGGGACTTTGTGTGGTTGTTGTCAAAAGTGGTGTGGTTGGAACTGGGAGGAACTCAGTAGTCGTGGGTGCCTTTGTTGTGGTGGTAGCGATAGTTGTTGTAGTGGTCGTGGTGGTGGTGGGAGCAACGGTGGTCGTTGATGCAGTGGTGGTTGTAGAGGGAGCTAGAGTAGTGGTGGTTGTGGTAGTTGGGGAAACAGTGGTTGTGGTGGTAGTAGTGGTGGGCAGCGTGGTCGTAGAGGTTGTTGTTGGCAGAGTTTCAGTCGGTGTGACATGGAGGCTCATTGTTTCCTCTGTGGTTGCAGCAGCTGTGGTGTTTGCTGGTGAAGCTATAGCGCCCCCAATGATTGGCACCTCCTGTGTTGCCATCTCTGTGCTGCTAAAAGTAAGGATGGTCGTTGAGGGTGCTGCTGTGATGACCGTTGTCTGCTGAGGGCTGTCTTCTGTCACATTGTCCTTGCTGGTATTGTGTGCAGCTGTGGTGGTTTCTGGTGGTGCTTCCGTTCTACTTGTGGTAGAAAACGGCACAACTGAAGTGGTGGTTGTTGACGAGGATGTTTTTATTGTGGAGGCTGCTGTAGTTGTGCTCTGTACAGGGGTCCTAGGACGCACAGGCATAGTGGTATTCCATTGGTGGGTGGAGAAAGGGCTTGTGACATTGGCAGGAAGTGTAATATCGTGGTCGCCCACTGTGGACAGGAGTGATTCAGGTACAGTGGGCAGATCCCAGGCCGGTAGACTGCTCATTAAGTCTTCTAAAGAGAGAAAGAACATAGGTAAATCAAAAACAATATTTAATCATTTCTAAATATAGTATGTTCTAGTATTTCAAAGACTTCATGCACTCTAGCAAGGTTCTCAAGACATTTGGAAGATGAACAAGCCAATAGCATTACAGATGTTCCACCATACTTTACAGAGGTCACCATGTGCCTTTCCACATACTCATCTATTATATAGAAATTTCCTGACTTAAAAAGACCAGCAACATCTGCTTTACTTTAATGGCAGTTAATGGAAAGGGCTCTGAGCTCCCCAAAGTAATCAGATATTTATCAGACAACATAATGATACAAGTCGGTTTCAAACGTCATGCATCATGAGGTGAGTGAACTTTCTTCATAGCATAGCGTGTACCAGTGTACTGATTGCTGAACAACCATAACACTCTTAATACAATAACACAGGTGTCTCCAAATAGAGTCAATAGAAGAGGCAGTTGTTGGGTTAATAACAAACTTGTCAAGCCCCAGTTGCCACTTTTATTTAATTTTAGACTAACGTAAATAAAAAAAAAAAAGAAGAAGTGTCGAAGAAGGATCTTGGGTCGGACCAAAGCGCAGACAAGAGCTCGGTAGCCGCATCATAGTTTATTCTTAAAAAAGGTCGAAACGTAACAAAGACACTGCAGGTATGAATCCAGAGACAAAATGTAGCATAAAATCCAAGCGAAGCATAAACAAAGCATAGACGTGGTAGGGAACGGGGTAGTAACAGAACACAGAACAACAGAATAACAGAATAACAGAAGGAACCAGCCTGGAACAAAGACACCAAACCAACTAATATACTGGGGAAATAACAAAAACAGATAATCAACGGAACAGGGAACAGGTGCGACAAGGGGGCAGGGAAGGAGCAGGAACAGGTGAAACAAATACAAAGGCTGAGGAAGAGTGAAAGGACAGAAAACACAAACTAAGAAAGAGAATAAATCAGAGGAGGAAATAAAGAACTAAAATAATTATGAACTAAAGTAAACAGAGAAACTAGAGGGGAACATAGAAACAATAACCTAAGAAATAAACAAAGAGCCATAAGGAGAATCTAAATTACAAAATAAACCATCACAAGAACCCACAAAGTCCAAAATGTCACTCCATGACAAGAAGAAAGGTTTTCTTCAAATAGAAGAGATAAATCGAGCAGCAGTTTCAATCCCTACAAGAAATCAAATTTTAACGTGTCAACCTGGAAGGAATTTTAATGTCAGGGTTTTGGTTTATCTGTCAACATTGTGATAGGAAATGCATAAGGAAGGCTACCTTTAGTTCTCAGACACACCACCAGGATTCAGGGGGATTCAATCGAAGGCCCCCCTCCCATCTTTTACCAACAGGGGACTTTGGTGATCAGGGTTATGTAATCATATGAAATGCTGGAACACAGGTTATCTTCTCTTTTGCATTCTTCAGAAGGTTAAATATGTGTAAAAATTACCTTATTGTTGCGGTGAAAAGAGACCGTAAACGGAAAGAGATGGAGGTCGTATAATGGGACAGGAAGGTGATGATGACGATAATGATGATGGCAATAAGTTTAGGTTGATGACAAAATTATAAAAATGGTGGTAAAAGTAATGCGCAGTTTTTCTTTAACTTTTATTTGTTAAAAAGTGTTTTAACCTATGTATCATTTTACTTCCACTTCACAATTGTGCACGACTTTCTGTTGGTCTGTCATACAATTTCCAAAAATTACAGAGAGGTTTGTGACTGTATTGTGACAAAATGTGAAATTAATCATTTTTGCCAGACATCTGAAAAAATATTACCTACCCAAACTGTAGTTGGTTGAAGAGCTGTTGTTTCCAAGAACCACAGATATATTGGTCGATGGTGGAGTCTCACTCAGGTTTTTACTGGATGGAGAGAAGGAAGAGGATGGCAGAGAGGATGCTTTTGTTGTGGAAGAAGATAAGGCCTTGGATGATGAAGAAGAGCTTTTAGACCAAGCCGCTTTAGACAGCAGCCCTAAAGGTTTTCTGACTGCTGGTGTCTGCAGCTCTGCCGACTCTGTCAGCATAGTGAGAACTGATGAAAGGGCTGCCTGCTCTCTTTGGACCTCTTCACCCATCCTCAGCTTCTTCTGCACGAGCATGGGAGCTGGATCTCCAGGCACGCTTGGCAGCTCATCCTCCTCTGCGACAACTGGCCTCCATCCCGCTTCAGCCCAAGCTCGAGTTTCCGTCATAATCCCAGCCTCGGCAAAAACTTTCCCATGTGCTCCCACACCCATTCCTCCTTGCGTTTCTGTCCAGACTGCAGTTTTCGCCTCTGCAAACACTTTACCCTCAGGCCAACGTTTCAGTTCAGCATCAGGACCTGCTCCAGGAGAGACCTCTTCAACCCTAGCTCTGTCTCTAATAGTAGGAGTTCCTGTAAGGATCGGGGGCACAGTGGGGTCCAAAGGTATATTGCTGTGCTTCACTGACACATAATGGCCTTCCTCAGCTGCTTGAAACACAGAGAGAGAGAGAGAAAGAGAGAAATTCACGTTTCTTTGGGGCAGTTTGAGTCATGTTTCTGAAAGGAGAGAAAGTGACTCACTTCTGCACACACATCTGGAAACCTTGAATCATTACTCCTCATAAGGTCATTCCAACAACTGTCCAGCTGTTAGTAGATTTAAACCTGCCCCGCTTGCACTCTCACTTAAACTCTTAAGGAAAAAATACACACAAAAAAGTATCCATATCACTTCTCTGCCTCACATATACGGATCCAAAAGGATTAAAACTGTGACTGCTGGAAAAATAGTAATACTGTCGAAAATAGGTCACTTATGTTTTGGAGGATAAAGCATAGGGAATTAAATTTCATGTTCCGGGATCCATAAATTAGGACACAAACGCACCCTAATCAGCTGTGATTTCACAGATACTAATCTCATCCCTTAGGTTAGCCACAGAGGCTTGTGGATTTATTATTCCCAGAACAAACACAAACACCCTGCCCCCCGGCTCGGATCAACACAAATGAGAATGTAACTTGTTCTCAAAGAAAATGTGGTTCTCGGGTATTTGTAGGCCACAGAAGTCATTTTTGATTTTGTAAATACCAAAAGATGCATGAAATTGGAAAGAGAACACCCTGTCAAGGATTTTAACATCATCCTCATTAACATCATCCTCAATTTTGTAAACTTTGTAAATGGTTCTCATCGTCTCAATAAGGCTTGGAGGTTAGGCCTAATGAGGCAATTAACCCATCTAATGCAATCAGTCTCAATGGCACCTTGCATCGGTGGAACTGAAACATCACAGAATGCAAACTTACCAAGACATGGCTGTCCACCTAAACTGACAGGCCAGGCCAGAAAAGCATTAATTAGAGAAGGAGTCAAGAGGCCCATGGTAACTCTACAGATGCTGCATAGATCCACAGTTCTATTGGGAGAATCTGTCGATATGACATCAGTTATGCATTCCACACATCTGACCTTTGTGGAAGAGTGGCGAACAAAATCCATTAGAAAACCTGTTTGCAGTTTGCCACAAGCCATGTAGGGGTGGAAGGAGGTGCGGGGGTCACATGAGACCACACTTAAACTTTTATGCCTCTGTGTTATGAGCGATCGAAAGCCGACACTATTTCACCCTGAACAATCCATAAAATAGCAACATGATGTAGCTTTTTGTTCAGAAGGGCCAGGGAAGCCGGTTAGAGTTGATGGGAGCAGGAGCTAAATACTGGCAATGCTGAAAGAAATCTGTCAGAGGCAGTAACAGACCTGAGAGTGGGAAGTGTGTTCACTTTTCAGCAGGACAACAACCCTAAACATGCAGTCAGAGCGACGTTGCAATGGTTCGGATCAAAGCATTTTAATGTGTTAGAATGGTCCAGTCAAAGTCCAATTAATAATCTGTGGTAATGTTTTGAAAACTGATGTTTTCAAATGATTTCCATCCGATCTGACTTTTCTTCTATTTTGCAAGGAACAATTGAGGGGAATCGCTGCTTCTAGCTGTCTAAAGATGGTAGAGACATACCCAAAAGGACTTGGAGCAAAAGGTAGTCCTACCAACTACTGATTCAGGGAGAAGGAATACATGCACATGCCACCCTTCACAATTAATGTGTAGATCTATAACATAAAACACCTATAAAATCTATTAGAATTTGTTGTAATGAGACAAAATGTGAAAACATTCAAGGAGTATGGAAACTTCTGTAAGGCACAGAAGAATCTGTATATTAAATTTCAACACCTATTCATTTCATCTTGTAAATGTGTCGATACGTGCTTCTGTGTTGCACATTTCCCACATTCCTCCAGTCTCTGTGGAGGAGCGGTTAATTAAAATGGTGATTCTGAACTAGAGAGGTTTTGCGGAACATGCTCTGAGCTTAGCTGCTGCACATTTCCTGGAAACTTCCCATTAAAACATTTCAAACATCACGTCATTAATTACCATCTTTGGTTCAATCTGTACCTCGTTACACCATGTCATGCCATATATGTCATTAGAAGAGGAAATTAATCCACTGACAGTTTATGTTCAAGCTTCTCTGGGCTCAGAGTGGTCTGTTAGTCACTTTTAGGGAGAGGGAAAAGATGAAGTTAGAAATAACAGGGACAACGAGCTCATGGCAACAAGGGGTAAGTAACATGCTGGCTAAATTTAACCTAAAAGTCATCCTTTTGCAGATATAGATTCATCAGGATATTTCCCTTTAATAATTTAATATTAAGGGGTAAACAGGCTTAGTCTGAGGACAATGTTTGTGGACAGAAGCAACATCTATTCTGTATTTCTTAGTATTGTGAATTTAATATGGTCATCAGACATGTTCAGCATTAAGCCAGTCAAGGTTTACCTCAATTAAAGCTCTGCATATGAGTGTTGCATGTTAAAACGATTTAAAAACCTTTAATGAAATGCACTGTTTTGCATGTTTTACAGATTCTTTAAAACTGTGCCTTGCACAGAAGTATTTACATTGTTAAATTAAAAGGAGACAGATTTAGGTTAGGTTTTATTTTGTTTGTTTTTGTTCTTTACAATTTCCAAACCGATTGTTAATGATTTCTGCACATTTCACCCAAATGAATCTGGGGTAGAACTACTGTAGGATAAACTATGACTTCTAAACTTAGCCCAACATTTAGTTGTAACAGATGACTGTATTTCTCTGTGCTAAAGGGTGACTGATCATGTGACTCAAGGTCAGCTAGACAAGAAACATGGCTCTAAATGAATGATAATGTTTTCCTGTGTCTGCTCAAGACAATAATTGCTCACATTCAAACAGATAATCAGTAACAATAATATGTGCTATTGACTTTATGATGTTAGTGACATTATGATTTGGTCATAACAGCAACTCCTTCAATAGCAAACAATCAGTTTCCAATATTGAATAGTCAATTAGAGGTGGGGCTACAGCAGTGATGAATTGATAGATGGTGAGAATTAATGAAGGAATGGATGGAATGAATGACTGTACGGTATGCAGGACTGTTAGGAATGGTTTCTCTACCAACGCCACCTGCTCTGGCTGAGAGCAGCATATGCGACTCCACTACCAGACCTCTGACAAAACACTAGGAAGAAGGAAGCTCAACTGAGATCAAATATGGACAGGATGGGTGGATTGTGGAAGAGAAAGGGTGGATTAAAGGTGGATAAATGTGGATCTGAAGTGCATTAGCGTTTTGGACAAAACACGAAGGACATATTTCGCCTATTTCCATGTGAGAACATTTGGCTTACACCAGATTTTGAGAATCATTGCACAGAAATGATGCACAAAGCACTGCGGGCCATTTACAAGGCTTTTAGGCTAGAGTCATATTATGCCTTGACCAAGGTGTCTTGCCAGCTGGATGTGATAATGCCCTGCTTCATCTCTGCAGCTGCCAACACAAACGTGTAAAGCCTTCACAGCTCAGTACAAGCCTTTTGACTATTTATGTTGGGGGAGGGGGTTTTCCAGGTACAGCTATTAATGTACTGGTAAATGTTTAATGTCTCATAAACATGTGATCCGAGTAAACCACTATAACAGTGAGCAGGATAGGTCAAGTGCCAAACACACAGGAAGTGTGCAGGTATTGCTGAGCCAACTGGTCAGGGCTGTCAAGCTCTGAGAGAAAAAGTGAGGAGGGGACGTGTGGTTAGCCCAATCTCCCAGCTAGCCATCTGGTGGTGGCAGGTTTTCATTTCAATAATCAGCATTCCACAAAGTGGATAAAAATAATCTATATCTTAATCATAGAGCGGTGCCAGTTGAGATATAGCAAAAATAGAGAGATGAAGCACAGGAAACCACAACACCTTCTGCAGATGATGCTACTGTTTTTATTTCTGTATATTCATTTTATTTCAGGAATGCATGTGTAGTAATCTGGGGAAAAAAGAAAAGAAGGCATCCAAAAGTAGGAAGATTAAAAGTTGCTTTCAAGCATGATTTCGTTCAACACAAGGAAACTTGAGCATGATGGACCTAAACTATGAACCAAAACATGTTTCAAACTAAAATAGTGTTCTTTAATTCTTTCAGGTCAGAGTCATACATGTTTTTACTTTACAGTCCATTAAAACACTGAAAATTTTGAAAAATCAAGGTCATACCCCATAATATTATTATACAATTGCATATTTGCTTTGCCTTTTAATGGCATAGGAAGAGGTGCTGGTGATTTTGGTTCTTCATCATTGTGTATAATTGCAGTTTACAGGACTTTTTCTGGTACAAAGGGTGCCGTCTACCATGGGGTGTTTTTTACCAACCATGTGTCAACTCGTACATGCCCCAGGAACGTTTGGCGACAGATGATTTAAAGTAATTTTGTATGTTCTACTTATGGTGTACTGTAAGGAAATCTCGTTATATGACTCCAAGCAAAAATATCTACCAGCAGCATGTTGCTGAGAGTTATTTTGGTTTCATCAGAGATTATACTTTGTCATATTTTCTAAGAGGTAACAGGTCCATATGGGGAGCAGTATCAAAATAAATGACAATAGAGTTTTTTTTTTTTAAAGGTTTTTAGATAACATTATACATTTTAATTAAATATGTAAAATTTGAGCATTTTCTGATGACTGCATATCTCCATGATGAATAGAATTATTTAAATATTGAGAACAAACTATTTACATGCCATTGCTTAAGCACTTGGGTTTGTTTACAAGTATGAAATTAAAGTATCTTTGGGTAGCATTAAAAAATAATTTCCCCATCATTACAAAGCAGGGAAAAAAATAAACCAAGTCTGTGATTTATTAGCCTTTATTATGAAATTCGCATACTTTATGCCAGCACACCCCTGCTATAAAAATGAGAGTGCATCATGAGCAACACACATCTTTCACAGACGTGACATGACATAGTGCTCAATAAATAGGGTTTATTTATAAACAACAACAAACATGACAAGATAGGAAACGGTGGCAGAAGCTTTAAAGTCAATACAAATGATGACCCTATTTCCAACCTATATAAAGAGATTTGTAAATGCACTTTTATGCGAATACATCATCCAATTCCCTCTCCAGAGCTCACTATGGTTCAAGGTACATATCTTTTCAGTTAGAGTAGCAGTACCGATGGCAAGTTGAAGCACTGGAGCACTTGTCATGATATGAGAATCAGTGGGAGAAAGGTCCATTGGCAGATAATTGTGTCCAACACTGTGGGGTCATCCAACTAAAAGGATCATAACATCATTTTCCAGTAACTATTCATGGAATCCATCTGTCTGTGAAGGTAGGAAACAATTTGGAAAGCAGTATTGGATGAATGGCAATATATGGAATTTTACCAGTGGACGATAATGGAAGGACTGAAAAAATTACTTTACTTGCTGTAATTGTTGGGCTCAAATAATTAATTAGTAGACATAATGATTGTTTTTAAGAGCCTAAAACGTAGATTTAAAGATGAACTTTTAAAAAATGCTAGATGTGTTATAAGTCTCGACATTGTGTTGACAGCTTATTAAACAAACTAGTTTTGCAAAAAACACAAAACGTTGATAATTTTCTGAAAAGGCAGCCAGCAAAGATAATGAGGCTGTTGCACTTCTCTAATACTCAGAAGAGCTACCAAAGTGTAAGAAAACTGCCTGGCAACAACAAAACCTACCTAGAGTGTTAAATAAGTGTAAGACAAATCCCGCATTAACTGAGCAGCAAATATAATACTACACTATGTTAGCTAGGCATTAACAGTTACATATATTAATACATTTTACAGTGGTTACTTTTTGTATAACAAATAACGTAACGGTCAGATTCAATCACAATGAACAGAGGAACATGCAACCATTGGACTTAAAACTGACAAAAATTTGTGAGAAAAAAAATTACAGGATTTCTAAAACAACGGACAAAAAAGAAGAAGCACTGACAGACCCTGTAGTGGACTGACGTAAGATGTTAGATGCATCAAACATGAATAAAGTAGCTCTTTCTTCTGGCTCACCAAAGTGTTGGTTCTAAGGGGCAGGTTTTCAGTGCTAGAACCAGTGTTTCTGATGGTGGAAACAGAATGCTAGTGTCCTAAGCCACTTCTAGATGTCCCTGGAACTGGTTTGGTGGAAAAAAAAAAAAATCCTGCGACGTTCTTTATTACATGGCGGAGGTCTAATATATTGGCGCCACTCATTGTTCAGCTTTGTCCCAGCTGTTCTTTCAGAACCATCAGCATGAACAATGATGAATTAGGTTAAAAAGCTTTTATTTTATTGTATTGCTTGGCCAGGCTCTGTCTTATTTAAGTTCTCTCCAACAAAGCTCTAATGGTTGCTATTCCCTTCGCTCTAATAACATGTTCCTTTTGCTTGTTCCACGCATTCAAACAGAAAAAGGGAATCAAGCATTCAGCGTTGCGGCTTCTACAGCATGGAATCATCTCCAGTCTAAACTCAAGATATCGGATCTGATTGCTTTGAAATTATTTCAAACATGTTTTAATAATAAGGAAAGGGAATTTATTAATCAGTCTTCTTACATTATTATTTTTCTTTTAAGTTTCTACATATGATGTTTAAATGATTGTCTTGTAATGTGTTTGACTTGTGTAACTCTTTTTTGATTGTGCTGCAGACTTTCTGTCCAGGTCCCCTTTGCAAATGAGATCTTGATCTAAATAGGGGTTTAACCTTGTTAAATAAAGGAAATGAAAATGCAAAAGCATCAGACACTAAATATGAGCCAGCTGAAATGACAAAGCCACTAAGTTTGTTTTGAGCTGCTGAATGCACTCTGTGTAGTCAGAAAAATCTGTCTGCTACATGTTCATCTGAAAAAAAGGTTAAGGCTAGGCCTAGAATATAACCTGCAGAGTTGAGAGCCTGTTGCTTCTGTCTTCTTTAAGCACATTAAAATTGCAGATAATGATAATAATCTCTTGAAAAAATAACATTTAATTTTAAACAATGCATAAAATTTAACATACATCTCATTATTACATTTATAGATTTTTAAAGGGTTTAATAGAAACATTATTTTTCTGTTAAGAACCTATTTTTGGTTATTTCTAGCTAATTCTTATCATACCTGACATTCAAAACATGCAAGATTGTTACTTTTAAATACACAAATAAATTAGGACTTCATTTAATTTATTTGTGCAATGCAGGAGTTGGCACATTATACATTTAGACTGTTTATACTTAATTGTGTCTTAAAACTTCGGTTGCATTGTTGTGGCCAGTAATAAGTGTCACATAAGTGTCCAAATTAGCAAAGCATTAACAAAGAGCCCTAAAGGAAATAACTTTAAAGAAATTAGAAAATTAGCAATTTAGATTAATCAAGTACTCCAAATTAGATAGGGTAGATTACTGAACAACAAAATCCTCCCCCAACTCCCAAGATTCATAACCAAGGAAGTATTAAAGTGTGCTTTAGATGTGTCTGATTTGAGTGAGGTTTATAGTATTTTAGGGTGTGTGTGTGTGTGTGTGTGTGTGTGTGTGTGTGTGCGTGCGTGTGTGATATTTTAGCACAAAAGTCACAAAATGCCAAGCCGAAATGTCATCTCTCACAGCTGTTTCAGTCCAACATTTTGGCTGTTTAATTCAGAAATCAGACTCAGACCAGATAAAAGATGTAAAACTTGGATTTTGGTTTGTGTCAGGCAGTTTTCACCAAAAGCTGGAATGAAAGAAAACAGATAACCCGTTCCCTTTTTTACTTCCCCGCTATGAAAAAACCCAAGAGCTTTTTACAATGTCCACTGGCATGGCTTTGATACCATAATCTCCTTTAAAATCAAAGAGGGAGAGCATAAAATAGAGGAGATATTTTCCTTTTACATTTATGCATTAAATAAACCATCCAAAACATAAAACAGCTTAGTTCCTTAAAAATTCAAAGTCAATCAGTAGAAGAAAAGCAGCAACACAGAGACGGGACCTATTTGAGGCAACACAAATCAAGTGCTCTGTTCAGCTTGACAACAAGGCTGCTGCTGATGCAGGGTTGCCACAGCAACCACAGGGATGCTGTCACCACGGTAACCATTATCACAGATAAGGAAAGAAACAGAGTGTTCTGCCTTGCCTGTCGGGTATCACCTTGAGATGGAGCAGAGAGCTGTAACGCTGAGTTATGATCTTATCAGAACAACCAATATTAATTTCAAGCGACAACTTTCGACGTTGTGAGTGAGCAGTGCATAAAGTTAATCTGTGTCATTTATTAAAACACGGAGAAAATCACAGCTACGGTGACTTAGTGGACTGCTGATAAAATGAATCATCAGGATGTTATTATTTATTTGACAAGCGACAGAGAAGCTTTCACTTTCACATGATCACAATCACCCTCAAACACATTACGCACATCAGACTAAAAGCCATCTACACACTGGCTGGTGTCTCGATTTAAACAGTTTACGATAGGAGGGTAGTGATTATTATTTTTAAATGAGGGCTTAACATATGCCAGCAACACTATTGAGATAAATGATACACGGGGCCATTGATTGCTTATTGATCTTTTCAAATAAAATCACAAAAGAATAACATGGATTGATTGGCTGCATGAACACAACAAAGATAGACAATGTGTCTGCTTTCATTTGATCTCTCGTTTTCATTTAGAGGAGATGGGTCAGTGAGAAATACACTCTGACTGAAACTGAAAAAAATAAAGCAAGCTGTAGATTATAATAAGACTTCAAGAAGAGGGACGTTCTGTTTGATGTGGATGCCAGTGGGCAGAGAAGCCTCCAACCGCCACTGAGGGAGCTGCTCTCAGATTCATAAATGGCCGTGCAATATACATCAAACCACAACAGATACTACACAAACTGATACCACACAAAACGAGAGGAACGATGGTGGAGTTTCATCATTTTTCCATTGCTGAGCTGACATTTAATCACCACCTAACATATTCAACATAAACCCATGTTCACAGCTTAAATATGCATTAGTCTTTTCTAGACATCCACCAATCAGGATTTTTCTGGCTAGTTTTCTTTAAGATCTAACCTGAAGAACCCAATTTTGAGTGATTCATGTGTTTTCTAAGGTTTAGAACACATAAAGAGAAAAATAAAAGACGCTGCAGGTTCTTTGACTTAGATAGCACTTCTGAAACCAGGATTATCCTCAACTACGCATCAAAAGAACTTGTCCCTTGATCTGATTTTTTGTTATATTAAAAACATATGCATCAAACTACAGGTTGTTGGTTAATGCGACAGTAGCCAAAGAAATTGTGGGATTTTTTTTTTGTTTGTTTTGATGTATTTATTTAAAATAAAAAAAATTGAAAAAAACAGATTGTCAATACTTAACCTGACAGTCTCTGGCCAATTGATTGGTGAATCCTCTTGAGAATTTAATGATCTGGTCTTGCAATGTCGTACCTGTTGGACCACTTGTTTGCTGAATATTGGACCATTTGCACGTTGCTGGACGCCACTATGCCTTTCCAAAGTCATCGGCCATTTTGTACTGCAGGATAGTCTATTCCTACAAATCCCAGCAGGCACCGTGGCTGATAGGACGGGGACGTCCTTTTTATGTCCGTGCACCACCTGTGTAAAATCTCCCAGTCCGTTAAATCAAACGCACCAATCTCCTTGGCAACCGCTCTGTTTTGGAGGTAAGCGCGCATGCGTTCTCGTGTAGCATATGTGAAATCTCTGGTCATAAGTGGTGTTTTCGAGCTGTACTGTGTTGTAATTCAGCAAAATAACATGAAATACAACTAGTTACTCTCCCTTTGCTTTTAACTGGGGTATTTAGCAGCGGGCAGACAGACATTAAACGTAGCGGTGCTCGTTTTAAAGGCTGGCCGTTCACAAAAGCCTCAAACTCCGAGGAGAGAGATGCAAAGCAAGAGTACTGAGACTCCAGCATAGCAAACTATTTGGAATGAGGGGAAAAAAAGCTATATTTATAAACAGATTAAGTTGTGTTTTAAACTGCCTATTGGTAGCAGCTCTGATCTTTCTGTGCTCGTGAATTTTTGCAGACATAACTGGTTCTGGATGACGGCTTCATAGCAGACAGCTGTTCTTCCTTCTTCCCGGTACTGCGTACCGGCGCAGAATCTTTTAGTGGTACGCAGTACCAGACCGTACCGGCTCACTTTCACCCCTGCGTGCGAACACCTGAGCGTAGGTGCCCTGTAAGACTGACTGCTTTAATAACCTCATGGTGAAATTCACCATTTTCTTTGTCTCCAACTTCGGGTTTTATGAGTTGCCACCAAAAGTTTTATAACTCTTTGTGTTCTCGAACATCCCCAGCGGTGGGGGAAGTTTTATGACTCACCGTAACAAAGCCACACATTGGGGGGGGGCTACGCTCCCACAACTCCGTTCAACACCATATTCCTTTGTCATATTATCGCTTTTGCCATACCTGCTAGTTGATTCCATACACACCCACTGCTGTTTTGTTTTATTTTGTTTAGTTAGATATTTTACCCTTCTGTGTAGAACTTTGCATGTTTGATTGGGTGAAGATTATTGAATCGGAATAGCGAGGTGGATCAGGCTGTTGATTTAATAAATATTCATGTAGATAAAGAGAAGTCGTTTGTGTTTATTTTGTGCAAGAGTGATTTGTCCGTCAAAATAAGGTTAAAGTTCCCCACGTTCGGCAGAAACGGTTGATTAAACAGTGACCTCTAGTAATAGTTATTAATTATTATTTAACGGTTGTAATTATCAAAGGCATTGAGCCACAATTACAACACCAGAAGACATCTCTGGTTTCGATTCATAAATGAGGATTTTTGGTTAAGAAATTGATTTTCTCAAATTATGATTTTTAATTATAATTCTTGATGAATATTAATTAATCAATAATCATAATTCTAACACACCCCAGGATATCACAATAGCAACAACATTGCTTTATATAACTTCAAAACAAAGATCTTCTATGCAGCCAGTTGATTTTAAAGCTAAAGTCATAATAGCGTAAAAGTATGTGTAAATAAAATAAGTGAAATCCCCCAAAACAAAATCATGAGGCTGTGTAGCTTTTAATCAGTCATTAAATCGGACACTAAAGAACAGAAAGACCCTAAATACTACACTAAATACTAAAACAGAGTTAACATTAATCTCTCACAATAAAAGCAGAAGTGGAGCTGGCTGGTTGTTGAAAGCCAGGAAGATGATGATGATCCCCTCCCGTAGCAGATATCTTACACCATTTTCCATCTGTATGCATAATAAGCACATCAACCCTTTAGTAAATTGGAAAGCCTGTTCCACTTCCCTGCTCAGTCAATATGATGATATACCTGACTAAAGATATTTCAATGTAAGATTATGATTCTCAATATTTTAAAAAAAATTTGATATGATAGAAATATGATAGAAATGAAAGAAGAACAATTAAGGCATCTTTATATCAACATGCAACATGAGCAAAAACATGGCTGTACAAACCCACTACACCTACAGTTTGTTTTCCAGTCCAAGTTTTTCTTTTTTCCTCATGTCAAGTTAAGTCTCAACTACTTGAGGGGAAGTCCAAGTCAAGTCTTTAACAAATAAAAGTAACATTCTCACATTAGATGCTTTCTAGACTCCACATAACACTGGATTGCTGCAAGTTAGGAATTTAAATATTTATCTTTATGCCTAATTAACACTTGAATTATCTTAATCTTTCAAATTGTCAGCTTGTAAAAAACTGTAATTAACTGTTAATTATTTAAAAAAATAATTCAATTCAATTCAGTTTATTTATATAGCGCCAATTCACAACACATGTTGTCTAAAGGCACTTCAAATAACAAGGTGTAATATTTGCCCACAAAAAAATATAATTTCAAAGAAAACCTGTAGAAACAGGTTATCATGAGTTCATGTTGAATTTTTGAATAATTCAAACAGGAAGTCCCTTTAATTCTGAAACATTTAGGCTACCTCCACATACCTGTTCTACTGCATATGAAACAATTCATTGGTCTGAGATTCTACGCTGACCACAGCTGATCAAATACACAGAGACTGATGTAGGTGTTGTAGGGGTTTAGGTGTACAACCCATGTTCAGTGGCCTTAGTCCTCAACGCAGGCTGTCGCGGGATTGAATCCTGGCCCTGGCACCATTTTCTGCACACCCTTCCCCCACTCTTTCCAACATTTCCTGTCTGCTTATTGTCAAAAAATTATAAAATAAAGGCTACTAGTGCTGCAAAAAAACATAAAAAAAGATGTTTCCTGAATTAAGAGACCACTATCAATCAGTATTCATGTCATCAATGCATCTACAAGCTTATGGCAAGAGTAAGGCTGCAGCCAGCAGAAAACATTTTTTAAAACTGACATTAATGAAGCTGTTACATATGTAGAGGAAGGTCTATACTAATACAATTAACATCTTCTGTGATTTGTTCCCATTTCAGTTTGAGCCACGCTGTTGGAGGTCAGTATAAATACAGGTACACAACAGCTCCATGGCATATTACTATTGCAAAGCAGTCAAGAAATGTCAGAAAGTTGGCAGCAAAGCCATATTAATATTGCCTTGTAGGCGTTGTGAGAATGCCAGGTGACTAACAGGAAGTAAAGTAGTTCAGGGCAGTCAGCTGGGATATCTACTATTATTTGTTAGTTGTGGCTGCCTGGCAGACAGCCTCCATGCTGCTTTGCTTCTCATCAGGCTTCTGGCATTGTCTTAAAAAATTTAGGCTGCCTGGCTGATACTCCCTCCTACTGCCTGGCCTCCTGTGAGGTTTTAATATGTTGCTCTGCTCCTCGCAGAAACCTGTGCACTGCAAATGTGAAAAGAAGATTAGAATAGTGTGTCTGCATCACAGGGTATAGAACAAAAGGATCATAATGCTGCAGTTGTTTTGAGAAATGTGTTGAGAAATTGTGTTTAGGGACACAATTTACTTGGAGGACCCATCTAATGTCAGGATATCGGCAGCTGGAATCAGTCTATATAGTTCACACTGTTAATGCACATATTAACCAATATGACTTTTCCTATCTTTTGTGCCCGCTGCATGAAGAGTGAATAATTTATTTTACGCTAGTATATCATGGTGTTTTTTGTGTTGTTTTTCTTTCATCTGTGCTTCACAATTGCCGGACCATTTTGGGCTGGAAGTACAAAGCTACTGTTACTGTTGCTATTTTTATGTCTCATTTTATTGTATCTATTTTATTGATTTTACTTTATTTTATTCAACTTTTTATCTTTACTGCTTCTATCTTGTGAAACACTTTGGTCAGCTTAGTTGTTTTTAAATGTGCAATATAAATATATTTGACAAGTGGTCAGGTAATAATTAATAATAAGTGAAATCTTTAAACTGGACTCTACATGCCTGGTTCCCACCATGAAGCATGGAGGAGGAGGTGTGATGGTGTGGGGATGCTTTGCTGGTGACACTGTTGGGGATTTATTCAAAATTGAAGGCCTACTGAACCAGCATGGCTACCACAGCATCTTGCAGCGGCGTGCTATTCCATCCGGTTTGCGTTTAATTGGACCATCATTTATTTTTCAACAGGACAATGACCCCAAACACACCTCCAGGCTGTGTAAGGGCTATTTGACCAAGAAGGAGAGTGATGGTGTGCTGCGCCAGATGACCTGGCCTCCACAGTCACCGGACCTGAACCCAATCGAGATGGTTTGGGGTGAGCTGGACCGCAGAGTGAAGGCAAAAGGGCCAACAATTGCTAAGCATCTCTGGGAACTCCTTCAAGACTGTTGGAAAACCATTTCAGGTGACTACCTCTTGAAGCTCATCAACAGAATGCCAAGAGTGTGCGGAGCAGTAATCAAAGGAAAAGGTGGCTACTTTGAAGAACCTAGAATATAAGACATATTTTCAGTTGTTTCACACGTTTTTGTTCAGTATATAATTCCACATGTGTTAATTCATAGTTTTGATGCCTTCAGTGTGAAGCTACAATATTCATAGTCATGAAAATAAAGAAAACTCTTTGAATGAGAAGGTGTGTCCAAACTTTTGGTGTGTACTGTATATAAACGTTGATGACATTCTATTCTTAATCTATTAGGTCCATTTGATTGATGGACCCACTGTTGCCAGCAATAGCAATTTGAACTATTCTGCAAACATCTTCCACAAGGTTTAGGAGTGTGTTCAGAGTTAGATGAGAAAACCAGAATTGCAGCCGCCGCTTTAATTCACACCAAAGCTGTTCAAGAGGGTTGAGGTTCAGGCCAGTCAAGTTTCCCCACACCAAACTTTATACACCTGCAGCCATGGAAGTGTAGATAATAACAGCACAACAAAGGTAAGTAGTTTTAAACTTGTTTTGTTTTTATGTGCAGCCACCAAATAACTTCATTACACACTTCACAATACAGTAATTGTTTTCTTGTTCAAAATGTATGCATAATCAGCTCATCTCTCTATGTGAAGCTTCTGGTATTTTGTAGAATTACAACAAATGAAAGAAGTGTTTGAACTAAAATAGATTACGAAATTATTAATATGATTTTCAGTTTCCAGCAGGGCTGTAGCTGTGAGTCAGAGCTACACTATGAGGTTTAGGTTTTTCACCCCTGCTTAAACAGTTCCTAACACCTGTCCAGCTGGCTGAAGCATTCTTGTGGCTGTGTTCAACAATGTCACATCTGGACATTAAGTTCAGCTGCTGTGGTGGATCCATCAGATCACCTGAAACATGGATCTATGACGAACTGACAGACAGGAGATGGGACGTTTACCACCAGGACTGGTGAATGTTATGTTTTCATTCTGTTTTTGGGCAGCTCACCTGCCATTTTATTCCAAATACTTATATGATTATGTGATTTTTTTAGAAACAACTACAAAATAAAAACAAAATTGTTCGAGAAAGGGAAATATAAACATGATAAAGTACTCTTTTTTTCAACCAGTAAGTATTAAGCATATTGTTTATTAAGCCCATGTTTCTGTATTAAAACTTTATTTGTTATTGGTCTGATGTAATATTCTAATCCTAAATGTCATGTTTTTATTAGCTGCAAGCAGAAAATCATTATAATTAACAGAAATAAAGGCTTAAAAACATCCGTATATGTGGAATTAATCTATATAATGTGTTTCATTATGTGAATTAAGTCACAAAAATAAAATAATCTTTTATAATTTAAAATTTTAAGCCTCTCATACTCAAATTGCACCCCTTATTTTTTATCAAATGAAAGAACATGGTCTCTGCAATGAACTGTAAAAAATGTAAAACATTATGAGGAAAAGAAACAATTACTTTATGCTGTTTTCAGTGGAACAGGATGGTTAATCTGCTGTCCGAACCTAACTTAAGTTTGAAGTACTGTTCAGTATGCAGCTGTAAGTTGGCTCACCACAAGCCAGTTCACCAATGTTCACCAAAACTGAAAGAGACACTGAGAGCGGTCTGAGGTGAGGTTGTGAAAAATTTTTATATTTTATGACACAGCTGCCTTATTCATCACACTTGACAAAGGGAAGCTTTCACAAGCTCCAAATATCAACTTGAAAACATTTAAAAACTACCATATTTAGTACATTCTTGTTGGTATTTATTGGTTTCTGGGAAAAAAAAATTTTTTTATTGCAACCATGTCAGCCGTCATGCCACTATGTAGGCTTACACAGGATAAATATGAGGATAAATGGAAATGGCTGAGTTTAAAATATGACAAAAAAACATCAGGAGGTAAAAAACAGGTCGAAAACTGATCCTGATTGATCCAAATTGATCTGCAATATATCAGAGCTTTTTCACTCAATTCAGAAGCATTAATAGCATCTGTAATAATCACAGGGAGTTATCCAGGAGCTGAGAGAATACAACATAAACTGAAGAGCCCTTGAGTTCATGAGTTGAATCATTTTTGTCATTTTATGTAAGCATATTAAAACAAAATAATGTCAGTCATTTTCTACCGCTTATTCCATAGTGGGTCATGGGGGAGCTGGTGCCTATCTCCAGCAGTCTATGGGCAAGAGGCAGGGTACACCCTGGACAGGTTGCCAGTCCATCACAGGGCAACACACAAACACTCATTCATACACCTAAGGGCAATTTAAAGTGACCAATTAACCTAACAGGCATGTCTTTGGACTGTGGGAGGAAGCCGGAGTACCCGGTGAGAACCCACGCATGCACGGGGAGAACATGCAAACTCCATGCAGAAAGACCCCTGCTGGGAATTGAACCCAGGACCTTCTTGCTGCAAGGCAACAGTGCTACCAACTGTGCCACCGTGCAGCCCACACTTAACTTTAGGAGTCAGCACATCATCAAAATATAACACCGGCCCTTGAATAGGTCCAACTTAAATCCAATCACTTCTCAAATTTATGTCAAATTATTCCCATAGGATACAGGATATTGGTTGTATCTCATTCCCGTGCTCTTTTACCCCTTTTACCCACTATTTCTAATCTATTTCCTCAATCAAAATCCCATAAAAGCAGAATAGTCTCCATAAAGCTGCAGAGATAGATCTGGACGTTAAAAGTTACTGTGTGAAAGATGCAATGGATAAGATGGGTTGGGTTTACAAATAAAGCTAAGTTACATTTTTATGTTGCAACAGAACACGGTAATGAAATGCATAAAGATGATGAAGTCTGTTAAATATGAAAATCATTCGGCACAACTGAACAAGTGAAAACGATTTAATGTAGAATTCAATTATCAGTTGGCAGTAAAACAAAGCCCCTACAGAACACTGCAAGATAAAGTGCTCCAAGTTATTGCACAAGTTTTCTTGCACCGACGACATTCACTGAAAATGATTTGCCTGAAAATAAATCCCACTTTAAGACAGGGGCTGCTGGTCTTTTTACTGTTTCATACAGTAGACGGTCCCTGATGACTAAAGCCTGCTGCACATTTAGGCCACAGTTATTGCAGCTATTTGTCCAGCTTGGAGCAAGGATCATTTTGATAAAAACTCGGCTGTAACTCTTTTTTCTGAACTCTTAGCAGTAGAGCTGGGGAAAGAAACTGAATGGAAAATGGTTATGGCATGGTAATTCTCATTCTTTCAATTTATGCTTCATTCATATACTCCATTCACATTACAAATGTTTTAACACATGTGATCAGTCAAATCTACTGATCGCACAGGGCAAAACAAAACAATCAACACTCACCAGCTGCTTTATTATTAGGTAAGGCTTTGGTAGTACCAGATTGGACCACCTTTTTCATTCAGAACTGCATCTTTTGCAGCGTGGATTCAGCAATGTGTCAGAAACATTCCTAAAGGTCAAGATGCATACTGATATTATTTACGCATCTGATTTGTTGGCTGCATATCCATAATGTAAATATCCTGTTCTATCACATGCCAACAGTGATCTATTGGACTGACACCAGGTCACTGTGGCGCCACCAGAGTACAATGAACTCATTGTCATATTCAAGAAACCAGTTTTGATCATTTTAGCTTTGTGACATGGTGCATTATCCTGCTAGAAGTAGACATCAGAAGATGGGTGCAATCTGTCATAAGAGAACGGATGTGGTCAGGACCAATACTCGGGTGTGCTGTGCCATATAATTAAACTCAGTTGGTATTAAGAGGTCCGAAATGTTTCAAGAAAATATCCCCCACACCATAACACCACTGCCAGCAATAACATTGATAAAAGGTAGGATGACTCAGGGCTTTCATTACTGTTCAATTTTGGTGAGCCTATGTAAACTGAAGCCCCAGGTTCCTCTTCTCAGCTGACAGGAATGCCCCCGGTGTGGTCTTCTCATGCTGTAGCCCATCTGCTTCAAGGTTTGACCTGTTTCACATTCTGAGATGTCTTCCACATACACTGGTTGTAACAAGTGGTTATTAGAGCTTTCTATCATCCTGAACCAGTCAGCTCATTCTCCTGTGATCTCTGACATGATCAACTCATTTTTGGCTGCAGCTCAATAGGTATAATTTCATTTTTGCATCATTTTTCTGTAAACATGATAAAATCCCAGTAGAGCAGCAGTTTCTGAAATACTCAGACCAGTCTATATGGCACCATACCACATTCAGTCACTCATTCTTCCCCATCTGGATGCTTGGTTTGAACCTTAACAAGTTCTCTTCACCACCTCTAGATATCCTACATGCAATGACTTGCTGACACTTACAAGTCCATCTAAAAGAGTGGACAGTGAGTGTAGATTAATCTATTAGGGCCAGACAAAATAAAATCTATTAGATGTAGACCTCAAAACACTTTTATCAACTCTTTTACTCAGGGCAATAAACAAAATTACAAATAATATCTTTAAGGTAATTTTCTTATTTCTGTTTGTCCTGTAAAGTCTTTTAAATTGTCGTTTGTACGATTGGTGAATGCAAATAAACCTGTTTTCCCTAGATCTTATATCCAGACAAAAAAGAAGTGATTAGCTTGTTTTTTTGTTTATTGTGATTTTAAATCTGTGGATTTTGATTTCTTTAAATCCTCCATGCCATATCTGTCTGACTTAAACGCTCATCAATTTTATTGCAGAACCTCACAATTTTAGATATAATGAAGGTAACTCATCTGCCACATATTTTATTGATTATTCTGTACAACATCAGTAACGACACTTCTGCTCTGACCCTGTAATTAAAAAGCACAACACACAGAGACACAAGCTGGGGCTTGGCTCAGCTCCCTCACAGCTTTCATTTTTAGTATTCCATGATTATTTTACCACGCGAGGCACATTCATTATGAATTTCATCTTCTCAAACCACTGCTAAAAGGCTCTCATCTTTACAATACAGCACTGGGGCATCACTCTCTTCTCTAATCACGGAAATATCACTAGTGTTGGTGTAGAAAATTGGAGTAGAAGATGTCAATAGATTCTCCATTACCCCAATGTTTTCTAATCCATCCCCAAAAACTTGTTTTTACATGGTAGTAAAATTTAAGGCAATTTAAGATCTGGAAAACCCTTCTGTTGAGAGAAGCAGTAGGATCTTCTGATTTCTGAGGTCAACGAAAGTGCAGAATTTAAACTCTATTTAAAAAAGATGGCAAAAAAGACATGTCAAATTAAAAAAACAAAAGCATCTTTTGTTTAGAGTGACTGTGTGATCATATATGCTATTAACAATATTTAGACAATTTATCTCTCAGGGAACACAAAGATAGAAAAATAGTTTTTAGTTTAAGAGAAGAAATTACTAGTGCATTGTTAAGCTAGTGCCTATTAAGCTAAAGTGCAAAACCGTAAATTTGGAGTTAAATTCTACACTCTAGCTGACCCAAAAATAGCAGAAACGCAAGGGTGTGCACATCTGCAAGGTCCCGAAGGCTTTCACAGAAACCATGTTGAAGCCTTGAGCT